>NC_140590.1:1436178455-1436865403 GCF_964204655.1 Triturus cristatus
ATAGATTTTTTGGACTTTAGAAAATTTGATTCAAAATGTCATTTGGATTGTGCCTCATGTTGAATAATTACTTTTTAAAGCCTCAATGTGACCAAAATTGCCATTTTTACAGACTTTTTCTCCTACTCAGAGGCTTCTATTTTGACCAATTTGAGGCATTAAAATGACTCTAAACACACTTATTTTAGTTCCAAAAGTGATAATTCACATGCAATAGTCATTTACAGTCAAAAAATTAAATATTAAAAAATTACTATTTTTGACCATATGGAGAAAGTTCGACAGGTCACGGGTCATCGTTTTTCATCAGAAAATTGATTTTTTGGACTGTAGAAAAATTGATTCAAAATGTCATTTGGATTGTGCCTCATGTTGAATAATCACTTTTTAAAGCCTCAATGTGACCAAAATTGACATTTTTACAGATTTTTTCTCCTACTCAGAAGCTTCTATTTCGACCAATTTCAGGCATTAAAGTGACTCTAAACACACTTATTTTTGTTCCAAAAGTGATAATTCACATGCAATAGTCATTTACAGTCAAAAAATTAGATATTAAAAAATTACTATTTTTGACCATATGGAGAAAGTTCGACAGATCACGGATCATCGTTTTTCATCAGAAATGTTTTCTTATGGACTGTAGAAAAATTGATTCAAAATGTCATTTGGATTGTGCCTCATGTTGAATAACTACTTGTTAAAGCCTCCACGTGACCAGAATTGCCATTTTTACAGACTTTTTCTCCTACTCAGAAGCTTCTATTTCGACCAATTTCAGGCATTAAAGTGACTCGAAACACACTTATTTTTGTTCCAAAAGTGATAATTCACATGCAATAGTCATTTATATAGTCAAAAAATTAAATATTAAAAAATTACCATTTTTGACCATATGGAGAAAGTTTGACAGGTCACGGGTCATCGTTTTTCATCAGAAAATTTATTTTATGGACTGTAGAAAAATTGATTCAAAATGTCATTTAGATTGTGCCTCATGTTGAATAACTACTTTTTAAAGCCTCAATGTGACCAAAATTCCCATTTTTACAGACTTTTTCTCCTTCTCAGAAGCTTCTATTTCGACCAATTTCAGGCATTAAAGTGACTCTAAACACACTTATTTTTGTTCCAAAAGTGATAATTCACATGCAATAGTCATTTACAGTCAAAAAATTAAATATTAAAAAATTACTATTTTTGACCATATGGAGAAAGTTCGACAGGTCACGGGTCATCGTTTTTCATCAGAAAATTGATTTTTTGGACTGTAGAAAAATTGATTCAAAATGTCACTTGGATTGTGCCTCATGTTGAATAATCACTTTTTAAAGCCTCAATGTGACCAAAATTGCCATTTTTACAGACTTTTTCTCCTACTCAGAGGCTTCTATTTTGACCAATTTGAGGCATTAAAATGACTCTAAACACACTTATTTTAGTTCCAAAAGTGATAATTCACATGCAATAGTTATTTACAGTCAAAAAATTAAATATTAAAAAATTACTATTTTTGACCATATGGAGAAAGTTTGACAGGTCACGGCTCATCGTTTTTCATCAGAAAATTTATTTTATGGACTGTAGAAAAATTGATTCAAAATGTCATTTAGATTGTGCCTCATGTTGAATAACTACTTTTTAAAGCCTCAATGTGACTAAAATTCCCATTTTTACAGACTTTTTCTCCTTCTCAGAAGCTTTTATTTTGACCAATTTTAGGCATTAAAGTGACTCTAAACACACTTATTTTAGTTCCAAAAGTGATAATTCACATGCAATAGTCATTTACAGTCAAAAAACTTTAATATTAAAAAGTTACCATTTTTGACCATCTGGAGAAAGTTTGACAGGTCACGGGTCATCGTTTTTCATCAGAAAATTTATTTTATGGACTGTAGAAAAATTGATTCAAAATGTCATTTAGATTGTGCCTCATGTTGAATAATTACTTTTTAAAGCCTCAATGTGACCAAAATTGACATTTTTACAGACTTTTTCTCCTACTCAGAGGCTTCTATTTTGACCAATTTCAGGCATTAAAATGACTCTAAACACACTTATTTTTGTTCCAAAAGTGATAATTCACATGCAATAGTCATTTACAGTCAAAAAATTAAATATTAAAAAATTACTATTTTTGACCATATGGAGAAAGTTCGACAGGTCACGGATCATCGTTTTTCATCAGAAATGTTTTTTTATGGACTGTAGACAAATTGATTCAAAATGTCATTTGGATTGTGCCTCATGTTGAATAACTACTTGTTAAAGCCTCCACGTGACCAGAATTGCCATTTTTACAGACTTTTTCTCCTACTCAGAAGCTTCTATTTCGACCAATTTCAGGCATTAAAGTGACTCTAAACACACTTATTTGTGTTCCAAAAGTGATAATTCACATGCAATAGTCATTTACAGTCAAAAAATTAAATATTAAAAAATTACTATTTTTGACCATATGGAGAAAGTTCGACAGGTCACGGGTCATCGTTTTTCATCAGAAAATTTATTTTATGGACTGTAGAAAAATTGATTCAAAATGTCATTTAGATTGTGCCTCATGTTGAATAACTACTTTTTAAAGCCTCAATGTGACCAAAATTCCCATTTTTACAGACTTTTTCTCCTTCTCAGAAGCTTCTATTTCAACCAATTTCAGGCATTAAAGTGACTCTAAACACACTTATTTTTGTTCCAAAAGTGATAATTCACATGCAATAGTCATTTACAGTCAAAAAATTAAATATTAAAAAATTACTATTTTTGACCATATGGAGAAAGTTCGACAGGTCACGGGTCATCGTTTTTCATCAGAAAATTGATTTTTTGGACTGTAGAAAAATTGATTCAAAATGTCACTTGGATTGTGGCTCATGTTGAATAATCACTTTTTAAAGCCTCAATGTGACCAAAATTGACATTTTTACAGACTTTTTCTCCTACTCAGAGGCTTCTATTTCGACCAATTTCAGGCATTAAAGTGACTCTAAACACACTTATTTTAGTTCCAAAAGTGATAATTCACATGCAATAGTCATTTACAGTCAAAAAATTAAATATTAAAAAATTACCATTTTTGACCATCTGGAGAAAATTCGACAGGTCACGGGTCATCATTTTTCATCAGAAAATAGATTTTTTGGACTTTAGAAAATTTGATTCAAAATGTCATTTGGATTGTGCCTCATGTTGAATAATTACTTTTTAAAGCCTCAATGTGACCAAAATTGCCATTTTTACAGACTTTTTCTCCTACTCAGAGGCTTCTATTTTGACCAATTTGAGGCATTAAAATGACTCTAAACACACTTATTTTAGTTCCAAAAGTGATAATTCACATGCAATAGTCATTTACAGTCAAAAAATTAAATATTAAAAAATTACTATTTTTGACCATATAAAGAAAGTTCGACAGGTCACGGGTCATCGTTTTTCATCAGAAAATTGATTTTTTGGACTGTAGAAAAATTGATTCAAAATGTCATTTGGATTGTGCCTCATATTGAATAATCACTTTTTAAAGCCTCAATGTGACCAGAATTGCCATTTTTACAGACTTTTTCTCCTACTCAGAAGCTTCTATTTCTACCAATTTCAGGCAGTAAAGTGACTCTAAACACACTTATTTTAGTTCCAAAAGTGATAATTCACATGCAATAGTCATTTATAGTCAAAAAATTAAATATGAAAAAATTACCATTTTTGACCATATGGAGAAAGTTTGACAGGTCACGGGTCATCGTTTTTCATCAGAAAATTTATTTTATGGACTGTAGAAAAATTGATTCAAAATGTCATTTAGATTGTGCCTCATGTTGAATAACTACTTTTTAAAGCCTCAATGTGACCAAAATTCCCATTTTTACAGACTTTTTCTCCTTCTCAGAAGCTTCTATTTCGACCAATTTCAGGCATTAAAGTGACTCTAAACACACTTATTTTAGTTCCAAAAGTGATAATTCACATGCAATAGTCATTTACAGTCAAAAAACTTTAATATTAAAAAGTTACCATTTTTGACCATCTGGAGAAAATTCGACAGGTCACGGGTCATCGTTTTTCATCAGAAAATAGATTTTTTGGACTGTAGAAAAATTGATTCAAAATGTCATTTGGATTGTGCCTCATGTTGAATAATTACTTTTTAAAGCCTCAATGTGACCAAAATTGCCATTTTTACAGACTTTTTCTCCTACTCAGAAGCTTCTATTTCGACCAATTTCAGGCATTAAAGTGACTCTAAACACACTTATTTTTGTTCCAAAAGTGATAATTCACATGCAATAGTCATTTACAGTCAAAAAATTAAATATTAAAAAATTACCATTTTTGACCATCTGGAGAAAGTTTGACAGGTCACGGGTCATCGTTTTTCATCAGAAAATTTATTTTATGGACTGTAGAAAAATTGATTCAAAATGTCATTTACATTGTGCCTCATGTTGAATAATTACTTTTTAAAGCCTCAATGTGACCAAAATTGACCTTTTTACAGACTTTTTCTCCTACTCAGATGCTTCTATTTTGACCAATTTCAGGCATTAAAATGACTCTAAACACACTTATTTTTGTTCCAAAAGTGATAATTCACATGCAATAGTCATTTACAGTCAAAAAATTAAATATTAAAAAATTACTATTTTTGACCATATGGAGAAAGTTCGACAGGTCACGGATCATCGTTTTTCATCAGAAATGTTTTTTTATGGACTGTAGACAAATTGATTCAAAATGTCATTTGGATTGTGCCTCATGTTGAATAACTACTTGTTAAAGCCTCCATGTGACCAGAATTGCCATTTTTACAGACTTTTTCTCCTACTCAGAAGCTTCTATTTCGACCAATTTCAGGCATTAAAGTGACTCTAAACACACTTATTTTTGTTCCAAAAGTGATAATTCACATGCAATAGTCATTTACAGTCAAAAAATTAAATATTAAAAAATTACTATTTTTGACCATATGGAGAAAGTTCGACAGGTCACGGGTCATCGTTTTTCATCAGAAAATTGATTTTTTGGACTGTAGAAAAATTGATTCAAAATGTCATTTGGATTGTGCCTCATGTTGAATAATCACTTTTTAAAGCCTCAATGTGACCAAAATTGACATTTTTACAGACATTTTCTCCTACTCAGAGGATTCTATTTTGACCAATTTCAGGCATTAAAGTGACTCTAAACACACTTATTTTTGTTCCAAAAGTGATAATTCACATGCAATAGTCATTTACAGTCAAAAAATTAAATATGAAAAAATTACTATTTTTGACCCTATGGAGAAAGTTCGACATGTCACGGGTCATCGTTTTTCATCAGAAAATTGATTTTTTGGACTGTAGAAAAATTGATTCAAAATGTCATTTGGATTGTGCCTCATGTTGAATAATTACTTTTTAAAGCCTCAATGTGACCAAAATTGCCATTTTTACAGACTTTCTCTCCTACTCAGAGGCTTCTATTTTGACCAATTTGAGGCATTAAAATGACTCTAAACACACTTATTTTAGTTCCAAAAGTGATAATTCACATGCAATAGTCATTTACAGTCACAAAATTAATTATTAAAAAATTACTATTTTTGACCATATGGAGAAAGTTTGACAGGTCACGGCTCATCGTTTTTCATCAGAAAAGTTATTTTATGGACTGTAGAAAAATTGATTCAAAATGTCATTTAGATTGTGCCTCATGTTGAATAACTACTTTTTAAAGCCTCAATGTGACTAAAATTCCCATTTTTACAGACTTTTTCTCCTTCTCAGAAGCTTTTATTTTGACCAATTTTAGGCATTAAAGTGACTCTAAACACACTTATTTTAGTTCCAAAAGTGATAATTCACATGCAATAGTCATTTACAGTCAAAAAACTTTAATATTAAAAAGTTACCATTTTTGACCATCTGGAGAAAATTCGACAGGTCACGGGTCATCGTTTTTCATCAGAAAATAGATTTTTTGGACTGTAGAAAAATTGATTCAAAATGTCATTTGGATTGTGCCTCATGTTGAATAATTACTTTTTAAAGCCTCAATGTGACCAAAATTGCCATTTTTACAGACTTTTTCTCCTACTCAGAAGCTTCTATTTCGACCAATTTCAGGCATTAAAGTGACTCTAAACACACTTATTTTTGTTCCAAAAGTGATAATTCACATGCAATAGTCATTTACAGTCAAAAAATTAAATATTAAAAAATTACCATTTTTGACCATCTGGAGAAAGTTTGACAGGTCACGGGTCATCGTTTTTCATCAGAAAATTTATTTTATGGACTGTAGAAAAATTGATTCAAAATGTCATTTAGATTGTGCCTCATGTTGAATAATTACTTTTTAAAGCCTCAATGTGACCAAAATTGACATTTTTACAGACTTTTTCTCCTACTCAGAGGCTTCTATTTTGACCAATTTCAGGCATTAAAATGACTCTAAACACACTTATTTTTGTTCCAAAAGTGATAATTCACATGCAATAGTCATTTACAGTCAAAAAATTAAATATTAAAAAATTACTATTTTTGACCATATGGAGAAAGTTCGACAGGTCACGGATCATCGTTTTTCATCAGAAATGTTTTTTTATGGACTGTAGACAAATTGATTCAAAATGTCATTTGGATTGTGCCTCATGTTGAATAACTACTTGTTAAAGCCTCCATGTGACCAGAATTGCCATTTTTACAGACTTTTTCTCCTACTCAGAAGCTTCTATTTCGACCAATTTCAGGCATTAAAGTGACTCTAAACACACTTATTTTTGTTCCAAAAGTGATAATTCACATGCAATAGTCATTTATAGTCAAAAAATTAAATATTAAAAAATTTCCATTTTTGACCATATGGAGAAAGTTTGACAGGTCACGGGTCATCATTTTTCATCAGAAAATAGATTTTTTGGACTTTAGAAAATTTGATTCAAAATGTCATTTGGATTGTGCCTCATGTTGAATAATTACTTTTTAAAGCCTCAATGTGACCAAAATTGCCATTTTTACAGACTTTTTCTCCTACTCAGAGGCTTCTATTTTGACCAATTTGAGGCATTAAAATGACTCTAAACACACTTATTTTAGTTCCAAAAGTGATAATTCACATGCAATAGTCATTTACAGTCAAAAAATTAAATATTAAAAAATTACTATTTTTGACCATATGGAGAAAGTTCGACAGGTCACGGGTCATCGTTTTTCATCAGAAAATTGATTTTTTTGGACTGTAGAAAAATTGATTCAAAATGTCATTTGGATTGTGCCTCATGTTGAATAATCACTTTTCTCAATGTGACCAAAATTGACATTTTTACAGACATTTTCTCCTACTCAGAGGCTTCTATTTTGACCAATTTCAGGCATTAAAGTGACTCTAAACACACTTATTTTTGTTCCAAAAGTGATAATTCACATGCAATAGTCATTTACAGTCAAAAAATTAAATATGAAAAATTACTATTTTTGACCCTATGGAGAAAGTTCGACATGTCACGGGTCATCGTTTTTCATCAGAAAATTGATTTTTTGGACTGTAGAAAAATTGATTCAAAATGTCATTTGGATTGTGCCTCATGTTGAATAATTACTTTTTAAAGCCTCAATGTGACCAAAATTGCCATTTTTACAGACTTTCTCTCCTACTCAGAGGCTTCTATTTTGACCAATTTGAGGCATTAAAATGACTCTAAACACACTTATTTTAGTTCCAAAAGTGATAATTCACATGCAATAGTCATTTACAGTCACAAAATTAAATATTAAAAAATTACTATTTTTGACCATATGGAGAAAGTTTGACAGGTCACGGCTCATCGTTTTTCATCAGAAAAGTTATTTTATGGACTGTAGAAAAATTGATTCAAAATGTCATTTAGATTGTGCCTCATGTTGAATAACTACTTTTTAAAGCCTCAATGTGACTAAAATTCCCATTTTTACAGACTTTTTCTCCTTCTCAGAAGCTTTTATTTTGACCAATTTTAGGCATTAAAGTGACTCTAAACACACTTATTTTAGTTCCAAAAGTGATAATTCACATGCAATAGTCATTTACAGTCAAAAAACTTTAATATTAAAAAGTTACCATTTTTGACCATCTGGAGAAAATTCGACAGGTCACGGGTCATCGTTTTTCATCAGAAAATAGATTTTTTGGACTGTAGAAAAATTGATTCAAAATGTCATTTGGATTGTGCCTCATGTTGAATAATTACTTTTTAAAGCCTCAATGTGACCAAAATTGCCATTTTTACAGACTTTTTCTCCTACTCAGAAGCTTCTATTTCGACCAATTTCAGGCATTAAAGTGACTCTAAACACACTTATTTTTGTTCCAAAAGTGATAATTCACATGCAATAGTCATTTACAGTCAAAAAATTAAATATTAAAAAATTACCATTTTTGACCATCTGGAGAAAGTTTGACAGGTCACGGGTCATCGTTTTTCATCAGAAAATTTATTTTATGGACTGTAGAAAAATTGATTCAAAATGTCATTTAGATTGTGCCTCATGTTGAATAATTACTTTTTAAAGCCTCAATGTGACCAAAATTGACATTTTTACAGACTTTTTCTCCTACTCAGAGTCTTCTATTTTGACCAATTTCAGGCATTAAAATGACTCTAAACACACTTATTTTTGTTCCAAAAGTGATAATTCACATGCAATAGTCATTTACAGTCAAACAATTAAATATTAAAAAATTACTATTTTTGACCATATGGAGAAAGTTCGACAGGTCACGGATCATCGTTTTTCATCAGAAATGTTTTTTTATGGACTGTAGACAAATTGATTCAAAATGTCATTTGGATTGTGCCTCATGTTGAATAACTACTTGTTAAAGCCTCCATGTGACCAGAATTGCCATTTTTACAGACTTTTTCTCCTACTCAGAAGCTTCTATTTCGACCAATTTCAGGCATTAAAGTGACTCTAAACACACTTATTTTTGTTCCAAAAGTGATAATTCACATGCAATAGTCATTTATAGTCAAAAAATTAAATATTAAAAAATTACCATTTTTGACCATATGGAGAAAGTTTGACAGGTCACGGGTCATCATTTTTCATCAGAAAATAGATTTTTTGGACTTTAGAAAATTTGATTCAAAATGTCATTTGGATTGTGCCTCATGTTGAATAATTACTTTTTAAAGCCTCAATGTGACCAAAATTGCCATTTTTACAGACTTTTTCTCCTACTCAGAGGCTTCTATTTTGACCAATTTGAGGCATTAAAATGACTCTAAACACACTTATTTTAGTTCCAAAAGTGATAATTCACATGCAATAGTCATTTACAGTCAAAAAATTAAATATTAAAAAATTACTATTTTTGACCATATGGAGAAAGTTCGACAGGTCACGGGTCATCGTTTTTCATCAGAAAATTGATTTTTTGGACTGTAGAAAAATTGATTCAAAATGTCATTTGGATTGTGCCTCATGTTGAATAATCACTTTTTAAAGCCTCAATGTGACCAAAATTGACATTTTTACAGACATTTTCTCCTACTCAGAGGCTTCTATTTTGACCAATTTCAGGCATTAAAGTGACTCTAAACACACTTATTTTTGTTCCAAAAGTGATAATTCACATGCAATAGTCATTTACAGTCAAAAAATTAAATATGAAAAAATTACTATTTTTGACCCTATGGAGAAAGTTCGACATGTCACGGGTCATCGTTTTTCATCAGAAAATTGATTTTTTGGACTGTAGAAAAATTGATTCAAAATGTCATTTGGATTGTGCCTCATGTTGAATAATTACTTTTTAAAGCCTCAATGTGACCAAAATTGCCATTTTTACAGACTTTCTCTCCTACTCAGAGGCTTCTATTTTGACCAATTTGAGGCATTAAAATGACTCTAAACACACTTATTTTAGTTCCAAAAGTGATAATTCACATGCAATAGTCATTTACAGTCACAAAATTAAATATTAAAAAATTACTATTTTTGACCATATGGAGAAAGTTTGACAGGTCACGGCTCATCGTTTTTCATCAGAAAAGTTATTTTATGGACTGTAGAAAATTTGATTCAAAATGTCATTTAGATTGTGCCTCATGTTGAATAACTACTTTTTAAAGCCTCAATGTGACTAAAATTCCCATTTTTACAGACTTTTTCTCCTTCTCAGAAGCTTTTATTTTGACCAATTTTAGGCATTAAAGTGACTCTAAACACACTTATTTTAGTTCCAAAAGTGATAATTCACATGCAATAGTCATTTACAGTCAAAAAACTTTAATATTAAAAAGTTACCATTTTTGACCATCTGGAGAAAATTCGACAGGTCACGGGTCATCGTTTTTCATCAGAAAATAGATTTTTTGGACTGTAGAAAAATTGATTCAAAATGTCATTTGGATTGTGCCTCATGTTGAATAATCACTTTTTAAAGCCTCAATGTGACCAAACTTGACATTTTTACAGACTTTTTCTCCTACTCAGAGGCTTCTATTTCGACCAATTTCAGGCATTAAAGTGACTCTAAACACACTTATTTTAGTTCCAAAAGTGATAATTCACATGCAATAGTCATTTACAGTCAAAAAATTAAATATTAAAAAATTACCATTTTTGACCATCTGGAGAAAGTTTGACAGGTCACGGGTCATCGTTTTTCATCAGAAAATTTATTTTATGGACTGTAGAAAAATTGATTCAAAATGTCATTTAGATTGTGCCTCATGTTGAATAACTACTTTTTAAAGCCTCAATGTGACCAAAATTGCCATTTTTACAGACTTTTTCTACTACTCAGAAGCTTCTATTTTGACCAATTTCAGGCATTAAAATGACTCTAAACACACTTATTTTTGTTCCAAAAGTGATAATTCACATGCAATAGTCATTTACAGTCAAAAAATTAAATATTAAAAAATTACCATTTTTGACCATCTGGAGAAAGTTTGACAGGTCACGGGTCATCATTTTTCATCAGAAAATAGATTTTTTGGACTTTAGAAAAATTGATTAAAAATGTCATTTGGATTGTGCCTCATGTTGAATAACTACTTTTTAAAGCCTCAATGTGACCAAAATTGCCATTTTTACAGACTTTTTCTACTACTCAGAAGCTTCTATTTCAACCAATTTCAGGCATTAAAATGACTCTAAACACACTTATTTTAGTTCCAAAAGTGATAATTCACATGCAATAGTCATTTACAGTCAAAAAATTACATATTAAAAAATTACTATTTTTGACCATATGGAGAAAGTTCGACAGGTCACGGGTCATCGTTTTTCATCAGAAAATTGATTTTTTGGACTGTAGAAAAATTGATTCAAAATGTCATTTGGATTGTGCCTCATGTTGAATAATCACTTTTTAAAGCCTCCATGTGACCAAAATTGACATTTTTACAGACTTTTTCTCCTACTCAGAGGCTTCTATTTTGACCAATTTCAGGCATTAAAATG
Organism: Triturus cristatus; assembly: GCF_964204655.1. NCBI lineage: Eukaryota > Metazoa > Chordata > Amphibia > Caudata > Salamandridae > Triturus > Triturus cristatus. The sequence goes on from NC_140590.1 coordinate 1,436,189,891, forward strand.
ACTCTAAACACACTTATTTTTGTTCCAAAAGTGATAATTCACATGCAATAGTCATTTACAGTCAAAAAATTAAATATTAAAAAATTACCATATTTGACCATCTGGAGAAAGTTTGACAGGTCACGGGTCATCGTTTTTCATCAGAAAATTTATTTTATGGACTGTAGAAAAATTGATTCAAAATGTCATTTAGATTGTGCCTCATGTTGAATAACTACTTTTTAAAGCCTCAATGTGACCAAAATTGCCATTTTTACTGACTTTTTCTCCTACTCAGAAGCTTCTATTTTGACCAATTTCAGGCATTAAAGTGACTCTAAACACACTTATTTTAGTTCCAAAAGTGATAATTCACATGCAATAGTCATTTACAGTCCAAAAATTAACTATTAAAAAATTACTATTTTTGACCATATGGAGAAAGTTCGACAGGTCACGGGTCATCGTTTTTCATCAGAAAATTGATTTTTTGGACTGTAGAAAAATTGATTCAAAATGTCATTTGGATTGTGCCTTATGTTGAATAATCACTTTTTAAAGCCTCAATGTGACTAAAATTGACATTTTTACAGACCTTTTCTCCTACTCAGAGGCTTCTATTTTCACCAATTTCAGGCATTAAAATGACTCTAAACACACTTATTTTTGTTCCAAAAGTGATAATTCACATGCAATAGTCATTTACAGTCAAAAAATTAAATATTACAAAATTACCATTTTTGACCATCTGGAGAAAGTTTGACAGGTCACGGGTCATCGTTTTTCATCAGAAAATTTATTTTATGGACTGTAGAAAAATTGATTCAAAATGTCTTTTAGATTGTGCCTCATGTTGAATAACTACTTTTTAAAGCCTCAATGTGACCAAAATTGCCATTTTTACAGACTTTTTCTACTACTCAGAAGCTTCTATTTTGACCAATTTCAGGCATTAAAATGACTCTAAACACACTTATTTTTGTTCCAAAAGTGATAATTCACATGCAATAGTCATTTACAGTCAAAAAATTAAATATTAAAAAATTACCATTTTTGACCATCTGGAGAAAGTTTGACAGGTCACGGGTCATCATTTTTCATCAGAAAATAGATTTTTTGGACTTTAGAAAAATTGATTAAAAATGTCATTTGGATTGTGCCTCATGTTGAATAACTACTTTTTAAAGCCTCAATGTGACCAAAATTGCCATTTTTACAGACTTTTTCTACTACTCAGAAGCTTCTATTTCAACCAATTTCAGGCATTAAAATGACTCTAAACACACTTATTTTAGTTCCAAAAGTGATAATTCACATGCAATAGTCATTTACAGTCAAAAAATTACATATTAAAAAATTACTATTTTTGACCATATGGAGAAAGTTCGACAGGTCACAGGTCATCGTTTTTCATCAGAAAATTGATTTTTTGGACTGTAGAAAAATTGATTCAAAATGTCATTTGGATTGTGCCTCATGTTGAATAATCACTTTTTAAAGCCTCCATGTGACCAAAATTGACATTTTTACAGACTTTTTCTCCTACTCAGAGGCTTCTATTTTGACCAATTTCAGGCATTAAAATGACTCTAAACACACTTATTTTTGTTCCAAAAGTGATAATTCACATGCAATAGTCATTTACAGTCAAAAAATTAAATATTAAAAAATTACCATTTTTGACCATCTGGAGAAAGTTTGACAGGTCACGGGTCATCGTTTTTCATCAGAAAATTTATTTTATGGACTGTAGAAAAATTGATTCAAAATGTCATTTAGATTGTGCCTCATGTTGAATAACTACTTTTTAAAGCCTCAATGTGACCAAAATTGCCATTTTTACTGACTTTTTCTCCTACTCAGAAGCTTCTATTTTGACCGATTTCAGGCATTAAAGTGACTCTAAACACACTTATTTTAGTTCCAAAAGTGATAATTCACATGCAATAGTCATTTACAGTCAAAAAATTAAATATTAAAAAATTACTATTTTTGACCATATGGAGAAAGTTCGACAGGTCACGGGTCATCGTTTTTCATCAGAAAATTGATTTTTTGGACTGTAGAAAAATTGATTCAAAATGTCATTTGGATTGTGCTTATGTTGAATAATCACTTTTTAAAGCCTCAATGTGACTAAAATTGACATTTTTACAGACCTTTTCTCCTACTCAGAGGCTTCTATTTTGACCAATTTCAGGCATTAAAGTGACTCTAAACACACTTATTTTTGTTCCAAAAGTGATAATTCACATGCAATAGTCATTTACAGTCAAAAAATTAAATATTAAAAAATTACTATTTTTGACCATATGGAGAAAGTTTTACAGGTCACGGGTCATCGTTTTTCATCAGAAAATTGATTTTTTGGACTGTAGAAAAATTGATTCAAAATGTCATTTGGATTGTGCCTTATGTTGAATAATCACTTTTTAAAGCCTCAATGTGACTAAAATTGACATTTTTACAGACTTTTTCTCCTACTCAGCTTTTATTTTGACCAATTTTAGGCATTAAAATGACTCTAAACACACTTATTTTAGTTCCAAAAGTGATAATTCACATGCAATAGTCATTTACAGTCAAAAAATTTTAATATTAAAAAATTACCATTTTTGACCATCTGGAGAAAATTCGACAGGTCACGGGTCATCGTTTTTCATCAGAAAATAGATTTTGTGGACTTTGGAAAAATTGATTCAAAATGTCATTTGGATTGTGCCTCATGTTGAATAATTACTTTTTAAAGCCTCAATGTGACCAAAATTGCCATTTTTACAGACTTTTTCTCCTACTCAGAGGCTTCTATTTTGACTAATTTCAGGCATTAAAATGACTCTAAACACACTTATTTTAGTTCCAAAAGTGATAATTCACATGCAATAGTTATTTACAGTCAAAAAATTAAATATTAAAAAATTACTATTTTTGACCATATGGAGAAAGTTTGACAGGTCACGGCTCATCGTTTTTCATCAGAAAATTCATTTTATGGACTGTAGAAAAATTGATTCAAAATGTCATTTAGATTGTGCCTCATGTTGAATAACTACTTTTTAAAGCCTCAATGTGACTAAAATTCCCATTTTTACAGACTTTTTCTCCTTCTCAGAAGCTTTTATTTTGACCAATTTTAGGCATTAAAGTGACTCTAAACACACTTATTTTAGTTCCAAAAGTGATAATTCACATGCAATAGTCATTTACAGTCAAAAAACTTTAATATTAAAAAGTTACCATTTTTGACCATCTGGAGAAAATTCGACAGGTCACGGGTCATCGTTTTTCATCAGAAAATAGATTTTTTGGACTGTAGAAAAATTGATTCAAAATGTCATTTGGATTGTGCCTCATGTTGAATAATTCCTTTTTAAAGCCTCAATGTGACCAAAATTGCCATTTTTACAGACTTTTTCTCCTACTCAGAAGCTTCTATTTCGACCAATTTCAGGCATTAAAGTGACTCTAAACACACTTATTTGTGTTCCAAAAGTGATAATTCACATGCAATAGTCATTTACAGTCAAAAAATTAAATATTAAAAAATTACCATTTTTGACCATCTGGAGAAAGTTTGACAGGTCACGGGTCATCGTTTTTCATCAGAAAATTTATTTTATGGACTGTAGAAAAATTGATTCAAAATGTCATTTAGATTGTGCCTCATGTTGAATAATTACTTTTTAAAGCCTCAATGTGACCAAAATAGACATTTTTACAGACTTTTTCTCCTACTCAGAGGCTTCTATTTTGACCAATTTCAGGCATTAAAATGACTCTAAACACACTTATTTTTGTTCCAAAAGTGATAATTCACATGCAATAGTCATTTACAGTCAAAAAATTAAATATTAAAAAATTACTATTTTTGACCATATGGAGAAAGTTCAACAGGTCACGGATCATCGTTTTTCATCAGAAATGTTTTTTTATGGACTGTAGACAAATTGATTCAAAATGTCATTTGGATTGTGCCTCATGTTGAATAACTACTTGTTAAAGCCTCCACGTGACCAGAATTGCCATTTTTACAGACTTTTTCTCCTACTCAGAAGCTTCTATTTCGACCAATTTCAGGCATTAAAGTGACTCTAAACACACTTATTTTTGTTCCAAAAGTGATAATTCACATGCAATAGTCATTTACAGTCAAAAAATTAAATATTAAAAAATTACTATTTTTGACCATATGGAGAAAGTTCGACAGGTCACGGGTCATCGTTTTTCATCAGAAAATTTATTTTATGGACTGTAGAAAAATTGATTCAAAATGTCATTTAGATTGTGCCTCATGTTGAATAACCACTTTTTAAAGCCTCAATGTGACCAAAATTCCCATTTTTACAGACTTTTTCTCCTTCTCAGAAGCTTCTATTTCGACCAATTTCAGGCATTAAAGTGACTCTAAACACACTTATTTTTGTTCCAAAAGTGATAATTCACATGCAATAGTCATTTACAGTCAAAAAATTAAATATTAAAAAATTACTATTTTTGACCATATGGAGAAAGTTCGACAGGTCACGGGTCATCGTTTTTCATCAGAAAATTGATTTTTTGGACTGTAGAAAAATTGATTCAAAATGTCACTTGGATTGTGGCTCATGTTGAATAATCACTTTTTAAAGCCTCAATGTGACCAAAATTGACATTTTTACAGACTTTTTCTCCTACTCAGAGGCTTCTATTTCGACCAATTTCAGGCATTAAAGTGACTCTAAACACACTTATTTTAGTTCCAAAAGTGATAATTCACATGCAATAGTCATTTACAGTCAAAAAATTAAATATTAAAAAATTACCATTTTTGACCATCTGGAGAAAATTCGACAGGTCACGGGTCATCATTTTTCATCAGCAAATAGATTTTTTGGACTTTAGAAAATTTGATTCAAAATGTCATTTGGATTGTGCCTCATGTTGAATAATTACTTTTTAAAGCCTCAATGTGACCAAAATTGCCATTTTTACAGACTTTTTCTCCTACTCAGAGGCTTCTATTTTGACCAATTTGAGGCATTAAAGTGACTCTAAACACACTTATTTTAGTTCCAAAAGTGATAATTCACATGCAATAGTCATTTATAGTCAAAAAATTAAATATTAAAAAATTACCATTTTTGACCATATGGAGAAAGTTTGACAGGTCACGGGTCATCGTTTTTCATCAGAAAATTTATTTTATGGACTGTAGAAAAATTGATTCAAAATGTCATTTAGATTGTGCCTCATGTTGAATAACTACTTTTTAAAGCCTCAATGTGACCAAAATTCCCATTTTTACAGACTTTTTCTCCTTCTCAGAAGCTTCTATTTCGACCAATTTCAGGCATTAAAGTGACTCTAAACACACTTATTTTTGTTCCAAAAGTGATAATTCACATGCAATAGTCATTTACAGTCAAAAAATTAAATATTAAAAAATTACTATTTTTGACCATATGGAGAAAGTTCGACAGGTCACGGGTCATCGTTTTTCATCAGAAAATAGATTTTTTGGACTGTAGAAAAATTGATTCAAAATGTCATTTGGATTGTGCCTCATGTTGAATAATTACTTTTTAAAGCCTCAATGTGACCAAAATTGCCATTTTTACAGACTTTTTCTCCTACTCAGAAGCTTCTATTTCGACCAATTTCAGGCATTAAAGTGACTCTAAACACACTTATTTTTGTTCCAAAAGTGATAATTCACATGCAATAGTCATTTACAGTCAAAAAATTTAATATTAAAAAATTACCATTTTTGACCATCTGGAGAAAGTTTGACAGGTCACGGGTCATCGTTTTTCATCAGAAAATTTATTTTATGGACTGTAGAAAAATTGATTCAAAATGTCATTTACATTGTGCCTCATGTTGAATAATTACTTTTTAAAGCCTCAATGTGACCAAAATTGACATTTTTACAGACTTTTTCTCCTACTCAGAGGCTTCTATTTTGACCAATTTCAGGCATTAAAATGACTCTAAACACACTTATTTTTGTTCCAAAAGTGATAATTCACATGCAATAGTCATTTACAGTCAAAAAATTAAATATTAAAAAATTACTATTTTTGACCATATGGAGAAAGTTCGACAGGTCACGGGTCATCGTTTTTCATCAGAAAATTTATTTTATGGACTGTAGAAAAATTGATTCAAAATGTCATTTAGATTGTGCCTCATGTTGAATAACTACTTTTTAAAGCCTCAATGTGACCAAAATTCCCATTTTTACAGACTTTTTCTCCTTCTCAGAAGCTTCTATTTCGACCAATTTCAGGCATTAAAGTGACTCTAAACACACTTATTTTTGTTCCAAAAGTGATAATTCACATGCAATAGTCATTTACAGTCAAAAAATTAAATATTAAAAAATTACTATTTTTGACCATATGGAGAAAGTTCGACAGGTCACGGGTCATCGTTTTTCATCAGAAAATTGATTTTTTGGACTGTAGAAAAATTGATTCAAAATGTCACTTGGATTGTGGCTCATGTTGAATAATCACTTTTTAAAGCCTCAATGTGACCAAAATTGACATTTTTACAGACTTTTTCTCCTACTCAGAGGCTTCTATTTCGACCAATTTCAGGCATTAAAGTGACTCTAAACACACTTATTTTAGTTCCAAAAGTGATAATTCACATGCAATAGTCATTTACAGTCAAAAAATTAAATATTAAAAAATTACCATTTTTGACCATCTGGAGAAAATTCGACAGGTCACGGGTCATCATTTTTCATCAGCAAATAGATTTTTTGGACTTTAGAAAATTTGATTCAAAATGTCATTTGGATTGTGCCTCATGTTGAATAATTACTTTTTAAAGCCTCAATGTGACCAAAATTGCCATTTTTACAGACTTTTTCTCCTACTCAGAGGCTTCTATTTTGACCAATTTGAGGCATTAAAATGACTCTAAACACACTTATTTTAGTTCCAAAAGTGATAATTCACATGCAATAGTCATTTACAGTCAAAAAATTAAATATTAAAAAATTACTATTTTTGACCATATAAAGAAAGTTCGACAGGTCACGGGTCATCGTTTTTCATCAGAAAATTGATTTTTTGGACTGTAGAAAAATTGATTCAAAATGTCATTTGGATTGTGCCTCATGTTGAATAATCACTTTTTAAAGCCTCAATGTGACCAGAATTGCCATTTTTACAGACTTTTTCTCCTACTCAGAAGCTTCTATTTCGACCAATTTCAGGCATTAAAGTGACTCTAAACACACTTATTTTAGTTCCAAAAGTGATAATTCACATGCAATAGTCATTTATAGTCAAAAAATTAAATATTAAAAAATTACCATTTTTGACCATATGGAGAAAGTTTGACAGGTCACGGGTCATCGTTTTTCATCAGAAAATTTATTTTATGGACTGTAGAAAAATTGATTCAAAATGTCATTTAGATTGTGCCTCATGTTGAATAACTACTTTTTAAAGCCTCAATGTGACCAAAATTCCCATTTTTACAGACTTTTTCTCCTTCTCAGAAGCTTCTATTTCGACCAATTTCAGGCATTAAAGTGACTCTAAACACACTTATTTTTGTTCCAAAAGTGATAATTCACATGCAATAGTCATTTACAGTCAAACAATTAAATATTAAAAAATTACTATTTTTGACCATATGGAGAAAGTTCGACAGGTCACGGATCATCGTTTTTCATCAGAAATGTTTTTTTATGGACTGTAGACAAATTGATTCAAAATGTCATTTGGATTGTGCCTCATGTTGAATAACTACTTGTTAAAGCCTCCATGTGACCAGAATTGCCATTTTTACAGACTTTTTCTCCTACTCAGAAGCTTCTATTTCGACCAATTTCAGGCATTAAAGTGACTCTAAACACACTTATTTTTGTTCCAAAAGTGATAATTCACATGCAATAGTCATTTATAGTCAAAAAATTAAATATTAAAAAATTACCATTTTTGACCATATGGAGAAAGTTTGACAGGTCACGGGTCATCATTTTTCATCAGAAAATAGATTTTTTGGACTTTAGAAAATTTGATTCAAAATGTCATTTGGATTGTGCCTCATGTTGAATAATTACTTTTTAAAGCCTCAATGTGACCAAAATTGCCATTTTTACAGACTTTTTCTCCTACTCAGAGGCTTCTATTTTGACCAATTTGAGGCATTAAAATGACTCTAAACACACTTATTTTAGTTCCAAAAGTGATAATTCACATGCAATAGTCATTTACAGTCAAAAAATTAAATATTAAAAAATTACTATTTTTGACCATATGGAGAAAGTTCGACAGGTCACGGGTCATCGTTTTTCATCAGAAAATTTATTTTATGGACTGTAGAAAAATTGATTCAAAATGTCATTTAGATTGTGCCTCATGTTGAATAACTACTTTTTAAAGCCTCAATGTGACCAAAATTCCCATTTTTACAGACTTTTTCTCCTTCTCAGAAGCTTCTATTTCGACCAATTTCAGGCATTAAAGTGACTCTAAACACACTTATTTTTGTTCCAAAAGTGATAATTCACATGCAATAGTCATTTACAGTCAAAAAATTAAATATTAAAAAATTACTATTTTTGACCATATGGAGAAAGTTCGACAGGTCACGGGTCATCGTTTTTCATCAGAAAATAGATTTTTTGGACTGTAGAAAAATTGATTCAAAATGTCATTTGGATTGTGCCTCATGTTGAATAATTACTTTTTAAAGCCTCAATGTGACCAAAATTGCCATTTTTACAGACTTTTTCTCCTACTCAGAAGCTTCTATTTCGACCAATTTCAGGCATTAAAGTGACTCTAAACACACTTATTTTTGTTCCAAAAGTGATAATTCACATGCAATAGTCATTTACAGTCAAAAAATTAAATATTAAAAAATTACCATTTTTGACCATCTGGAGAAAGTTTGACAGGTCACGGGTCATCGTTTTTCATCAGAAAATTTATTTTATGGACTGTAGAAAAATTGATTCAAAATGTCATTTACATTGTGCCTCATGTTGAATAATTACTTTTTAAAGCCTCAATGTGACCAAAATTGACATTTTTACAGACTTTTTCTCCTACTCAGAGGCTTCTATTTTGACCAATTTCAGGCATTAAAATGACTCTAAACACACTTATTTTTGTTCCAAAAGTGATAATTCACATGCAATAGTCATTTACAGTCAAAAAATTAAATATTAAAACATTACTATTTTTGACCATATGGAGAAAGTTCGACAGGTCACGGATCATCGTTTTTCATCAGAAATGTTTTTTTATGGACTGTAGACAAATTGATTCAAAATGTCATTTGGATTGTGCCTCATGTTGAATAACTACTTGTTAAAGCCTCCATGTGACCAGAATTGCCATTTTTACAGACTTTTTCTCCTACTCAGAAGCTTCTATTTCGACCAATTTCAGGCATTAAAGTGACTCTAAACACACTTATTTTTGTTCCAAAAGTGATAATTCACATGCAATAGTCATTTACAGTCAAAAAATTAAATATTAAAAAATTACTATTTTTGACCATATGGAGAAAGTTCGACAGGTCACGGGTCATCGTTTTTCATCAGAAAATTGATTTTTTGGACTGTAGAAAAATTGATTCAAAATGTCATTTGGATTGTGCCTCATGTTGAATAATCACTTTTTAAAGCCTCAATGTGACCAAAATTGACATTTTTACAGACATTTTCTCCTACTCAGAGGCTTCTATTTTGACCAATTTCAGGCATTAAAGTGACTCTAAGCACACTTATTTTTGTTCCAAAAGTGATAATTCACATGCAATAGTCATTTACAGTCAAAAAATTAAATATGAAAAAATTACTATTTTTGACCCTATGGAGAAAGTTCGACATGTCACGGGTCATCGTTTTTCATCAGAAAATTGATTTTTTGGACTGTAGAAAAATTGATTCAAAATGTCATTTGGATTGTGCCTCATGTTAAATAATTACTTTTTAAAGCCTCAATGTGACCAAAATTGCCATTTTTACAGACTTTCTCTCCTACTCAGAGGCTTCTATTTTGACCAATTTGAGGCATTAAAATGACTCTAAACACACTTATTTTAGTTCCAAAAGTGATAATTCACATGCAATAGTCATTTACAGTCACAAAATTAATTATTAAAAAATTACTATTTTTGACCATACGGAGAAAGTTTGACAGGTCACGGCTCATCGTTTTTCATCAGAAAAGTTATTTTATGGACTGTAGAAAAATTGATTCAAAATGTCATTTAGATTGTGCCTCATGTTGAATAACTACTTTTTAAAGCCTCAATGTGACTAAAATTCCCATTTTTACAGACTTTTTCTCCTTCTCAGAAGCTTTTATTTTGACCAATTTTAGGCATTAAAGTGACTCTAAACACACTTATTTTAGTTCCAAAAGTGATAATTCACATGCAATAGTCATTTACAGTCAAAAAACTTTAATATTAAAAAGTTACCATTTTTGACCATCTGGAGAAAATTCGACAGGTCACGGGTCATCGTTTTTCATCAGAAAATAGATTTTTTGGACTGTAGAAAAATTGATTCAAAATGTCATTTAGATTGTGCCTCATGTTGAATAATTACTTTTTAAAGCCTCAATGTGACCAAAATTGACATTTTTACAGACTTTTTCTCCTACTCAGAGGCTTCTATTTTGACCAATTTCAGGCATTAAAATGACTCTAAACACACTTATTTTTGTTCCAAAAGTGATAATTCACATGCAATAGTCATTTACAGTAAAAAAATTAAATATTAAAAAATTACTATTTTTGACCATATGGAGAAAGTTCGACAGGTCACGGATCATCGTTTTTCATCAGAAATGTTTTTTTATGGACTGTAGACAAATTGATTCAAAATGTCATTTGGATTGTGCCTCATGTTGAATAACTACTTGTTAAAGCCTCCATGTGACCAGAATTGCCATTTTTACAGACTTTTTCTCCTACTCAGAAGCTTCTATTTCGACCAATTTCAGGCATTAAAGTGACTCTAAACACACTTATTTTTGTTCCAAAAGTGATAATTCACATGCAATAGTCATTTATAGTCAAAAAATTAAATATTAAAAAATTACCATTTTTGACCATATGGAGAAAGTTTGACAGGTCACGGGTCATCATTTTTCATCAGAAAATAGATTTTTTGGACTTTAGAAAATTTGATTCAAAATGTCATTTGGATTGTGCCTCATGTTGAATAATTACTTTTTAAAGCCTCAATGTGACCAAAATTGCCATTTTTACAGACTTTTTCTCCTACTCAGAGGCTTCTATTTTGACCAATTTGAGGCATTAAAATGACTCTAAACACACTTATTTTAGTTCCAAAAGTGATAATTCACATGCAATAGTCATTTACAGTCAAAAAATTAAATATTAAAAAATTACTATTTTTGACCATATGGAGAAAGTTCGACAGGTCACGGGTCATCGTTTTTCATCAGAAAATTGATTTTTTTGGACTGTAGAAAAATTGATTCAAAATGTCATTTGGATTGTGCCTCATGTTGAATAATCACTTTTCTCAATGTGACCAAAATTGACATTTTTACAGACATTTTCTCCTACTCAGAGGCTTCTATTTTGACCAATTTCAGGCATTAAAGTGACTCTAAACACACTTATTTTTGTTCCAAAAGTGATAATTCACATGCAATAGTCATTTACAGTCAAAAAATTAAATATGAAAAATTACTATTTTTGACCCTATGGAGAAAGTTCGACATGTCACGGGTCATCGTTTTTCATCAGAAAATTGATTTTTTGGACTGTAGAAAAATTGATTCAAAATGTCATTTGGATTGTGCCTCATGTTGAATAATTACTTTTTAAAGCCTCAATGTGACCAAAATTGCCATTTTTACAGACTTTCTCTCCTACTCAGAGGCTTCTATTTTGACCAATTAGAGGCATTAAAATGACTCTAAACACACTTATTTTAGTTCCAAAAGTGATAATTCACATGCAATAGTCATTTACAGTCACAAAATTAAATATTAAAAAATTACTATTTTTGACCATATGGAGAAAGTTTGACAGGTCACGGCTCATCGTTTTTCATCAGAAAAGTTATTTTATGGACTGTAGAAAAATTGATTCAAAATGTCATTTAGATTGTGCCTCATGTTGAATAACTACTTTTTAAAGCCTCAATGTGACTAAAATTCCCATTTTTACAGACTTTTTCTCCTTCTCAGAAGCTTTTATTTTGACCAATTTTAGGCATTAAAGTGACTCTAAACACACTTATTTTAGTTCCAAAAGTGATAATTCACATGCAAGTCATTTACAGTCAAAAAACTTTAATATTAAAAAGTTACCATTTTTGACCATCTGGAGAAAATTCGACAGGTCACGGGTCATCGTTTTTCATCAGAAAATAGATTTTTTGGACTGTAGAAAAATTGATTCAAAATGTCATTTGGATTGTGCCTCATGTTGAATAATTACTTTTTAAAGCCTCAATGTGACCAAAATTGCCATTTTTACAGACTTTTTCTCCTACTCAGAAGCTTCTATTTCGACCAATTTCAGGCATTAAAGTGACTCTAAACACACTTATTTTTGTTCCAAAAGTGATAATTCACATGCAATAGTCATTTACAGTCAAAAAATTAAATATTAAAAAATTACCATTTTTGACCATCTGGAGAAAGTTTGACAGGTCACGGGTCATCGTTTTTCATCAGAAAATTTATTTTATGGACTGTAGAAAAATTGATTCAAAATGTCATTTAGATTGTGCCTCATGTTGAATAATTACTTTTTAAAGCCTCAATGTGACCAAAATTGACATTTTTACAGACTTTTTCTCCTACTCAGAGTCTTCTATTTTGACCAATTTCAGGCATTAAAATGACTCTAAACACACTTATTTTTGTTCCAAAAGTGATAATTCACATGCAATAGTCATTTACAGTCAAACAATTAAATATTAAAAAATTACTATTTTTGACCATATGGAGAAAGTTCGACAGGTCACGGATCATCGTTTTTCATCAGAAATGTTTTTTTATGGACTGTAGACAAATTGATTCAAAATGTCATTTGGATTGTGCCTCATGTTGAATAACTACTTGTTAAAGCCTCCATGTGACCAGAAATGCCATTTTTACAGACTTTTTCTCCTACTCAGAAGCTTCTATTTCGACCAATTTCAGGCATTAAAGTGACTCTAAACACACTTATTTTTGTTCCAAAAGTGATAATTCACATGCAATAGTCATTTATAGTCAAAAAATTAAATATTAAAAAATTACCATTTTTGACCATATGGAGAAAGTTTGACAGGTCACGGGTCATCATTTTTCATCAGAAAATAGATTTTTTGGACTTTAGAAAATTTGATTCAAAATGTCATTTGGATTGTGCCTCATGTTGAATAATTACTTTTTAAAGCCTCAATGTGACCAAAATTGCCATTTTTACAGACTTTTTCTCCTACTCAGAGGCTTCTATTTTGACCAATTTGAGGCATTAAAATGACTCTAAACACACTTATTTTAGTTCCAAAAGTGATAATTCACATGCAATAGTCATTTACAGTCAAAAAATTAAATATTAAAAAATTACTATTTTTGACCATATGGAGAAAGTTCGACAGGTCACGGGTCATCGTTTTTCATCAGAAAATTGATTTTTTTGGACTGTAGAAAAATTGATTCAAAATGTCATTTGGATTGTGCCTCATGTTGAATAATCACTTTTCTCAATGTGACCAAAATTGACATTTTTACAGACATTTTCTCCTACTCAGAGGCTTCTATTTTGACCAATTTCAGGCATTAAAGTGACTCTAAACACACTTATTTTTGTTCCAAAAGTGATAATTCACATGCAATAGTCATTTACAGTCAAAAAATTAAATATGAAAAATTACTATTTTTGACCCTATGGAGAAAGTTCGACATGTCACGGGTCATCGTTTTTCATCAGAAAATTGATTTTTTGGACTGTAGAAAAATTGATTCAAAATGTCATTTGGATTGTGCCTCATGTTGAATAATTACTTTTTAAAGCCTCAATGTGACCAAAATTGCCATTTTTACAGACTTTCTCTCCTACTCAGAGGCTTCTATTTTGACCAATTTGAGGCATTAAAATGACTCTAAACACACTTATTTTAGTTCCAAAAGTGATAATTCACATGCAATAGTCATTTACAGTCACAAAATTAAATATTAAAAAATTACTATTTTTGACCATATGGAGAAAGTTTGACAGGTCACGGCTCATCGTTTTTCATCAGAAAAGTTGTTTTATGGACTGTAGAAAAATTGATTCAAAATGTCATTTAGATTGTGCCTCATGTTGAATAACTACTTTTTAAAGCCTCAATGTGACTAAAATTCCCATTTTTACAGACTTTTTCTCCTTCTCAGAAGCTTTTATTTTGACCAATTTTAGGCATTAAAGTGACTCTAAACACACTTATTTTAGTTCCAAAAGTGATAATTCACATGCAAGTCATTTACAGTCAAAAAACTTTAATATTAAAAAGTTACCATTTTTGACCATCTGGAGAAAATTCGACAGGTCACGGGTCATCGTTTTTCATCAGAAAATAGATTTTTTGGACTGTAGAAAAATTGATTCAAAATGTCATTTGGATTGTGCCTCATGTTGAATAATTACTTTTTAAAGCCTCAATGTGACCAAAATTGCCATTTTTACAGACTTTTTCTCCTACTCAGAAGCTTCTATTTCGACCAATTTCAGGCATTAAAGTGACTCTAAACACACGTATTTTTGTTCCAAAAGTGATAATTCACATGCAATAGTCATTTACAGTCAAAAAATTAAATATTAAAAAATTACCATTTTTGACCATCTGGAGAAAGTTTGACAGGTCACGGGTCATCGTTTTTCATCAGAAAATTTATTTTATGGACTGTAGAAAAATTGATTCAAAATGTCATTTAGATTGTGCCTCATGTTGAATAATTACTTTTTAAAGCCTCAATGTGACCAAAATTGACATTTTTACAGACTTTTTCTCCTACTCAGAGTCTTCTATTTTGACCAATTTCAGGCATTAAAATGACTCTAAACACACTTATTTTTGTTCCAAAAGTGATAATTCACATGCAATAGTCATTTACAGTCAAACAATTAAATATTAAAAAATTACTATTTTTGACCATATGGAGAAAGTTCGACAGGTCACGGATCATCGTTTTTCATCAGAAATGTTTTTTTATGGACTGTAGACAAATTGATTCAAAATGTCATTTGGATTGTGCCTCATGTTGAATAACTACTTGTTAAAGCCTCCATGTGACCAGAATTGCCATTTTTACAGACTTTTTCTCCTACTCAGAAGCTTCTATTTCGACCAATTTCAGGCATTAAAGTGACTCTAAACACACTTATTTTTGTTCCAAAAGTGATAATTCACATGCAATAGTCATTTATAGTCAAAAAATTAAATATTAAAAAATTACCATTTTTGACCATATGGAGAAAGTTTGACAGGTCACGGGTCATCATTTTTCATCAGAAAATAGATTTTTTGGACTTTAGAAAATTTGATTCAAAATGTCATTTGGATTGTGCCTCATGTTGAATAATTACTTTTTAAAGCCTCAATGTGACCAAAATTGCCATTTTTACAGACTTTTTCTCCTACTCAGAGGCTTCTATTTTGACCAATTTGAGGCATTAAAATGACTCTAAACACACTTATTTTAGTTCCAAAAGTGATAATTCACATGCAATAGTCATTTACAGTCAAAAAATTAAATATTAAAAAATTACTATTTTTGACCATATGGAGAAAGTTCGACAGGTCACGGGTCATCGTTTTTCATCAGAAAATTTATTTTATGGACTGTAGAAAAATTGATTCAAAATGTCATTTAGATTGTGTGCCTCATGTTGAATAACTACTTTTTAAAGCCTCAATGTGACCAAAATTCCCATTTTTACAGACTTTTTCTCCTTCTCAGAAGCTTCTATTTCGACCAATTTCAGGCATTAAAGTGACTCTAAACACACTTATTTTTGTTCCAAAAGTGATAATTCACATGCAATAGTCATTTACAGTCAAAAAATTAAATATTAAAAAATTACTATTTTTGACCATATGGAGAAAGTTCGACAGGTCACGGGTCATCGTTTTTCATCAGAAAATAGATTTTTTGGACTGTAGAAAAATTGATTCAAAATGTCATTTGGATTGTGCCTCATGTTGAATAATTACTTTTTAAAGCCTCAATGTGACCAAAATTGCCATTTTTACAGACTTTTTCTCCTACTCAGAAGCTTCTATTTCGACCAATTTCAGGCATTAAAGTGACTCTAAACACACTTATTTTTGTTCCAAAAGTGATAATTCACATGCAATAGTCATTTACAGTCAAAAAATTAAATATTAAAAAATTACCATTTTTGACCATCTGGAGAAAGTTTGACAGGTCACGGGTCATCGTTTTTCATCAGAAAATTTATTTTATGGACTGTAGAAAAATTGATTCAAAATGTCATTTACATTGTGCCTCATGTTGAATAATTACTTTTTAAAGCCTCAATGTGACCAAAATTGACATTTTTACAGACTTTTTCTCCTACTCAGAGGCTTCTATTTTGACCAATTTCAGGCATTAAAATGACTCTAAACACACTTATTTTTGTTCCAAAAGTGATAATTCACATGCAATAGTCATTTACAGTCAAAAAATTAAATATTAAAACATTACTATTTTTGACCATATGGAGAAAGTTCGACAGGTCACGGATCATCGTTTTTCATCAGAAATGTTTTTTTATGGACTGTAGACAAATTGATTCAAAATGTCATTTGGATTGTGCCTCATGTTGAATAACTACTTGTTAAAGCCTCCATGTGACCAGAATTGCCATTTTTACAGACTTTTTCTCCTACTCAGAAGCTTCTATTTCGACCAATTTCAGGCATTAAAGTGACTCTAAACACACTTATTTTTGTTCCAAAAGTGATAATTCACATGCAATAGTCATTTACAGTCAAAAAATTAAATATTAAAAAATTACTATTTTTGACCATATGGAGAAAGTTCGACAGGTCACGGGTCATCGTTTTTCATCAGAAAATTGATTTTTTGGACTGTAGAAAAATTGATTCAAAATGTCATTTGGATTGTGCCTCATGTTGAATAATCACTTTTTAAAGCCTCAATGTGACCAAAATTGACATTTTTACAGACATTTTCTCCTACTCAGAGGCTTCTATTTTGACCAATTTCAGGCATTAAAGTGACTCTAAGCACACTTATTTTTGTTCCAAAAGTGATAATTCACATGCAATAGTCATTTACAGTCAAAAAATTAAATATGAAAAAATTACTATTTTTGACCCTATGGAGAAAGTTCGACATGTCACGGGTCATCGTTTTTCATCAGAAAATTGATTTTTTGGACTGTAGAAAAATTGATTCAAAATGTCATTTGGATTGTGCCTCATGTTAAATAATTACTTTTTAAAGCCTCAATGTGACCAAAATTGCCATTTTTACAGACTTTCTCTCCTACTCAGAGGCTTCTATTTTGACCAATTTGAGGCATTAAAATGACTCTAAACACACTTATTTTAGTTCCAAAAGTGATAATTCACATGCAATAGTCATTTACAGTCACTAAATTAATTATTAAAAAATTACTATTTTTGACCATACGGAGAAAGTTTGACAGGTCACGGCTCATCGTTTTTCATCAGAAAAGTTATTTTATGGACTGTAGAAAAATTGATTCAAAATGTCATTTAGATTGTGCCTCATGTTGAATAACTACTTTTTAAAGCCTCAATGTGACTAAAATTCCCATTTTTACAGACTTTTTCTCCTTCTCAGAAGCTTTTATTTTGACCAATTTTAGGCATTAAAGTGACTCTAAACACACTTATTTTAGTTCCAAAAGTGATAATTCACATGCAATAGTCATTTACAGTCACAAAACTTTAATATTAAAAAGTTACCATTTTTGACCATCTGGAGAAAATTCGACAGGTCACGGGTCATCGTTTTTCATCAGAAAATAGATTTTTTGGACTGTAGAAAAATTGATTCAAAATGTCATTTGGATTGTGCCTCATGTTGAATAATTTCTTTTTAAAGCCTCAATGTGACCAAAATTGCCATTTTTACAGACTTTTTCTCCTACTCAGAAGCTTCTATTTCGACCAATTTCAGGCATTAAAGTGACTCTAAACACACTTATTTTTGTTCCAAAAGTGATAATTCACATGCAATAGTCATTTACAGTCAAAAAATTAAATATTAAAAAATTACCATTTTTGACCATCTGGAGAAAGTTTGACAGGTCACGGGTCATCGTTTTTCATCAGAAAATTTATTTTATGGACTGTAGAAAAATTGATTCAAAATGTCATTTAGATTGTGCCTCATGTTGAATAATTACTTTTTAAAGCCTCAATGTGACCAAAATTGACATTTTTACAGACTTTTTCTCCTACTCAGAGGCTTCTATTTTGACCAATTTCAGGCATTAAAATGACTCTAAACACACTTATTTTTGTTCCAAAAGTGATAATTCACATGCAATAGTCATTTACAGTAAAAAAATTAAATATTAAAAAATTACTATTTTTGACCATATGGAGAAAGTTCGACAGGTCACGGATCATCGTTTTTCATCAGAAATGTTTTTTTATGGACTGTAGACAAATTGATTCAAAATGTCATTTGGATTGTGCCTCATGTTGAATAACTACTTGTTAAAGCCTCCATGTGACCAGAATTGCCATTTTTACAGACTTTTTCTCCTACTCAGAAGCTTCTATTTCGACCAATTTCAGGCATTAAAGTGACTCTAAACACACTTATTTTTGTTCCAAAAGTGATAATTCACATGCAATAGTCATTTATAGTCAAAAAATTAAATATTAAAAAATTACCATTTTTGACCATATGGAGAAAGTTTGACAGGTCACGGGTCATCATTTTTCATCAGAAAATAGATTTTTTGGACTTTAGAAAATTTGATTCAAAATGTCATTTGGATTGTGCCTCATGTTGAATAATTACTTTTTAAAGCCTCAATGTGACCAAAATTGCCATTTTTACAGACTTTTTCTCCTACTCAGAAGCTTCTATTTCGACCAATTTCAGGCATTAAAGTGACTCTAAACACACTTATTTTTGTTCCAAAAGTGATAATTCACATGCAATAGTCATTTACAGTCAAAAAATTAAATATTAAAAAATTACCATTTTTGACCATCTGGAGAAAGTTTGACAGGTCACGGGTCATCGTTTTTCATCAGAAAATTTATTTTATGGACTGTAGAAAAATTGATTCAAAATGTCATTTAGATTGTGCCTCATGTTGAATAATTACTTTTTAAAGCCTCAATGTGACCAAAATTGACATTTTTACAGACTTTTTCTCCTACTCAGAGGCTTCTATTTTGACCAATTTCAGGCATTAAAATGACTCTAAACACACTTATTTTTGTTCCAAAAGTGATAATTCACATGCAATAGTCATTTACAGTAAAAAAATTAAATATTAAAAAATTACTATTTTTGACCATATGGAGAAAGTTCGACAGGTCACGGATCATCGTTTTTCATCAGAAATGTTTTTTTATGGACTGTAGACAAATTGATTCAAAATGTCATTTGGATTGTGCCTCATGTTGAATAACTACTTGTTAAAGCCTCCATGTGACCAGAATTGCCATTTTTACAGACTTTTTCTCCTACTCAGAAGCTTCTATTTCGACCAATTTCAGGCATTAAAGTGACTCTAAACACACTTATTTTTGTTCCAAAAGTGATAATTCACATGCAATAGTCATTTATAGTCAAAAAATTAAATATTAAAAAATTACCATTTTTGACCATATGGAGAAAGTTTGACAGGTCACGGGTCATCATTTTTCATCAGAAAATAGATTTTTTGGACTTTAGAAAATTTGATTCAAAATGTCATTTGGATTGTGCCTCATGTTGAATAATTACTTTTTAAAGCCTCAATGTGACCAAAATTGCCATTTTTACAGACTTTTTCTCCTACTCAGAGGCTTCTATTTTGACCAATTTGAGGCATTAAAATGACTCTAAACACACTTATTTTAGTTCCAAAAGTGATAATTCACATGCAATAGTCATTTACAGTCAAAAAATTAAATATTAAAAAATTACTATTTTTGACCATATGGAGAAAGTTCGACAGGTCACGGGTCATCGTTTTTCATCAGAAAATTGATTTTTTTGGACTGTAGAAAAATTGATTCAAAATGTCATTTGGATTGTGCCTCATGTTGAATAATCACTTTTCTCAATGTGACCAAAATTGACATTTTTACAGACATTTTCTCCTACTCAGAGGCTTCTATTTTGACCAATTTCAGGCATTAAAGTGACTCTAAACACACTTATTTTTGTTCCAAAAGTGATAATTCACATGCAATAGTCATTTACAGTCAAAAAATTAAATATGAAAAATTACTATTTTTGACCCTATGGAGAAAGTTCGACATGTCACGGGTCATCGTTTTTCATCAGAAAATTGATTTTTTGGACTGTAGAAAAATTGATTCAAAATGTCATTTGGATTGTGCCTCATGTTGAATAATTACTTTTTAAAGCCTCAATGTGACCAAAATTGCCATTTTTACAGACTTTCTCTCCTACTCAGAGGCTTCTATTTTGACCAATTTGAGGCATTAAAATGACTCTAAACACACTTATTTTAGTTCCAAAAGTGATAATTCACATGCAATAGTCATTTACAGTCACAAAATTAAATATTAAAAAATTACTATTTTTGACCATACGGAGAAAGTTTGACAGGTCACGGCTCATCGTTTTTCATCAGAAAAGTTATTTTATGGACTGTAGAAAAATTGATTCAAAATGTCATTTAGATTGTGCCTCATGTTGAATAACTACTTTTTAAAGCCTCAATGTGACTAAAATTCCCATTTTTACAGACTTTTTCTCCTTCTCAGAAGCTTTTATTTTGACCAATTTTAGGCATTAAAGTGACTCTAAACACACTTATTTTAGTTCCAAAAGTGATAATTCACATGCAAGTCATTTACAGTCAAAAAACTTTAATATTAAAAAGTTACCATTTTTGACCATCTGGAGAAAATTCGACAGGTCACGGGTCATCGTTTTTCATCAGAAAATAGATTTTTTGGACTGTAGAAAAATTGATTCAAAATGTCATTTGGATTGTGCCTCATGTTGAATAATTACTTTTTAAAGCCTCAATGTGACCAAAATTGCCATTTTTACAGACTTTTTCTCCTACTCAGAAGCTTCTATTTCGACCAATTTCAGGCATTAAAGTGACTCTAAACACACTTATTTTTGTTCCAAAAGTGATAATTCACATGCAATAGTCATTTACAGTCAAAAAATTAAATATTAAAAAATTACCATTTTTGACCATCTGGAGAAAGTTTGACAGGTCACGGGTCATCGTTTTTCATCAGAAAATTTATTTTATGGACTGTAGAAAAATTGATTCAAAATGTCATTTAGATTGTGCCTCATGTTGAATAATTACTTTTTAAAGCCTCAATGTGACCAAAATTGACATTTTTACAGACTTTTTCTCCTACTCAGAGGCTTCTATTTTGACCAATTTCAGGCATTAAAATGACTCTAAACACACTTATTTTTGTTCCAAAAGTGATAATTCACATGCAATAGTCATTTACAGTAAAAAAATTAAATATTAAAAAATTACTATTTTTGACCATATGGAGAAAGTTCGACAGGTCACGGATCATCGTTTTTCATCAGAAATGTTTTTTTATGGACTGTAGACAAATTGATTCAAAATGTCATTTGGATTGTGCCTCATGTTGAATAACTACTTGTTAAAGCCTCCATGTGACCAGAATTGCCATTTTTACAGACTTTTTCTCCTACTCAGAAGCTTCTATTTCGACCAATTTCAGGCATTAAAGTGACTCTAAACACACTTATTTTTGTTCCAAAAGTGATAATTCACATGCAATAGTCATTTATAGTCAAAAAATTAAATATTAAAAAATTACCATTTTTGACCATATGGAGAAAGTTTGACAGGTCACGGGTCATCATTTTTCATCAGAAAATAGATTTTTTGGACTTTAGAAAATTTGATTCAAAATGTCATTTGGATTGTGCCTCATGTTGAATAATTACTTTTTAAAGCCTCAATGTGACCAAAATTGCCATTTTTACAGACTTTTTCTCCTACTCAGAGGCTTCTATTTTGACCAATTTGAGGCATTAAAATGACTCTAAACACACTTATTTTAGTTCCAAAAGTGATAATTCACATGCAATAGTCATTTACAGTCAAAAAATTAAATATTAAAAAATTACTATTTTTGACCATATGGAGAAAGTTCGACCGGTCACGGGTCATCGTTTTTCATCAGAAAATTGATTTTTTTGGACTGTAGAAAAATTGATTCAAAATGTCATTTGGATTGTGCCTCATGTTGAATAATCACTTTTCTCAATGTGACCAAAATTGACATTTTTACAGACATTTTCTCCTACTCAGAGGCTTCTATTTTGACCAATTTCAGGCATTAAAGTGACTCTAAACACACTTATTTTTGTTCCAAAAGTGATAATTCACATGCAATAGTCATTTACAGTCAAAAAATTAAATATGAAAAATTACTATTTTTGACCCTATGGAGAAAGTTCGACATGTCACGGGTCATCGTTTTTCATCAGAAAATTGATTTTTTGGACTGTAGAAAAATTGATTCAAAATGTCATTTGGATTGTGCCTCATGTTGAATAATTACTTTTTAAAGCCTCAATGTGACCAAAATTGCCATTTTTACAGACTTTCTCTCCTACTCAGAGGCTTCTATTTTGACCAATTTGAGGCATTAAAATGACTCTAAACACACTTATTTTAGTTCCAAAAGTGATAATTCACATGCAATAGTCATTTACAGTCACAAAATTAAATATTAAAAAATTACTATTTTTGACCATATGGAGAAAGTTTGACAGGTCACGGCTCATCGTTTTTCATCAGAAAAGTTATTTTATGGACTGTAGAAAAATTGATTCAAAATGTCATTTAGATTGTGCCTCATGTTGAATAACTACTTTTTAAAGCCTCAATGTGACTAAAATTCCCATTTTTACAGACTTTTTCTCCTTCTCAGAAGCTTTTATTTTGACCAATTTTAGGCATTAAAGTGACTCTAAACACACTTATTTTAGTTCCAAAAGTGATAATTCACATGCAAGTCATTTACAGTCAAAAAACTTTAATATTAAAAAGTTACCATTTTTGACCATCTGGAGAAAATTCGACAGGTCACGGGTCATCGTTTTTCATCAGAAAATAGATTTTTTGGACTGTAGAAAAATTGATTCAAAATGTCATTTGGATTGTGCCTCATGTTGAATAATTACTTTTTAAAGCCTCAATGTGACCAAAATTGCCATTTTTACAGACTTTTTCTCCTACTCAGAAGCTTCTATTTCGACCAATTTCAGGCATTAAAGTGACTCTAAACACACTTATTTTTGTTCCAAAAGTGATAATTCACATGCAATAGTCATTTACAGTCAAAAAATTAAATATTAAAAAATTACCATTTTTGACCATCTGGAGAAAGTTTGACAGGTCACGGGTCATCGTTTTTCATCAGAAAATTTATTTTATGGACTGTAGAAAAATTGATTCAAAATGTCATTTAGATTGTGCCTCATGTTGAATAATTACTTTTTAAAGCCTCAATGTGACCAAAATTGACATTTTTACAGACTTTTTCTCCTACTCAGAGTCTTCTATTTTGACCAATTTCAGGCATTAAAATGACTCTAAACACACTTATTTTTGTTCCAAAAGTGATAATTCACATGCAATAGTCATTTACAGTCAAACAATTAAATATTAAAAAATTACTATTTTTGACCATATGGAGAAAGTTCGACAGGTCACGGATCATCGTTTTTCATCAGAAATGTTTTTTTATGGACTGTAGACAAATTGATTCAAAATGTCATTTGGATTGTGCCTCATGTTGAATAACTACTTGTTAAAGCCTCCATGTGACCAGAATTGCCATTTTTACAGACTTTTTCTCCTACTCAGAAACTTCTATTTCGACCAATTTCAGGCATTAAAGTGACTCTAAACACACTTATTTTTGTTCCAAAAGTGATAATTCACATGCAATAGTCATTTATAGTCAAAAAATTAAATATTAAAAAATTACCATTTTTGACCATATGGAGAAAGTTTGACAGGTCACGGGTCATCATTTTTCATCAGAAAATAGATTTTTTGGACTTTAGAAAATTTGATTCAAAATGTCATTTGGATTGTGCCTCATGTTGAATAATTACTTTTTAAAGCCTCAATGTGACCAAAATTGCCATTTTTACAGACTTTTTCTCCTACTCAGAGGCTTCTATTTTGACCAATTTGAGGCATTAAAATGACTCTAAACACACTTATTTTAGTTCCAAAAGTGATAATTCACATGCAATAGTCATTTACAGTCAAAAAATTAAATATTAAAAAATTACTATTTTTGACCATATGGAGAAAGTTCGACAGGTCACGGGTCATCGTTTTTCATCAGAAAATTGATTTTTTTGGACTGTAGAAAAATTGATTCAAAATGTCATTTGGATTGTGCCTCATGTTGAATAATCACTTTTCTCAATGTGACCAAAATTGACATTTTTACAGACATTTTCTCCTACTCAGAGGCTTCTATTTTGACCAATTTCAGGCATTAAAGTGACTCTAAACACACTTATTTTTGTTCCAAAAGTGATAATTCACATGCAATAGTCATTTACAGTCAAAAAATTAAATATGAAAAATTACTATTTTTGACCCTATGGAGAAAGTTCGACATGTCACGGGTCATCGTTTTTCATCAGAAAATTGATTTTTTGGACTGTAGAAAAATTGATTCAAAATGTCATTTGGATTGTGCCTCATGTTGAATAATTACTTTTTAAAGCCTCAATGTGACCAAAATTGCCATTTTTACAGACTTTCTCTCCTACTCAGAGGCTTCTATTTTGACCAATTTGAGGCATTAAAATGACTCTAAACACACTTATTTTAGTTCCAAAAGTGATAATTCACATGCAATAGTCATTTACAGTCACAAAATTAAATATTAAAAAATTACTATTTTTGACCATATGGAGAAAGTTTGACAGGTCACGGCTCATCGTTTTTCATCAGAAAAGTTATTTTATGGACTGTAGAAAAATTGATTCAAAATGTCATTTAGATTGTGCCTCATGTTGAATAACTACTTTTTAAAGCCTCAATGTGACTAAAATTCCCATTTTTACAGACTTTTTCTCCTTCTCAGAAGCTTTTATTTTGACCAATTTTAGGCATTAAAGTGACTCTAAACACACTTATTTTAGTTCCAAAAGTGATAATTCACATGCAAGTCATTTACAGTCAAAAAACTTTAATATTAAAAAGTTACCATTTTTGACCATCTGGAGAAAATTCGACAGGTCACGGGTCATCGTTTTTCATCAGAAAATAGATTTTTTGGACTGTAGAAAAATTGATTCAAAATGTCATTTGGATTGTGCCTCATGTTGAATAATTACTTTTTAAAGCCTCAATGTGACCAAAATTGCCATTTTTACAGACTTTTTCTCCTACTCAGAAGCTTCTATTTCGACCAATTTCAGGCATTAAAGTGACTCTAAACACACTTATTTTTGTTCTAAAAGTGATAATTCACATGCAATAGTCATTTACAGTCAAAAAATTAAATATTAAAAAATTACCATTTTTGACCATCTGGAGAAAGTTTGACAGGTCACGGGTCATCGTTTTTCATCAGAAAATTTATTTTATGGACTGTAGAAAAATTGATTCAAAATGTCATTTAGATTGTGCCTCATGTTGAATAATTACTTTTTAAAGCCTCAATGTGACCAAAATTGACATTTTTACAGACTTTTTCTCCTACTCAGAGTCTTCTATTTTGACCAATTTCAGGCATTAAAATGACTCTAAACACACTTATTTTTGTTCCAAAAGTGATAATTCACATGCAATAGTCATTTACAGTCAAACAATTAAATATTAAAAAATTACTATTTTTGACCATATGGAGAAAGTTCGACAGGTCACGGATCATCGTTTTTCATCAGAAATGTTTTTTTATGGACTGTAGACAAATTGATTCAAAATGTCATTTGGATTGTGCCTCATGTTGAATAACTACTTGTTAAAGCCTCCATGTGACCAGAATTGCCATTTTTACAGACTTTTTCTCCTACTCAGAAGCTTCTATTTCGACCAATTTCAGGCATTAAAGTGACTCTAAACACACTTATTTTTGTTCCAAAAGTGATAATTCACATGCAATAGTCATTTATAGTCAAAAAATTAAATATTAAAAAATTACCATTTTTGACCATATGGAGAAAGTTTGACAGGTCACGGGTCATCATTTTTCATCAGAAAATAGATTTTTTGGACTTTAGAAAATTTGATTCAAAATGTCATTTGGATTGTGCCTCATGTTGAATAATTACTTTTTAAAGCCTCAATGTGACCAAAATTGCCATTTTTACAGACTTTTTCTCCTACTCAGAGGCTTCTATTTTGACCAATTTGAGGCATTAAAATGACTCTAAACACACTTATTTTAGTTCCAAAAGTGATAATTCACATGCAATAGTCATTTACAGTCAAAAAATTAAATATTAAAAAATTACTATTTTTGACCATATGGAGAAAGTTCGACAGGTCACGGGTCATCGTTTTTCATCAGAAAATTGATTTTTTGGACTGTAGAAAAATTGATTCAAAATGTCATTTGGATTGTGCCTCATGTTGAATAATCACTTTTTAAAGCCTCAATGTGACCAAAATTGACATTTTTACAGACATTTTCTCCTACTCAGAGGCTTCTATTTTGACCAATTTCAGGCATTAAAGTGACTCTAAACACACTTAATTTTGTTCCAAAAGTGATAATTCACATGCAATAGTCATTTACAGTCAAAAAATTAAATATGAAAAAATTACTATTTTTGACCCTATGGAGAAAGTTCGACATGTCACGGGTCATCGTTTTTCATCAGAAAATTGATTTTTTGGACTGTAGAAAAATTGATTCAAAATGTCATTTGGATTGTGCCTCATGTTGAATAATTACTTTTTAAAGCCTCAATGTGACCAAAATTGCCATTTTTACAGACTTTCTCTCCTACTCAGAGGCTTCTATTTTGACCAATTTGAGGCATTAAAATGACTCTAAACACACTTATTTTAGTTCCAAAAGTGATAATTCACATGCAATAGTCATTTACAGTCACAAAATTAAATATTAAAAAATTACTATTTTTGACCATATGGAGAAAGTTTGACAGGTCACGGCTCATCGTTTTTCATCAGAAAAGTTATTTTATGGACTGTAGAAAAATTGATTCAAAATGTCATTTAGATTGTGCCTCATGTTGAATAACTACTTTTTAAAGCCTCAATGTGACTAAAATTCCCATTTTTACAGACGTTTTCTCCTTCTCAGAAGCTTTTATTTTGACCAATTTTAGGCATTAAAGTGACTCTAAACACACTTATTTTAGTTCCAAAAGTGATAATTCACATGCAATAGTCATTTACAGTCAAAAAACTTTAATATTAAAAAGTTACCATTTTTGACCATCTGGAGAAAATTCGACAGGTCACGGGTCATCGTTTTTCATCAGAAAATAGATTTTTTGGACTGTAGAAAAATTGATTCAAAATGTCATTTGGATTGTGCCTCATGTTGAATAATCACTTTTTAAAGCCTCAATGTGACCAAACTTGAAATTTTTACAGAGTTTTTCTCCTACTCAGAGGCTTTTATTTCGACCAATTTCAGGCATTAAAGTGACTCTAAACACACTTATTTTAGTTCCAAAAGTGATAATTCACATGCAATAGTCATTTACAGTCAAAAAATTAAATATTAAAAAATTACCATTTTTGACCATCTGGAGAAAGTTCGACAGGTCACGGGTCATCGTTTTTCATCAGAAATGTTTTTTTATGGACTGTAGAAAAATTGATTCAAAATGTCAT
Organism: Triturus cristatus; assembly: GCF_964204655.1. NCBI lineage: Eukaryota > Metazoa > Chordata > Amphibia > Caudata > Salamandridae > Triturus > Triturus cristatus. The sequence continues at coordinate 1,436,217,905 of NC_140590.1, forward strand.
TTGGATTGTGCCTCATGTTGAATAACTACTTGTTAAAGCCTCAATGTGACCAAAATTGCCATTTTTACAGACTTTTTCTCCTACTCAGAGGCTTCTATTTCGACCAATTTCAGGCATTAAAGTGACTCTAAACACACTTATTTTAGTTCCAAAAGTGATAATTCACATGCAATAGTCATTTACAGTCAAAAAATTAAATATTAAACAATTACTATTTTTGACCATATGGAGAAAGTTCGACAGGTCACGGGTCATCGTTTTTCATCAGAAAATTGATTTTTTGGACTGTAGAAAAATTGATTCAAAATGTCATTTGGATTGTGCCTTATGTTGAATAATCACTTTTTAAAGCCTCAATGTGACTAAAATTGACATTTTTACAGACCTTTTCTCCTACTCAGAGGCTTCTATTTTCACCAATTTCAGGCATTAAAATGACTCTAAACACACTTATTTTTGTTCCAAAAGTGATAATTCACATGCAATAGTCATTTACAGTCAAAAAATTAAATATTAAAAAATTACCATTTTTGACCATCTGGAGAAAGTTTGACAGGTCACGGGTCATCGTTTTTCATCAGAAAATTTATTTTATGGACTGTAGAAAAATTGATTCAAAATGTCATTTATATTGTGCCTCATGTTGAATAACTACTTTTTAAAGCCTCAATGTGACCAAAATTGCCATTTTTACAGACTTTTTCTACTACTCAGAAGCTTCTATTTTGACCAATTTCAGGCATTAAAATGACTCTAAACACACTTATTTTTGTTCCAAAAGTGATAATTCACATGCAATAGTCATTTACAGTCAAAAAATTAAATATTAAAAAATTACCATTTTTGACCATCTGGAGAAAGTTTGACAGGTCACGGGTCATCATTTTTCATCAGAAAATAGATTTTTTGGACTTTAGAAAAATTGATTAAAAATGTCATTTGGATTGTGCCTCATGTTGAATAACTACTTTTTAAAGCCTCAATGTGACCAAAATTGCCATTTTTACAGACTTTTTCTACTACTCAGAAGCTTCTATTTCAACCAATTTCAGGCATTAAAATGACTCTAAACACACTTATTTTAGTTCCAAAAGTGATAATTCACATGCAATAGTCATTTACAGTCAAAAAATTACATATTAAAAAATTACTATTTTTGACCATATGGAGAAAGTTCGACAGGTCACGGGTCATCGTTTTTCATCAGAAAATTGATTTTTTGGACTGTAGAAAAATTGATTCAAAATGTCATTTGGATTGTGCCTCATGTTGAATAATTACTTTTTAAAGCCTCAATGTGACCAAAATTGCCATTTTTACAGACTTTTTCTCCTACTCAGAGGCTTCTATTTTGACCAATTTGAGGCATTAAAATGACTCTAAACACACTTATTTTAGTTCCAAAAGTGATAATTCACATGCAATAGTCATTTACAGTCAAAAAATTAAATATTAAAAAATTACTATTTTTGACCATATGGAGAAAGTTCGACAGGTCACGGGTCATCGTTTTTCATCAGAAAATTGATTTTTTGGACTGTAGAAAAATTGATTCAAAATGTCATTTGGATTGTGCCTCATGTTGAATAATCACTTTTTAAAGCCTCAATGTGACCAAAATTGACATTTTTACAGACATTTTCTCCTACTCAGAGGCTTCTATTTTGACCAATTTCAGGCATTAAAGTGACTCTAAACACACTTAATTTTGTTCCAAAAGTGATAATTCACATGCAATAGTCATTTACAGTCAAAAAATTAAATATGAAAAAATTACTATTTTTGACCCTATGGAGAAAGTTCGACATGTCACGGGTCATCGTTTTTCATCAGAAAATTGATTTTTTGGACTGTAGAAAAATTGATTCAAAATGTCATTTGGATTGTGCCTCATGTTGAATAATTACTTTTTAAAGCCTCAATGTGACCAAAATTGCCATTTTTACAGACTTTCTCTCCTACTCAGAGGCTTCTATTTTGACCAATTTGAGGCATTAAAATGACTCTAAACACACTTATTTTAGTTCCAAAAGTGATAATTCACATGCAATAGTCATTTACAGTCACAAAATTAAATATTAAAAAATTACTATTTTTGACCATATGGAGAAAGTTTGACAGGTCACGGCTCATCGTTTTTCATCAGAAAAGTTATTTTATGGACTGTAGAAAAATTGATTCAAAATGTCATTTAGATTGTGCCTCATGTTGAATAACTACTTTTTAAAGCCTCAATGTGACTAAAATTCCCATTTTTACAGACGTTTTCTCCTTCTCAGAAGCTTTTATTTTGACCAATTTTAGGCATTAAAGTGACTCTAAACACACTTATTTTAGTTCCAAAAGTGATAATTCACATGCAATAGTCATTTACAGTCAAAAAACTTTAATATTAAAAAGTTACCATTTTTGACCATCTGGAGAAAATTCGACAGGTCACGGGTCATCGTTTTTCATCAGAAAATAGATTTTTTGGACTGTAGAAAAATTGATTCAAAATGTCATTTGGATTGTGCCTCATGTTGAATAATCACTTTTTAAAGCCTCAATGTGACCAAACTTGAAATTTTTACAGAGTTTTTCTCCTACTCAGAGGCTTTTATTTCGACCAATTTCAGGCATTAAAGTGACTCTAAACACACTTATTTTAGTTCCAAAAGTGATAATTCACATGCAATAGTCATTTACAGTCAAAAAATTAAATATTAAAAAATTACCATTTTTGACCATCTGGAGAAAGTTCGACAGGTCACGGGTCATCGTTTTTCATCAGAAATGTTTTTTTATGGACTGTAGAAAAATTGATTCAAAATGTCATTTGGATTGTGCCTCATGTTGAATAACTACTTGTTAAAGCCTCAATGTGACCAAAATTGCCATTTTTACAGACTTTTTCTCCTACTCAGAGGCTTCTATTTCGACCAATTTCAGGCATTAAAGTGACTCTAAACACACTTATTTTAGTTCCAAAAGTGATAATTCACATGCAATAGTCATTTACAGTCAAAAAATTAAATATTAAACAATTACTATTTTTGACCATATGGAGAAAGTTCGACAGGTCACGGGTCATCGTTTTTCATCAGAAAATTGATTTTTTGGACTGTAGAAAAATTGATTCAAAATGTCATTTGGATTGTGCCTTATGTTGAATAATCACTTTTTAAAGCCTCAATGTGACTAAAATTGACATTTTTACAGACCTTTTCTCCTACTCAGAGGCTTCTATTTTCACCAATTTCAGGCATTAAAATGACTCTAAACACACTTATTTTTGTTCCAAAAGTGATAATTCACATGCAATAGTCATTTACAGTCAAAAAATTAAATATTAAAAAATTACCATTTTTGACCATCTGGAGAAAGTTTGACAGGTCACGGGTCATCGTTTTTCATCAGAAAATTTATTTTATGGACTGTAGAAAAATTGATTCAAAATGTCATTTATATTGTGCCTCATGTTGAATAACTACTTTTTAAAGCCTCAATGTGACCAAAATTGCCATTTTTACAGACTTTTTCTACTACTCAGAAGCTTCTATTTTGACCAATTTCAGGCATTAAAATGACTCTAAACACACTTATTTTTGTTCCAAAAGTGATAATTCACATGCAATAGTCATTTACAGTCAAAAAATTAAATATTAAAAAATTACCATTTTTGACCATCTGGAGAAAGTTTGACAGGTCACGGGTCATCATTTTTCATCAGAAAATAGATTTTTTGGACTTTAGAAAAATTGATTAAAAATGTCATTTGGATTGTGCCTCATGTTGAATAACTACTTTTTAAAGCCTCAATGTGACCAAAATTGCCATTTTTACAGACTTTTTCTACTACTCAGAAGCTTCTATTTCAACCAATTTCAGGCATTAAAATGACTCTAAACACACCTATTTTAGTTCCAAAAGTGATAATTCACATGCAATAGTCATTTACAGTCAAAAAATTACATATTAAAAAATTACTATTTTTGACCATATGGAGAAAGTTCGACAGGTCACGGGTCATCGTTTTTCATCAGAAAATTGATTTTTTGGACTGTAGAAAAATTGATTCAAAATGTCATTTGGATTGTGCCTCATGTTGAATAATCACTTTTTAAAGCCTCCATGTGACCAAAATTGACATTTTTACAGACTTTTTCTACTACTCAGAGGCTTCTATTTTGACCAATTTCAGGCATTAAAATTACTCTAAACACACTTATTTTTGTTCCAAAAGTGATAATTCACATGCAATAGTCATTTACAGTCAAAAAATTAAATATTAAAAAATTACCATATTTGACCATCTGGAGAAAGTTTGACAGGTCACGGGTCATCGTTTTTCATCAGAAAATTTATTTTATGGACTGTAGAAAAATTGATTCAAAATGTCATTTAGATTGTGCCTCATGTTGAATAACTACTTTTTAAAGCCTCAATGTGACCAAAATTGCCATTTTTACTGACTTTTTCTCCTACTCAGAAGCTTCTATTTTGACCAATTTCAGGCATTAAAGTGACTCTAAACACACTTATTTTAGTTCCAAAAGTGATAATTCACATGCAATAGTCATTTACAGTCCAAAAATTAACTATTAAAAAATTACTATTTTTGACCATATGGAGAAAGTTCGACAGGTCACGGGTCATCGTTTTTCATCAGAAAATTGATTTTTTGGACTGTAGAAAAATTGATTCAAAATGTCATTTGGATTGTGCCTTATGTTGAATAATCACTTTTTAAAGCCTCAATGTGACTAAAATTGACATTTTTACAGACCTTTTCTCCTACTCAGAGGCTTCTATTTTCACCAATTTCAGGCATTAAAATGACTCTAAACACACTTATTTTTGTTCCAAAAGTGATAATTCACATGCAATAGTCATTTACAGTCAAAAAATTAAATATTAAAAAATTACCATTTTTGACCATCTGGAGAAAGTTTGACAGGTCACGGGTCATCGTTTTTCATCAGAAAATTTATTTTATGGACTGTAGAAAAATTGATTCAAAATGTCATTTAGATTGTGCCTCATGTTGAATAACTACTTTTTAAAGCCTCAATGTGACCAAAATTGCCATTTTTACAGACTTTTTCTACTACTCAGAAGCTTCTATTTTGACCAATTTCAGGCATTAAAATGACTCTAAACACACTTATTTTTGTTCCAAAAGTGATAATTCACATGCAATAGTCATTTACAGTCAAAAAATTAAATATTAAAAAATTACCATTTTTGACCATCTGGAGAAAGTTTGACAGGTCACGGGTCATCATTTTTCATCAGAAAATAGATTTTATGGACTTTAGAAAAATTGATTAAAAATGTCATTTGGATTGTGCCTCATGTTGAATAACTACTTTTTAAAGCCTCAATGTGACCAAAATTGCCATTTTTACAGACTTTTTCTACTACTCAGAAGCTTCTATTTCAACCAATTTCAGGCATTAAAATGACTCTAAACACACTTATTTTAGTTCCAAAAGTGATAATTCACATGCAATAGTCATTTACAGTCAAAAAATTACATATTAAAAAATTACTATTTTTGACCATATGGAGAAAGTTCGACAGGTCACAGGTCATCGTTTTTCATCAGAAAATTGATTTTTTGGACTGTAGAAAAATTGATTCAAAATGTCATTTGGATTGTGCCTCATATTGAATAATCACTTTTTAAAGCCTCCATGTGACCAAAATTGACATTTTTACAGACTTTTTCTCCTACTCAGAGTCTTCTATTTTGACCAATTTCAGGCATTAAAATTACTCTAAACACACTTATTTTTGTTCCAAAAGTGATAATTCACATGCAATAGTCATTTACAGTCAAAAAATTAAATATTAAAAAATTACCATATTTGACCATCTGGAGAAAGTTTGACAGGTCACGGGTCATCGTTTTTCATCAGAAAATTTATTTTATGGACTGTAGAAAAATTGATTCAAAATGTCATTTAGATTGTGCCTCATGTTGAATAACTACTTTTTAAAGCCTCAATGTGACCAAAATTGCCATTTTTACTGACTTTTTCTCCTACTCAGAAGCTTCTATTTTGACCAATTTCAGGCATTAAAGTGACTCTAAACACACTTATTTTAGTTCCAAAAGTGATAATTCACATGCAATAGTCATTTACAGTCCAAAAATTAACTATTAAAAAATTACTATTTTTGACCATATGGAGAAAGTTCGACAGGTCACGGGTCATCGTTTTTCATCAGAAAATTGATTTTTTGGACTGTAGAAAAATTGATTCAAAATGTCATTTGGATTGTGCCTTATGTTGAATAATCACTTTTTAAAGCCTCAATGTGACTAAAATTGACATTTTTACAGACCTTTTCTCCTACTCAGAGGCTTCTATTTTCACCAATTTCAGGCATTAAAATGACTCTAAACACACTTATTTTTGTTCCAAAAGTGATAATTCACATGCAATAGTCATTTACAGTCAAAAAATTAAATATTAAAAAATTACCATTTTTGACCATCTGGAGAAAGTTTGACAGGTCACGGGTCATCGTTTTTCATCAGAAAATTTATTTTATGGACTGTAGAAAAATTGATTCAAAATGTCATTTAGATTGTGCCTCATGTTGAATAACTACTTTTTAAAGCCTCAATGTGACCAAAATTGCCATTTTTACAGACTTTTTCTACTACTCAGAAGCTTCTATTTTGACCAATTTCAGGCATTAAAATGACTCTAAACACACTTATTTTTGTTCCAAAAGTGATAATTCACATGCAATAGTCATTTACAGTCAAAAAATTAAATATTAAAAAATTACCATTTTTGACCATCTGGAGAAAGTTTGACAGGTCACGGGTCATCATTTTTCATCAGAAAATAGATTTTATGGACTTTAGAAAAATTGATTAAAAATGTCATTTGGATTGTGCCTCATGTTGAATAACTACTTTTTAAAGCCTCAATGTGACCAAAATTGCCATTTTTACAGACTTTTTCTACTACTCAGAAGCTTCTATTTCAACCAATTTCAGGCATTAAAATGACTCTAAACACACTTATTTTAGTTCCAAAAGTGATAATTCACATGCAATAGTCATTTACAGTCAAAAAATTACATATTAAAAAATTACTATTTTTGACCATATGGAGAAAGTTCGACAGGTCACAGGTCATCGTTTTTCATCAGAAAATTGATTTTTTGGACTGTAGAAAAATTGATTCAAAATGTCATTTGGATTGTGCCTCATATTGAATAATCACTTTTTAAAGCCTCCATGTGACCAAAATTGACATTTTTACAGACTTTTTCTCCTACTCAGAGGCTTCTATTTTGACCAATTTCAGGCATTAAAATGACTCTAAACACACTTATTTTTGTTCCAAAAGTGATAATTCACATGCAATAGTCATTTACAGTCAAAAAATTAAATATTAAAAAATTACCATTTTTGACCATCTGGAGAAAGTTTGACAGGTCACGGGTCATCGTTTTTCATCAGAAAATTTATTTTATGGACTGTAGAAAAATTGATTCAAAATATCATTTAGATTGTGCCTCATGTTGAATAACTACTTTTTAAAGCCTCAATGTGACCAAAATTGCCATTTTTACTGACTTTTTCTCCTACTCAGAAGCTTCTATTTTGACCGATTTCAGGCATTAAAGTGACTCTAAACACACTTATTTTAGTTCCAAAAGTGATAATTCACATGCAATAGTCATTTACAGTCAAAAAATTAAATATTAAAAAATTACTATTTTTGACCATATGGAGAAAGTTCGACAGGTCACGGGTCATCGTTTTTCATCAGAAAATTTATTTTTTGGACTGTAGAAAAATTGATTCAAAATGTCATTTGGATTGTGCTTATGTTGAATAATCACTTTTTAAAGCCTCAATGTGACTAAAATTGACATTTTTACAGACCTTTTCTCCTACTCAGAGGCTTCTATTTTGACCAATTTCAGGCATTAAAGTGACTCTAAACACACTTATTTTAGTTCCAAAAGTGATAATTCACATGCAATAGTCATTTACAGTCAAAAAATTAAATATTAAAAAATTACTATTTTTGACCATATGGAGAAAGTTCGACAGGTCACGGGTCATCGTTTTTCATCAGAAAATAGATTTTTTGGACTGTAGAAAAATTGATTCAAAATGTCATTTGGATTGTGCCTCATGTTGAATAATCACTTTTTAAAGCCTCAATGTGACCAAACTTGACATTTTTACAGACTTTTTCTCCTACTCAGAGGCTTCTATTTCGACCAATTTCAGGCATTAAAGTGACTCTAAACACACTTATTTTAGTTCCAAAAGTGATAATTCACATGCAATAGTCATTTACAGTCAAAAAATTAAATATTAAAAAATTACCATTTTTGACCATATGGAGAAAGTTCGACAGGTCACGGATCATCGTTTTTCATCAGAAATGTTTTTTTATGGACTGTAGACAAATTGATTAAAAATGTCATTTGGATTGTGCCTCATGTTGAATAACTACTTGTTAAAGCCTCCATGTGACCAGAATTGCCATTTTTACAGACTTTTTCTCCTACTCAGAAGCTTCTATTTCGACCAATTTCAGGCATTAAAGTGACTCTAAACACACCTATTTTTGTTCCAAAAGTGATAATTCACATGCAATAGTCATTTATAGTCAAAAAATTAAATATTAAAAAATTACTATTTTTGACCATATGGAGAAAGTTCGACAGGTCACGGGTCATCGTTTTTCATCAGAAAATTGATTTTTTTGGACTGTAGAAAAATTGATTCAAAATGTCATTTGGATTGTGCCTCATGTTGAATAATCACTTTTCTCAATGTGACCAAAATTGACATTTTTACAGACATTTTCTCCTACTCAGAGGCTTCTATTTTGACCAATTTCAGGCATTAAAGTGACTCTAAACACACTTATTTTTGTTCCAAAAGTGATAATTCACATGCAATAGTCATTTACAGTCAAAAAATTAAATATGAAAAATTACTATTTTTGACCCTATGGAGAAAGTTCGACATGTCACGGGTCATCGTTTTTCATCAGAAAATTGATTTTTTGGACTGTAGAAAAATTGATTCAAAATGTCATTTGGATTGTGCCTCATGTTGAATAATTACTTTTTAAAGCCTCAATGTGACCAAAATTGCCATTTTTACAGACTTTCTCTCCTACTCAGAGGCTTCTATTTTGACCAATTTGAGGCATTAAAATGACTCTAAACACACTTATTTTAGTTCCAAAAGTGATAATTCACATGCAATAGTCATTTACAGTCACAAAATTAAATATTAAAAAATTACTATTTTTGACCATATGGAGAAAGTTTGTCATGGCTCATCGTTTTTCATCAGAAAAGTTATTTTATGGACTGTAGAAAAATTGATTCAAAATGTCATTTAGATTGTGCCTCATGTTGAATAACTACTTTTTAAAGCCTCAATGTGACTAAAATTCCCATTTTTACAGACTTTTTCTCCTTCTCAGAAGCTTTTATTTTGACCAATTTTAGGCATTAAAGTGACTCTAAACACACTTATTTTAGTTCCAAAAGTGATAATTCACATGCAATAGTCATTTACAGTCAAAAAACTTTAATATTAAAAAGTTACCATTTTTGACCATCTGGAGAAAATTCGACAGGTCACGGGTCATCGTTTTTCATCAGAAAATAGATTTTTTGGACTGTAGAAAAATTGATTCAAAATGTCATTTGGATTGTGCCTCATGTTGAATAATTACTTTTTAAAGCCTCAATGTGACCAAAATTGCCATTTTTACAGACTTTTTCTCCTACTCAGAAGCTTCTATTTCGACCAATTTCAGGCATTAAAGTGACTCTAAACACACTTATTTTTGTTCCAAAAGTGATAATTCACATGCAATAGTCATTTACAGTCAAAAAATTAAATATTAAAAAATTACCATTTTTGACCATCTGGAGAAAGTTTGACAGGTCACGGGTCATCGTTTTTCATCAGAAAATTTATTTTATGGACTGTAGAAAAATTGATTCAAAATGTCATTTAGATTGTGCCTCATGTTGAATAATTACTTTTTAAAGCCTCAATGTGACCAAAATTGACATTTTTACAGACTTTTTCTCCTACTCAGAGTCTTCTATTTTGACCAATTTCAGGCATTAAAATGACTCTAAACACACTTATTTTTGTTCCAAAAGTGATAATTCACATGCAATAGTCATTTACAGTCAAACAATTAAATATTAAAAAATTACTATTTTTGACCATATGGAGAAAGTTCGACAGGTCACGGATCATCGTTTTTCATCAGAAATGTTTTTTTATGGACTGTAGACAAATTGATACAAAATGTCATTTGGATTGTGCCTCATGTTGAATAACTACTTGTTAAAGCCTCCATGTGACCAGAATTGCCATTTTTACAGACTTTTTCTCCTACTCAGAAGCTTCTATTTCGACCAATTTCAGGCATTAAAGTGACTCTAAACACACTTATTTTTGTTCCAAAAGTGATAATTCACATGCAATAGTCATTTATAGTCAAAAAATTAAATATTAAAAAATTACCATTTTTGACCATATGGAGAAAGTTTGACAGGTCACGGGTCATCATTTTTCATCAGAAAATAGATTTTTTGGACTTTAGAAAATTTGATTCAAAATGTCATTTGGATTGTGCCTCATGTTGAATAATTACTTTTTAAAGCCTCAATGTGACCAAAATTGCCATTTTTACAGACTTTTTCTCCTACTCAGAGGCTTCTATTTTGACCAATTTGAGGCATTAAAATGACTCTAAACACACTTATTTTAGTTCCAAAAGTGATAATTCACATGCAATAGTCATTTACAGTCAAAAAATTAAATATTAAAAAATTACTATTTTTGACCATATGGAGAAAGTTCGACAGGTCACGGGTCATCGTTTTTCATCAGAAAATTGATTTTTTGGACTGTAGAAAAATTGATTCAAAATGTCATTTGGATTGTGCCTCATGTTGAATAATCACTTTTTAAAGCCTCAATGTGACCAAAATTGACATTTTTACAGACATTTTCTCCTACTCAGAGGCTTCTATTTTGACCAATTTCAGGCATTAAAGTGACTCTAAACACACTTATTTTTGTTCCAAAAGTGATAATTCACATGCAATAGTCATTTACAGTCAAAAAATTAAATATGAAAAAATTACTATTTTTGACCCTATGGAGAAAGTTCGACATGTCACGGGTCATCGTTTTTCATCAGAAAATTGATTTTTTGGACTGTAGAAAAATTGATTCAAAATGTCATTTGGATTGTGCCTCATGTTGAATAATTACTTTTTAAAGCCTCAATGTGACCAAAATTGCCATTTTTACAGACTTTCTCTCCTACTCAGAGGCTTCTATTTTGACCAATTTGAGGCATTAAAATGACTCTAAACACACTTATTTTAGTTCCAAAAGTGATAATTCACATGCAATAGTCATTTACAGTCACAAAATTAAATATTAAAAAATTACTATTTTTGACCATATGGAGAAAGTTTGACAGGTCACGCACGGCTCATCGTTTTTCATCAGAAAAGGTATTTTATGGACTGTAGAAAAATTGATTCAAAATGTCATTTAGATTGTGCCTCATGTTGAATAACTACTTTTTAAAGCCTCAATGTGACTAAAATTCCCATTTTTACAGACTTTTTCTCCTTCTCAGAAGCTTTTATTTTGACCAATTTTAGGCATTAAAGTGACTCTAAACACACTTATTTTAGTTCCAAAAGTGATAATTCACATGCAATAGTCATTTACAGTCAAAAAACTTTAATATTAAAAAGTTACCATTTTTGACCATCTGGAGAAAATTCGACAGGTCACGGGTCATCGTTTTTCATCAGAAAATAGATTTTTTGGACTGTAGAAAAATTGATTCAAAATGTCATTTGGATTGTGCCTCATGTTGAATAACTACTTGTTAAAGCCTCAATGTGACCAAAATTGCCATTTTTACAGACTTTTTCTCCTACTCAGAGGCTTCTATTTCGACCAATTTCAGGCATTAAAGTGACTCTAAACACACTTATTTTAGTTCCAAAAGTGATAATTCACATGCAATAGTCATTTACAGTCAAAAAATTAAATATTAAACAATTACTATTTTTGACCATATGGAGAAAGTTCGACAGGTCACGGGTCATCGTTTTTCATCGGAAAATTGATTTTTTGGACTGTAGAAAAATTGATTCAAAATGTCATTTGGATTGTGCCTTATGTTGAATAATCACTTTTTAAAGCCTCAATGTGACTAAAATTGACATTTTTACAGACCTTTTCTCCTACTCAGAGGCTTCTATTTTCACCAATTTCAGGCATTAAAATGACTCTAAACACACTTATTTTTGTTCCAAAAGTGATAATTCACATGCAATAGTCATTTACAGTCAAAAAATTAAATATTAAAAAATTACCATTTTTGACCATCTGGAGAAAGTTTGACAGGTCACGGGTCATCGTTTTTCATCAGAAAATTTATTTTATGGACTGTAGAAAAATTGATTCAAAATGTCATTTAGATTGTGCCTCATGTTGAATAACTACTTTTTAAAGCCTCAATGTGACCAAAATTGCCATTTTTACAGACTTTTTCTACTACTCAGAAGCTTCTATTTTGACCAATTTCAGGCATTAAAATGACTCTAAACACACTTATTTTTGTTCCAAAAGTGATAATTCACATGCAATAGTCATTTACAGTCAAAAAATTAAATATTAAAAAATTACCATTTTTGACCATCTGGAGAAAGTTTGACAGGTCACGGGTCATCATTTTTCATCAGAAAATAGATTTTTTGGACTTTAGAAAAATTGATTAAAAATGTCATTTGGATTGTGCCTCATGTTGAATAACTACTTTTTAAAGCCTCAATGTGACCAAAATTGCCATTTTTACAGACTTTTTCTACTACTCAGAAGCTTCTATTTCAACCAATTTCAGGCATTAAAATGACTCTAAACACATTTATTTTAGTTCCAAAAGTGATAATTCACATGCAATAGTCATTTACAGTCAAAAAATTACATATTAAAAAATTACTATTTTTGACCATATGGAGAAAGTTCGACAGGTCACGGGTCATCGTTTTTCATCAGAAAATTGATTTTTTTGGACTGTAGAAAAATTGATTCAAAATGTCATTTGGATTGTGCCTCATGTTGAATAATCACTTTTCTCAATGTGACCAAAATTGACATTTTTACAGACATTTTCTCCTACTCAGAGGCTTCTATTTTGACCAATTTCAGGCATTAAAGTGACTCTAAACACACTTATTTTTGTTCCAAAAGTGATAATTCACATGCAATAGTCATTTACAGTCAAAAAATTAAATATGAAAAATTACTATTTTTGACCCTATGGAGAAAGTTCGACATGTCACGGGTCATCGTTTTTCATCAGAAAATTTATTTTTTGGACTGTAGAAAAATTGATTCAAAATGTCATTTGGATTGTGCCTCATGTTGAATAATTACTTTTTAAAGCCTCAATGTGACCAAAATTGCCATTTTTACAGACTTTCTCTCCTACTCAGAGGCTTCTATTTTGACCAATTTGAGGCATTAAAATGACTCTAAACACACTTATTTTAGTTCCAAAAGTGATAATTCACATGCAATAGTCATTTACAGTCACAAAATTAAATATTAAAAAATTACTATTTTTGACCATATGGAGAAAGTTTGTCATGGCTCATCGTTTTTCATCAGAAAAGGTATTTTATGGACTGTAGAAAAATTGATTCAAAATGTCATTTAGATTGTGCCTCATGTTGAATAACTACTTTTTAAAGCCTCAATGTGACTAAAATTCCCATTTTTACAGACTTTTTCTCCTTCTCAGAAGCTTTTATTTTGACCAATTTTAGGCATTAAAGTGACTCTAAACACACTTATTTTAGTTCCAAAAGTGATAATTCACATGCAATAGTCATTTACAGTCAAAAAACTTTAATATTAAAAAGTTACCATTTTTGACCATCTGGAGAAAATTCGACAGGTCACGGGTCATCGTTTTTCATCAGAAAATAGATTTTTTGGACTGTAGAAAAATTGATTCAAAATGTCATTTGGATTGTGCCTCATGTTGAATAATTACTTTTTAAAGCCTCAATGTGACCAAAATTGCCATTTTTACAGACTTTTTCTCCTACTCAGAAGCTTCTATTTCGACCAATTTCAGGCATTAAAGTGACTCTAAACACACTTATTTTTGTTCCAAAAGTGATAATTCACATGCAATAGTCATTTACAGTCAAAAAATTAAATATTAAAAAATTACCATTTTTGACCATCTGGAGAAAGTTTGACAGGTCACGGGTCATCGTTTTTCATCAGAAAATTTATTTTATGGACTGTAGAAAAATTGATTCAAAATGTCATTTAGATTGTGCCTCATGTTGAATAATTACTTTTTAAAGCCTCAATGTGACCAAAATTGACATTTTTACAGACTTTTTCTCCTACTCAGAGTCTTCTATTTTGACCAATTTCAGGCATTAAAATGACTCTAAACACACTTATTTTTGTTCCAAAAGTGATAATTCACATGCAATAGTCATTTACAGTCAAACAATTAAATATTAAAAAATTACTATTTTTGACCATATGGAGAAAGTTCGACAGGTCACGGATCATCGTTTTTCATCAGAAATGTTTTTTTATGGACTGTAGACAAATTGATACAAAATGTCATTTGGATTGTGCCTCATGTTGAATAACTACTTGTTAAAGCCTCCATGTGACCAGAATTGCCATTTTTACAGACTTTTTCTCCTACTCAGAAGCTTCTATTTCGACCAATTTCAGGCATTAAAGTGACTCTAAACACACTTATTTTTGTTCCAAAAGTGATAATTCACATGCAATAGTCATTTATAGTCAAAAAATTAAATATTAAAAAATTACCATTTTTGACCATATGGAGAAAGTTTGACAGGTCACGGGTCATCATTTTTCATCAGAAAATAGATTTTTTGGACTTTAGAAAATTTGATTCAAAATGTCATTTGGATTGTGCCTCATGTTGAATAATTACTTTTTAAAGCCTCAATGTGACCAAAATTGCCATTTTTACAGACTTTTTCTCCTACTCAGAGGCTTCTATTTTGACCAATTTGAGGCATTAAAATGACTCTAAACACACTTATTTTAGTTCCAAAAGTGATAATTCACATGCAATAGTCATTTACAGTCAAAAAATTAAATATTAAAAAATTACTATTTTTGACCATATGGAGAAAGTTCGACAGGTCACGGGTCATCGTTTTTCATCAGAAAATTGATTTTTTGGACTGTAGAAAAATTGATTCAAAATGTCATTTGGATTGTGCCTCATGTTGAATAATCACTTTTTAAAGCCTCAATGTGACCAAAATTGACATTTTTACAGACATTTTCTCCTACTCAGAGGCTTCTATTTTGACCAATTTCAGGCATTAAAGTGACTCTAAACACACTTATTTTTGTTCCAAAAGTGATAATTCACATGCAATAGTCATTTACAGTCAAAAAATTAAATATGAAAAAATTACTATTTTTGACCATATGGAGAAAGTTTTACAGGTCACGGGTCATCGTTTTTCATCAGAAAATTGATTTTTTGGACTGTAGAAAAATTGATTCAAAATGTCATTTGGATTGTGCCTTATGTTGAATAATCACTTTTTAAAGCCTCAATGTGACTAAAATTGACATTTTTACAGACTTTTTCTCCTTCTCAGAAGCTTTTATTTTGACCAATTTTAGGCATTAAAGTGACTCTAAACACACTTATTTTAGTTCCAAAAGTGATAATTCACATGCAATAGTCATTTACAGTCAAAAAACTTTAATATTAAAAAGTTACCATTTTTGACCATCTGGAGAAAATTCGACAGGTCACGGGTCATCGTTTTTCATCAGAAAATAGATTTTTTGGACTGTAGAAAAATTGATTCAAAATGTCATTTGGATTGTGCCTCATGTTGAATAATTACTTTTTAAAGCCTCAATGTGACCAAAATTGCCATTTTTACAGACTTTTTCTCCTACTCAGAAGCTTCTATTTCGACCAATTTCAGGCATTAAAGTGACTCTAAACACACTTATTTTTGTTCCAAAAGTGATAATTCACATGCAATAGTCATTTACAGTCAAAAAATTAAATATTAAAAAATTACCATTTTTGACCATCTGGAGAAAGTTTGACAGGTCACGGGTCATCGTTTTTCATCAGAAAATTTATTTTATGGACTGTAGAAAAATTGATTCAAAATGTCATTTAGATTGTGCCTCATGTTGAATAATTACTTTTTAAAGCCTCAATGTGACCAAAATTGACATTTTTACAGACTTTTTCTCCTACTCAGAGTCTTCTATTTTGACCAATTTCAGGCATTAAAATGACTCTAAACACACTTATTTTTGTTCCAAAAGTGATAATTCACATGCAATAGTCATTTACAGTCAAACAATTAAATATTAAAAAATTACTATTTTTGACCATATGGAGAAAGTTCGACAGGTCACGGATCATCGTTTTTCATCAGAAATGTTTTTTTATGGACTGTAGACAAATTGATACAAAATGTCATTTGGATTGTGCCTCATGTTGAATAACTACTTGTTAAAGCCTCCATGTGACCAGAATTGCCATTTTTACAGACTTTTTCTCCTACTCAGAAGCTTCTATTTCGACCAATTTCAGGCATTAAAGTGACTCTAAACACACTTATTTTTGTTCCAAAAGTGATAATTCACATGCAATAGTCATTTATAGTCAAAAAATTAAATATTAAAAAATTACCATTTTTGACCATATGGAGAAAGTTTGACAGGTCACGGGTCATCATTTTTCATCAGAAAATAGATTTTTTGGACTTTAGAAAATTTGATTCAAAATGTCATTTGGATTGTGCCTCATGTTGAATAATTACTTTTTAAAGCCTCAATGTGACCAAAATTGCCATTTTTACAGACTTTTTCTCCTACTCAGAGGCTTCTATTTTGACCAATTTGAGGCATTAAAATGACTCTAAACACACTTATTTTAGTTCCAAAAGTGATAATTCACATGCAATAGTCATTTACAGTCAAAAAATTAAATATTAAAAAATTACTATTTTTGACCATATGGAGAAAGTTCGACAGGTCACGGGTCATCGTTTTTCATCAGAAAATTGATTTTTTGGACTGTAGAAAAATTGATTCAAAATGTCATTTGGATTGTGCCTCATGTTGAATAATCACTTTTTAAAGCCTCAATGTGACCAAAATTGACATTTTTACAGACATTTTCTCCTACTCAGAGGCTTCTATTTTGACCAATTTCAGGCATTAAAGTGACTCTAAACACACTTATTTTTGTTCCAAAAGTGATAATTCACATGCAATAGTCATTTACAGTCAAAAAATTAAATATGAAAAAATTACTATTTTTGACCCTATGGAGAAAGTTCGACATGTCACGGGTCATCGTTTTTCATCAGAAAATTGATTTTTTGGACTGTAGAAAAATTGATTCAAAATGTCATTTGGATTGTGCCTCATGTTGAATAATTACTTTTTAAAGCCTCAATGTGACCAAAATTGCCATTTTTACAGACTTTCTCTCCTACTCAGAGGCTTCTATTTTGACCAATTTGAGGCATTAAAATGACTCTAAACACACTTATTTTAGTTCCAAAAGTGATAATTCACATGCAATAGTCATTTACAGTCACAAAATTAAATATTAAAAAATTACTATTTTTGACCATATGGAGAAAGTTTGACAGGTCACGGCTCATCGTTTTTCATCAGAAAAGGTATTTTATGGACTGTAGAAAAATTGATTCAAAATGTCATTTAGATTGTGCCTCATGTTGAATAACTACTTTTTAAAGCCTCAATGTGACTAAAATTCCCATTTTTACAGACTTTTTCTCCTTCTCAGAAGCTTTTATTTTGACCAATTTTAGGCATTAAAGTGACTCTAAACACACTTATTTTAGTTCCAAAAGTGATAATTCACATGCAATAGTCATTTACAGTCAAAAAACTTTAATATTAAAAAGTTACCATTTTTGACCATCTGGAGAAAATTCGACAGGTCACGGGTCATCGTTTTTCATCAGAAAATAGATTTTTTGGACTGTAGAAAAATTGATTCAAAATGTCATTTGGATTGTGCCTCATGTTGAATAACTACTTGTTAAAGCCTCAATGTGACCAAAATTGCCATTTTTACAGACTTTTTCTCCTACTCAGAGGCTTCTATTTCGACCAATTTCAGGCATTAAAGTGACTCTAAACACACTTATTTTAGTTCCAAAAGTGATAATTCACATGCAATAGTCATTTACAGTCAAAAAATTAAATATTAAACAATTACTATTTTTGACCATATGGAGAAAGTTCGACAGGTCACGGGTCATCGTTTTTCATCGGAAAATTGATTTTTTGGACTGTAGAAAAATTGATTCAAAATGTCATTTGGATTGTGCCTTATGTTGAATAATCACTTTTTAAAGCCTCAATGTGACTAAAATTGACATTTTTACAGACCTTTTCTCCTACTCAGAGGCTTCTATTTTCACCAATTTCAGGCATTAAAATGACTCTAAACACACTTATTTTTGTTCCAAAAGTGATAATTCACATGCAATAGTCATTTACAGTCAAAAAATTAAATATTAAAAAATTACCATTTTTGACCATCTGGAGAAAGTTTGACAGGTCACGGGTCATCGTTTTTCATCAGAAAATTTATTTTATGGACTGTAGAAAAATTGATTCAAAATGTCATTTAGATTGTGCCTCATGTTGAATAACTACTTTTTAAAGCCTCAATGTGACCAAAATTGCCATTTTTACAGACTTTTTCTACTACTCAGAAGCTTCTATTTTGACCAATTTCAGGCATTAAAATGACTCTAAACACACTTATTTTTGTTCCAAAAGTGATAATTCACATGCAATAGTCATTTACAGTCAAAAAATTAAATATTAAAAAATTACCATTTTTGACCATCTGGAGAAAGTTTGACAGGTCACGGGTCATCATTTTTCATCAGAAAATAGATTTTTTGGACTTTAGAAAAATTGATTAAAAATGTCATTTGGATTGTGCCTCATGTTGAATAACTACTTTTTAAAGCCTCAATGTGACCAAAATTGCCATTTTTACAGACTTTTTCTACTACTCAGAAGCTTCTATTTCAACCAATTTCAGGCATTAAAATGACTCTAAACACACTTATTTTAGTTCCAAAAGTGATAATTCACATGCAATAGTCATTTACAGTCAAAAAATTACATATTAAAAAATTACTATTTTTGACCATATGGAGAAAGTTCGACAGGTCACGGGTCATCGTTTTTCATCAGAAAATTGATTTTTTGGACTGTAGAAAAATTGATTCAAAATGTCATTTGGATTGTGCCTCATGTTGAATAATCACTTTTTAAAGCCTCCATGTGACCAAAATTGACATTTTTACAGACTTTTTCTCCTACTCAGAGGCTTCTATTTTGACCAATTTCAGGCATTAAAATTACTCTAAACACACTTATTTTTGTTCCAAAAGTGATAATTCACATGCAATAGTCATTTACAGTCAAAAAATTAAATATTAAAAAATTACCATATTTGACCATCTGGAGAAAGTTTGACAGGTAACGGGTCATCGTTTTTCATCAGAAAATAGATTTTTTGGACTTTAGTAAAATTGATTCAAAATGTCATTTGGATTGTGCCTTATGTTGAATAATTACTTTTTAAAGCCTCAATGTGACCAAAATTGACATTTTTACAGACTTTTTCTCCTACTCAGAGGCTTCTATTTTGACCAATTTCAGGCATTAAAATGACTCTAAACACACTTATTTTAGTTCCAAAAGTGATAATTCACATGCAATAGTCATTTACAGTCAAAAAATTAAATATTAAAAAATTACCATTTTTGACCATCTGGAGAAAGTTTGACAGGTCACGGGTCATCGTTTTTCATCAGAAAATTTATTTTATGGACTGTAGAAAAATTGATTCAAAATGTCATTTAGATTGTGCCTCATGTTGAATAACTACTTTTTAAAGCCTCAATGTGACTAAAATTCCCATTTTTACAGACTTTTTCTCCTTCTCAGAAGCTTTTATTTTAACCAATTTTAGGCATTAAAGTGACTCTAAACACACTTATTTTAGTTCCAAAAGTGATAATTCACATGCAATAGTCATTTACAGTCAAAAAACTTTAATATTAAAAATTTACCATTTTTGACCATCTGGAGAAAATTCGACAGGTCACGGGTCATCGTTTTTCATCAGAAAATAGATTTTTTGGACTGTAGAAAAATTGATTCAAAATGTCATTTGGATTGTGCCTCATGTTGAATAATCACTTTTTAAAGCCTCAATGTGACCAAACTTGACATTTTTACAGACTTTTTCTCCTACTCAGAGGCTTCTATTTCGACCAATTTCAGGCATTAAAGTGACTCTAAACACACTTATTTTAGTTCCAAAAGTGATAATTCACATGCAATTGTCATTTACAGTCAAAAAATTAAATATTAAAAAATTACCATTTTTGACCATATGGAGAAAGTTCGACAGGTCACGGATCATCGTTTTTCATCAGAAATGTTTTTTTATGGACTGTAGACAAATTGATTAAAAATGTCATTTGGATTGTGCCTCATGTTGAATAACTACTTGTTAAAGCCTCCATGTGACCAGAATTGCCATTTTTACAGACTTTTTCTCCTACTCAGAAGCTTCTATTTCGACCAATTTCAGGCATTAAAGTGACTCTAAACACACCTATTTTTGTTCCAAAAGTGATAATTCACATGCAATAGTCATTTATAGTCAAAAAATTAAATATTAAAAAATTACTATTTTTGACCATATGGAGAAAGTTCGACAGGTCACGGGTCATCGTTTTTCATCAGAAAATTGATTTTTTTGGACTGTAGAAAAATTGATTCAAAATGTCATTTGGATTGTGCCTCATGTTGAATAATCACTTTTCTCAATGTGACCAAAATTGACATTTTTACAGACATTTTCTCCTACTCAGAGGCTTCTATTTTGACCAATTTCAGGCATTAAAGTGACTCTAAACACACTTATTTTTGTTCCAAAAGTGATAATTCACATGCAATAGTCATTTACAGTCAAAAAATTAAATATGAAAAATTACTATTTTTGACCCTATGGAGAAAGTTCGACATGTCACGGGTCATCGTTTTTCATCAGAAAATTGATTTTTTGGACTGTAGAAAAATTGATTCAAAATGTCATTTGGATTGTGCCTCATGTTGAATAATTACTTTTTAAAGCCTCAATGTGACCAAAATTGCCATTTTTACAGACTTTCTCTCCTACTCAGAGGCTTCTATTTTGACCAATTTGAGGCATTAAAATGACTCTAAACACACTTATTTTAGTTCCAAAAGTGATAATTCACATGCAATAGTCATTTACAGTCACAAAATTAAATATTAAAAAATTACTATTTTTGACCATATGGAGAAAGTTTGACAGGTCACGGCTCATCGTTTTTCATCAGAAAAGTTATTTTATGGACTGTAGAAAAATTGATTCAAAATGTCATTTAGATTGTGCCTCATGTTGAATAACTACTTTTTAAAGCCTCAATGTGACTAAAATTCCCATTTTTACAGACTTTTTCTCCTTCTCAGAAGCTTTTATTTTGACCAATTTTAGGCATTAAAGTGACTCTAAACACACTTATTTTAGTTCCAAAAGTGATAATTCACATGCAATAGTCATTTACAGTCAAAAAACTTTAATATTAAAAAGTTACCATTTTTGACCATCTGGAGAAAATTCGACAGGTCACGGGTCATCGTTTATCATCAGAAAATAGATTTTTTGGACTGTAGAAAAATTGATTCAAAATGTCATTTGGATTGTGCCTCATGTTGAATAATTACTTTTTAAAGCCTCAATGTGACCAAAATTGCCATTTTTACAGACTTTTTCTCCTACTCAGAAGCTTCTATTTCGACCAATTTCAGGCATTAAAGTGACTCTAAACACACTTATTTTTGTTCCAAAAGTGATAATTCACATGCAATAGTCATTTACAGTCAAAAAATTAAATATTAAAAAATTACCATTTTTGACCATCTGGAGAAAGTTTGACAGGTCACGGGTCATCGTTTTTCATCAGAAAATTTATTTTATGGACTGTAGAAAAATTGATTCAAAATGTCATTTAGATTGTGCCTCATGTTGAATAATTACTTTTTAAAGCCTCAATGTGACCAAAATTGACATTTTTACAGACTTTTTCTCCTACTCAGAGTCTTCTATTTTGACCAATTTCAGGCATTAAAATGACTCTAAACACACTTATTTTTGTTCCAAAAGTGATAATTCACATGCAATAGTCATTTACAGTCAAACAATTAAATATTAAAAAATTACTATTTTTGACCATATGGAGAAAGTTCGACAGGTCACGGATCATCGTTTTTCATCAGAAATGTTTTTTTATGGACTGTAGACAAATTGATACAAAATGTCATTTGGATTGTGCCTCATGTTGAATAACTACTTGTTAAAGCCTCCATGTGACCAGAATTGCCATTTTTACAGACTTTTTCTCCTACTCAGAAGCTTCTATTTCGACCAATTTCAGGCATTAAAGTGACTCTAAACACACTTATTTTTGTTCCAAAAGTGATAATTCACATGCAATAGTCATTTATAGTCAAAAAATTAAATATTAAAAAATTACCATTTTTGACCATATGGAGAAAGTTTGACAGGTCACGGGTCATCATTTTTCATCAGAAAATAGATTTTTTGGACTTTAGAAAATTTGATTCAAAATGTCATTTGGATTGTGCCTCATGTTGAATAATTACTTTTTAAAGCCTCAATGTGACCAAAATTGCCATTTTTACAGACTTTTTCTCCTACTCAGAGGCTTCTATTTTGACCAATTTGAGGTATTAAAATGACTCTAAACACACTTATTTTAGTTCCAAAAGTGATAATTCACATGCAATAGTCATTTACAGTCAAAAAATTAAATATTAAAAAATTACTATTTTTGACCATATGGAGAAAGTTCGACAGGTCACGGGTCATCGTTTTTCATCAGAAAATTGATTTTTTGGACTGTAGAAAAATTGATTCAAAATGTCATTTGGATTGTGCCTCATGTTGAATAATCACTTTTTAAAGCCTCAATGTGACCAAAATTGACATTTTTACAGACATTTTCTCCTACTCAGAGGCTTCTATTTTGACCAATTTCAGGCATTAAAGTGACTCTAAACACACTTATTTTTGTTCCAAAAGTGATAATTCACATGCAATAGTCATTTACAGTCAAAAAATTAAATATGAAAAAATTACTATTTTTGACCCTATGGAGAAAGTTCGACATGTCACGGGTCATCGTTTTTCATCAGAAAATTGATTTTTTGGACTGTAGAAAAATTGATTCAAAATGTCATTTGGATTGTGCCTCATGTTGAATAATTACTTTTTAAAGCCTCAATGTGACCAAAATTGCCATTTTTACAGACTTTCTCTCCTACTCAGAGGCTTCTATTTTGACCAATTTGAGGCATTAAAATGACTCTAAACACACTTATTTTAGTTCCAAAAGTGATAATTCACATGCAATAGTCATTTACAGTCACAAAATTAAATATTAAAAAATTACTATTTTTGACCATATGGAGAAAGTTTGACAGGTCACGGCTCATCGTTTTTCATCAGAAAAGGTATTTTATGGACTGTAGAAAAATTGATTCAAAATGTCATTTAGATTGTGCCTCATGTTGAATAACTACTTTTTAAAGCCTCAATGTGACTAAAATTCCCATTTTTACAGACTTTTTCTCCTTCTCAGAAGCTTTTATTTTGACCAATTTTAGGCATTAAAGTGACTCTAAACACACTTATTTTAGTTCCAAAAGTGATAATTCACATGCAATAGTCATTTACAGTCAAAAAACTTTAATATTAAAAAGTTACCATTTTTGACCATCTGGAGAAAATTCGACAGGTCACGGGTCATCGTTTTTCATCAGAAAATAGATTTTTTGGACTGTAGAAAAATTGATTCAAAATGTCATTTGGATTGTGCCTCATGTTGAATAACTACTTGTTAAAGCCTCAATGTGACCAAAATTGCCATTTTTACAGACTTTTTCTCCTACTCAGAGGCTTCTATTTCGACCAATTTCAGGCATTAAAGTGACTCTAAACACACTTATTTTAGTTCCAAAAGTGATAATTCACATGCAATAGTCATTTACAGTCAAAAAATTAAATATTAAACAATTACTATTTTTGACCATATGGAGAAAGTTCGACAGGTCACGGGTCATCGTTTTTCATCAGAAAATTGATTTTTTGGACTGTAGAAAAATTGATTCAAAATGTCATTTGGATTGTGCCTTATGTTGAATAATCACTTTTTAAAGCCTCAATGTGACTAAAATTGACATTTTTACAGACCTTTTCTCCTACTCAGAGGCTTCTATTTTCACCAATTTCAGGCATTAAAATGACTCTAAACACACTTATTTTTGTTCCAAAAGTGATAATTCACATGCAATAGTCATTTACAGTCAAAAAATTAAATATTAAAAAATTACCATTTTTGACCATCTGGAGAAAGTTTGACAGGTCACGGGTCATCGTTTTTCATCAGAAAATTTATTTTATGGACTGTAGAAAAATTGATTCAAAATGTCATTTAGATTGTGCCTCATGTTGAATAACTACTTTTTAAAGCCTCAATGTGACCAAAATTGCCATTTTTACAGACTTTTTCTACTACTCAGAAGCTTCTATTTTGACCAATTTCAGGCATTAAAATGACTCTAAACACACTTATTTTTGTTCCAAAAGTGATAATTCACATGCAATAGTCATTTACAGTCAAAAAATTAAATATTAAAAAATTACCATTTTTGACCATCTGGAGAAAGTTTGACAGGTCACGGGTCATCGTTTTTCATCAGAAAATTGATTTTTTGGACTGTAGAAAAATTGATTAAAAATGTCATTTGGATTGTGCCTCATGTTGAATAATCACTTTTTAAAGCCTCCATGTGACCAAAATTGACATTTTTACAGACTTTTTCTCCTACTCAGAGGCTTCTATTTTGACCAATTTCAGGCATTAAAATTACTCTAAACACACTTATTTTTGTTCCAAAAGTGATAATTCACATGCAATAGTCATTTACAGTCAAAAAATTAAATATTAAAAAATTACCATATTTGACCATCTGGAGAAAGTTTGACAGGTAACGGGTCATCGTTTTTCATCAGAAAATTTATTTTATGGACTGTAGAAAAATTGATTCAAAATGTCATTTAGATTGTGCCTCATGTTGAATAACTACTTTTTAAAGCCTCAATGTGACCAAAATTGCCATTTTTACTGACTTTTTCTCCTACTCAGAAGCTTCTATTTTGACCAATTTCAGGCATTAAAGTGACTCTAAACACACTTATTTTAGTTCCAAAAGTGATAATTCACATGCAATAGTCATTTACAGTCCAAAAATTAACTATTAAAAAATTACTATTTTTGACCATATGGAGAAAGTTCGACAGGTCACGGGTCATCGTTTTTCATCAGAAAATTGATTTTTTGGACTATAGAAAAATTGATTCAAAATGTCATTTGGATTGTGCCTTATGTTGAATAATCACTTTTTAAAGCCTCAATGTGACTCAAATTGACATTTTTACAGACCTTTTCTCCTACTCAGAGGCTTCTATTTTCACCAATTTCAGGCATTAAAATGACTCTAAACACACTTATTTTTGTTCCAAAAGTGATAATTCACATGCAATAGTCATTTACAGTCGAAAAATTAAATATTAAAAAATTACCATTTTTGACCATCTGGAGAAAGTTTGACAGGTCACGGGTCATCGTTTTTCATCAGAAAATAGATTTTTTGGACTTTAGAAAATTTGATTCAAAATGTCATTTGGATTGTGCCTCATGTTGAATAATTACTTTTTAAAGCCTCAATGTGACCAAAATTGCCATTTTTACAGACTTTTTCTCCTACTCAGAGGCTTCTATTTTGACCAATTTGAGGCATTAAAATGACTCTAAACACACTTATTTTAGTTCCAAAAGTGATAATTCACATGCAATAGTCATTTACAGTCAAAAAATTAAATATTAAAAAATTACTATTTTTGACCATATGGAGAAAGTTCGACAGGTCACGGGTCATCGTTTTTCATCAGAAAATTGATTTTTTGGACTGTAGAAAAATTGATTCAAAATGTCATTTGGATTGTGCCTCATGTTGAATAATCACTTTTTAAAGCCTCAATGTGACCAAAATTGACATTTTTACAGACATTTTCTCCTACTCAGAGGCTTCTATTTTGACCAATTTCAGGCATTAAAGTGACTCTAAACACACTTATTTTTGTTCCAAAAGTGATAATTCACATGCAATAGTCATTTACAGTCAAAAAATTAAATATGAAAAAATTACTATTTTTGACCCTATGGAGAAAGTTCGACATGTCACGGGTCATCGTTTTTCATCAGAAAATTGATTTTTTGGACTGTAGAAAAATTGATTCAAAATGTCATTTGGATTGTGCCTCATGTTGAATAATTACTTTTTAAAGCCTCAATGTGACCAAAATTGCCATTTTTACAGACTTTCTCTCCTACTCAGAGGCTTCTATTTTGACCAATTTGAGGCATTAAAATGACTCTAAACACACTTATTTTAGTTCCAAAAGTGATAATTCACATGCAATAGTCATTTACAGTCACAAAATTAAATATTAAAAAATTACTATTTTTGACCATATGGAGAAAGTTTGACAGGTCACGGCTCATCGTTTTTCATCAGAAAAGGTATTTTATGGACTGTAGAAAAATTGATTCAAAATGTCATTTAGATTGTGCCTCATGTTGAATAACTACTTTTTAAAGCCTCAATGTGACTAAAATTCCCATTTTTACAGACTTTTTCTCCTTCTCAGAAGCTTTTATTTTGACCAATTTTAGGCATTAAAGTGACTCTAAACACACTTATTTTAGTTCCAAAAGTGATAATTCACATGCAATAGTCATTTACAGTCAAAAAACTTTAATATTAAAAAGTTACCATTTTTGACCATCTGGAGAAAATTCGACAGGTCACGGGTCATCGTTTTTCATCAGAAAATAGATTTTTTGGACTGTAGAAAAATTGATTCAAAATGTCATTTGGATTGTGCCTCATGTTGAATAACTACTTGTTAAAGCCTCAATGTGACCAAAATTGCCATTTTTACAGACTTTTTCTCCTACTCAGAGGCTTCTATTTCGACCAATTTCAGGCATTAAAGTGACTCTAAACACACTTATTTTAGTTCCAAAAGTGATAATTCACATGCAATAGTCATTTACAGTCAAAAAATTAAATATTAAACAATTACTATTTTTGACCATATGGAGAAAGTTCGACAGGTCACGGGTCATCGTTTTTCATCAGAAAATTGATTTTTTGGACTGTAGAAAAATTGATTCAAAATGTCATTTGGATTGTGCCTTATGTTGAATAATCACTTTTTAAAGCCTCAATGTGACTAAAATTGACATTTTTACAGACCTTTTCTCCTACTCAGAGGCTTCTATTTTCACCAATTTCAGGCATTAAAATGACTCTAAACACACTTATTTTTGTTCCAAAAGTGATAATTCACATGCAATAGTCATTTACAGTCAAAAAATTAAATATTAAAAAATTACCATTTTTGACCATCTGGAGAAAGTTTGACAGGTCACGGGTCATCGTTTTTCATCAGAAAATTTATTTTATGGACTGTAGAAAAATTGATTCAAAATGTCATTTAGATTGTGCCTCATGTTGAATAACTACTTTTTAAAGCCTCAATGTGACCAAAATTGCCATTTTTACAGACTTTTTCTACTACTCAGAAGCTTCTATTTTGACCAATTTCAGGCATTAAAATGACTCTAAACACACTTATTTTTGTTCCAAAAGTGATAATTCACATGCAATAGTCATTTACAGTCAAAAAATTAAATATTAAAAAATTACCATTTTTGACCATCTGGAGAAAGTTTGACAGGTCACGGGTCATCGTTTTTCATCAGAAAATTGATTTTTTGGACTGTAGAAAAATTGATTAAAAATGTCATTTGGATTGTGCCTCATGTTGAATAATCACTTTTTAAAGCCTCCATGTGACCAAAATTGACATTTTTACAGACTTTTTCTCCTACTCAGAGGCTTCTATTTTGACCAATTTCAGGCATTAAAATTACTCTAAACACACTTATTTTTGTTCCAAAAGTGATAATTCACATGCAATAGTCATTTACAGTCAAAAAATTAAATATTAAAAAATTACCATATTTGACCATCTGGAGAAAGTTTGACAGGTAACGGGTCATCGTTTTTCATCAGAAAATTTATTTTATGGACTGTAGAAAAATTGATTCAAAATGTCATTTAGATTGTGCCTCATGTTGAATAACTACTTTTTAAAGCCTCAATGTGACCAAAATTGCCATTTTTACTGACTTTTTCTCCTACTCAGAAGCTTCTATTTTGACCAATTTCAGGCATTAAAGTGACTCTAAACACACTTATTTTAGTTCCAAAAGTGATAATTCACATGCAATAGTCATTTACAGTCCAAAAATTAACTATTAAAAAATTACTATTTTTGACCATATGGAGAAAGTTCGACAGGTCACGGGTCATCGTTTTTCATCAGAAAATTGATTTTTTGGACTATAGAAAAATTGATTCAAAATGTCATTTGGATTGTGCCTTATGTTGAATAATCACTTTTTAAAGCCTCAATGTGACTAAAATTGACATTTTTACAGACCTTTTCTCCTACTCAGAGGCTTCTATTTTCACCAATTTCAGGCATTAAAATGACTCTAAACACACTTATTTTTGTTCCAAAAGTGATAATTCACATGCAATAGTCATTTACAGTCGAAAAATTAAATATTAAAAAATTACCATTTTTGACCATCTGGAGAAAGTTTGACAGGTCACGGGTCATCGTTTTTCATCAGAAAATTTATTTTATGGACTGTAGAAAAATTGATTCAAAATGTCATTTAGATTGTGCCTCATGTTGAATAACTACTTTTTAAAGCCTCAATGTGACCAAAATTGCCATTTTTACAGACTTTTTCTACTACTCAGAAGCTTCTATTTTGACCAATTTCAGGCATTAAAATGACTCTAAACACACTTATTTTTGTTCCAAAAGTGATAATTCACATGCAATAGTCATTTACAGTCAAAAAATTAAATATTAAAAAATTACCATTTTTGACCATCTGGAGAAAGTTTGACAGGTCACGGGTCATCATTTTTCATCAGAAAATAGATTTTTTGGACTTTAGAAAAATTGATTAAAAATGTCATTTGGATTGTGCCTCATGTTGAATAACTACTTTTTAAAGCCTCAATGTGACCAAAATTGCCATTTTTACAGACTTTTTCTACTACTCAGAAGCTTCTATTTCAACCAATTTCAGGCATTAAAATGACTCTAAACACACTTATTTTAGTTCCAAAAGTGATAATTCACATGCAATAGTCATTTACAGTCAAAAAATTAAATATTAAAAAATTACTATTTTTGACCATATGGAGAAAGTTCGACAGGTCACGGGTCATTGTTTTTCATCAGAAAATTGATTTTTTGGACTGTAGAAAAATTGATTCAAAATATCATTTGGATTGTGCCTTATGTTGAATATTCACTTTTTAGAGCCTCAATGTGACTAAAATTGACATTTTTACAGACTTTTTCTCCTGCTCAGAAGCTTTTATTTTGACCAATTTTAGGCATTAAAATGACTCCAAACACACTTTTTTAGTTCCAAAAGTGATAATTCACATGCAATAGTCATTTACAGTCAAAAAACTTTAATATTAAAAAATTACCATTTTTGACCATATGGAGAAAGTTCGACAGGTCACGGGTCATCGTTTTTCATCAGAAAATAGATTTTTTGGACTTTAGTAAAATTGATTCAAAATGTCATTTGGATTGTGCCTTATGTTGAATAATTACTTTTTAAAGCCTCAATGTGACCAAAATTGACATTTTTACAGACTTTTTCTCCTACTCAGAGGCTTCTATTTTGACCAATTTCAGGCATTAAAATGACTCTAAACACACTTATTTTAGTTCCAAAAGTGATAATTCACATGCAATAGTCATTTACAGTCAAAAAATTAAATATTAAAAAATTACCATTTTTGACCATCTGGAGAAAGTTTGACAGGTCACAGGTCATCGTTTTTCATCAGAAAATTTATTTTATGGACTGTAGAAAAATTGATTCAAAATGTCATTTAGATTGTGCCTCATGTTGAATAACTACTTTTTAAAGCCTCAATGTGACTAAAATTCCCATTTTTACAGACTTTTTCTCCTTCTCAGAAGCTTCTATTTCAACCAATTTCAGGCATTAAAATGACTCTAAACACACTTATTTTAGTTCCAAAAGTGATAATTCACATGCAGTAGTCATTTACAGTCAAAAAATTAAATATTAAAAAATTACCATTTTTGACCATCTGGAGAAAGTTCGACAGGTCACGGGTCATCGTTTTTCATCAGAAAATAGATTTTTTGGACTGTAGAAAAATTGATTCAAAATGTCATTTGGATTGTGCCTCATGTTGAATAATCACTTTTTAAAGCCTCAATGTGACCAAACTTGACATTTTTACAGACTTTTTCTCCTACTCAGAGGCTTCTATTTCGACCAATTTCAGGCATTAAAGTGACTCTAAACACACTTATTTTAGTTCCAAAAGTGATAATTCACATGCAATAGTCATTTACAGTCAAAAAATTAAATATTAAAAAATTACTATTTTTGACCATATGGAGAAAGTTCGACAGGTCACGGATCATCGTTTTTCATCAGAAATGTTTTTTTATGGACTGTAGAAAAATTGATTCAAAATGTCATTTGGATTGTGCCTCATGTTGAATAACTACTTGTTAAAGCCTCCATGTGACCAGAATTGCCATTTTTACAGACTTTTTCTCCTACTCAGAAGCTTCTATTTCGACCAATTTCAGGCATTAAACTAAACACACTTATTTTTGTTCCAAAAGTGATAATTCACATGCAATAGTCATTTATAGTCAAAAAATTAAATATTAAAAAATTACCATTTTTGACCATATGGAGAAAGTTTGACAGGTCACGGGTCATCATTTTTCATCAGAAAATAGATTTTTTGGACTTTAGAAAATTTGATTCAAAATGTCATTTGGATTGTGCCTCATGTTGAATAATTACTTTTTAAAGCCTCAATGTGACCAAAATTGCCATTTTTACAGACTTTTTCTCCTACTCAGAGGCTTCTATTTTGAACAATTTGAGGCATTAAAATGACTCTAAACACACTTATTTTAGTTCCAAAAGTGATAATTCACATGCAATAGTCATTTACAGTCAAAAAATTAAATATTAAAAAATTACCATTTTTGACCATATGGAGAAAGTTCGACAGGTCACGGGTCATCATTTTTCATCAGAAAATAGATTTTTGGGACTTTAGAAAATTTGACTCAAAATGTCATTTGGATTGTGCCTCATGTTGAATAATTACTTTTTAAAGCCTCAATGTGACCAAAATTGCCATTTTTACAGACTTTTTCTCCTACTCAGAGGCTTCTATTTTGACCAATTTGAGGCATTAAAATGACTCTAAACACACTTATTTTAGTTCCAAAAGTGATAATTCACATGCAATAGTCATTTACATTCAAAAAATTAAATATTAAAAAATTACTATTTTTGACCATATGGAGAAAGTTCGACAGGTCACGGATCATCGTTTTTCATCAGAAAATTGATTTTTTGTACTGTAGAAAAATTGATTCAAAATGTCATTTGGATTGTGCCTCATGTTGAATAATCACTTTTTAAAGCCTCAATGTGACCAAAATTGACATTTTTACAGACTTTTTCTCCTACTCAGAAGCTTCTATTTCGACCAATTTCAGGCATTAAAGTGACTCTAAACACACTTATTTTTGTTCCAAAAGTGATAATTCACATGCAATAGTCATTTACAGTCAAAAAATTAAATATTAAAAAATTACCATTTTTGACCATCTGGAGAAAATTCGACAGGTCACGGGTCATCATTTTTCATCAGAAAATAGATTTTTTGGACTTTAGAAAATTTGATTCAAAATGTCATTTGGATTGTGCCTCATGTTGAATAATTACTTTTTAAAGCCTCAATGTGACCAAAATTGCCATTTTTACAGACTTTTTCTCCTACTCAGAGGCTTCTATTTTGACCAATTTGAGGCATTAAAATGACTCTAAACACACTTATTTTAGTTCCAAAAGTGATAATTCACATGCAATAGTCATTTACAGTCAAAAAATTAAATATTAAAAAATTACCATTTTTGACCATCTGGAGAAAATTCGACAGGTCACGGGTCATCATTTTTCATCAGAAAATTGATTTTTTGGACTGTAGAAAAATTGATTCAAAATGTCATTTGGATTGTGCCTCATGTTGAATAATTACTTTTTAAAGCCTCAATGTGACCAAAATTGCCATTTTTACAGACTTTTTCTCCTACTCAGAGGCTTCTATTTTGACCAATTTGAGGCATTAAAATGACTCTAAACACACTTATTTTAGTTCCAAAAGTGATAATTCACATGCAATAGTCATTTACAGTCAAAAAATTAAATATTAAAAAATTACTATTTTTGACCATATGGAGAAAGTTTGACAGGTCACGGCTCATCGTTTTTCATCAGAAAATTTATTTTATGGACTGTAGAAAAATTGATTCAAAATGTCATTTAGATTGTGCCTCATGTTGAATAACTACTTTTTAAAGCCTCAATGTGACTAAAATTCCCATTTTTACAGACTTTTTCTCCTTCTCAGAAGCTTTTATTTTGACCAATTTTAGGCATTAAAGTGACTCTAAACACACTTATTTTAGTTCCAAAAGTGATAATTCACATGCAATAGTCATTTACAGTCAAAAAACTTTAATATTAAAAAGTTACCATTTTTGACCATCTGGAGAAAATTCGACAGGTCACGGGTCATCGTTTTTCATCAGAAAATAGATTTTTTGGACTGTAGAAAAATTGATTCAAAATGTCATTTGGATTGTGCCTCATGTTGAATAATCACTTTTTAAAGCCTCAATGTGACCAAACTTGACATTTTTACAGACTTTTTCTCCTACTCAGAGGCTTCTATTTCGACCAATTTCAGGCATTAAAGTGACTCTAAACACACTTATTTTAGTTCCAAAAGTGTTAATTCACATGCAATAGTCATTTACAGTCAAAAAATTAAATATTAAAAAATTACCATTTTTGACCATCTGGAGAAAATTCGACAGGTCACGGGTCATCATTTTTCATCAGAAAATAGATTTTTTGGACTTTAGAAAATTTGATTCAAAATGTCATTTGGATTGTGCCTCATGTTGAATAATTACTTTTTAAAGCCTCAATGTGACCAAAATTGCCATTTTTACAGACTTTTTCTCCTACTCAGAAGCTTCTATTTCGACCAATTTCAGGCATTAAAGTGACTCTAAACACACTTATTTTTGTTCCAAAAGTGATAATTCACATGCAATAGTCATTTAGAGTCAAAAAATTAAATATTAAAAAATTACCATTTTTGACCATCTGGAGAAAGTTTGACAGGTCACGGGTCATCGTTTTTCATCAGAAAATGTATTTTATGGACTGTAGAAAAATTGATTCAAAATGTCATTTAGATTGTGCCTCATGTTGAATAATCACTTTTTAAAGCCTCAATGTGACTAAAATTGACATTTTTACAGACTTTTTCTCCTACTCAGCTTTTATTTTGACCAATTTTAGGCATTAAAATGACTCTAAACACACTTATTTTAGTTCCAAAAGTGATAATTCACATGCAATAGTCATTTACAGTCAAAAAAATTTAATATTAAAAAATTACCATTTTTGACCATCTGGAGAAAATTCGACAGGTCACGGGTCATCGTTTTTCATCAGAAAATAGATTTTGTGGACTTTGGAAAAATTGATTCAAAATGTCATTTGGATTGTGCCTCATGTTGAATAATCACTTTTTAAAGCCTCAATGTGACCAAAATTGACATTTTTACAGACTTTTTCTCCTACTCAGAGGCTTCTATTTTGACCAATTTCAGGCATTAAAGTGACTCTAAACACACTTATTTTAGTTCCAAAAGTGATAATTCACATGCAATAGTCATTTACAGTCAAAAAATTAAATATTAAAAAATTACCATTTTTGACCATCTGGAGAAAGTTTGACAGGTCACGGGTCATCGTTTTTCATCAGAAAATTTATTTTATGGACTGTAGAAAAATTGATTCAAAATGTCATTTAGATTGTGCCTCATGTTGAATAACTACTTTTTAAAGCCTCAATGTGACCAAAATTGCCATTTTTACAGACTTTTTCTCCTACTCAGAAGCTTCTATTTTGACCAATTTCAGGCATTAAGATGAATCTAAACACACTTATTTTTGTTCCAAAAGTGATAATTCACATGCAATAGTCATTTACAGTAAAAAAATTAAATATTAAAAAATTACTATTTTTGACCATCTGGAGAAAGTTCGACAGGTCACGGGTCATCGTTTTTCATCAGAAATGTTTTTTTATGGACTGTAGAAAAATTGATTCAAAATGTCATTTGGATTGTGCCTCATGTTGAATAACTACTTGTTAAAGCCTCAATGTGACCAAAATTGCCATTTTTACAGACTTTTTCTCCTACTCAGAAGCTTCTATTTCGACCAATTTCAGGCATTAAAGTGACTCTAAACACACTTATTTTTGTTCCAAAAGCGATAATTCACATGCAATAGTCATTTACAGTCAAAAAATTAAATATTAAAAAATTACTATTTTTGACCATATGGAGAAAGTTTGACAGGTCACGGGTCATCGTTTTTCATCAGAAAATTGATTTTTTGGACTGTAGAAAAATTGATTCAAAATGTCATTTGGATTGGGCCTCATGTTGAATAACTACTTGTTAAAGCCTCAATGTGACCAAAATTGCCATTTTTACAGACTTTTTCTCCTACTCAGAAGATTCTATTTCGACCAATTTCAGGCATTAAAGTGACTCTAAACACACTTATTTTTGTTCCAAAAGTGATAATTCACATGCAATAGTCATTTACAGTCAAAAAATTAAATATTAAAAAATTACTATTTTTGA
Organism: Triturus cristatus; assembly: GCF_964204655.1. Lineage (NCBI taxonomy): Eukaryota > Metazoa > Chordata > Amphibia > Caudata > Salamandridae > Triturus > Triturus cristatus. The sequence continues at coordinate 1,436,253,160 of NC_140590.1, forward strand.
CCATATGGAGAAAGTTCGACAGGTCACGGGTCATCGTTTTTCATCAGAAAATTGATTTTTTGGACTGTAGAAAAATTGATTCAAAATGTCATTTGGATTGTGCCTTATGTTGAATAATCACTTTTTAAAGCCTCAATGTGACTAAAATTGACATTTTTACAGACCTTTTCTCCTACTCAGAGGCTTCTATTTTGACCAATTTCAGGCATTAAAATGACTCTAAACACACTTATTTTTGTTCCAAAAGTGATAATTTACATGCAATAGTCATTTACAGTCAAAAAATTAAATATTACAAAATTACCATTTTTGACCATCTGGAGAAAGTTTGACAGGTCACGGGTCATCGTTTTTCATCAGAAAATTTATTTTATGGACTGTAGAAAAATTGATTCAAAACGTCATTTAGATTGTGCCTCATGTTGAATAACTACTTTTTAAAGCCTCAATGTGACCAAAATTCCCATTTTTACAGACTTTTTCTCCTACTCAGAGCCTTCTATTTCGACCAATTTCAGGCATTAAAGTGACTCTAAACACACTTATTTTTGTTCCAAAAGTGATAATTCACATGCAATAGTCATTTACAGTCAAAAAATTAAATATTAAAAAATTACCATTTTTGACCATCTGGAGAAAGTTTGACAGGTCACGGGTCATCGTTTTTCATCAGAAATAGATTTTTTGGACTTTAGTAAAATTGATTCAAAATGTCATTTGGATTGTGCCTTATGTTGAATAATTACTTTTTAAAGCCTCAATGTGACCAAAATTGACATTTTTACAGACTTTTTCTCCTACTCAGAGGCTTCTATTTTGACCAATTTCAGGCATTAAAATGACTCTAAACACACTTATTTTAGTTCCAAAAGTGATAATTCACATGCAATAGTCATTTACAGTCAAAAAATTAAATATTAAAAAATTACTAATTTGGACCATATGGAGAAAGTTCGACAGGTCACGGGTCATCGTTTTTCATCAGAAAATTGATTTTTTGGACTGTAGAAAGATTGATTCAAAATGTCATTTGGATTGTGCCTCATGTTGAATAACTACTTGTTAAAGCCTCAATGTGACCAAAATTGCCATTTTTACAGACTTTTTCTCCTACTCAGAAGCTTCTATTTCGACCAATTTCAGGCATTAAAGTGACTCTAAACACTTATTTTTGTTCCAAAAGTGATAATTCACATGCAATAGTCATTTACAGTCAAAAAATTCAATATTAAAAAATTACTATTTTTGACCATATGGAGAAAGTTCGACAGGTCACGGGTCATCGTTTTTCATCAGAAATGTTTTTTTATGGACTGTAGAAAAATTGATTCAAAATGTCATTTGGATTGTGCCTCATGTTAAATAACTACTTGTTAAAGCCTCAATGTGACCAAAATTGCCATTTTTACAGACTTTTTCTCCTACTCAGAAGCTTCTATTTCGACCAATTTCAGGCATTAAAGTGACTCTAAACACACTTATTTTTGTTCCAAAAGTGATTATTCACATGCAATAGTCATTTACAGTCAAAAAATTAAATATTAAAAAATTACCATTTTTGACCATCTGGAGAAAGTTTGACAGGTCACGGGTCATCATTTTTCATCAGAAAATTGATTTTTTGGACTGTAGAAAAATTGATTCAAAACGTCATTTAGATTGTGCCTCATGTTGAATAACTACTTTTTAAAGCCTCAATGTGACCAAAATTCCCATTTTTACAGACTTTTTCTCCTACTCAGAGCCTTCTATTTCGACCAATTTCAGGCATTAAGTGACTCTAAACACACTTATTTTTGTTCCAAAAGTGATAATTCACATGCAATAGTCATTTACAGTCAAAAAATTAAATATTAAAAAATTACTATTTTTGACCATATGGAGAAAGTTCGACAGGTCACGGGTCATCGTTTTTCATCAGAAAATTGATTTTTTGGACTGTAGAAAAATTGATTCAAAATGTCACTTGGATTGTGCCTCATGTTGAATAATCACTTTTTAAAGCCTCAATGTGACCAAAATTGACATTTTTAAAGACTTTTTCTCCTACTCAGAGGCTTCTATTTCGACCAATTTCAGGCATTAAAGTGACTCTAAACACACCTATTTTAGTTCCAAAAGTGATAATTCACATGCAATAGTCATTTACAGTCAAAAAATTAAATATTAAAAAATTACCATTTTTGACCATCTGGAGAAAATTCGACAGGTCACGGGTCATCATTTTTCATCAGAAAATAGATTTTTTGGACTTTAGAAAATTTTATTCAAAATGTCATTTGGATTGTGCCTCATGTTGAATAATTACTTTTTAAAGCCTCAATGTGACCAAAATTGCCATTTTTACAGACTTTTTCTCCTACTCAGAGGCTTCTATTTTGACCAATTTGAGGCATTAAAATGACTCTAAACACACTTATTTTAGTTCCAAAAGTGATAATTCACATGCAATAGTCATTTACAGTCAAAAAATTAAATATTAAAAAATTACCATTTTTGACCATCTGGAGAAAATTCGACAGGTCACGGCTCATCGTTTTTCATCAGAAAATTTATTTTATGGACTGTAGAAAAATTGATTCAAAATGTCATTTAGATTGTGCCTCATGTTGAATAACTACTTTTTAAAGCCTCAATGTGACTAAAATTCCCATTTTTACAGACTTTTTCTCCTTCTCAGAAGCTTTTATTTTGACCAATTTTAGGCATTAAAGTGACTCTAAACACACTTATTTTAGTTCCAAAAGTGATAATTCACATGCAATAGTCATTTACAGTCAAAAAACTTTAGTATTAAAAAGTTACCATTTTTGACCATCTGGAGAAAATTCGACAGGTCACGGGTCATCGTTTTTCATCAGAAAATAGATTTTTTGGACTGTAGAAAAATTGATTCAAAATGTCATTTGGATTGTGCCTAATGTTGAATAATCACTTTTTAAAGCCTCAATGTGACCAAACTTGACATTTTTACAGACTTTTTCTCCTACTCAGAGGCTTCTATTTCGACCAATTTCAGGCATTAAAGTGACTCTAAACACACTTATTTTAGTTCCAAAAGTGTTAATTCACATGCAATAGTCATTTACAGTTAAAAAATTAAATATTAAAAACTTACCATTTTTGACCATCTGGAGAAAATTCGACAGGTCACGGGTCATCATTTTTCATCAGAAAATAGATTTTTTGGACTTTAGAAAATTTGATTCAAAATGTCATTTGGATTGTGCCTCATGTTGAATAATTACTTTTTAAAGCCTCAATGTGACCAAAATTGCCATTTTTACAGACTTTTTCTCCTACTCAGAAGCTTCTATTTCGACCAATTTCAGGCATTAAAGTGACTCTAAACACACTTATTTTTGTTCCAAAAGTGATAATTCACATGCAATAGTCATTTAGAGTCAAAAAATTAAATATTAAAAAATTACCATTTTTGACCATCTGGAGAAAGTTTGACAGGTCACGGGTCATCGTTTTTCATCAGAAAATTTATTTTATGGACTGTAGAAAAATTGATTCAAAATGTCATTTAGATGGTGCCTCATGTTGAATAACTACTTTTTAAAGCCTCAATGTGACCAAAATTGCCATTTTTACAGACTTTTTCTCCTACTCAGAAGCTTCTATTTCGACCAATTTCAGGCATTAAAGTGACTCTAAACACACTTATTTTTGTTCCAAAAGTGATAATTCACATGCAATAGTCATTTACAGTCACAAAAATTAACTATTAAAAAATGACTATTTTTGACCATATGGAGAAAGTTTTACAGGTCACGGGTCATCGTTTTTCATCAGAAAATTGATTTTTTGGACTGTAGAAAAATTGATTCAAAATGTCATTTGGATTGTGCCTTATGTTGAATAATCACTTTTTAAATCCTCAATGTGACTAAAATTGACATTTTTACAGACTTTTTCTCCTACTCAGCTTTTATTTTGACCAATTTTAGGCATTAAAATGACTCTAAACACACTTATTTTAGTTCCAAAAGTGATAATTCACATGCAATAGTCATTTACAGTCAAAAAATTTTAATATTAAAAAATTACCATTTTTGACCATCTGGTGAAAATTCGACAGGTCACGGGTCATCGTTTTTCATCAGAAAATAGATTTTGTGGACTTTGGAAAAATTGATTCAAAATGTCATTTGGATTGTGCCTCATGTTGAATAATTACTTTTTAAAGCCTCAATGTGACCAAAATTGACATTTTTACAGACTTTTTCTCCTACTCAGAGGCTTCTATTTTGACCAATTTCAGGCATTAAAATGACTCTAAACACACTTATTTTTGTTCCAAAAGTGATAATTCACATGCAATAGTCATTTACAGTCAAAAAATTAAATATTAAAAAATTACTATTTTTGACCATATGGAGAAAGTTCGACAGGTCACGGATCATCGTTTTTCATCAGAAATGTTTTTTTATGGACTGTAGAAAAATTGATTCAAAATGTCATTTGGATTGTGCCTCATGTTGAATAACTACTTGTTAAAGCCTCCATGTGACCAGAATTGCCATTTTTACAGACTTTTTCTCCTACTCATAAGCTTCTATTTCGACCAATTTCAGGCATTAAAGTGACTCTAAACACACTTATTTTTGTTCCAAAAGTGATAATTCACATGCAATAGTCATTTATAGTCAAAAAATTAAATATTAAAAAATTACCATTTTTGACCATATGGAGAAAGTTTGACAGGTCACGGGTCATCATTTTTCATCAGAAAATAGATCTTTTGGACTTTAGAAAATTTGATTCAAAATGTCATTTGGATTGTGCCTCATGTTGAATAATTACTTTTTAAAGCCTCAATGTGACCAAAATTGCCATTTTTACAGACTTTTTCTCCTACTCAGAGGCTTCTATTTTGACCAATTTGAGGCATTAAAATGACTCTAAACACACTTATTTTAGTTCCAAAAGTGATAATTCACATGCAATAGTCATTTACAGACAAAAAATTAAATATTAAAAAATTACTATTTTTGACCACATGGAGAAAGTTCGACAGGTCACGGGTCATCGTTTTTCATCAGAAAATTTATTTTATGGACTGTAGAAAAATTGATTCAAAATGTCATTTAGATTGTGCCTCATGTTGAATAACTACTTTTTAAAGCCTCAATGTGACTAAAATTCCCATTTTTACAGACTTTTTCTCCTTCTCAGAAGCTTTTATTTTGACCAATTTTAGGCATTAAAGTGACTCTAAACACACTTATTTTAGTTCCAAAAGTGATAATTCACATGCAATAGTCATTTACAGTCAAAAAACTTTAATATTAAAAAGTTACCATTTTTGACCATCTGGAGAAAATTCGACAGGTCACGGGTCATCGTTTTTCATCAGAAAATAGATTTTTTGGACTGTAGAAAAATTGATTCAAAATGTCATTTGGATTGTGCCTCATGTTGAATAATCACTTTTTAAAGCCTCAATGTGACCAAACTTGACATTTTTACAGACTTTTTCTCCTACTCAGAGGCTTCTATTTCGACCAATTTCAGGCATTAAAGTGACTCTAAACACACTTATTTTAGTTCCAAAAGTGTTAATTCACATGCAATAGTCATTTACAGTCAAAAAATTAAATATTAAAAAATTACCATTTTTGACCATCTGGAGAAAATTCGACAGGTCACGGGTCATCATTTTTCATCAGAAAATAGATTTTTTGGACTTTAGAAAATTTGATTCAAAATGTCATTTGGATTGTGCCTCATGTTGAATAATTACTTTTTAAAGCCTCAATGTGACCAAAATTGCCATTTTTACAGACTTTTTCTCCTACTCAGAAGCTTCTATTTCGACCAATTTCAGGCATTAAAGTGACTCTAAACACACTTATTTTTGTTCCAAAAGTGATAATTCACATGCAATAGTCATTTAGAGTCAAAAAATTAAATATTAAAAAATTACCATTTTTGACCATCTGGAGAAAGTTTGACAGGTCACGGGTCATCGTTTTTCATCAGAAAATTTATTTTATGGACTGTAGAAAAATTGATTCAAAATGTCATTTAGATTGTGCCTCATGTTGAATAATCACTTTTTAAAGCCTCAATGTGACTAAAATTGACATTTTTACAGACTTTTTCTCCTACTCAGCTTTTATTTTGACCAATTTTAGGCATTAAAATGACTCTAAACACACTTATTTTAGTTCCAAAAGTGATAATTCACATGCAATAGTCATTTACAGTCAAAAAATTTTAATATTAAAAAATTACCATTTTTGACCATCTGGAGAAAATTCGACAGGTCACGGGTCATCGTTTTTCATCAGAAAATAGATTTTGTGGACTTTGGAAAAATTGATTCAAAATGTCATTTGGATTGTGCCTCATGTTGAATAATCACTTTTTAAAGCCCCAATGTGACCAAAATTGACATTTTTACAGACTTTTTCTCCTACTCAGAGGCTTCTATTTTGACCAATTTCAGGCATTAAAGTGACTCTAAACACACTTATTTTAGTTCCAAAAGTGATAATTCACATGCAATAGTCATTTACAGTCAAAAAATTAAATATTAAAAAATTACCATTTTTGACCATCTGGAGAAAGTTTGACAGGTCACGGGTCATCGTTTTTCATCAGAAAATTTATTTTATGGACTGTAGAAAAATTGATTCAAAATGTCATTTAGATTGTGCCTCATGTTGAATAACTACTTTTTAAAGCCTCAATGTGACCAAAATTGCCATTTTTACAGACTTTTTCTCCTACTCAGAAGCTTCTATTTTGACCAATTTCAGGCATTAAGATGAATCTAAACACACTTATTTTTGTTCCAAAAGTGATAATTCACATGCAATAGTCATTTACAGTAAAAAAATTAAATATTAAAAAATTACTATTTTTGACCATCTGGAGAAAGTTCGACAGGTCACGGGTCATCGTTTTTCATCAGAAATGTTTTTTTATGGACTGTAGAAAAATTGATTCAAAATGTCATTTGGATTGTGCCTCATGTTGAATAACTACTTGTTAAAGCCTCAATGTGACCAAAATTGCCATTTTTACAGACTTTTTCTCCTACTCAGAAGCTTCTATTTCGACCAATTTCAGGCATTAAAGTGACTCTAAACACACTTATTTTTGTTCCAAAAGCGATAATTCACATGCAATAGTCATTTACAGTCAAAAAATTAAATATTAAAAAATTACTATTTTTGACCATATGGAGAAAGTTTGACAGGTCACGGGTCATCGTTTTTCATCAGAAAATTGATTTTTTGGACTGTAGAAAAATTGATTCAAAATGTCATTTGGATTGGGCCTCATGTTGAATAACTACTTGTTAAAGCCTCAATGTGACCAAAATTGCCATTTTTACAGACTTTTTCTCCTACTCAGAAGATTCTATTTCGACCAATTTCAGGCATTAAAGTGACTCTAAACACACTTATTTTTGTTCCAAAAGTGATAATTCACATGCAATAGTCATTTACAGTCAAAAAATTAAATATTAAAAAATTACTATTTTTGACCATATGGAGAAAGTTCGACAGGTCACGGGTCATCGTTTTTCATCAGAAAATTGATTTTTTGGACTGTAGAAAAATTGATTCAAAATGTCATTTGGATTGTGCCTTATGTTGAATAATCACTTTTTAAAGCCTCAATGTGACTAAAATTGACATTTTTACAGACCTTTTCTCCTACTCAGAGGCTTCTATTTTGACCAATTTCAGGCATTAAAATGACTCTAAACACACTTATTTTTGTTCCAAAAGTGATAATTTACATGCAATAGTCATTTACAGTCAAAAAATTAAATATTAAAAAATTACCATTTTTGACCATCTGGAGAAAGTTTGACAGGTCACGGGTCATCGTTTTTCATCAGAAAATTTATTTTATGGACTGTAGAAAAATTGATTCAAAACGTCATTTAGATTGTGCCTCATGTTGAATAACTACTTTTTAAAGCCTCAATGTGACCAAAATTCCCATTTTTACAGACTTTTTCTCCTACTCAGAGCCTTCTATTTCGACCAATTTCAGGCATTAAAGTGACTCTAAACACACTTATTTTTGTTCCAAAAGTGATAATTCACATGCAATAGTCATTTACAGTCAAAAAATTAAATATTAAAAAATTACCATTTTTGACCATCTGGAGAAAGTTTGACAGGTCACGGGTCATCGTTTTTCATCAGAAAATAGATTTTTTGGACTTTAGTAAAATTGATTCAAAATGTCATTTGGATTGTGCCTTATGTTGAATAATTACTTTTTAAAGCCTCAATGTGACCAAAATTGACATTTTTACAGACTTTTTCTCCTACTCAGAGGCTTCTATTTTGACCAATTTCAGGCATTAAAATGACTCTAAACACACTTATTTTAGTTCCAAAAGTGATAATTCACATGCAATAGTCATTTACAGTCAAAAAATTAAATATTAAAAAATTACTAATTTGGACCATATGGAGAAAGTTCGACAGGTCACGGGTCATCGTTTTTCATCAGAAAATTGATTTTTTGGACTGTAGAAAGATTGATTCAAAATGTCATTTGGATTGTGCCTCATGTTGAATAATCACTTTTTAAAGCCTCAATGTGACCAAAATTGACATTTTTACAGACTTTTTCTCCTACTCAGAGGCTTCAATTTCGACCAATTTCAGGCATTAAAGTGACTCTAAACACACTTATTTTTGTTCCAAAAGTTATAATTCTCATGCAATAGTCATTTACAGTCAAAAAATTAAATATTAAAAAATTACTATTTTTGACCATCTGGAGAAAGTTCGACAGGTCACGGGTCATCGTTTTTCATCAGAAATGTTTTTTTATGGACTGTAGAAAAATTGATTCAAACTGTCATTTGGATTGTGCCTCATGTTGAATAACTACTTGTTAAAGCCTCAATGTGACCAAAATTGCCATTTTTACAGACTTTTTCTCCTACTCAGAAGCTTCTATTTCGACCAATTTCAGGCATTAAAGTGACTCTAAACACACTTATTTTTGTTCCAAAAGTGATAATTCACATGCAATAGTCATTTACAGTCAAAAAATTCAATATTAAAAAATTACTATTTTTGACCATATGGAGAAAGTTCGACAGGTCACGGGTCATCGTTTTTCATCAGAAATGTTTTTTTATGGACTGTAGAAAAATTGATTCAAAATGTCATTTGGATTGTGCCTCATGTTGAATAACTACTTGTTAAAGCCTCAATGTGACCAAAATTGCCATTTTTACAGACTTTTTCTCCTACTCAGAAGCTTCTATTTCGACCAATTTCAGGCATTAAAGTGACTCTAAACACACTTATTTTTGTTCCAAAAGTGATTATTCACATGCAATAGTCATTTACAGTCAAAAAATTAAATATTAAAAAATTACCATTTTTGACCATCTGGAGAAAGTTTGACAGGTCACGGGTCATCATTTTTCATCAGAAAATTGATTTTTTGGACTGTAGAAAAATTGATTCAAAACGTCATTTAGATTGTGCCTCATGTTGAATAACTACTTTTTAAAGCCTCAATGTGACCAAAATTCCCATTTTTACAGACTTTTTCTCCTACTCAGAGCCTTCTATTTCGACCAATTTCAGGCATTAAGTGACTCTAAACACACTTATTTTTGTTCCAAAAGTGATAATTCACATGCAATAGTCATTTACAGTCAAAAAATTAAATATTAAAAAATTACTATTTTTGACCATATGGAGAAAGTTCGACAGGTCACGGGTCATCGTTTTTCATCAGAAAATTGATTTTTTGGACTGTAGAAAAATTGATTCAAAATGTCACTTGGATTGTGCCTCATGTTGAATAATCACTTTTTAAAGCCTCAATGTGACCAAAATTGACATTTTTACAGACTTTTTCTCCTACTCAGAGGCTTCTATTTCGACCAATTACAGGCATTAAAGTGACTCTAAACACACTTATTTTAGTTCCAAAAGTGATAATTCACATGCAATAGTCATTTACAGTCAAAAAATTAAATATTAAAAAATTACCATTTTTGACCATCTGGAGAAAATTCGACAGGTCACGGGTCATCATTTTTCATCAGAAAATTTATTTTATGGACTGTAGAAAAATTGATTCAAAATGTCATTTAGATTGTGCCTCATGTTGAATAACTACTTTTTAAAGCCTCAATGTGACTAAAATTCCCATTTTTACAGACTTTTTCTCCTTCTCAGAAGCTTTTATTTTGACCAATTTTAGGCATTAAAGTGACTCTAAACACACTTATTTTAGTTCCAAAAGTGATAATTCACATGCAATAGTCATTTACAGTCAAAAAACTTTAGTATTAAAAAGTTACCATTTTTGACCATCTGGAGAAAATTCGACAGGTCACGGGTCATCGTTTTTCATCAGAAAATAGATTTTTTGGACTGTAGAAAAATTGATTCAAAATGTCATTTGGATTGTGCCTAATGTTGAATAATCACTTTTTAAAGCCTCAATGTGACCAAACTTGCCATTTTTACAGACTTTTTCTCCTACTCAGAGGCTTCTATTTCGACCAATTTCAGGCATTAAAGTGACTCTAAACACACTTATTTTAGTTCCAAAAGTGTTAATTCACATGCAATAGTCATTTACAGTCAAAAAATTAAATATTAAAAACTTACCATTTTTGACCATCTGGAGAAAATTCGACAGGTCACGGGTCATCATTTTTCATCAGAAAATAGATTTTTTGGACTTTAGAAAATTTGATTCAAAATGTCATTTGGATTGTGCCTCATGTTGAATAATTACTTTTTAAAGCCTCAATGTGACCAAAATTGCCATTTTTACAGACTTTTTCTCCTACTCAGAAGCTTCTATTTCGACCAATTTCAGGCATTAAAGTGACTCTAAACACACTTATTTTTGTTCCAAAAGTGATAATTCACATGCAATAGTCATTTAGAGTCAAAAAATTAAATATTAAAAAATTACCATTTTTGACCATCTGGAGAAAGTTTGACAGGTCACGGGTCATCGTTTTTCATCAGAAAATTTATTTTATGGACTGTAGAAAAATTGATTCAAAATGTCATTTAGATTGTGCCTCATGTTGAATAACTACTTTTTAAAGTCTCAATGTGACCAAAATTGCCATTTTTACAGACTTTTTCTCCTACTCAGAAGCTTCTATTTCGACCAATTTCAGGCATTAAAGTGACTCTAAACACACTTATTTTTGTTCCAAAAGTGATAATTCACATGCAATAGTCATTTACAGTCACAAAAATTAACTATTAAAAAATTACTATTTTTGACCATATGGAGAAAGTTTTACAGGTCACGGGTCATCGTTTTTCATCAGAAAATTGATTTTTTGGACTGTAGAAAAATTGATTCAAAATGTCATTTGGATTGTGCCTTATGTTGAATAATCACTTTTTAAAGCCTCAATGTGACTAAAATTGACATTTTTACAGACTTTTTCTCCTACTCAGCTTTTATTTTGACCAATTTTAGGCATTAAAATGACTCTAAACACACTTATTTTAGTTCCAAAAGTGATAATTCACATGCAATAGTCATTTACAGTCAAAAAATTTTAATATTAAAAAATTACCATTTTTGACCATCTGGAGAAAATTCGACAGGTCACGGGTCATCGTTTTTCATCAGAAAATAGATTTTGTGGACTTTGGAAAAATTGATTCAAAATGTCATTTGGATTGTGCCTCATGTTGAATAATTACTTTTTAAAGCCTCAATGTGACCAAAATTGACATTTTTACAGACTTTTTCTCCTACTCAGAGGCTTCTATTTTGACCAATTTCAGGCATTAAAATTACTCTAAACACACTTATTTTTGTTCCAAAAGTGATAATTCACATGCAATAGTCATTTACAGTCAAAAAATTAAATATTAAAAAATTACTATTTTTGACCATATGGAGAAAGTTCGACAGGTCACGGATCATCGTTTTTCATCAGAAATGTTTTTTTATGGACTGTAGAAAAATTGATTCAAAATGTCATTTGGATTGTGCCTCATGTTGAATAACTACTTGTTAAAGCCTCCATGTGACCAGAATTGCCATTTTTACAGACTTTTTCTCCTACTCATAAGCTTCTATTTCGACCAATTTCAGGCATTAAAGTGACTCTAAACACACTTATTTTTGTTCCAAAAGTGATAATTCACATGCAATAGTCATTTATAGTCAAAAAATTAAATATTAAAAACTTACCATTTTTGACCATCTGGAGAAAATTCGACAGGTCACGGGTCATCATTTTTCATCAGAAAATAGATTTTTTGGACTTTAGAAAATTTGATTCAAAATGTCATTTGGATTGTGCCTCATGTTGAATAATTACTTTTTAAAGCCTCAATGTGACCAAAATTGCCATTTTTACAGACTTTTTCTCCTACTCAGAAGCTTCTATTTCGACCAATTTCAGGCATTAAAGTGACTCTAAACACACTTATTTTTGTTCCAAAAGTGATAATTCACATGCAATAGTCATTTAGAGTCAAAAAATTAAATATTAAAAAATTACCATTTTTGACCATCTGGAGAAAGTTTGACAGGTCACGGGTCATCGTTTTTCATCAGAAAATTTATTTTATGGACTGTAGAAAAATTGATTCAAAATGTCATTTAGATTGTGCCTCATGTTGAATAACTACTTTTTAAAGTCTCAATGTGACCAAAATTGCCATTTTTACAGACTTTTTCTCCTACTCAGAAGCTTCTATTTCGACCAATTTCAGGCATTAAAGTGACTCTAAACACACTTATTTTTGTTCCAAAAGTGATAATTCACATGCAATAGTCATTTACAGTCACAAAAATTAACTATTAAAAAATTACTATTTTTGACCATATGGAGAAAGTTTTACAGGTCACGGGTCATCGTTTTTCATCAGAAAATTGATTTTTTGGACTGTAGAAAAATTGATTCAAAATGTCATTTGGATTGTGCCTTATGTTGAATAATCACTTTTTAAAGCCTCAATGTGACTAAAATTGACATTTTTACAGACTTTTTCTCCTACTCAGCTTTTATTTTGACCAATTTTAGGCATTAAAATGACTCTAAACACACTTATTTTAGTTCCAAAAGTGATAATTCACATGCAATAGTCATTTACAGTCAAAAAATTTTAATATTAAAAAATTACCATTTTTGACCATCTGGAGAAAATTCGACAGGTCACGGGTCATCATTTTTCATCAGAAAATAGATTTTGTGGACTTTGGAAAAATTGATTCAAAATGTCATTTGGATTGTGCCTCATGTTGAATAATTACTTTTTAAAGCCTCAATGTGACCAAAATTGACATTTTTACAGACTTTTTCTCCTACTCAGAGGCTTCTATTTTGACCAATTTCAGGCATTAAAATTACTCTAAACACACTTATTTTTGTTCCAAAAGTGATAATTCACATGCAATAGTCATTTACAGTCAAAAAATTAAATATTAAAAAATTACTATTTTTGACCATATGGAGAAAGTTCGACAGGTCACGGATCATCGTTTTTCATCAGAAATGTTTTTTTATGGACTGTAGAAAAATTGATTCAAAATGTCATTTGGATTGTGCCTCATGTTGAATAACTACTTGTTAAAGCCTCCATGTGACCAGAATTGCCATTTTTACAGACTTTTTCTCCTACTCATAAGCTTCTATTTCGACCAATTTCAGGCATTAAAGTGACTCTAAACACACTTATTTTTGTTCCAAAAGTGATAATTCACATGCAATAGTCATTTATAGTCAAAAAATTAAATATTAAAAAATTACCATTTTTGACCATATGGAGAAAGTTTGACAGGTCACGGGTCATCATTTTTCATCAGAAAATAGATCTTTTGGACTTTAGAAAATTTGATTCAAAATGTCATTTGGATTGTGCCTCATGTTGAATAATTACTTTTTAAAGCCTCAATGTGACCAAAATTGCCATTTTTACAGACTTTTTCTCCTACTCAGAGGCTTCTATTTTGACCAATTTGAGGCATTAAAATGACTCTAAACACACTTATTTTAGTTCCAAAAGTGATAATTCACATGCAATAGTCATTTACAGTCAAAAAATTAAATATTAAAAAATTACTATTTTTGACCACATGGAGAAAGTTCGACAGGTCACGGGTCATCGTTTTTCATCAGAAAATTTATTTTATGGACTGTAGAAAAATTGATTCAAAATGTCATTTAGATTGTGCCTCATGTTGAATAACTACTTTTTAAAGCCTCAATGTGACTAAAATTCCCATTTTTACAGACTTTTTCTCCTTCTCAGAAGCTTTTATTTTGACCAATTTTAGGCATTAAAGTGACTCTAAACACACTTATTTTAGTTCCAAAAGTGATAATTCACATGCAATAGTCATTTACAGTCAAAAAACTTTAATATTAAAAAGTTACCATTTTTGACCATCTGGAGAAAGTTCGACAGGTCACGGGTCATCGTTTTTCATCAGAAAATAGATTTTTTGGACTGTAGAAAAATTGATTCAAAATGTCATTTGGATTGTGCCTCATGTTGAATAATCACTTTTTAAAGCCTCAATGTGACCAAACTTGACATTTTTACAGACTTTTTCTCCTACTCAGAGGCTTCTATTTCGACCAATTTCAGGCATTAAAGTGACTCTAAACACACTTATTTTAGTTCCAAAAGTGTTAATTCACATGCAATAGTCATTTACAGTCAAAAAATTAAATATTAAAAAATTACCATTTTTGACCATCTGGAGAAAATTCGACAGGTCACGGGTCATCATTTTTCATCAGAAAATAGATTTTTTGGACTTTAGAAAATTTGATTCAAAATGTCATTTGGATTGTGCCTCATGTTGAATAATTACTTTTTAAAGCCTCAATGTGACCAAAATTGCCATTTTTACAGACTTTTTCTCCTACTCAGAAGCTTCTATTTCGACCAATTTCAGGCATTAAAGTGACTCTAAACACACTTATTTTTGTTCCAAAAGTGATAATTCACATGCAATAGTCATTTAGAGTCAAAAAATTAAATATTAAAAAATTACCATTTTTGACCATCTGGAGAAAGTTTGACAGGTCACGGGTCATCGTTTTTCATCAGAAAATTTATTTTATGGACTGTAGAAAAATTGATTCAAAATGTCATTTAGATTGTGCCTCATGTTGAATAACTACTTTTTAAAGCCTCAATGTGACTAAAATTGACATTTTTACAGACTTTTTCTCCTACTCAGCTTTTATTTTGACCAATTTTAGGCATTAAAATGACTCTAAACACACTTATTTTAGTTCCAAAAGTGATAATTCACATGCAATAGTCATTTACAGTCAAAAAATTTTAATATTAAAAAATTACCATTTTTGACCATCTGGAGAAAATTCGACAGGTCACGGGTCATCGTTTTTCATCAGAAAATAGATTTTGTGGACTTTGGAAAAATTGATTCAAAATGTCATTTGGATTGTGCCTCATGTTGAATAACTACTTTTTAAAGCCTCAATGTGACCAAAATTCCCATTTTTACAGACTTTTTCTCCTACTCAGAGCCTTCTATTTCGACCAATTTCAGGCATTAAAGTGACTCTAAACACACTTATTTTTGTTCCAAAAGTGATAATTCACATGCAATAGTCATTTACAGTCAAAAAATTAAATATTAAAAAATTACCATTTTTGACCATCTGGAGAAAGTTTGACAGGTCACGGGTCATCGTTTTTCATCAGAAAATAGATTTTTTGGACTTTAGTAAAATTGATTCAAAATGTCATTTGGATTGTGCCTTATGTTGAATAATTACTTTTTAAAGCCTCAATGTGACCAAAATTGACATTTTTACAGACTTTTTCTCCTACTCAGAGGCTTCTATTTTGACCAATTTCAGGCATTAAAATGACTCTAAACACACTTATTTTAGTTCCAAAAGTGATAATTCACATGCAATAGTCATTTACAGTCAAAAAATTAAATATTAAAAAATTACTAATTTGGACCATATGGAGAAAGTTCGACAGGTCACGGGTCATCGTTTTTCATCAGAAAATTGATTTTTTGGACTGTAGAAAGATTGATTCAAAATGTCATTTGGATTGTGCCTCATGTTGAATAATCACTTTTTAAAGCCTCAATGTGACCAAAATTGACATTTTTACAGACTTTTTCTCCTACTCAGAGGCTTCAATTTCGACCAATTTCAGGCATTAAAGTGACTCTAAACACACTTATTTTTGTTCCAAAAGTTATAATTCACATGCAATAGTCATTTACAGTCAAAAAATTAAATATTAAAAAATTACTATTTTTGACCATCTGGAGAAAGTTCGACAGGTCACGGGTCATCGTTTTTCATCAGAAATGTTTTTTTATGGACTGTAGAAAAATTGATTCAAACTGTCATTTGGATTGTGCCTCATGTTGAATAACTACTTGTTAAAGCCTCAATGTGACCAAAATTGCCATTTTTACAGACTTTTTCTCCTACTCAGAAGCTTCTATTTCGACCAATTTCAGGCATTAAAGTGACTCTAAACACACTTATTTTTGTTCCAAAAGTGATAATTCACATGCAATAGTCATTTACAGTCAAAAAATTAAATATTAAAAAATTACTATTTTTGACCATATGGAGAAAGTTCGACAGGTCACGGATCATCGTTTTTCATCAGAAATGTTTTTTTATGGACTGTAGAAAAATTGATTCAAAATGTCATTTGGATTGTGCCTCATGTTGAATAACTACTTGTTAAAGCCTCCATGTGACCAGAATTGCCATTTTTACAGACTTTTTCTCCTACTCATAAGCTTCTATTTCGACCAATTTCAGGCATTAAAGTGACTCTAAACACACTTATTTTTGTTCCAAAAGTGATAATTCACATGCAATAGTCATTTATAGTCAAAAAATTAAATATTAAAAAATTACCATTTTTGACCATATGGAGAAAGTTTGACAGGTCACGGGTCATCATTTTTCATCAGAAAATAGATCTTTTGGACTTTAGAAAATTTGATTCAAAATGTCATTTGGATTGTGCCTCATGTTGAATAATTACTTTTTAAAGCCTCAATGTGACCAAAATTGCCATTTTTACAGACTTTTTCTCCTACTCAGAGGCTTCTATTTTGACCAATTTGAGGCATTAAAATGACTCTAAACACACTTATTTTAGTTCCAAAAGTGATAATTCACATGCAATAGTCATTTACAGTCAAAAAATTAAATATTAAAAAGTTACCATTTTTGACCATCTGGAGAAAGTTCGACAGGTCACGGGTCATCGTTTTTCATCAGAAAATAGATTTTTTGGACTGTAGAAAAATTGATTCAAACTGTCATTTGGATTGTGCCTCATGTTGAATAACTACTTGTTAAAGCCTCAATGTGACCAAAATTGCCATTTTTACAGACTTTTTCTCCTACTCAGAAGCTTCTATTTCGACCAATTTCAGGCATTAAAGTGACTCTAAACACACTTATTTTAGTTCCAAAAGTGATAATTCACATGCAATAGTCATTTACAGTCAAAAAACTTTAATATTAAAAAGTTACCATTTTTGACCATCTGGAGAAAGTTCGACAGGTCACGGGTCATCGTTTTTCATCAGAAAATAGATTTTTTGGACTGTAGAAAAATTGATTCAAAATGTCATTTGGATTGTGCCTCATGTTGAATAATCACTTTTTAAAGCCTCAATGTGACCAAACTTGACATTTTTACAGACTTTTTCTCCTACTCAGAGGCTTCTATTTCGACCAATTTCAGGCATTAAAGTGACTCTAAACACACTTATTTTAGTTCCAAAAGTGTTAATTCACATGCAATAGTCATTTACAGTCAAAAAATTAAATATTAAAAAATTACCATTTTTGACCATCTGGAGAAAATTCGACAGGTCACGGGTCATCATTTTTCATCAGAAAATAGATTTTTTGGACTTTAGAAAATTTGATTCAAAATGTCATTTGGATTGTGCCTCATGTTGAATAATTACTTTTTAAAGCCTCAATGTGACCAAAATTGCCATTTTTACAGACTTTTTCTCCTACTCAGAAGCTTCTATTTCGACCAATTTCAGGCATTAAAGTGACTCTAAACACACTTATTTTTGTTCCAAAAGTGATAATTCACATGCAATAGTCATTTAGAGTCAAAAAATTAAATATTAAAAAATTACCATTTTTGACCATATGGAGAAAGTTTGACAGGTCACGGGTCATCGTTTTTCATCAGAAAATTTATTTTATGGACTGTAGAAAAATTGATTCAAAATGTCATTTAGATTGTGCCTCATGTTGAATAACTACTTTTTAAAGCCTCAATGTGACTAAAATTCCCATTTTTACAGACTTTTTCTCCTTCTCAGAAGCTTTTATTTTGACCAATTTTAGGCATTAAAGTGACTCTAAACACACTTATTTTAGTTCCAAAAGTGATAATTCACATGCAATAGTCATTTACAGTCAAAAAACTTTAATATTAAAAAGTTACCATTTTTGACCATCTGGAGAAAGTTCGACAGGTCACGGGTCATCGTTTTTCATCAGAAAATAGATTTTTTGGACTGTAGAAAAATTGATTCAAAATGTCATTTGGATTGTGCCTCATGTTGAATAATCACTTTTTAAAGCCTCAATGTGACCAAACTTGACATTTTTACAGACTTTTTCTCCTACTCAGAGGCTTCTATTTCGACCAATTTCAGGCATTAAAGTGACTCTAAACACACTTATTTTAGTTCCAAAAGTGTTAATTCACATGCAATAGTCATTTACAGTCAAAAAATTAAATATTAAAAAATTACCATTTTTGACCATCTGGAGAAAATTCGACAGGTCACGGGTCATCATTTTTCATCAGAAAATAGATTTTTTGGACTTTAGAAAATTTGATTCAAAATGTCATTTGGATTGTGCCTCATGTTGAATAATTACTTTTTAAAGCCTCAATGTGACCAAAATTGCCATTTTTACAGACTTTTTCTCCTACTCAGAAGCTTCTATTTCGACCAATTTCAGGCATTAAAGTGACTCTAAACACACTTATTTTTGTTCCAAAAGTGATAATTCACATGCAATAGTCATTTAGAGTCAAAAAATTAAATATTAAAAAATTACCATTTTTGACCATCTGGAGAAAGTTTGACAGGTCACGGGTCATCGTTTTTCATCAGAAAATTTATTTTATGGACTGTAGAAAAATTGATTCAAAATGTCATTTAGATTGTGCCTCATGTTGAATAACTACTTTTTAAAGCCTCAATGTGACTAAAATTGACATTTTTACAGACTTTTTCTCCTACTCAGCTTTTATTTTGACCAATTTTAGGCATTAAAATGACTCTAAACACACTTATTTTAGTTCCAAAAGTGATAATTCACATGCAATAGTCATTTACAGTCAAAAAATTTTAATATTAAAAAATTACCATTTTTGACCATCTGGAGAAAATTCGACAGGTCACGGGTCATCGTTTTTCATCAGAAAATAGATTTTGTGGACTTTGGAAAAATTGATTCAAAATGTCATTTGGATTGTGCCTCATGTTGAATAACTACTTTTTAAAGCCTCAATGTGACCAAAATTCCCATTTTTACAGACTTTTTCTCCTACTCAGAGCCTTCTATTTCGACCAATTTCAGGCATTAAAGTGACTCTAAACACACTTATTTTTGTTCCAAAAGTGATAATTCACATGCAATAGTCATTTACAGTCAAAAAATTAAATATTAAAAAATTACCATTTTTGACCATCTGGAGAAAGTTTGACAGGTCACGGGTCATCGTTTTTCATCAGAAAATAGATTTTTTGGACTTTAGTAAAATTGATTCAAAATGTCATTTGGATTGTGCCTTATGTTGAATAATTACTTTTTAAAGCCTCAATGTGACCAAAATTGACATTTTTACAGACTTTTTCTCCTACTCAGAGGCTTCTATTTTGACCAATTTCAGGCATTAAAATGACTCTAAACACACTTATTTTAGTTCCAAAAGTGATAATTCACATGCAATAGTCATTTACAGTCAAAAAATTAAATATTAAAAAATTACTAATTTGGACCATATGGAGAAAGTTCGACAGGTCACGGGTCATCGTTTTTCATCAGAAAATTGATTTTTTGGACTGTAGAAAGATTGATTCAAAATGTCATTTGGATTGTGCCTCATGTTGAATAATCACTTTTTAAAGCCTCAATGTGACCAAAATTGACATTTTTACAGACTTTTTCTCCTACTCAGAGGCTTCAATTTCGACCAATTTCAGGCATTAAAGTGACTCTAAACACACTTATTTTTGTTCCAAAAGTTATAATTCACATGCAATAGTCATTTACAGTCAAAAAATTAAATATTAAAAAATTACTATTTTTGACCATCTGGAGAAAGTTCGACAGGTCACGGGTCATCGTTTTTCATCAGAAATGTTTTTTTATGGACTGTAGAAAAATTGATTCAAACTGTCATTTGGATTGTGCCTCATGTTGAATAACTACTTGTTAAAGCCTCAATGTGACCAAAATTGCCATTTTTACAGACTTTTTCTCCTACTCAGAAGCTTCTATTTCGACCAATTTCAGGCATTAAAGTGACTCTAAACACACTTATTTTTGTTCCAAAAGTGATAATTCACATGCAATAGTCATTTACAGTCAAAAAATTCAATATTAAAAAATTACTATTTTTGACCATATGGAGAAAGTTCGACAGGTCACGGGTCATCGTTTTTCATCAGAAATGTTTTTTTATGGACTGTAGAAAAATTGATTCAAAATGTCATTTGGATTGTGCCTCATGTTGAATAACTACTTGTTAAAGCCTCAATGTGACCAAAATTGCCATTTTTACAGACTTTTTCTCCTACTCAGAAGCTTCTATTTCGACCAATTTCAGGCATTAAAGTGACTCTAAACACACTTATTTTTGTTCCAAAAGTGATTATTCACATGCAATAGTCATTTACAGTCAAAAAATTAAATATTAAAAAATTACCATTTTTGACCATCTGGAGAAAGTTTGACAGGTCACGGGTCATCATTTTTCATCAGAAAATTGATTTTTTGGACTGTAGAAAAATTGATTCAAAACGTCATTTAGATTGTGCCTCATGTTGAATAACTACTTTTTAAAGCCTCAATGTGACCAAAATTCCCATTTTTACAGACTTTTTCTCCTACTCAGAGCCTTCTATTTCGACCAATTTCAGGCATTAAGTGACTCTAAACACACTTATTTTTGTTCCAAAAGTGATAATTCACATGCAATAGTCATTTACAGTCAAAAAATTAAATATTAAAAAATTACTATTTTTGACCATATGGAGAAAGTTCGACAGGTCACGGGTCATCGTTTTTCATCAGAAAATTGATTTTTTGGACTGTAGAAAAATTGATTCAAAATGTCACTTGGATTGTGCCTCATGTTGAATAATCACTTTTTAAAGCCTCAATGTGACCAAAATTGACATTTTTAAAGACTTTTTCTCCTACTCAGAGGCTTCTATTTCGACCAATTTCAGGCATTAAAGTGACTCTAAACACACTTATTTTAGTTCCAAAAGTGATAATTCACATGCAATAGTCATTTACAGTCAAAAAATTAAATATTAAAAAATTACCATTTTTGACCATCTGGAGAAAATTCGACAGGTCACGGGTCATCATTTTTCATCAGAAAATAGATTTTTTGGACTTTAGAAAATTTTATTCAAAATGTCATTTGGATTGTGCCTCATGTTGAATAATTACTTTTTAAAGCCTCAATGTGACCAAAATTGCCATTTTTACAGACTTTTTCTCCTACTCAGAGGCTTCTATTTTGACCAATGTGAGGCATTAAAATGACTCTAAACACACTTATTTTAGTTCCAAAAGTGATAATTCACATGCAATAGTCATTTACAGTCAAAAAATTAAATATTAAAAAATTACCATTTTTGACCATCTGGAGAAAATTCGACAGGTCACGGCTCATTGTTTTTCATCAGAAAATTTATTTTATGGACTGTAGAAAAATTGATTCAAAATGTCATTTAGATTGTGCCTCATGTTGAATAACTACTTTTTAAAGCCTCAATGTGACTAAAATTCCCATTTTTACAGACTTTTTCTCCTTCTCAGAAGCTTTTATTTTGACCAATTTTAGGCATTAAAGTGACTCTAAACACACTTATTTTAGTTCCAAAAGTGATAATTCACATGCAATAGTCATTTACAGTCAAAAAACTTTAGTATTAAAAAGTTACCATTTTTGACCATCTGGAGAAAATTCGACAGGTCACGGGTCATCGTTTTTCATCAGAAAATAGATTTTTTGGACTGTAGAAAAATTGATTCAAAATGTCATTTGGATTGTGCCTAATGTTGAATAATCACTTTTTAAAGCCTCAATGTGACCAAACTTGACATTTTTACAGACTTTTTCTCCTACTCAGAGGCTTCTATTTCGACCAATTTCAGGCATTAAAGTGACTCTAAACACACTTATTTTAGTTCCAAAAGTGTTAATTCACATGCAATAGTCATTTACAGTCAAAAAATTAAATATTAAAAACTTACCATTTTTGACCATCTGGAGAAAATTCGACAGGTCACGGGTCATCATTTTTCATCAGAAAATAGATTTTTTGGACTTTAGAAAATTTGATTCAAAATGTCATTTGGATTGTGCCTCATGTTGAATAATTACTTTTTAAAGCCTCAATGTGACCAAAATTGCCATTTTTACAGACTTTTTCTCCTACTCAGAAGCTTCTATTTCGACCAATTTCAGGCATTAAAGTGACTCTAAACACACTTATTTTTGTTCCAAAAGTGATAATTCACATGCAATAGTCATTTAGAGTCAAAAAATTAAATATTAAAAAATTACCATTTTTGACCATCTGGAGAAAGTTTGACAGGTCACGGGTCATCGTTTTTCATCAGAAAATTTATTTTATGGACTGTAGAAAAATTGATTCAAAATGTCATTTAGATGGTGCCTCATGTTGAATAACTACTTTTTAAAGCCTCAATGTGACCAAAATTGCCATTTTTACAGACTTTTTCTCCTACTCAGAAGCTTCTATTTCGACCAATTTCAGGCATTAAAGTGACTCTAAACACACTTATTTTTGTTCCAAAAGTGATAATTCACATGCAATAGTCATTTACAGTCACAAAAATTAACTATTAAAAAATTACTATTTTTGACCATATGGAGAAAGTTTTACAGGTCACGGGTCATCGTTTTTCATCAGAAAATTGATTTTTTGGACTGTAGAAAAATTGATTCAAAATGTCATTTGGATTGTGCCTTATGTTGAATAATCACTTTTTAAAGCCTCAATGTGACTAAAATTGACATTTTTACAGACTTTTTCTCCTACTCAGCTTTTATTTTGACCAATTTTAGGCATTAAAATGACTCTAAACACACTTATTTTAGTTCCAAAAGTGATAATTCACATGCAATAGTCATTTACAGTCAAAAAATTTTAATATTAAAAAATTACCATTTTTGACCATCTGGAGAAAATTCGACAGGTCACGGGTCATCGTTTTTCATCAGAAAATAGATTTTGTGGACTTTGGAAAAATTGATTCAAAATGTCATTTGGATTGTGCCTCATGTTGAATAATTACTTTTTAAAGCCTCAATGTGACCAAAATTGACATTTTTACAGACTTTTTCTCCTACTCAGAGGCTTCTATTTTGACCAATTTCAGGCATTAAAATGACTCTAAACACACTTATTTTTGTTCCAAAAGTGATAATTCACATGCAATAGTCATTTACAGTCAAAAAATTAAATATTAAAAAATTACTATTTTTGACCATATGGAGAAAGTTCGACAGGTCACGGATCATCGTTTTTCATCAGAAATGTTTTTTTATGGACTGTAGAAAAATTGATTCAAAATGTCATTTGGATTGTGCCTCATGTTGAATAACTACTTGTTAAAGCCTCCATGTGACCAGAATTGCCATTTTTACAGACTTTTTCTCCTACTCATAAGCTTCTATTTCGACCAATTTCAGGCATTAAAGTGACTCTAAACACACTTATTTTTGTTCCAAAAGTGATAATTCACATGCAA
This sequence comes from Triturus cristatus, assembly GCF_964204655.1. NCBI lineage: Eukaryota > Metazoa > Chordata > Amphibia > Caudata > Salamandridae > Triturus > Triturus cristatus. Next base: position 1,436,277,203 of record NC_140590.1, read on the forward strand.
TAGTCATTTATAGTCAAAAAATTAAATATTAAAAAATTACCATTTTTGACCATATGGAGAAAGTTTGACAGGTCACGGGTCATCATTTTTCATCAGAAAATAGATCTTTTGGACTTTAGAAAATTTGATTCAAAATGTCATTTGGATTGTGCCTCATGTTGAATAATTACTTTTTAAAGCCTCAATGTGACCAAAATTGCCATTTTTACAGACTTTTTCTCCTACTCAGAGGCTTCTATTTTGACCAATTTGAGGCATTAAAATGACTCTAAACACACTTATTTTAGTTCCAAAAGTGATAATTCACATGCAATAGTCATTTACAGTCAAAAAATTAAATATTAAAAAATTACTATTTTTGACCATATGGAGAAAGTTCGACAGGTCACGGATCATCGTTTTTCATCAGAAATGTTTTTTTATGGACTGTAGAAAAATTGATTCAAAATGTCATTTGGATTGTGCCTCATGTTGAATAACTACTTGTTAAAGCCTCCATGTGACCAGAATTGCCATTTTTACAGACTTTTTCTCCTACTCATAAGCTTCTATTTCGACCAATTTCAGGCATTAAAGTGACTCTAAACACACTTATTTTTGTTCCAAAAGTGATAATTCACATGCAATAGTCATTTATAGTCAAAAAATTAAATATTAAAAAATTACCATTTTTGACCATATGGAGAAAGTTTGACAGGTCACGGGTCATCATTTTTCATCAGAAAATAGATCTTTTGGACTTTAGAAAATTTGATTCAAAATGTCATTTGGATTGTGCCTCATGTTGAATAATTACTTTTTAAAGCCTCAATGTGACCAAAATTGCCATTTTTACAGACTTTTTCTCCTACTCAGAGGCTTCTATTGTGACCAATTTGAGGCATTAAAATGACTCTAAACACACTTATTTTAGTTCCAAAAGTGATAATTCACATGCAATAGTCATTTACAGTCAAAAAATTAAATATTAAAAAATTACTATTTTTGACCACATGGAGAAAGTTCGACAGGTCACGGGTCATCGTTTTTCATCAGAAAATTTATTTTATGGACTGTAGAAAAATTGATTCAAAATGTCACTTAGATTGTGCCTCATGTTGAATAACTACTTTTTAAAGCCTCAATGTGACTAAAATTCCCATTTTTACAGACTTTTTCTCCTTCTCAGAAGCTTTTATTTTGACCAATTTTAGGCATTAAAGTGACTCTAAACACACTTATTTTAGTTCCAAAAGTGATAATTCACATGCAATAGTCATTTACAGTCAAAAAACTTTAATATTAAAAAGTTACCATTTTTGACCATCTGGAGAAAATTCGACAGGTCACGGGTCATCGTTTTTCATCAGAAAATAGATTTTTTGGACTGTAGAAAAATTGATTCAAAATGTCATTTGGATTGTGCCTCATGTTGAATAATCACTTTTTAAAGCCTCAATGTGACCAAACTTGACATTTTTACAGACTTTTTCTCCTACTCAGAGGCTTCTATTTCGACCAATTTCAGGCATTAAAGTGACTCTAAACACACTTATTTTAGTTCCAAAAGTGTTAATTCACATGCAATAGTCATTTACAGTCAAAAAATTAAATATTAAAAAATTACCATTTTTGACCATCTGGAGAAAATTCGACAGGTCACGGGTCATCATTTTTCATGAGAAAATAGATTTTTTGGACTTTAGAAAATTTGATTCAAAATGTCATTTGGATTGTGCCTCATGTTGAATAATTACTTTTTAAAGCCTCAATGTGACCAAAATTGCCATTTTTACAGACTTTTTCTCCTACTCAGAAGCTTCTATTTCGACCAATTTCAGGCATTAAAGTGACTCTAAACACACTTATTTTTGTTCCAAAAGTGATAATTCACATGCAATAGTCATTTAGAGTCAAAAAATTAAATATTAAAAAATTACCATTTTTGACCATCTGGAGAAAGTTTGACAGGTCACGGGTCATCGTTTTTCATCAGAAAATTTATTTTATGGACTGTAGAAAAATTGATTCAAAATGTCATTTAGATTGTGCCTCATGTTGAATAATCACTTTTTAAAGCCTCAATGTGACCAAAATTGCCATTTTTACAGACTTTTTCTCCTACTCAGAAGCTTCTATTTCGACCAATTTCAGGCATTAAAGTGACTCTAAACACACTTATTTTTGTTCCAAAAGCGATAATTCACATGCAATAGTCATTTACAGTCAAAAAATTAAATATTAAAAAATTACTATTTTTGACCATATGGAGAAAGTTTGACAGGTCACGGGTCATCGTTTTTCATCAGAAAATTGATTTTTTGGACTGTAGAAAAATTGATTCAAAATGTCATTTGGATTGGGCCTCATGTTGAATAACTACTTGTTAAAGCCTCAATGTGACCAAAATTGCCATTTTTACAGACTTTTTCTCCTACTCAGAAGATTCTATTTCGACCAATTTCAGGCATTAAAGTGACTCTAAACACACTTATTTTTGTTCCAAAAGTGATAATTCACATGCAATAGTCATTTACAGTCAAAAAATTAAATATTAAAAAATTACTATTTTTGACCATATGGAGAAAGTTCGACAGGTCACGGGTCATCGTTTTTCATCAGAAAATTGATTTTTTGGACTGTAGAAAAATTGATTCAAAATGTCATTTGGATTGTGCCTTATGTTGAATAATCACTTTTTAAAGCCTCAATGTGACTAAAATTGACATTTTTACAGACCTTTTCTCCTACTCAGAGGCTTCTATTTTGACCAATTTCAGGCATTAAAATGACTCTAAACACACTTATTTTTGTTCCAAAAGTGATAATTTACATGCAATAGTCATTTACAGTCAAAAAATTAAATATTAAAAAATTACCATTTTTGACCATCTGGAGAAAGTTTGACAGGTCACGGGTCATCGTTTTTCATCAGAAAATTTATTTTATGGACTGTAGAAAAATTGATTCAAAACGTCATTTAGATTGTGCCTCATGTTGAATAACTACTTTTTAAAGCCTCAATGTGACCAAAATTCCCATTTTTACAGACTTTTTCTCCTACTCAGAGCCTTCTATTTCGACCAATTTCAGGCATTAAAGTGACTCTAAACACACTTATTTTTGTTCCAAAAGTGATAATTCACATGCAATAGTCATTTACAGTCAAAAAATTAAATATTAAAAAATTACCATTTTTGACCATCTGGAGAAAGTTTGACAGGTCACGGGTCATCGTTTTTCATCAGAAAATAGATTTTTTGGACTTTAGTAAAATTGATTCAAAATGTCATTTGGATTGTGCCTTATGTTGAATAATTACTTTTTAAAGCCTCAATGTGACCAAAATTGACATTTTTACAGACTTTTTCTCCTACTCAGAGGCTTCTATTTTGACCAATTTCAGGCATTAAAATGACTCTAAACACACTTATTTTAGTTCCAAAAGTGATAATTCACATGCAATAGTCATTTACAGTCAAAAAATTAAATATTAAAAAATTACTAATTTGGACCATATGGAGAAAGTTCGACAGGTCACGGGTCATCGTTTTTCATCAGAAAATTGATTTTTTGGACTGTAGAAAGATTGATTCAAAATGTCATTTGGATTGTGCCTCATGTTGAATAATCACTTTTTAAAGCCTCAATGTGACCAAAATTGACATTTTTACAGACTTTTTCTCCTACTCAGAGGCTTCAATTTCGACCAATTTCAGGCATTAAAGTGACTCTAAACACACTTATTTTTGTTCCAAAAGTTATAATTCTCATGCAATAGTCATTTACAGTCAAAAAATTAAATATTAAAAAATTACTATTTTTGACCATCTGGAGAAAGTTCGACAGGTCACGGGTCATCGTTTTTCATCAGAAATGTTTTTTTATGGACTGTAGAAAAATTGATTCAAACTGTCATTTGGATTGTGCCTCATGTTGAATAACTACTTGTTAAAGCCTCAATGTGACCAAAATTGCCATTTTTACAGACTTTTTCTCCTACTCAGAAGCTTCTATTTCGACCAATTTCAGGCATTAAAGTGACTCTAAACACACTTATTTTTGTTCCAAAAGTGATAATTCACATGCAATAGTCATTTACAGTCAAAAAATTCAATATTAAAAAATTACTATTTTTGACCATATGGAGAAAGTTCGACAGGTCACGGGTCATCGTTTTTCATCAGAAATGTTTTTTTATGGACTGTAGAAAAATTGATTCAAAATGTCATTTGGATTGTGCCTCATGTTGAATAACTACTTGTTAAAGCCTCAATGTGACCAAAATTGCCATTTTTACAGACTTTTTCTCCTACTCAGAAGCTTCTATTTCGACCAATTTCAGGCATTAAAGTGACTCTAAACACACTTATTTTTGTTCCAAAAGTGATTATTCACATGCAATAGTCATTTACAGTCAAAAAATTAAATATTAAAAAATTACCATTTTTGACCATCTGGAGAAAGTTTGACAGGTCACGGGTCATCATTTTTCATCAGAAAATTGATTTTTTGGACTGTAGAAAAATTGATTCAAAACGTCATTTAGATTGTGCCTCATGTTGAATAACTACTTTTTAAAGCCTCAATGTGACCAAAATTCCCATTTTTACAGACTTTTTCTCCTACTCAGAGCCTTCTATTTCGACCAATTTCAGGCATTAAGTGACTCTAAACACACTTATTTTTGTTCCAAAAGTGATAATTCACATGCAATAGTCATTTACAGTCAAAAAATTAAATATTAAAAAATTACTATTTTTGACCATATGGAGAAAGTTCGACAGGTCACGGGTCATCGTTTTTCATCAGAAATGTTTTTTTATGGACTGTAGAAAAATTGATTCAAACTGTCATTTGGATTGTGCCTCATGTTGAATAACTACTTGTTAAAGCCTCAATGTGACCAAAATTGCCATTTTTACAGACTTTTTCTCCTACTCAGAAGCTTCTATTTCGACCAATTTCAGGCATTAAAGTGACTCTAAACACACTTATTTTTGTTCCAAAAGTGATAATTCACATGCAATAGTCATTTACAGTCAAAAAATTAAATATTAAAAAATTACTATTTTTGACCATATGGAGAAAGTTCGACAGGTCACGGGTCATCGTTTTTCATCAGAAATGTTTTTTTATGGACTGTAGAAAAATTGATTCAAAATGTCATTTGGATTGTGCCTCATGTTGAATAACTACTTGTTAAAGCCTCAATGTGACCAAAATTGCCATTTTTACAGACTTTTTCTCCTACTCAGAAGCTTCTATTTCGACCAATTTCAGGCATTAAAGTGACTCTAAACACACTTATTTTTGTTCCAAAAGTGATTATTCACATGCAATAGTCATTTACAGTCAAAAAATTAAATATTAAAAAATTACCATTTTTGACCATCTGGAGAAAGTTTGACAGGTCACGGGTCATCATTTTTCATCAGAAAATTGATTTTTTGGACTGTAGAAAAATTGATTCAAAACGTCATTTAGATTGTGCCTCATGTTGAATAACTACTTTTTAAAGCCTCAATGTGACCAAAATTCCCATTTTTACAGACTTTTTCTCCTACTCAGAGCCTTCTATTTCGACCAATTTCAGGCATTAAGTGACTCTAAACACACTTATTTTTGTTCCAAAAGTGATAATTCACATGCAATAGTCATTTACAGTCAAAAAATTAAATATTAAAAAATTACTATTTTTGACCATATGGAGAAAGTTCGACAGGTCACGGGTCATCGTTTTTCATCAGAAAATTGATTTTTTGGACTGTAGAAAAATTGATTCAAAATGTCACTTGGATTGTGCCTCATGTTGAATAATCACTTTTTAAAGCCTCAATGTGACCAAAATTGACATTTTTACAGACTTTTTCTCCTACTCAGAGGCTTCTATTTCGACCAATTTCAGGCATTAAAGTGACTCTAAACACACTTATTTTAGTTCCAAAAGTGATAATTCACATGCAATAGTCATTTACAGTCAAAAAATTAAATATTAAAAAATTACCATTTTTGACCATCTGGAGAAAATTCGACAGGTCACGGGTCATCATTTTTCATCAGAAAATAGATTTTTTGGACTTTAGAAAATTTTATTCAAAATGTCATTTGGATTGTGCCTCATGTTGAATAATTACTTTTTAAAGCCTCAATGTGACCAAAATTGCCATTTTTACAGACTTTTTCTCCTACTCAGAGGCTTCTATTTTGACCAATTTGAGGCATTAAAATGACTCTAAACACACTTATTTTAGTTCCAAAAGTGATAATTCACATGCAATAGTCATTTACAGTCAAAAAATTAAATATTAAAAAATTACCATTTTTGACCATCTGGAGAAAATTCGACAGGTCACGGCTCATCGTTTTTCATCAGAAAATGTATTTTATGGACTGTAGAAAAATTGATTCAAAATGTCATTTAGATTGTGCCTCATGTTGAATAACTACTTTTTAAAGCCTCAATGTGACTAAAATTCCCATTTTTACAGACTTTTTCTCCTTCTCAGAAGCTTTTATTTTGACCAATTTTAGGCATTAAAGTGACTCTAAACACACTTATTTTAGTTCCAAAAGTGATAATTCACATGCAATAGTCATTTACAGTCAAAAAACTTTAGTATTAAAAAGTTACCATTTTTGACCATCTGGAGAAAATTCGACAGGTCACGGGTCATCGTTTTTCATCAGAAAATAGATTTTTTGGACTGTAGAAAAATTGATTCAAAATGTCATTTGGATTGTGCCTAATGTTGAATAATCACTTTTTAAAGCCTCAATGTGACCAAACTTGACATTTTTACAGACTTTTTCTCCTACTCAGAGGCTTCTATTTCGACCAATTTCAGGCATTAAAGTGACTCTAAACACACTTATTTTAGTTCCAAAAGTGTTAATTCACATGCAATAGTCATTTACAGTCAAAAAATTAAATATTAAAAACTTACCATTTTTGACCATCTGGAGAAAATTCGACAGGTCACGGGTCATCATTTTTCATCAGAAAATAGATTTTTTGGACTTTAGAAAATTTGATTCAAAATGTCATTTGGATTGTGCCTCATGTTGAATAATTACTTTTTAAAGCCTCAATGTGACCAAAATTGCCATTTTTACAGACTTTTTCTCCTACTCAGAAGCTTCTATTTCGACCAATTTCAGGCATTAAAGTGACTCTAAACACACTTATTTTTGTTCCAAAAGTGATAATTCACATGCAATAGTCATTTAGAGTCAAAAAATTAAATATTAAAAAATTACCATTTTTGACCATCTGGAGAAAGTTTGACAGGTCACGGGTCATCGTTTTTCATCAGAAAATTTATTTTATGGACTGTAGAAAAATTGATTCAAAATGTCATTTAGATTGTGCCTCATGTTGAATAACTACTTTTTAAAGTCTCAATGTGACCAAAATTGCCATTTTTACAGACTTTTTCTCCTACTCAGAAGCTTCTATTTCGACCAATTTCAGGCATTAAAGTGACTCTAAACACACTTATTTTTGTTCCAAAAGTGATAATTCACATGCAATAGTCATTTACAGTCACAAAAATTAACTATTAAAAAATTACTATTTTTGACCATATGGAGAAAGTTTTACAGGTCACGGGTCATCGTTTTTCATCAGAAAATTGATTTTTTGGACTGTAGAAAAATTGATTCAAAATGTCATTTGGATTGTGCCTTATGTTGAATAATCACTTTTTAAAGCCTCAATGTGACTAAAATTGACATTTTTACAGACTTTTTCTCCTACTCAGCTTTTATTTTGACCAATTTTAGGCATTAAAATGACTCTAAACACACTTATTTTAGTTCCAAAAGTGATAATTCACATGCAATAGTCATTTACAGTCAAAAAATTTTAATATTAAAAAATTACCATTTTTGACCATCTGGAGAAAATTCGACAGGTCACGGGTCATCGTTTTTCATCAGAAAATAGATTTTGTGGACTTTGGAAAAATTGATTCAAAATGTCATTTGGATTGTGCCTCATGTTGAATAATTACTTTTTAAAGCCTCAATGTGACCAAAATTGACATTTTTACAGACTTTTTCTCCTACTCAGAGGCTTCTATTTTGACCAATTTCAGGCATTAAAATTACTCTAAACACACTTATTTTTGTTCCAAAAGTGATAATTCACATGCAATAGTCATTTACAGTCAAAAAATTAAATATTAAAAAATTACTATTTTTGACCATATGGAGAAAGTTCGACAGGTCACGGATCATCGTTTTTCATCAGAAATGTTTTTTTATGGACTGTAGAAAAATTGATTCAAAATGTCATTTGGATTGTGCCTCATGTTGAATAACTACTTGTTAAAGCCTCCATGTGACCAGAATTGCCATTTTTACAGACTTTTTCTCCTACTCATAAGCTTCTATTTCGACCAATTTCAGGCATTAAAGTGACTCTAAACACACTTATTTTTGTTCCAAAAGTGATAATTCACATGCAATAGTCATTTATAGTCAAAAAATTAAATATTAAAAAATTACCATTTTTGACCATCTGGAGAAAGTTTGACAGGTCACGGGTCATCGTTTTTCATCAGAAAATATATTTTATGGACTGTAGAAAAATTGATTCAAAATGTCATTTAGATTGTGCCTCATGTTGAATAACTACTTTTTAAATCCTCAATGTGACCAAAATTGCCATTTTTACAGACTTTTTCTCCTACTCAGAAGCTTCTATTTCAACCAATTTCAGGCATTAAAGTGACTCTAAACACACTTATTTTTGTTCCAAAAGTGATAATTCACATGCAATAGTCATTTACAGTCACAAAAATTAACTATTAAAAAATTACTATTTTTGACCATATGGAGAAAGTTTTACAGGTCACGGGTCATCGTTTTTCATCAGAAAATTGATTTTTTGGACTGTAGAAAAATTGATTCAAAATGTCATTTGGATTGTGCCTTATGTTGAATAATCACTTTTTAAAGCCTCAATGTGACTAAAATTGACATTTTTACAGACTTTTTCTCCTACTCAGCTTTTATTTTGACCAATTTTAGGCATTAAAATGACTCTAAACACACTTATTTTAGTTCCAAAAGTGATAATTCACATGCAATAGTCATTTACAGTCAAAAAATTTTAATATTAAAAAATTACCATTTTTGACCATCTGGAGAAAATTCGACAGGTCACGGGTCATCGTTTTTCATCAGAAAATAGATTTTGTGGACTTTGGAAAAATTGATTCAAAATGTCATTTGGATTGTGCCTCATGTTGAATAATTACTTTTTAAAGCCTCAATGTGACCAAAATTGACATTTTTACAGACTTTTTCTCCTACTCAGAGGCTTCTATTTTGACCAATTTCAGGCATTAAAATGACTCTAAACACACTTATTTTTGTTCCAAAAGTGATAATTCACATGCAATAGTCATTTACAGTCAAAAAATTAAATATTAAAAAATTACTATTTTTGACCATATGGAGAAAGTTCGACAGGTCACGGATCATCGTTTTTCATCAGAAATGTTTTTTTATGGACTGTAGAAAAATTGATTCAAAATGTCATTTGGATTGTGCCTCATGTTGAATAACTACTTGTTAAAGCCTCCATGTGACCAGAATTGCCATTTTTACAGACTTTTTCTCCTACTCATAAGCTTCTATTTCGACCAATTTCAGGCATTAAAGTGACTCTAAACACACTTATTTTTGTTCCAAAAGTGATAATTCACATGCAATAGTCATTTATAGTCAAAAAATTAAATATTAAAAAATTACCATTTTTGACCATATGGAGAAAGTTTGACAGGTCACGGGTCATCATTTTTCATCAGAAAATAGATCTTTTGGACTTTAGAAAATTTGATTCAAAATGTCATTTGGATTGTGCCTCATGTTGAATAATTACTTTTTAAAGCCTCAATGTGACCAAAATTGCCATTTTTACAGACTTTTTCTCCTACTCAGAGGCTTCTATTTTGACCAATTTGAGGCATTAAAATGACTCTAAACACACTTATTTTAGTTCCAAAAGTGATAATTCACATGCAATAGTCATTTACAGTCAAAAAATTAAATATTAAAAAATTACTATTTTTGACCACATGGAGAAAGTTCGACAGGTCACGGGTCATCGTTTTTCATCAGAAAATTTATTTTATGGACTGTAGAAAAATTGATTCAAAATGTCATTTAGATTGTGCCTCATGTTGAATAACTACTTTTTAAAGCCTCAATGTGACTAAAATTCCCATTTTTACAGACTTTTTCTCCTTCTCAGAAGCTTTTATTTTGACCAATTTTAGGCATTAAAGTGACTCTAAACACACTTATTTTAGTTCCAAAAGTGATAATTCACATGCAATAGTCATTTACAGTCAAAAAACTTTAATATTAAAAAGTTACCATTTTTGACCATCTGGAGAAAATTCGACAGGTCACGGGTCATCGTTTTTCATCAGAAAATAGATTTTTTGGACTGTAGAAAAATTGATTCAAAATGTCATTTGGATTGTGCCTCATGTTGAATAATCACTTTTTAAAGCCTCAATGTGACCAAACTTGACATTTTTACAGACTTTTTCTCCTACTCAGAGGCTTGTATTTCGACCAATTTCAGGCATTAAAGTGACTCTAAACACACTTATTTTAGTTCCAAAAGTGTTAATTCACATGCAATAGTCATTTACAGTCAAAAAATTAAATATTAAAAAATTACCATTTTTGACCATCTGGAGAAAATTCGACAGGTCACGGGTCATCATTTTTCATCAGAAAATAGATTTTTTGGACTTTAGAAAATTTGATTCAAAATGTCATTTGGATTGTGCCTCATGTTGAATAATTACTTTTTAAAGCCTCAATGTGACCAAAATTGCCATTTTTACAGACTTTTTCTCCTACTCAGAAGCTTCTATTTCGACCAATTTCAGGCATTAAAGTGACTCTAAACACACTTATTTTTGTTCCAAAAGTGATAATTCACATGCAATAGTCATTTAGAGTCAAAAAATTAAATATTAAAAAATTACCATTTTTGACCATCTGGAGAAAGTTTGACAGGTCACGGGTCGTCGTTTTTCATCAGAAAATTTATTTTATGGACTGTAGAAAAATTGATTCAAAATGTCATTTAGATTGTGCCTCATGTTGAATAATCACTTTTTAAAGCCTCAATGTGACTAAAATTGACATTTTTACAGACTTTTTCTCCTACTCAGCTTTTATTTTGACCAATTTTAGGCATTAAAATGACTCTAAACACACTTATTTTAGTTCCAAAAGTGATAATTCACATGCAATAGTCATTTACAGTCAAAAAATTTTAATATTAAAAAATTACCATTTTTGACCATCTGGAGAAAATTCGACAGGTCACGGGTCATCGTTTTTCATCAGAAAATAGATTTTGTGGACTTTGGAAAAATTGATTCAAAATGTCATTTGGATTGTGCCTCATGTTGAATAATCACTTTTTAAAGCCTCAATGTGACCAAAATTGACATTTTTACAGACTTTTTCTCCTACTCAGAGGCTTCTATTTTGACCAATTTCAGGCATTAAAGTGACTCTAAACACACTTATTTTAGTTCCAAAAGTGATAATTCACATGCAATAGTCATTTACAGTCAAAAAATTAAATATTAAAAAATTACCATTTTTGACCATCTGGAGAAAGTTTGACAGGTCACGGGTCATCGTTTTTCATCAGAAAATTTATTTTATGGACTGTAGAAAAATTGATTCAAAATGTCATTTAGATTGTGCCTCATGTTGAATAACTACTTTTTAAAGCCTCAATGTGACCAAAATTGCCATTTTTACAGACTTTTTCTCCTACTCAGGAGCTTCTATTTTGACCAATTTGAGGCATTAAAATGACTCTAAACACACTTATTTTAGTTCCAAAAGTGATAATTCACATGCAATAGTCATTTACAGTCAAAAAATTAAATATTAAAAAATTACTATTTTTGACCACATGGAGAAAGTTCGACAGGTCACGGGTCATCGTTTTTCATCAGAAAATTTATTTTATGGACTGTAGAAAAATTGATTCAAAATGTCATTTAGATTGTGCCTCATGTTGAATAACTACTTTTTAAAGCCTCAATGTGACTAAAATTCCCATTTTTACAGACTTTTTCTCCTTCTCAGAAGCTTTTATTTTGACCAATTTTAGGCATTAAAGTGACTCTAAACACACTTATTTTAGTTCCAAAAGTGATAATTCACATGCAATAGTCATTTACAGTCAAAAAACTTTAATATTAAAAAGTTACCATTTTTGACCATCTGGAGAAAATTCGACAGGTCACGGGTCATCGTTTTTCATCAGAAAATAGATTTTTTGGACTGTAGAAAAATTGATTCAAAATGTCATTTGGATTGTGCCTCATGTTGAATAATCACTTTTTAAAGCCTCAATGTGACCAAACTTGACATTTTTACAGACTTTTTCTCCTACTCAGAGGCTTCTATTTCGACCAATTTCAGGCATTAAAGTGACTCTAAACACACTTATTTTAGTTCCAAAAGTGTTAATTCACATGCAATAGTCATTTACAGTCAAAAAATTAAATATTAAAAAATTACCATTTTTGACCATCTGGAGAAAATTCGACAGGTCACGGGTCATCATTTTTCATCAGAAAATAGATTTTTTGGACTTTAGAAAATTTGATTCAAAATGTCATTTGGATTGTGCCTCATGTTGAATAATTACTTTTTAAAGCCTCAATGTGACCAAAATTGCCATTTTTACAGACTTTTTCTCCTACTCAGAAGCTTCTATTTCGACCAATTTCAGGCATTAAAGTGACTCTAAACACACTTATTTTTGTTCCAAAAGTGATAATTCACATGCAATAGTCATTTAGAGTCAAAAAATTAAATATTAAAAAATTACCATTTTTGACCATCTGGAGAAAGTTTGACAGGTCACGGGTCGTCGTTTTTCATCAGAAAATTTATTTTATGGACTGTAGAAAAATTGATTCAAAATGTCATTTAGATTGTGCCTCATGTTGAATAATCACTTTTTAAAGCCTCAATGTGACTAAAATTGACATTTTTACAGACTTTTTCTCCTACTCAGCTTTTATTTTGACCAATTTTAGGCATTAAAATGACTCTAAACACACTTATTTTAGTTCCAAAAGTGATAATTCACATGCAATAGTCATTTACAGTCAAAAAATTTTAATATTAAAAAATTACCATTTTTGACCATCTGGAGAAAATTCGACAGGTCACGGGTCATCGTTTTTCATCAGAAAATAGATTTTGTGGACTTTGGAAAAATTGATTCAAAATGTCATTTGGATTGTGCCTCATGTTGAATAATCACTTTTTAAAGCCTCAATGTGACCAAAATTGACATTTTTACAGACTTTTTCTCCTACTCAGAGGCTTCTATTTTGACCAATTTCAGGCATTAAAGTGACTCTAAACACACTTATTTTAGTTCCAAAAGTGATAATTCACATGCAATAGTCATTTACAGTCAAAAAATTAAATATTAAAAAATTACCATTTTTGACCATCTGGAGAAAGTTTGACAGGTCACGGGTCATCGTTTTTCATCAGAAAATTTATTTTATGGACTGTAGAAAAATTGATTCAAAATGTCATTTAGATTGTGCCTCATGTTGAATAACTACTTTTTAAAGCCTCAATGTGACCAAAATTGCCATTTTTACAGACTTTTTCTCCTACTCAGGAGCTTCTATTTTGACCAATTTCAGGCATTAAGATGAATCTAAACACACTTATTTTTGTTCCAAAAGTGATAATTCACATGCAATAGTCATTTACAGTAAAAAAATTAAATATTAAAAAATTACTATTTTTGACCATCTGGAGAAAGTTCGACAGGTCACGGGTCATCGTTTTTCATCAGAAATGTTTTTTTATGGACTGTAGAAAAATTGATTCAAAATGTCATTTGGATTGTGCCTCATGTTGAATAACTACTTGTTAAAGCCTCAATGTGACCAAAATTGCCATTTTTACAGACTTTTTCTCCTACTCAGAAGCTTCTATTTCGACCAATTTCAGGCATTAAAGTGACTCTAAACACACTTATTTTTGTTCCAAAAGCGATAATTCACATGCAATAGTCATTTACAGTCAAAAAATTAAATATTAAAAAATTACTATTTTTGACCATATGGAGAAAGTTTGACAGGTCACGGGTCATCGTTTTTCATCAGAAAATTGATTTTTTGGACTGTAGAAAAATTGATTCAAAATGTCATTTGGATTGGGCCTCATGTTGAATAACTACTTGTTAAAGCCTCAATGTGACCAAAATTGCCATTTTTACAGACTTTTTCTCCTACTCAGAAGATTCTATTTCGACCAATTTCAGGCATTAAAGTGACTCTAAACACACTTATTTTTGTTCCAAAAGTGATAATTCACATGCAATAGTCATTTACAGTCAAAAAATTAAATATTAAAAAATTACTATTTTTGACCATATGGAGAAAGTTCGACAGGTCACGGGTCATCGTTTTTCATCAGAAAATTGATTTTTTGGACTGTAGAAAAATTGATTCAAAATGTCATTTGGATTGTGCCTTATGTTGAATAATCACTTTTTAAAGCCTCAATGTGACTAAAATTGACATTTTTACAGACCTTTTCTCCTACTCAGAGGCTTCTATTTTGACCAATTTCAGGCATTAAAATGACTCTAAACACACTTATTTTTGTTCCAAAAGTGATAATTTACATGCAATAGTCATTTACAGTCAAAAAATTAAATATTAAAAAATTACCATTTTTGACCATCTGGAGAAAGTTTGACAGGTCACGGGTCATCGTTTTTCATCAGAAAATTTATTTTATGGACTGTAGAAAAATTGATTCAAAACGTCATTTAGATTGTGCCTCATGTTGAATAACTACTTTTTAAAGCCTCAATGTGACCAAAATTCCCATTTTTACAGACTTTTTCTCCTACTCAGAGCCTTCTATTTCGACCAATTTCAGGCATTAAAGTGACTCTAAACACACTTATTTTTGTTCCAAAAGTGATAATTCACATGCAATAGTCATTTACAGTCAAAAAATTAAATATTAAAAAATTACCATTTTTGACCATCTGGAGAAAGTTTGACAGGTCACGGGTCATCGTTTTTCATCAGAAAATAGATTTTTTGGACTTTAGTAAAATTGATTCAAAATGTCATTTGGATTGTGCCTTATGTTGAATAATTACTTTTTAAAGCCTCAATGTGACCAAAATTGACATTTTTACAGACTTTTTCTCCTACTCAGAGGCTTCTATTTTGACCAATTTCAGGCATTAAAATGACTCTAAACACACTTATTTTAGTTCCAAAAGTGATAATTCACATGCAATAGTCATTTACAGTCAAAAAATTAAATATTAAAAAATTACTAATTTGGACCATATGGAGAAAGTTCGACAGGTCACGGGTCATCGTTTTTCATCAGAAAATTGATTTTTTGGACTGTAGAAAGATTGATTCAAAATGTCATTTGGATTGTGCCTCATGTTGAATAATCACTTTTTAAAGCCTCAATGTGACCAAAATTGACATTTTTACAGACTTTTTCTCCTACTCAGAGGCTTCAATTTCGACCAATTTCAGGCATTAAAGTGACTCTAAACACACTTATTTTTGTTCCAAAAGTTATAATTCACATGCAATAGTCATTTACAGTCAAAAAATTAAATATTAAAAAATTACTATTTTTGACCATCTGGAGAAAGTTCGACAGGTCACGGGTCATCGTTTTTCATCAGAAATGTTTTTTTATGGACTGTAGAAAAATTGATTCAAACTGTCATTTGGATTGTGCCTCATGTTGAATAACTACTTGTTAAAGCCTCAATGTGACCAAAATTGCCATTTTTACAGACTTTTTCTCCTACTCAGAAGCTTCTATTTCGACCAATTTCAGGCATTAAAGTGACTCTAAACACACTTATTTTTGTTCCAAAAGTGATAATTCACATGCAATAGTCATTTACAGTCAAAAAATTAAATATTAAAAAATTACTATTTTTGACCATATGGAGAAAGTTCGACAGGTCACGGGTCATCGTTTTTCATCAGAAATGTTTTTTTATGGACTGTAGAAAAATTGATTCAAAATGTCATTTGGATTGTGCCTCATGTTGAATAACTACTTGTTAAAGCCTCAATGTGACCAAAATTGCCATTTTTACAGACTTTTTCTCCTACTCAGAAGCTTCTATTTCGACCAATTTCAGGCATTAAAGTGACTCTAAACACACTTATTTTTGTTCCAAAAGTGATTATTCACATGCAATAGTCATTTACAGTCAAAAAATTAAATATTAAAAAATTACCATTTTTGACCATCTGGAGAAAGTTTGACAGGTCACGGGTCATCATTTTTCATCAGAAAATTGATTTTTTGGACTGTAGAAAAATTGATTCAAAACGTCATTTAGATTGTGCCTCATGTTGAATAACTACTTTTTAAAGCCTCAATGTGACCAAAATTCCCATTTTTACAGACTTTTTCTCCTACTCAGAGCCTTCTATTTCGACCAATTTCAGGCATTAAGTGACTCTAAACACACTTATTTTTGTTCCAAAAGTGATAATTCACATGCAATAGTCATTTACAGTCAAAAAATTAAATATTAAAAAATTACTATTTTTGACCATATGGAGAAAGTTCGACAGGTCAAGGGTCATCGTTTTTCATCAGAAAATTGATTTTTTGGACTGTAGAAAAATTGATTCAAAATGTCACTTGGATTGTGCCTCATGTTGAATAATCACTTTTTAAAGCCTCAATGTGACCAAAATTGACATTTTTACAGACTTTTTCTCCTACTCAGAGGCTTCTATTTCGACCAATTTCAGGCATTAAAGTGACTCTAAACACACTTATTTTAGTTCCAAAAGTGATAATTCACATGCAATAGTCATTTACAGTCAAAAAATTAAATATTAAAAAATTACCATTTTTGACCATCTGGAGAAAATTCGACAGGTCACGGGTCATCATTTTTCATCAGAAAATAGATTTTTTGGACTTTAGAAAATTTTATTCAAAATGTCATTTGGATTGTGCCTCATGTTGAATAATTACTTTTTAAAGCCTCAATGTGACCAAAATTGCCATTTTTACAGACTTTTTCTCCTACTCAGAGGCTTCTATTTTGACCAATTTGAGGCATTAAAATGACTCTAAACACACTTATTTTAGTTCCAAAAGTGATAATTCACATGCAATAGTCATTTACAGTCAAAAAATTAAATATTAAAAAATTACCATTTTTGACCATCTGGAGAAAATTCGACAGGTCACGGCTCATCGTTTTTCATCAGAAAATTTATTTTATGGACTGTAGAAAAATTGATTCAAAATGTCATTTAGATTGTGCCTCATGTTGAATAACTACTTTTTAAAGCCTCAATGTGACTAAAATTCCCATTTTTACAGACTTTTTCTCCTTCTCAGAAGCTTTTATTTTGACCAATTTTAGGCATTAAAGTGACTCTAAACACACTTATTTTAGTTCCAAAAGTGATAATTCACATGCAATAGTCATTTACAGTCAAAAAACTTTAGTATTAAAAAGTTACCATTTTTGACCATCTGGAGAAAATTCGACAGGTCACGGGTCATCGTTTTTCATCAGAAAATAGATTTTTTGGACTGTAGAAAAATTGATTCAAAATGTCATTTGGATTGTGCCTAATGTTGAATAATCACTTTTTAAAGCCTCAATGTGACCAAACTTGACATTTTTACAGACTTTTTCTCCTACTCAGAGGCTTCTATTTCGACCAATTTCAGGCATTAAAGTGACTCTAAACACACTTATTTTAGTTCCAAAAGTGTTAATTCACATGCAATAGTCATTTACAGTCAAAAAATTAAATATTAAAAACTTACCATTTTTGACCATCTGGAGAAAATTCGACAGGTCACGGGTCATCATTTTTCATCAGAAAATAGATTTTTTGGACTTTAGAAAATTTGATTCAAAATGTCATTTGGATTGTGCCTCATGTTGAATAATTACTTTTTAAAGCCTCAATGTGACCAAAATTGCCATTTTTACAGACTTTTTCTCCTACTCAGAAGCTTCTATTTCGACCAATTTCAGGCATTAAAGTGACTCTAAACACACTTATTTTTGTTCCAAAAGTGATAATTCACATGCAATAGTCATTTAGAGTCAAAAAATTAAATATTAAAAAATTACCATTTTTGACCATCTGGAGAAAGTTTGACAGGTCACGGGTCATCGTTTTTCATCAGAAAATTTATTTTATGGACTGTAGAAAAATTGATTCAAAATGTCATTTAGATTGTGCCTCATGTTGAATAACTACTTTTTAAAGTCTCAATGTGACCAAAATTGCCATTTTTACAGACTTTTTCTCCTACTCAGAAGCTTCTATTTCGACCAATTTCAGGCATTAAAGTGACTCTAAACACACTTATTTTTGTTCCAAAAGTGATAATTCACATGCAATAGTCATTTACAGTCACAAAAATTAACTATTAAAAAATTACTATTTTTGACCATATGGAGAAAGTTTTACAGGTCACGGGTCATCGTTTTTCATCAGAAAATTGATTTTTTGGACTGTAGAAAAATTGATTCAAAATGTCATTTGGATTGTGCCTTATGTTGAATAATCACTTTTTAAAGCCTCAATGTGACTAAAATTGACATTTTTACAGACTTTTTCTCCTACTCAGCTTTTATTTTGACCAATTTTAGGCATTAAAATGACTCTAAACACACTTATTTTAGTTCCAAAAGTGATAATTCACATGCAATAGTCATTTACAGTCAAAAAATTTTAATATTAAAAAATTACCATTTTTGACCATCTGGAGAAAATTCGACAGGTCACGGGTCATCGTTTTTCATCAGAAAATAGATTTTGTGGACTTTGGAAAAATTGATTCAAAATGTCATTTGGATTGTGCCTCATGTTGAATAATTACTTTTTAAAGCCTCAATGTGACCAAAATTGACATTTTTACAGACTTTTTCTCCTACTCAGAGGCTTCTATTTTGACCAATTTCAGGCATTAAAATTACTCTAAACACACTTATTTTTGTTCCAAAAGTGATAATTCACATGCAATAGTCATTTACAGTCAAAAAATTAAATATTAAAAAATTACTATTTTTGACCATATGGAGAAAGTTCGACAGGTCACGGATCATCGTTTTTCATCAGAAATGTTTTTTTATGGACTGTAGAAAAATTGATTCAAAATGTCATTTGGATTGTGCCTCATGTTGAATAACTACTTGTTAAAGCCTCCATGTGACCAGAATTGCCATTTTTACAGACTTTTTCTCCTACTCATAAGCTTCTATTTCGACCAATTTCAGGCATTAAAGTGACTCTAAACACACTTATTTTTGTTCCAAAAGTGATAATTCACATGCAATAGTCATTTATAGTCAAAAAATTAAATATTAAAAAATTACCATTTTTGACCATATGGAGAAAGTTTGACAGGTCACGGGTCATCATTTTTCATCAGAAAATAGATCTTTTGGACTTTAGAAAATTTGATTCAAAATGTCATTTGGATTGTGCCTCATGTTGAATAATTACTTTTTAAAGCCTCAATGTGACCAAAATTGCCATTTTTACAGACTTTTTCTCCTACTCAGAGGCTTCTATTTTGACCAATTTGAGGCATTAAAATGACTCTAAACACACTTATTTTAGTTCCAAAAGTGATAATTCACATGCAATAGTCATTTACAGTCAAAAAATTAAATATTAAAAAATTACTATTTTTGACCACATGGAGAAAGTTCGACAGGTCACGGGTCATCGTTTTTCATCAGAAAATTGATTTTTTGGACTGTAGAAAGATTGATTCAAAATGTCATTTGGATTGTGCCTCATGTTGAATAATCACTTTTTAAAGCCTCAATGTGACCAAAATTGACATTTTTACAGACTTTTTCTCCTACTCAGAGGCTTCAATTTCGACCAATTTCAGGCATTAAAGTGACTCTAAACACACTTATTTTTGTTCCAAAAGTTATAATTCACATGCAATAGTCATTTACAGTCAAAAAATTAAATATTAAAAAATTACTATTTTTGACCATCTGGAGAAAGTTCGACAGGTCACGGGTCATCGTTTTTCATCAGAAATGTTTTTTTATGGACTGTAGAAAAATTGATTCAAACTGTCATTTGGATTGTGCCTCATGTTGAATAACTACTTGTTAAAGCCTCAATGTGACCAAAATTGCCATTTTTACAGACTTTTTCTCCTACTCAGAAGCTTCTATTTCGACCAATTTCAGGCATTAAAGTGACTCTAAACACACTTATTTTTGTTCCAAAAGTGATAATTCACATGCAATAGTCATTTACAGTCAAAAAATTAAATATTAAAAAATTACTATTTTTGACCATATGGAGAAAGTTCGACAGGT
This sequence comes from Triturus cristatus, assembly GCF_964204655.1. Taxonomy (NCBI): domain Eukaryota; kingdom Metazoa; phylum Chordata; class Amphibia; order Caudata; family Salamandridae; genus Triturus; species Triturus cristatus. The sequence continues at coordinate 1,436,297,616 of NC_140590.1, forward strand.
CACGGGTCATCGTTTTTCATCAGAAATGTTTTTTTATGGACTGTAGAAAAATTGATTCAAAATGTCATTTGGATTGTGCCTCATGTTGAATAACTACTTGTTAAAGCCTCAATGTGACCAAAATTGCCATTTTTACAGACTTTTTCTCCTACTCAGAAGCTTCTATTTCGACCAATTTCAGGCATTAAAGTGACTCTAAACACACTTATTTTTGTTCCAAAAGTGATTATTCACATGCAATAGTCATTTACAGTCAAAAAATTAAATATTAAAAAATTACCATTTTTGACCATCTGGAGAAAGTTTGACAGGTCACGGGTCATCATTTTTCATCAGAAAATTGATTTTTTGGACTGTAGAAAAATTGATTCAAAACGTCATTTAGATTGTGCCTCATGTTGAATAACTACTTTTTAAAGCCTCAATGTGACCAAAATTCCCATTTTTACAGACTTTTTCTCCTACTCAGAGCCTTCTATTTCGACCAATTTCAGGCATTAAGTGACTCTAAACACACTTATTTTTGTTCCAAAAGTGATAATTCACATGCAATAGTCATTTACAGTCAAAAAATTAAATATTAAAAAATTACTATTTTTGACCATATGGAGAAAGTTCGACAGGTCACGGGTCATCGTTTTTCATCAGAAAATTGATTTTTTGGACTGTAGAAAAATTGATTCAAAATGTCACTTGGATTGTGCCTCATGTTGAATAATCACTTTTTAAAGCCTCAATGTGACCAAAATTGACATTTTTACAGACTTTTTCTCCTACTCAGAGGCTTCTATTTCGACCAATTTCAGGCATTAAAGTGACTCTAAACACACTTATTTTAGTTCCAAAAGTGATAATTCACATGCAATAGTCATTTACAGTCAAAAAATTAAATATTAAAAAATTACCATTTTTGACCATCTGGAGAAAATTCGACAGGTCACGGGTCATCATTTTTCATCAGAAAATAGATTTTTTGGACTTTAGAAAATTTTATTCAAAATGTCATTTGGATTGTGCCTCATGTTGAATAATTACTTTTTAAAGCCTCAATGTGACCAAAATTGCCATTTTTACAGACTTTTTCTCCTACTCAGAGGCTTCTATTTTGACCAATTTGAGGCATTAAAATGACTCTAAACACACTTATTTTAGTTCCAAAAGTGATAATTCACATGCAATAGTCATTTACAGTCAAAAAATTAAATATTAAAAAATTACCATTTTTGACCATCTGGAGAAAATTCGACAGGTCACGGCTCATCGTTTTTCATCAGAAAATTTATTTTATGGACTGTAGAAAAATTGATTCAAAATGTCATTTAGATTGTGCCTCATGTTGAATAACTACTTTTTAAAGCCTCAATGTGACTAAAATTCCCATTTTTACAGACTTTTTCTCCTTCTCAGAAGCTTTTATTTTGACCAATTTTAGGCATTAAAGTGACTCTAAACACACTTATTTTAGTTCCAAAAGTGATAATTCACATGCAATAGTCATTTACAGTCAAAAAACTTTAGTATTAAAAAGTTACCATTTTTGACCATCTGGAGAAAATTCGACAGGTCACGGGTCATCGTTTTTCATCAGAAAATAGATTTTTTGGACTGTAGAAAAATTGATTCAAAATGTCATTTGGATTGTGCCTAATGTTGAATAATCACTTTTTAAAGCCTCAATGTGACCAAACTTGACATTTTTACAGACTTTTTCTCCTACTCAGAGGCTTCTATTTCGACCAATTTCAGGCATTAAAGTGACTCTAAACACACTTATTTTAGTTCCAAAAGTGTTAATTCACATGCAATAGTCATTTACAGTCAAAAAATTAAATATTAAAAACTTACCATTTTTGACCATCTGGAGAAAATTCGACAGGTCACGGGTCATCATTTTTCATCAGAAAATAGATTTTTTGGACTTTAGAAAATTTGATTCAAAATGTCATTTGGATTGTGCCTCATGTTGAATAATTACTTTTTAAAGCCTCAATGTGACCAAAATTGCCATTTTTACAGACTTTTTCTCCTACTCAGAAGCTTCTATTTCGACCAATTTCAGGCATTAAAGTGACTCTAAACACACTTATTTTTGTTCCAAAAGTGATAATTCACATGCAATAGTCATTTAGAGTCAAAAAATTAAATATTAAAAAATTACCATTTTTGACCATCTGGAGAAAGTTTGACAGGTCACGGGTCATCGTTTTTCATCAGAAAATTTATTTTATGGACTGTAGAAAAATTGATTCAAAATGTCATTTAGATTGTGCCTCATGTTGAATAACTACTTTTTAAAGTCTCAATGTGACCAAAATTGCCATTTTTACAGACTTTTTCTCCTACTCAGAAGCTTCTATTTCGACCAATTTCAGGCATTAAAGTGACTCTAAACACACTTATTTTTGTTCCAAAAGTGATAATTCACATGCAATAGTCATTTACAGTCACAAAAATTAACTATTAAAAAATTACTATTTTTGACCATATGGAGAAAGTTTTACAGGTCACGGGTCATCGTTTTTCATCAGAAAATAGATTTTTTGGACTGTAGAAAAATTGATTCAAAATGTCATTTGGATTGTGCCTTATGTTGAATAATCACTTTTTAAAGCCTCAATGTGACTAAAATTGACATTTTTACAGACTTTTTCTCCTACTCAGCTTTTATTTTGACCAATTTTAGGCATTAAAATGACTCTAAACACACTTATTTTAGTTCCAAAAGTGATAATTCACATGCAATAGTCATTTACAGTCAAAAAATTTTAATATTAAAAAATTACCATTTTTGACCATCTGGAGAAAATTCGACAGGTCACGGGTCATCGTTTTTCATCAGAAAATAGATTTTGTGGACTTTGGAAAAATTGATTCAAAATGTCATTTGGATTGTGCCTCATGTTGAATAATTACTTTTTAAAGCCTCAATGTGACCAAAATTGACATTTTTACAGACTTTTTCTCCTACTCAGAGGCTTCTATTTTGACCAATTTCAGGCATTAAAATTACTCTAAACACACTTATTTTTGTTCCAAAAGTGATAATTCACATGCAATAGTCATTTACAGTCAAAAAATTAAATATTAAAAAATTACTATTTTTGACCATATGGAGAAAGTTCGACAGGTCACGGATCATCGTTTTTCATCAGAAATGTTTTTTTATGGACTGTAGAAAAATTGATTCAAAATGTCATTTGGATTGTGCCTCATGTTGAATAACTACTTGTTAAAGCCTCCATGTGACCAGAATTGCCATTTTTACAGACTTTTTCTCCTACTCATAAGCTTCTATTTCGACCAATTTCAGGCATTAAAGTGACTCTAAACACACTTATTTTTGTTCCAAAAGTGATAATTCACATGCAATAGTCATTTATAGTCAAAAAATTAAATATTAAAAAATTACCATTTTTGACCATATGGAGAAAGTTTGACAGGTCACGGGTCATCATTTTTCATCAGAAAATAGATCTTTTGGACTTTAGAAAATTTGATTCAAAATGTCATTTGGATTGTGCCTCATGTTGAATAATTACTTTTTAAAGCCTCAATGTGACCAAAATTGCCATTTTTACAGACTTTTTCTCCTACTCAGAGGCTTCTATTTTGACCAATTTGAGGCATTAAAATGACTCTAAACACACTTATTTTAGTTCCAAAAGTGATAATTCACATGCAATAGTCATTTACAGTCAAAAAATTAAATATTAAAAAATTACTATTTTTGACCACATGGAGAAAGTTCGACAGGTCACGGGTCATCGTTTTTCATCAGAAAATTGATTTTTTGGACTGTAGAAAGATTGATTCAAAATGTCATTTGGATTGTGCCTCATGTTGAATAATCACTTTTTAAAGCCTCAATGTGACCAAAATTGACATTTTTACAGACTTTTTCTCCTACTCAGAGGCTTCAATTTCGACCAATTTCAGGCATTAAAGTGACTCTAAACACACTTATTTTTGTTCCAAAAGTTATAATTCACATGCAATAGTCATTTACAGTCAAAAAATTAAATATTAAAAAATTACTATTTTTGACCATCTGGAGAAAGTTCGACAGGTCACGGGTCATCGTTTTTCATCAGAAATGTTTTTTTATGGACTGTAGAAAAATTGATTCAAACTGTCATTTGGATTGTGCCTCATGTTGAATAACTACTTGTTAAAGCCTCAATGTGACCAAAATTGCCATTTTTACAGACTTTTTCTCCTACTCAGAAGCTTCTATTGCGACCAATTTCAGGCATTAAAGTGACTCTAAACACACTTATTTTTGTTCCAAAAGTGATAATTCACATGCAATAGTCATTTACAGTCAAAAAATTAAATATTAAAAAATTACTATTTTTGACCATATGGAGAAAGTTCGACAGGTCACGGGTCATCGTTTTTCATCAGAAATGTTTTTTTATGGACTGTAGAAAAATTGATTCAAAATGTCATTTGGATTGTGCCTCATGTTGAATAACTACTTGTTAAAGCCTCAATGTGACCAAAATTGCCATTTTTACAGACTTTTTCTCCTACTCAGAAGCTTCTATTTCGACCAATTTCAGGCATTAAAGTGACTCTAAACACACTTATTTTTGTTCCAAAAGTGATTATTCACATGCAATAGTCATTTACAGTCAAAAAATTAAATATTAAAAAATTACCATTTTTGACCATCTGGAGAAAGTTTGACAGGTCACGGGTCATCATTTTTCATCAGAAAATTGATTTTTTGGACTGTAGAAAAATTGATTCAAAACGTCATTTAGATTGTGCCTCATGTTGAATAACTACTTTTTAAAGCCTCAATGTGACCAAAATTCCCATTTTTACAGACTTTTTCTCCTACTCAGAGCCTTCTATTTCGACCAATTTCAGGCATTAAGTGACTCTAAACACACTTATTTTTGTTCCAAAAGTGATAATTCACATGCAATAGTCATTTACAGTCAAAAAATTAAATATTAAAAAATTACTATTTTTGACCATATGGAGAAAGTTCGACAGGTCACGGGTCATCGTTTTTCATCAGAAAATTGATTTTTTGGACTGTAGAAAAATTGATTCAAAATGTCACTTGGATTGTGCCTCATGTTGAATAATCACTTTTTAAAGCCTCAATGTGACCAAAATTGACATTTTTACAGACTTTTTCTCCTACTCAGAGGCTTCTATTTCGACCAATTTCAGGCATTAAAGTGACTCTAAACACACTTATTTTAGTTCCAAAAGTGATAATTCACATGCAATAGTCATTTACAGTCAAAAAATTAAATATTAAAAAATTACCATTTTTGACCATCTGGAGAAAATTCGACAGGTCACGGGTCATCATTTTTCATCAGAAAATAGATTTTTTGGACTTTAGAAAATTTTATTCAAAATGTCATTTGGATTGTGCCTCATGTTGAATAATTACTTTTTAAAGCCTCAATGTGACCAAAATTGCCATTTTTACAGACTTTTTCTCCTACTCAGAGGCTTCTATTTTGACCAATTTGAGGCATTAAAATGACTCTAAACACACTTATTTTAGTTCCAAAAGTGATAATTCACATGCAATAGACATTTACAGTCAAAAAATTAAATATTAAAAAATTACCATTTTTGACCATCTGGAGAAAATTCGACAGGTCACGGCTCATCGTTTTTCATCAGAAAATTTATTTTATGGACTGTAGAAAAATTGATTCAAAATGTCATTTAGATTGTGCCTCATGTTGAATAACTACTTTTTAAAGCCTCAATGTGACTAAAATTCCCATTTTTACAGACTTTTTCTCCTTTTCAGAAGCTTTTATTTTGACCAATTTTAGGCATTAAAGTGACTCTAAACACACTTATTTTAGTTCCAAAAGTGATAATTCACATGCAATAGTCATTTACAGTCAAAAAACTTTAATATTAAAAAGTTACCATTTTTGACCATCTGGAGAAAATTCGACAGGTCACGGGTCATCGTTTTTCATCAGAAAATAGATTTTTTGGACTGTAGAAAAATTGATTCAAAATGTCATTTGGATTGTGCCTAATGTTGAATAATCACTTTTTAAAGCCTCAATGTGACCAAACTTGACATTTTTACAGACTTTTTCTCCTACTCAGAGGCTTCTATTTCGACCAATTTCAGGCATTAAAGTGACTCTAAACACACTTATTTTAGTTCCAAAAGTGTTAATTCACATGCAATAGTCATTTACAGTCAAAAAATTAAATATTAAAAACTTACCATTTTTGACCATCTGGAGAAAATTCGACAGGTCACGGGTCATCATTTTTCATCAGAAAATAGATTTTTGGGACTTTAGAAAATTTGATTCAAAATGTCATTTGGATTGTGCCTCATGTTGAATAATTACTTTTTAAAGCCTCAATGTGACCAAAATTGCCATTTTTACAGACTTTTTCTCCTACTCAGAAGCTTCTATTTCGACCAATTTCAGGCATTAAAGTGACTCTAAACACACTTATTTTTGTTCCAAAAGTGTTAATTCACATGCAATAGTCATTTAGAGTCAAAAAATTAAATATTAAAAAATTACCATTTTTGACCATCTGGAGAAAGTTTGACAGGTCACGGGTCATCGTTTTTCATCAGAAAATTTATTTTATGGACTGTAGAAAAATTGATTCAAAATGTCATTTAGATTGTGCCTCATGTTGAATAACTACTTTTTAAAGCCTCAATGTGACCAAAATTGCCATTTTTACAGACTTTTTCTCCTACTCAGAAGCTTCTATTTCGACCAATTTCAGGCATTAAAGTGACTCTAAACACACTTATTTTTGTTCCAAAAGTGATAATTCACATGCAATAGTCATTTACAGTCACAAAAATTTACTATTAAAAAATTACTATTTTTGACCATATGGAGAAAGTTTTACAGGTCACGGGTCATCGTTTTTCATCAGAAAATTGATTTTTTGGACTGTAGAAAAATTGATTCAAAATGTCATTTGGATTGTGCCTTATGTTGAATAATCACTTTTTAAAGCCTCAATGTGACTAAAATTGACATTTTTACAGACTTTTTCTCCTACTCAGCTTTTATTTTGACCAATTTTAGGCATTAAAATGACTCTAAACACACTTATTTTAGTTCCAAAAGTGCTAATTCACATGCAATAGTCATTTATAGTCAAAAAATTTTAATATTAAAAAATTACCATTTTTGACCATCTGGAGAAAATTCGACAGGTCACGGGTCATCGTTTTTCATCAGAAAATAGATTTTGTGGACTTTGGAAAAATTGATTCAAAATGTCATTTGGATTGTGCCTCATGTTGAATAATTACTTTTTAAAGCCTCAATGTGACCAAAATTGACATTTTTACAGACTTTTTCTCCTACTCAGAGGCTTCTATTTTGACCAATTTCAGGCATTAAAATGACTCTAAACACACTTATTTTTGTTCCAAAAGTGATAATTCACATGCAATAGTCATTTACAGTCAAAAAATTAAATATTAAAAAATTACTATTTTTGACCATATGGAGAAAGTTCGACAGGTCACGGATCATCGTTTTTCATCAGAAATGTTTTTTTATGGACTGTAGAAAAATTGATTCAAAATGTCATTTGGATTGTGCCTCATGTTGAATAACTACTTGTTAAAGCCTCCATGTGACCAGAATTGCCATTTTTACAGACTTTTTCTCCTACTCATAAGCTTCTATTGCGACCAATTTCAGGCATTAAAGTGACTCTAAACACACTTATTTTTGTTCCAAAAGTGATAATTCACATGCAATAGTCATTTACAGTCAAAAAATTAAATATTAAAAAATTACTATTTTTGACCACATGGAGAAAGTTCGACAGGTCACGGGTCATCGTTTTTCATCAGAAAATTGATTTTTTGGACTGTAGAAAAATTGATTCAAAATGTCATTTGGATTGTGCCTCATGTTGAATAATCACTTTTTAAAGCCTCAATGTGACCAAAATTGACATTTTTACAGACATTTTCTCCTACTCAGAGGCTTCTATTTTGACCAATTTGAGGCATTAAAATGACTCTAAACACACTTATTTTAGTTCCAAAAGTGATAATTCACATGCAATAGTCATTTACAGTCAAAAAATTAAATATTAAAAAATTACTATTTTTGACCACATGGAGAAAGTTCGACAGGTCACGGGTCATCGTTTTTCATCAGAAAATTGATTTTTTGGACTGTAGAAAAATTGATTCAAAATGTCATTTGGATTGTGCCTCATGTTGAATAATCACTTTTTAAAGCCTCAATGTGACCAAAATTGACATTTTTACAGACATTTTCTCCTACTCAGAGGCTTCTATTTTGACCAATTTCAGGCATTAAAGTGACTCTAAACACACTTATTTTAGTTCCAAAAGTGATAATTCACATGCAATAGTCATTTACAGTCAAAAAATTAAATATTAAAAAATTACCATTTTTGACCATCTGGAGAAAGTTTGACAGGTCACGGGTCATCGTTTTTCATCAGAAAATTTATTTTATGGACTGTAGAAAAATTGATTCAAAATGTCATTTAGATTGTGCCTCATGTTGAATAACTACTTTTTAAAGCCTCAATGTGACCAAAATTGCCATTTTTACAGACTTTTTCTCCTACTCAGAAGCTTCTATTTTGACCAATTTCAGGCATTAAAATGAATCTAAACACACTTATTTTTGTTCCAAAAGTGATAATTCACATGCAATAGTCATTTACAGTCAAAAAATTAAATACTAAAAAATTACTATTTTTGACCATCTGGAGAAAGTTCGACAGGTCACGGGTCATCGTTTTTCATCAGAAATGTTTTTTTATGGACTGTAGAAAAATTGATTCAAAATGTCATTTGGATTGTGCCTCATGTTGAATAACTACTTGGTAAAGCCTCCATGTGACCAGAATTGCCATTTTTACAGACTTTTTCTCCTACTCAGAAGCTTCTATTTCGACCAATTTCAGGCATTAAAGTGACTCTAAACACACTTATTTTTGTTCCAAAAGTGATAATTCACATGCAATAGTCATTTACAGTCAAAAAATTAAATATTAACAAAATTACCATTTTTGACCATATGGAGAAAGTTTGACAGGTCACGGGTCATCGTTTTTCATCAGAAAATTTATTTTATGGACTGTAGAAAAATTGATTCAAAAGGTCATTTGGATTGTGCCTTATGTTGAATAATCACTTTTTAAAGCCTCAATGTGACTAAAATTGACATTTTTACAGACCTTTTCTCCTACTCAGAGGCTTCTATTTTCACCAATTTCAGGCATTAAAATGACTCTAAACACACTTATTTTTGTTCCAAAAGTGATAATTCACATGCAATAGTCATTTACAGTCAAAAAATTAAATATTAAAAAATTACCATTTTTGACCATCTGGAGAAAGTTTGACAGGTCACGGGTCATCGTTTTTCATCAGAAAATTTATTTTATGGACTGTAGAAATATTGATTCAAAATGTCATTTAGATTGTGCCTCATGTTGAATAACTACTTTTTAAAGCCTCAATGTGACCAAAATTGCCATTTTTACAGACTTTTTCTACTACTCAGAAGCTTCTATTTTGACCAATTTCAGGCATTAAAATGACTCTAAACACACTTATTTTTGTTCCAAAAGTGATAATTCACATGCAATAGTCATTTACAGTCAAAAAATTAAATATTAAAAAATTACCATTTTTGACCATCTGGAGAAAGTTTGACAGGTCACGGGTCATCATTTTTCATCAGAAAATAGATTTTTTGGACTTTAGAAAAATTGATTAAAAATGTCATTTGGATTGTGCCTCATGTTGAATAACTACTTTTTAAAGCCTCAATGTGACCAAAATTGCCATTTTTACAGACTTTTTCTACTACTCAGAAGCTTCTATTTCGACCAATTTCAGGCATTAAAGTGACTCTAAACACACGTATTTTTGTTCCAAAAGTGATAATTCACATGCAATAGTCATTTACAGTCAAAAAATTAAATATTAAAAAATTACTATTTTTGACCATATGGAGAAAGTTCGACAGGTCACGGGTCATCGTTTTTCATCAGAAAATTGATTTTTTGGACTGTAGAAAAATTGATTCAAAATGTCATTTGGATTGTGCCTCATGTTGAATAATCACTTTTTAAAGCCTCAATGTGACCAAAATTGACATTTTTACAGACATTTTCTCCTACTCAGAGGCTTCTATTTTGACCAATTTCAGGCATTAAAGTGACTCTAAACACACTTATTTTAGTTCCAAAAGTGATAATTCACATGCAATAGTCATTTACAGTCAAAAAATTAAATATTAAAAAATTACCATTTTTGACCATCTGGAGAAAGGTTGACAGGTCACGGGTCATCGTTTTTCATCAGAAAATGTATTTTATTGACTGTAGAAAAATTGATTCAAAACGTCATTTAGATTGTGCCTCATGTTGAATAACTACTTTTTAAAGCCTCAATGTGACCAAAATTCCCATTTTTACAGACTTTTTCTCCTACTCAGAGGCTTCTATTTCGACCAATTTCAGGCATTAAAGTGACTCTAAACACACTTATTTTAGTTCCAAAAGTGATAATTCACATGCAATAGTCATTTACAGTCAAAAAATTTAATATTAAAAAATTACTATTTTTGACCATATGGAGAAAGTTCGACAGGTCACGGGTCATCGTTTTTCATCAGAAAATTGATTTTTTGGACTGTAGAAAAATTGATTCAAAATGTCATTTGGATTGTGCCTTATGTTGAATAATCACTTTTTAACGCCTCAATGTGACTAAAATTGACATTTTTACAGACCTTTTCTCCTACTCAGAGGCTTCTATTTTCACCAATTTCAGGCATTAAAATGACTCTAAACACACTTATTTTTGTTCCAAAAGTGATAATTTACATGCAATAGTCATTTACAGTCAAAAAATTAAATATTAAAAAATTACCATTTTTGACCATCTGGAGAAAGTTTGACAGGTCACGGGTCATCGTTTTTCATCAGAAAATTTATTTTATGGACTGTAGAAAAATTGATTCAAAATGTCATTTAGATTGTGCCTCATGTTGAATAACTACTTTTTAAAGCCTCAATGTGACCAAAATTGCCATTTTTACAGACTTTTTCTACTACTCAGAAGCTTCTATTTTGACCAATTTCAGGCATTAAAATGAATCTAAACACACTTATTTTTGTTCCAAAAGTGATAATTCACATGCAATAGTCATTTACAGTCAAAAAATTAAATATTAAAAAATTACTATTTTTGACCATCTGGAGAAAGTTCGACAGGTCACGGGTCATCGTTTTTCATCAGAAATGTTTTTTTATGGACTGTAGAAAAATTGATTCAAAATGTCATTTGGATTGTGCCTCATGTTGAATAATCACTTTTTAAAGCCTCAATGTGACTAAAATTGACATTTTTACAGACTTTTTCTCCTACTCAGCTTTTATTTTGACCAATTTTAGGCATTAAAATGACTCTAAACACACTTATTTTAGTTCCAAAAGTGATAATTCACATGCAATAGTCATTTATAGTCAAAAAATTTTAATATTAAAAAATTACCATTTTTGACCATCTGGAGAAAATTCGACAGGTCACGGGTCATCGTTTTTCATCAGAAAATAGATTTTGTGGACTTTGGAAAAATTGATTCAAAATGTCATTTGGATTGTGCCTCATGTTGAATAATTACTTTTTAAAGCCTCAATGTGACCAAAATTGAAATTTTTACAGACTTTTTCTCCTACTCAGAGGCTTCTATTTTGACCAATTTCAGGCATTAAAATGACTCTAAACACACTTATTTTTGTTCGAAAAGTGATAATTCACATGCAATAGTCATTTACAGTCAAAAAATTAAATATTAAAAAATTACTATTTTTGACCATATGGAGAAAGTTCGACAGGTCACGGATCATCGTTTTTCATCAGAAATGTTTTTTTATGGACTGTAGAAAAATTGATTCAAAATGTCATTTGGATTGTGCCTCATGTTGAATAACTACTTGTTAAAGCCTCCATGTGACCAGAATTGCCATTTTCACAGACTTTTTCTCCTACTCATAAGCTTCTATTTCGACCAATTTCAGGCATTAAAGTGACTCTAAACACACTTATTTTTGTTCCAAAAGTGATAATTCACATGCAATAGTCATTTACAGTCAAAAAATTAAATATTAAAAAATTACTATTTTTGACCACATGGAGAAAGTTCGACAGGTCACGGGTCATCGTTTTTCATCAGAAAATTGATTTTTTGGACTGTAGAAAAATTGATTCAAAATGTCATTTGGATTGTGCCTCATGTTGAATAATCACTTTTTAAAGCCTCAATGTGACCAAAATTGACATTTTTACAGACATTTTCTCCTACTCAGAGGCTTCTATTTTGACCAATTTGAGGCATTAAAATGACTCTAAACACACTTATTTTAGTTCCAAAAGTGATAATTCACATGCAATAGTCATTTACAGTCAAAAAATTAAATATTAAAAAATTACTATTTTTGACCACATGGAGAAAGTTCGACAGGTCACGGGTCATCGTTTTTCATCAGAAAATTGATTTTTTGGACTGTAGAAAAATTGATTCAAAATGTCATTTGGATTGTGCCTCATGTTGAATAATCACTTTTTAAAGCCTCAATGTGACCAAAATTGACATTTTTACAGACATTTTCTCCTACTCAGAGGCTTCTATTTTGACCAATTTCAGGCATTAAAGTGACTCTAAACACACTTATTTTAGTTCCAAAAGTGATAATTCACATGCAATAGTCATTTACAGTCAAAAAATTAAATATTAAAAAATTACCATTTTTGACCATCTGGAGAAAGTTTGACAGGTCACGGGTCATCGTTTTTCATCAGAAAATTTATTTTATGGACTGTAGAAAAATTGATTCAAAATGTCATTTAGATTGTGCCTCATGTTGAATAACTACTTTTTAAAGCCTCAATGTGACCAAAATTGCCATTTTTACAGACTTTTTCTCCTACTCAGAAGCTTCTATTTTGACCAATTTCAGGCATTAAAATGAATCTAAACACACTTATTTTTGTTCCAAAAGTGATAATTCACATGCAATAGTCATTTACAGTCAAAAAATTAAATACTAAAAAATTACTATTTTTGACCATCTGGAGAAAGTTCGACAGGTCACGGGTCATCGTTTTTCATCAGAAATGTTTTTTTATGGACTGTAGAAAAATTGATTCAAAATGTCATTTGGATTGTGCCTCATGTTGAATAACTACTTGGTAAAGCCTCCATGTGACCAGAATTGCCATTTTTACAGACTTTTTCTCCTACTCAGAAGCTTCTATTTCGACCAATTTCAGGCATTAAAGTGACTCTAAACACACTTATTTTTGTTCCAAAAGTGATAATTCACATGCAATAGTCATTTACAGTCAAAAAATTAAATATTAAAAAATTACTATTTTTGACCATATGGAGAAAGTTCGACAGGTCACGGGTCATCGTTTTTCATCAGAAAATTGATTTTTTGGACTGTAGAAAAATTGATTCAAAATGTCATTTGGATTGTGCCTCATGTTGAATAATCACTTTTTAAAGCCTCAATGTGACCAAAATTGACATTTTTACAGACATTTTCTCCTACTCAGAGGCTTCTATTTTGACCAATTTCAGGCATTAAAGTGACTCTAAACACACTTATTTTAGTTCCAAAAGTGATAATTCACATGCAATAGTCATTTACAGTCAAAAAATTAAATATTAAAAAATTACCATTTTTGACCATCTGGAGAAAGGTTGACAGGTCACGGGTCATCGTTTTTCATCAGAAAATGTATTTTATTGACTGTAGAAAAATTGATTCAAAACGTCATTTAGATTGTGCCTCATGTTGAATAACTACTTTTTAAAGCCTCAATGTGACCAAAATTCCCATTTTTACAGACTTTTTCTCCTACTCAGAGGCTTCTATTTCGACCAATTTCAGGCATTAAAGTGACTCTAAACACACTTATTTTAGTTCCAAAAGTGATAATTCACATGCAATAGTCATTTACAGTCAAAAAATTAAATATTAAAAAATTACTATTTTTGACCATATGGAGAAAGTTCGACAGGTCACGGGTCATCGTTTTTCATCAGAAAATTGATTTTTTGGACTGTAGAAAAATTGATTCAAAATGTCATTTGGATTGTGCCTTATGTTGAATAATCACTTTTTAACGCCTCAATGTGACTAAAATTGACATTTTTACAGACCTTTTCTCCTACTCAGAGGCTTCTATTTTCACCAATTTCAGGCATTAAAATGACTCTAAACACACTTATTTTTGTTCCAAAAGTGATAATTTACATGCAATAGTCATTTACAGTCAAAAAATTAAATATTAAAAAATTACCATTTTTGACCATCTGGAGAAAGTTTGACAGGTCACGGGTCATCGTTTTTCATCAGAAAATGTATTTTATGGACTGTAGAAAAATTGATTCAAAATGTCATTTAGATTGTGCCTCATGTTGAATAACTACTTTTTAAAGCCTCAATGTGACCAAAATTGCCATTTTTACAGACTTTTTCTACTACTCAGAAGCTTCTATTTTGACCAATTTCAGGCATTAAAATGAATCTAAACACACTTATTTTTGTTCCAAAAGTGATAATTCACATGCAATAGTCATTTACAGTCAAAAAATTAAATATTAAAAAATTACTATTTTTGACCATCTGGAGAAAGTTCGACAGGTCACGGGTCATCGTTTTTCATCAGAAATGTTTTTTTATGGACTGTAGAAAAATTGATTCAAAATGTCATTTGGATTGTGCCTCATGTTGAATAACTACTTGTTAAAGCCTCAATGTGACCAAAATTGCCATTTTTACAGACTTTTTCTCCTACTCAGAAGCTTCTATTTCGACCAATTTCAGGCATTAAAGTGACTCTAAACACACTTATTTTTGTTCCAAAAGTGATAATTCACATGCAATAGTCATTTACAGTCAAAAAATTAAATATTAAAAAATTACTATTTTTGACTATATGGAGAAAGTTCGACAGGTCACGGGTCATCGTTTTTCATCAGAAATGTTTTTTTATGGACTGTAGAAAAATTGATTCAAAATGTCATTTGGATTGTGCCTCATGTTGAATAACTACTTGTTAAAGCCTCAATGTGACCAAAATTGCCATTTTTACAGACATTTTCTCCTACTCAGAAGCTTCTATTTCGACCAATTTCAGGCATTAAAGTGACTCTAAACACACTTATTTTTGTTCCAAAAGTGATTATTCACATGCAATAGTCATTTACAGTCAAAAAATTAAATATTAAAAAATTACCATTTTTGACCATCTGGAGAAAGTTTGACAGGTCACGGGTCATCGTTTTTCATCAGAAAATTTATTTTATGGACTGTAGAAAAATTGATTCAAAACGTCATTTAGATTGTGCCTCATGTTGAATAACTACTTTTTAAAGCCTCAATGTGACCAAAATTGCCATTTTTACAGACTTTTTCTCCTACTCAGAGCCTTCTATTTCGACCAATTTCAGGCATTAAAGTGACTCTAAACACACTTATTTTTGTTCCAAAAGTGATAATTCACATGCAATAGTCATTTACAGTCAAAAAATTAAATATTAAAAAATTACTATTTTTGACCATATGGAGAAAGTTCGACAGGTCACGGGTCATCGTTTTTCATCAGAAAATTGATTTTTTGGACTGTAGAAAAATTGATTCAAAATGTCATTTGGATTGTGCCTTATGTTGAATAATCACTTTTTAAAGCCTCAATGTGACTAAAATTGACATTTTTACAGACCTTTTCTCCTACTCTGAGGCTTCTATTTTGACCAATTTCAGGCATTAAAATGACTCTAAACACACTTATTTTTGTTCCAAAAGTGATAATTCACATGCAATAGTCATTTACAGTCAAAAAATTAAATATTAAAAAATTACCATTTTTGACCATCTGGAGAAAGTTTGACAGGTCACGGGTCATCGTTTTTCATCAGAAAATTTATTTTATGGACTGTAGAAAAATTGATTCAAAACGTCATTTAGATTGTGCCTCATGTTGAATAACTACTTTTTAAAGCCTCAATGTGACCAAAATTCCCATTTTTACAGACTTTTTCTCCTACTCAGAGCCTTCTATTTCGACCAATTTCAGGCATTAAAGTGACTCTAAACACACTTATTTTAGTTCCAAAAGTGATAATTCACATGCAATAGTCATTTACAGTCAAAAAATTAAATATTAAAAAATTACTATTTTTGACCATATGGAGAAAGTTCGACAGGTCACGGGTCATCGTTTTTCATCAGAAAATTGATTTTTTGGACTGTAGAAAAATTTATTCAAAATGTCATTTGGATTGTGCCTTATGTTGAATAATCACTTTTTAAAGCCTCAATGTGACTAAAATTGACATTTTTACAGACCTTTTCTCCTACTCAGAGGCTTCTATTTTGACCAATTTCAGGCATTAAAATGACTCTAAACACACTTATTTTTGTTCCAAAAGTGATAATTCACATGCAATAGTCATTTACAGTCAAAAAATTAAATATTAAAAAATTACTAATTTTGACCATATGGAGAAAGTTCGACAGGTCACGGGTCATCGTTTTTCATCAGAAAATTGATTTTTTGGACTGTAGAAAAATTGATTCAAAATGTCATTTGGATTGTGCCTCATGTTGAATAATCACTTTTTAAAGCCTCAATGTGACCAAAATTGACATTTTTACAGACTTTTTCTCCTACTCAGAGGCTTCAATTTCGACCAATTTCAGGCATTAAAGTGACTCTAAACACACTTATTTTTGTTCCAAAAGTTATAATTCACATGCAATAGTCATTTACAGTCAAAAAATTAAATATTAAAAAATTACTATTTTTGACCATCTGGAGAAAGTTCGACAGGTCACAGGTCATCGTTTTTCATCAGAAAATTGATTTTTTGGACTGTAGAAAAATTGATTCAAAATGTCATTTGGATTGGGCCTCATGTTGAATAACTACTTGTTAAAGCCTCAATGTGACCAAAATTGCCATTTTTACAGACTTTTTCTCCTACTCAGAAGATTCTATTTCGACCAATTTCAGGCATTAAAGTGACTCTAAACACACTTATTTTTGTCCAAAAGTGATAATTCACATGCAATAGTCATTTACAGTCAAAAAATTAAGTATTAATAAATTACTATTTTTGACCATCTGGAGAAAGTTCGACAGGTCACGGGTCATCGTTTTTCATCAGAAATGTTTTTTTATGGACTTTAGAAAAATTGATTCAAAATGTCATTTGGATTGTGCCTCATGTTGAATAACTACTTTTTAAAGCCTCAATGTGACCAAAATTCCCATTTTTACAGACTTTTTCTCCTACTCAGAGGCTTCTATTTCGACCAATTTCAGGCATTAAAGTGACTCTAAACACACTTATTTTAGTTCCAAAAGTGATAATTCACATGCAATAGTCATTTACAGTCAAAAAATTAAATATTAAAAAATTACTATTTTTGACCATATGGAGAAAGTTCGACAGGTCACGGGTCATCGTTTTTCATCAGAAAATTGATTTTTTGGACTGTAGAAAAATTGATTCAAAATGTCATTTGGATTGTGCCTTATGTTGAATAATCACTTTTTAAAGCCTCAATGTGACTAAAATTGACATTTTTACAGACCTTTTCTCCTACTCAGAGGCTTCTATTTTGACCAATTTCAGGCATTAAAATGACTCTAAACACACTTATTTTTGTTCCAAAAGTGATAATTTACATGCAATAGTCATTTACAGTCAAAAAATTAAATATTAAAAAATTACCATTTTTGACCATCTGGAGAAAATTCGACAGGTCACGGGTCATCATTTTTCATCAGAAAATAGATTTTTTGGACTTTAGAAAATTTGATTCAAAATGTCATTTGGATTGTGCCTCATGTTGAATAATTACTTTTTAAAGCCTCAATGTGACCAAAATTGCCATTTTTACAGACTTTTTCTCCTACTCAGAAGCTTCTATTTCGACCAATTTCAGGCATTAAAGTGACTCTAAACACACTTATTTTTGTTCCAAAAGTGATAATTCACATGCAATAGTCATTTAGAGTCAAAAAATTAAATATTAAAAAATTACCATTTTTGACCATCTGGAGAAAGTTTGACAGGTCACGGGTCATCGTTTTTCATCAGAAAATTTATTTTATGGACTGTAGAAAAATTGATTCAAAATGTCATTTAGATTGTGCCTCATGTTGAATAACTACTTTTTAAAGCCTCAATGTGACCAAAATTGCCATTTTTACAGACTTTTTCTCCTACTCAGAAGCTTCTATTTTGACCAATTTCAGGCATTAAAATGAATCTAAACACACTTATTTTTGTTCCAAAAGTGATAATTCACATGCAATAGTCATTTACAGTCAAAAAATTTAATATTAAAAAATTACTATTTTTGACCATCTGGAGAAAGTTCGACAGGTCACGGGTCATCGTTTTTCATCAGAAATGTTTTTTTATGGACTGTAGAAAAATTGATTCAAAATGTCAGTTGGATTGTGCCTCATGTTGAATAACTACTTGTTAAAGCCTCAATGTGACCAAAATTGCCATTTTTACAGACTTTTTCTCCTACTCAGAAGCTTCTATTTCGACCAATTTCAGGCATTAAAGGGACTCTAAACACACTTATTTTTGTTCCAAAAGTGATAATTCACATGCAATAGTCATTTACAGTCAAAATATTAAATATTAAAAAATTACCATTTTTGACCATCTTGAGAAAGTTCGACAGGTCACGGGTCATCGTTTTTCATCAGAAAATTTATTTTATGGACTGTAGAAAAATGTATTCAAAATGTCATTTGGATTGTGCCTCATGTTGAATAATCACTTTTTAAAGCCTCAATGTGACCAAAATTGACATTTTTACAGACATTTTCTCCTACTCAGAGGCTTCTATTTTGACCAATTTCAGGCATTAAAGTGACTCTAAACACACTTATTTTAGTTCCAAAAGTGATAATTCACATGCAATAGTCATTTACAGTCAAAAAATTAAATATTAAAAAATTACCATTTTTGACCATCTGGAGAAAGGTTGACAGGTCACGGGTCATCGTTTTTCATCAGAAAATGTATTTTATTGACTGTAGAAAAATTGATTCAAAACGTCATTTAGATTGTGCCTCATGTTGAATAACTACTTTTTAAAGCCTCAAGTGACCAAAATTCCCATTTTTACAGACTTTTTCTCCTACTCAGAGGCTTCTATTTCGACCAATTTCAGGCATTAAAGTGACTCTAAACACACTTATTTTAGTTCCAAAAGTGATAATTCACATGCAATAGTCATTTACAGTCAAAAAATTAAATATTAAAAAATTACTATTTTTGACCATATGGAGAAAGTTCGACAGGTCACGGGTCATCGTTTTTCATCAGAAAATTGATTTTTTGGACTGTAGAAAAATTGATTCAAAATGTCATTTGGATTGTGCCTTATGTTGAAAAATCACTTTTTAACGCCTCAATGTGACTAAAATTGACATTTTTACAGACCTTTTCTCCTACTCAGAGGCTTCTATTTTCACCAATTTCAGGCATTAAAATGACTCTAAACACACTTATTTTTGTTCCAAAAGTGATAATTTACATGCAATAGTCATTTACAGTCAAAAAATTAAATATTAAAAAATTACCATTTTTGACCATCTGGAGAAAGTTTGACAGGTCACGGGTCATCGTTTTTCATCAGAAAATGTATTTTATGGACTGTAGAAAAATTGATTCAAAATGTCATTTAGATTGTGCCTCATGTTGAATAACTACTTTTTAAAGCCTCAATGTGACCAAAATTGCCATTTTTACAGACTTTTTCTACTACTCAGAAGCTTCTATTTTGACCAATTTCAGGCATTAAAATGAATCTAAACACACTTATTTTTGTTCCAAAAGTGATAATTCACATGCAATAGTCATTTACAGTCAAAAAATTAAATATTAAAAAATTACTATTTTTGACCATCTGGAGAAAGTTCGACAGGTCACGGGTCATCGTTTTTCATCAGAAATGTTTTTTTATGGACTGTAGAAAAATTGATTCAAAATGTCATTTGGATTGTGCCTCATGTTGAATAACTACTTGTTAAAGCCTCAATGTGACCAAAATTGCCATTTTTACAGACTTTTTCTCCTACTCAGAAGCTTCTATTTCAACCAATTTCAGGCATTAAAGTGACTCTAAACACACTTATTTTTGTTCCAAAAGTGATAATTCACACGCAATAGTCATTTACAGTCAAAAAATTAAATATTAAAAAATTACTATTTTTGACTATATGGAGAAAGTTCGACAGGTCACGGGTCATCGTTTTTCATCAGAAATGTTTTTTTATGGACTGTAGAAAAATTGATTCAAAATGTCATTTGGATTGTGCCTCATGTTGAATAACTACTTGTTAAAGCCTCAATGTGACCAAAATTGCCATTTTTACAGACATTTTCTCCTACTCAGAAGCTTCTATTTCGACCAATTTCAGGCATTAAAGTGACTCTAAACACACTTATTTTTGTTCCAAAAGTGATTATTCACATGCAATAGTCATTTACAGTCAAAAAATTAAATATTAAAAAATTACCATTTTTGACCATCTGGAGAAAGTTTGACAGGTCACGGGTCATCGTTTTTCATCAGAAAATTTATTTTATGGACTGTAGAAAAATTGATTCAAAACGTCATTTAGATTGTGCCTCATGTTGAATAACTACTTTTTAAAGCCTCAATGTGACCAAAATTGCCATTTTTACAGACTTTTTCTCCTACTCAGAGCCTTCTATTTCGACCAATTTCAGGCATTAAAGTGACTCTAAACACACTTATTTTTGTTCCAAAAGTGATAATTCACATGCAATAGTCATTTACAGTCAAAAAATTAAATATTAAAAAATTACTATTTTTGACCATATGGAGAAAGTTCGACAGGTCACGGGTCATCGTTTTTCATCAGAAAATTGATTTTTTGGACTGTAGAAAAATTGATTCAAAATGTCATTTGGATTGTGCCTTATGTTGAATAATCACTTTTTAAAGCCTCAATGTGACTAAAATTGACATTTTTACAGACCTTTTCTCCTACTCTGAGGCTTCTATTTTGACCAATTTCAGGCATTAAAATGACTCTAAACACACTTATTTTTGTTCCAAAAGTGATAATTCACATGCAATAGTCATTTACAGTCAAAAAATTAAATATTAAAAAATTACCATTTTTGACCATCTGGAGAAAGTTTGACAGGTCACGGGTCATCGTTTTTCATCAGAAAATTTATTTTATGGACTGTAGAAAAATTGATTCAAAACGTCATTTAGATTGTGCCTCATGTTGAATAACTACTTTTTAAAGCCTCAATGTGACCAAAATTCCCATTTTTACAGACTTTTTCTCCTACTCAGAGCCTTCTATTTCGACCAATTTCAGGCATTAAAGTGACTCTAAACACACTTATTTTAGTTCCAAAAGTGATAATTCACATGCAATAGTCATTTACAGTCAAAAAATTAAATATTAAAAAATTACTATTTTTGACCATATGGAGAAAGTTCGACAGGTCACGGGTCATCGTTTTTCATCAGAAAATTGATTTTTTGGACTGTAGAAAAATTTATTCAAAATGTCATTTGGATTGTGCCTTATGTTGAATAATCACTTTTTAAAGCCTCAATGTGACTAAAATTGACATTTTTACAGACCTTTTCTCCTACTCAGAGGCTTCTATTTTGACCAATTTCAGGCATTAAAATGACTCTAAACACACTTATTTTTGTTCCAAAAGTGATAATTCACATGCAATAGTCATTTACAGTCAAAAAATTAAATATTAAAAAATTACTAATTTTGACCATATGGAGAAAGTTCGACAGGTCACGGGTCATCGTTTTTCATCAGAAAATTGATTTTTTGGACTGTAGAAAAATTGATTCAAAATGTCATTTGGATTGTGCCTCATGTTGAATAATCACTTTTTAAAGCCTCAATGTGACCAAAATTGACATTTTTACAGACTTTTTCTCCTACTCAGAGGCTTCAATTTCGACCAATTTCAGGCATTAAAGTGACTCTAAACACACTTATTTTTGTTCCAAAAGTTATAATTCACATGCAATAGTCATTTACAGTCAAAAAATTAAATATTAAAAAATTACTATTTTTGACCATCTGGAGAAAGTTCGACAGGTCACAGGTCATCGTTTTTCATCAGAAAATTGATTTTTTGGACTGTAGAAAAATTGATTCAAAATGTCATTTGGATTGGGCCTCATGTTGAATAACTACTTGTTAAAGCCTCAATGTGACCAAAATTGCCATTTTTACAGACTTTTTCTCCTACTCAGAAGATTCTATTTCGACCAATTTCAGGCATTAAAGTGACTCTAAACACACTTATTTTTGTCCAAAAGTGATAATTCACATGCAATAGTCATTTACAGTCAAAAAATTAAGTATTAATAAATTACTATTTTTGACCATCTGGAGAAAGTTCGACAGGTCACGGGTCATCGTTTTTCATCAGAAATGTTTTTTTATGGACTTTAGAAAAATTGATTCAAAATTTCATTTGGATTGTGCCTCATGTTGAATAACTACTTTTTAAAGCCTCAATGTGACCAAAATTCCCATTTTTACAGACTTTTTCTCCTACTCAGAGGCTTCTATTTCGACCAATTTCAGGCATTAAAGTGACTCTAAACACACTTATTTTAGTTCCAAAAGTGATAATTCACATGCAATAGTCATTTACAGTCAAAAAATTAAATATTAAAAAATTACTATTTTTGACCATATGGAGAAAGTTCGACAGGTCACGGGTCATCGTTTTTCATCAGAAAATTGATTTTTTGGACTGTAGAAAAATTGATTCAAAATGTCATTTGGATTGTGCCTTATGTTGAATAATCACTTTTTAAAGCCTCAATGTGACTAAAATTGACATTTTTACAGACCTTTTCTCCTACTCAGAGGCTTCTATTTTGACCAATTTCAGGCATTAAAATGACTCTAAACACACTTATTTTTGTTCCAAAAGTGATAATTTACATGCAATAGTCATTTACAGTCAAAAAATTAAATATTAAAAAATTACCATTTTTGACCATCTGGAGAAAATTCGACAGGTCACGGGTCATCATTTTTCATCAGAAAATAGATTTTTTGGACTTTAGAAAATTTGATTCAAAATGTCATTTGGATTGTGCCTCATGTTGAATAATTACTTTTTAAAGCCTCAATGTGACCAAAATTGCCATTTTTACAGACTTTTTCTCCTACTCAGAAGCTTCTATTTCGACCAATTTCAGGCATTAAAGTGACTCTAAACACACTTATTTTTGTTCCAAAAGTGATAATTCACATGCAATAGTCATTTAGAGTCAAAAAATTAAATATTAAAAAATTACCATTTTTGACCATCTGGAGAAAGTTTGACAGGTCACGGGTCATCGTTTTTCATCAGAAAATTTATTTTATGGACTGTAGAAAAATTGATTCAAAATGTCATTTAGATTGTGCCTCATGTTGAATAACTACTTTTTAAAGCCTCAATGTGACCAAAATTGCCATTTTTACAGACTTTTTCTCCTACTCAGAAGCTTCTATTTTGACCAATTTCAGGCATTAAAATGAAGCTAAACACACTTATTTTTGTTCCAAAAGTGATAATTCACATGCAATAGTCATTTACAGTCAAAAAATTTAATATTAAAAAATTACTATTTTTGACCATCTGGAGAAAGTTCGACAGGTCACGGGTCATCGTTTTTCATCAGAAATGTTTTTTTATGGACTGTAGAAAAATTGATTCAAAATGTCAGTTGGATTGTGCCTCATGTTGAATAACTACTTGTTAAAGCCTCAATGTGACCAAAATTGCCATTTTTACAGACTTTTTCTCCTACTCAGAAGCTTCTATTTCGACCAATTTCAGGCATTAAAGGGACTCTAAACACACTTATTTTTGTTCCAAAAGTGATAATTCACATGCAATAGTCATTTAGAGTCAAAAAATTAAATATTAAAAAATTACCATTTTTGACCATCTGGAGAAAGTTTGACAGGTCACGGGTCATCGTTTTTCATCAGAAAATTTATTTTATGGACTGTAGAAAAATTGATTCAAAACGTCATTTAGATTGTGCCTCATGTTGAATAACTACTTTTTAAAGCCTCAATGTGACCAAAATTCCCATTTTTACAGACTTTTTCTCCTACTCAGAGCCTTCTATTTCGACCAATTTCAGGCATTAAAGTGACTCTAAACACACTTATTTTAGTTCCAAAAGTGATAATTCACATGCAATAGTCATTTACAGTCAAAAAATTAAATATTAAAAAATTACTATTTTTGACCATATGGAGAAAGTTCGACAGGTCACGGGTCATCGTTTTTCATCAGAAAATTGATTTTTTGGACTGTAGAAAAATTTATTCAAAATGTCATTTGGATTGTGCCTTATTGAATAATCACTTTTTAAAGCCTCAATGTGACTAAAATTGACATTTTTACAGACCTTTTCTCCTACTCAGAGGCTTCTATTTTGACCAATTTCAGGCATTAAAATGACTCTAAACACACTTATTTTTGTTCCAAAAGTGATAATTCACATGCAATAGTCATTTACAGTCAAAAAATTAAATATTAAAAAATTACTATTTTTGACCATATGGAGAAAGTTCGACAGGTCACGGGTCATCGTTTTTCATCAGAAAATTGATTTTTTGGACTGTAGAAAAATTGATTCAAAATATCATTTGGATTGTGCCTTATGTTGAATATATACTTGTTAAAGCCTCAATGTGACCAAAATTGCCATTTTTACAGACTTTTTCTCCTACTCAGAAGCTTCTATTTCGACCAATTTCAGGCATTAAAGTGACTCTAAACACACTTATTTTTGTTCCAAAAGTGATAATTCACATGCAATAGTCATTTACAGTCAAAAAATTAAATATTAAAAAATTACTATTTTTGACCATATGGAGAAAGTTCGACAGGTCACGGGTCATCGTTTTTCATCAGAAAATTGATTTTTTGGACTGTAGAAAAATTGATTCAAAATGTCATTTGGATTGTGCCTTATGTTGAATAATCACTTTTTAAAGCCTCAATGTGACTAAAATTGACATTTTTACAGACCTTTTCTCCTACTCAGAGGCTTCTATTTTGACCAATTTCAGGCATTAAAATGACTCTAAACACACTTATTTTAGTTCCAAAAGTGATAATTCACATGCAATAGTCATTTACAGTCAAAAAATTAAATATTAAAAAATTACTAATTTTGACCATATGGAGAAAGTTCGACAGGTCACGGGTCATCGTTTTTCATCAGAAAATTGATTTTTTGGACTGTAGAAAAATTGATTCAAAATGTCATTTGGATTGTGCCTCATGTTGAATAATCACTTTTTAAAGCCTCAATGTGACCAAAATTGACATTTTTACAGACTTTTTCTCCTACTCAGAGGCTTCAATTTCGACCGATTTCAGGCATTAAAGTGACTCTAAACACACTTATTTTTGTTCCAAAAGTTATAATTCACATGCAATAGTCATTTACAGTCAAAAAATTAAATATTAAAAAATTACTATTTTTGACCATCTGGAGAAAGTTCGACAGGTCACAGGTCATCGTTTTTCATCAGAAAATTGATTTTTTGGACTGTAGAAAAATTGATTCAAAATGTCATTTGGATTGGGCCTCATGTTGAATAACTAATTGTTAAAGCCTCAATGTGACCAAAATTGCCATTTTTACAGACTTTTTCTCCTACTCTGAAGATTCTATTTCGACCAATTTCAGGCATTAAAGTGACTCTAAACACACTTATTTTAGTTCCAAAAGTGATAATTCACATGCAATAGTCATTTACAGTCAAAAAATTAAATATTAAAAAATTACTATTTTTGACCATATGGAGAAAGTTCGACAGGTCACGGGTCATCGTTTTTCATCAGAAAATTGATTTTTTGGACTGTAGAAAAATTGATTCAAAATGTCATTTGGATTGTGCCTCATGTTGAATAATTACTTTTTAAAGCCTCAATGTGACCAAAATTGCCATTTTTACAGACTTTTTCTCCTACTCAGAAGCTTCTATTTCGACCAATTTCAGGCATTAAAGTGACTCTAAACACACTTATTTTTGTTCCAAAAGTGATAATTCACATGCAATAGTCATTTAGAGTCAAAAAATTAAATATTAAAAAATTACCATTTTTGACCATCTGGAGAAAGTTTGACAGGTCACGGGTCATCGTTTTTCATCAGAAAATTTATTTTATGGACTGTAGAAAAATTGATTCAAAATGTCATTTAGATTGTGCCTCATGTTGAATAACTACTTTTTAAAGCCTCAATGTGACCAAAATTGCCATTTTTACAGACTTTTTCTCCTACTCAGAAGCTTCTATTTTGACCAATTTCAGGCATTAAAATGAATCTAAACACACTTATTTTTGTTCCAAAAGTGATAATTCACATGCAATAGTCATTTACAGTCAAAAAATTAAATATTAAAAAATTACTATTTTTGACCATCTGGAGAAAGTTCGACAGGTCACAAGTCATCGTTTTTCATCAGAAATGTTTTTTATGGACTGTAGAAAAATTGATTCAAAATGTCATTTGGATTGTGCCTCATGTTGAATAACTACTTTTTAAAGCCTCAATGTGACCAAAATTCCCATTTTTACAGACTTTTTCTCCTACTCAGAGGCTTCTATTTCGACCAATTTCAGGCATTAAAGTGACTCTAAACACACTTATTTTAGTTCCACAAGTGATAATTCACATGCAATAGTCATTTACAGTCAAAAAATTAAATATTAAAAAATTACTATTTTTGACCATATGGAGAAAGTTCGACAGGTCACGGGTCATCGTTTTTCATCAGAAAATTGATTTTTTAGACTGTAGAAAAATTGATTCAAAATGTCATTTGGATTGTGCCTTATGTTGAATAATCACTTTTTAAAGCCTCAATGTGACTAAAATTGACATTTTTACAGACCTTTTCTCCTACTCAGAGGCTTCTATTTTGACCAATTTCAGGCATTAAAATGACTCTAAACACACTTATTTTTGTTCCAAAAGTGATAATTTACATGCAATAGTCATTTACAGTCAAAAAATTAAATATTAAAAAATTACCATTTTTGACCATCTGGAGAAAGTTTGACAGGTCACGGGTCATCGTTTTTCATCAGAAAATTTATTTTATGGACTGTAGAAAAATTGATTCAAAATGTCATTTAGATTGTGCCTCATGTTGAATAACTACTTTTTAAAGCCTCAATGTGACCAAAATTGCCATTTTTACAGACTTTTTCTCCTACTCAGAAGCTTCTATTTCGACCAATTTCAGGCATTAAAGTGACTCTAAACACACTTATTTTAGTTCCAAAAGTGATAATTCACATGCAATAGTCATTTACAGTCAAAAAATTAAATATTAAAAAATTACTATTTTTGACCATATGGAGAAAGTTCGACAGGTCACGGGTCATCGTTTTTCATCAGAAAATTGATTTTTTGGACTGTAGAAAAATTGATTCAAAATGTCATTTGGATTGTGCCTTATGTTGAATAATCACTTTTTAAAGCCTCAATGTGACTAAAATTGACATTTTTACAGACCTTTTCTCCTACTCAGAGGCTTCTATTTTGACCAATTTCAGGCATTAAAATCACTCTAAACACACTTATTTTTGTTCCAAAAGTGATAATTCACATGCAATAGTCATTTACTGTAAAAAAATTAAATATTAAAAAATTACCATTTTTGACCATCTGGAGAAAGTTTGACAGGTCACGGGTCATCGTTTTTCATCAGAAAATTTATTTTATGGACTGTAGAAAAATTGATTCAAAATGTCATTTAGATTGTGCCTCATGTTGAATAACTACTTTTTAAAGCCTCAATGTGACCAAAATTGCCATTTTTACAGACTTTTTCTCCTACTCAGAAGCTTCTATTTTGACCAATTTCAGGCATTAAAATGAATCTAAACACACTTATTTTTGTTCCAAAAGTGATAATTCACATGCAATAGTCATTTACAGTCAAAAAATTAAATATTAAAAAATTACCATTTTTGACCATCTGGAGAAAGTTTGACAGGTCACGGGTCATCGTTTTTCATCAGAAAATGTATTTTATGGACTGTAGAAAAATTGATTCAAAATGTCATTTAGATTGTGCCTCATGTTGAATACCTACTTTTTAAAGCCTCAATGTGACCAAAATTGCCATTTTTACAGACTTTTTCTCCTACTCAGAAGCTTCTATTTCGACCAATTTCAGGCATTAAAGTGACTCTAAACACACTTATTTTAGTTCCAAAAGTGATAATTCACATGCAATAGTCATTTACAGTCAAAAAATTAAATATTAAAAAATTACTATTTTTGACCATATGGAGAAAGTTCGACAGGTCACGGGTCATCGTTTTTCATCAGAAAATTGATTTTTTGGACTGTAGAAAAATTGATTCAAAATGTCATTTGGATTGTGCCTTATGTTGAATAATCACTTTTTAAAGCCTCAATGTGACTAAAATTGACATTTTTACAGACCTTTTCTCCTACTCAGAGGCTTCTATTTTGACCAATTTCAGGCATTAAAATGACTCTAAACACACTTATTTTTGTTCCAAAAGTGATAATTCACATGCAATAGTCATTTACAGTCCAAAAATTAAATATTAAAAAATTACCATTTTTGACCATCTGGAGAAAGTTTGACAGGTCACGGGTCATTGTTTTTCATCTGAAGATTTATTTTATGGACTGTAGAAAAATTGATTCAAAATGTCATTTAGATTGTGCCTCATGTTGAATAACTACTTTTTAAAGCCTCAATGTGACCAAAATTGCCATTTTTACAGACTTTTTCTACTACTCAGAAGCTTCTATTTCAACCAATTTCAGGCATTAAAATGACTCTAAACACACTTATTTTAGTTCCAAAAGTGATCATTCACATGCAATAGTCATTTACATTAAAAAAATTACATATTAAAAAATTATTATTTTTGACCATATGGAGAAAGTTCGACAGGTCACGGGTCATCGTTTTTCATCAGAAATGTTTTTTTATGGACTGTAGAAAAATTGATTCAAAACGTCATTTGGATTGTGCCTTATGTTGAATAATCACTTTTTAAAGCCTCAATGTGACCAAAATTGCCATTTTTACAGACTTTTTCTACTACTCAGAAGCTTCTATTTTGACCAATTTCAGGCATTAAAATGACTCTAAACACACTTATTTTTGTTCCAAAAGTGATAATTCACATGCAATAGTCATTTACAGTCAAAAAATTAAATATTAAAAAATTACCATTTTTGACCATCTGGAGAAAGTTTGACAGGTCACGGGTCATCATTTTTCATCAGAAAATAGATTTTTTGGACTTTAAAAAAATTGATTAAAAATGTCATTTGGATTGTGCCTCATGTTGAATAACTACATTTTAAAGCCTCAATGTGACCAAAATTGCCATTTTTACAGACTTTTTCTACTACTCAGAAGCTTCTATTTCAACCAATTTCAGGCATTAAAGTGACTCTAAACACACTTATTTTAGTTCCAAAAGTGATAATTCACATGCAATAGTCATTTACAGTCAAAAAATTAAATATTAAAAAATTACTATTTTTGACCATATGGAGAAAGTTCGACAGGTCACGGGTCATCGTTTTTCATCAGAAAATTGATTTTTTGGACTGTAGAAAAATTTATTCAAAATGTCATTTGGATTGTGCCTTATGTTGAATAATCACTTTTTAAAGCCTCAATGTGACTAAAATTGACATTTTTACAGACCTTTTCTCCTACTCAGAGGCTTCTATTTTGACCAATTTCAGGCATTAAAATGACTCTAAACACACTTATTTTTGTTCCAAAAGTGATAATTCACATGCAATAGTCATTTACAGTCAAAAAATTAAATATTAAAAAATTACCATTTTTGACCATCTGGAGAAAGTTTGACAGGTCACGGGTCATCGTTTTTCATCAGAAAATTGATTTTTTGGACTGTAGAAAAATTGATTCAAAATGTCATTTGGATTGTGCCTTATGTTGAATAATCACTTTTTAAAGCCTCAATGTGACTAAAATTGACATTTTTACAGACCTTTTCTCCTACTCAGAGGCTTCTATTTTGACCAATTTCAGGCATTAAAATGACTCTAAACACACTTATTTTTGTTCCAAAAGTGATAATTCACATGCAATAGTCATTTACTGTAAAAAAATTAAATATTAAAAAATTACCATTTTTGACCATCTGGAGAAAGTTTGACAGGTCACGGGTCATCGTTTTTCATCAGAAAATTTATTTTATGGACTGTAGAAAAATTGATTCAAAATGTCATTTAGATTGTGCCTCATGTTGAATAACTACTTTTTAAAGCCTCAATGTGACCAAAATTGCCATTTTTACAGACTTTTTCTCCTACTCAGAAGCTTCTATTTTGACCAATTTCAGGCATTAAAATGAATCTAAACACACTTATTTTTGTTCCAAAAGTGATAATTCACATGCAATAGTCATTTACAGTCAAAAAATTAAATATTAAAAAATTACCATTTTTGACCATCTGGAGAAAGTTTGACAGGTCACGGGTCATCGTTTTTCATCAGAAAATGTATTTTATGGACTGTAGAAAAATTGATTCAAAATGTCATTTAGATTGTGCCTCATGTTGAATACCTACTTTTTAAAGCCTCAATGTGACCAAAATTGCCATTTTTACAGACTTTTTCTCCTACTCAGAAGCTTCTATTTCGACCAATTTCAGGCATTAAAGTGACTCTAAACACACTTATTTTAGTTCCAAAAGTGATAATTCACATGCAATAGTCATTTACAGTCAAAAAATTAAATATTAAAAAATTACTATTTTTGACCATATGGAGAAAGTTCGACAGGTCACGGGTCATCGTTTTTCATCAGAAAATTGATTTTTTGGACTGTAGAAAAATTGATTCAAAATATCATTTGGATTGTGCCTTATGTTGAATAATCACTTTTTAAAGCCTCAATGTGACTAAAATTGACATTTTTACAGACTTTTTCTCCTACTCAGAAGCTTTTATTTTGACCAATTTTAGGCATTAAAATGACTCTAAACACACTTTTTTAGTTCCAAAAGTGATAATTCACATGCAATAGTCATTTACAGTCAAAAAACTTTAATATTAAAAAATTACCATTTTTGACCATATGGAGAAAGTTCGACAGGTCACGGGTCATCGTTTTTCATCAGAAAATAGATTTTTTGGACTTTAGTAAAATTGATTCAAAATGTCATTTGGATTGTGCCTCATGTTGAATAATTACTTTTTAAAGCCTTAATGTGACCAAAATTGACATTTTTACAGACTTTTTCTCCTACTCAGAGGCTATTTTGACCAATTTCAGGCATTAAAATGACTCTAAACACACTTATTTTAGTTCCAAAAGTGATAATTCACATGCAATAGTCATTTACAGTCAAAAAATTAAATATTAAAAAATTACTAATTTTGACCATATGGAGAAAGTTCGACAGGTCACGGGTCATCGTTTTTCATCAGAAAATTGATTTTTTGGACTGTAGAAAAATTGATTCAAAATGTCATTTGGATTGTGCCTCATGTTGAATAATCACTTTTTAAAGCCTCAATGTGACCAAAAATGACATTTTTACAGACTTTTTCTCCTACTCAGAGGCTTCAATTTCGACCAATTTCAGGCATTAAAGTGACTCTAAACACACTTATTTTTGTTCCAAAAGTTATAATTCACATGCAATAGTCATTTACAGTCAAAAAATTAAATATTAAAAAATTACTATTTTTGACCATCTGGAGAAAGTTCGACAGGTCACAGGTCATCGTTTTTCATCAGAAAATTGATTTTTTGGACTGTAGAAAAATTGATTCAAAATGTCATTTGGATGGTGCCTCATGTTGAATAACTACTTGTTAAAGCCTCAATGTGACCAAAATTGCCATTTTTACAGACTTTTTCTCCTACTCAGAAGCTTCTATTTCGACCAATTTCAGGCATTAAAGTGACTCTAAACACACTTATTTTTGTTCCAAAAGTGATAATTCACATGCAATAGTCATTTACAGTCAGAAAATTAAATATTAAAAAATTACTATTTTTGACCATATGGAGAAAGTTTTACAGGTCACGGGTCATCGTTTTTCATCAGAAAATTGATTTTTTGGACTGTAGAAAAATTGATTCAAAATGTCATTTGGATTGTGCCTTATGTTGAATAATCACTTTTTAAAGCCTCAATGTGACTAAAATTGACATTTTTACAGACTTTTTCTCCTACTCAGCTTTTATTTTGACCAATTTTAGGCATTAAAATGACTCTAAACACACTTATTTTAGTTCCAAAAGTGATAATTCACATGCAATAGTCATTTACAGTCAAAAAATTTTATTATTAAAAAATTACCATTTTTGACCATCTGGGGAAAATTCGACAGGTCACGGGTCATCGTTTTTCATCAGAAAATAGATTTTTTGGACTTTAGAAAAATTGATTCAAAATGTCATTTGGATTGTGCCTCATGTTGAATAATCACTTTTTAAAGCCTCCATGTGACCAAAATTGACATTTTTACAGACTTTTTCTCCTACTCAGAGGCTTCTATTTTGACCAATTTCAGGCATTAAAATGACTCTAAACACACTTATTTTTGTTCCAAAAGTGATAATTCACATGCAATAGTCATTTACAGTCAAAAAATTAAATATCAAAAAATTACCATTTTTGACCATCTGGAGAAAGTTTGACAGGTCACGGGTCATCGTTTTTCATCAATAAATTTATTTTATGGACTGTAGAAAAATTGATTCAAAATGTCATTTAGATTGTGCCTCATGTTGAATAACTACTGTTTAAAGCCTCAATGTGACCAAAATTGCCATTTTTACAGACTTTTTCTCCTACTCAGAAGCTTCTATTTTGACCAATTTCAGGCATTAAAATGACTCTAAACACACTTATTTTTGTTCCAAAAGTGATAATTCACATGCAATAGTCATTTACAGTCAAAAAATTAAATATTACAAAATTACCATTTTTGACCATCTGGAGAAAGGTCACGGGTCATCGTTTTTCATCAGAAAATGTATTTTATGGACTGTAGAAAAATTGATTCAAAATGTGATTTAGATTGTGCCTCATGTTGAATAACTACGTTTTAAAGCCTCAATGTGACCAAAATTGCCATTTTTACAGACTTTTTCTCCTACTCAGAAGCTTCTATTTCGACCAATTTCAGGCATTAAAGTGACTCTAAACACACTTATTTTAGTTCCAAAAGTGATAATTCACATGCAATAGTCATTTACAGTCCAACAATTAAATATTAAAAAATTACCATTTTTGACCATCTGCAGAAAGTTTGACAGGTCACGGGTCATCGTTTTTCATCTGAAGATTTATTTTATGGACTGTAGAAAAATTGATTCAAAATGTCATTTAGATTGTGCCTCATGTTGAATAACTACTTTTTAAAGCCTCAATGTGACCAAAATTGCCATTTTTACAGACTTTTTCTACTACTCAGAAGCTTCTATTTTGACCAATTTCAGGCATTAAAATGAATCTAAACACACTTATTTTTGTTCCAAAAGTGATAATTCACATGCAATAGTCATTTACAGTCAAAAAATTACATATTAAAAAATTAATATTTTTGACCATATGGAGAAAGTTCGACAGGTCACGGGTCATCGTTTTTCATCAGAAATGTTTTTTATGGACTGTAGAAAAATTGATTCAAAATGTCATTTGGATTGTGCCTCATGTTGAATAACTACTTGTTAAAGCCTCAATGTGACCAAAATTGCCATTTTTACAGACTTTTTCTCCTACTCAGAAGCTTCTATTTCGACCAATTTCAGGCATTAAAGTGACTCTAAACACACTTATTTTAGTTCCAAAAGTGATAATTCACATGCAATAGTCATTTACAGTCAAAAAATTAAATATTAAAAAATTACAATTTTTGACCATATGGAGAAAGTTCGACAGGTCACGGGTCATCGTTTTTCATCAGAAAATTGATTTTTTGGACTGTAGAAAAATTGATTCAAAATGTCATTTGGATTGTGCCTTATGTTGAATAATCACTTTTTAAAGCCTCAATGAGACTAAAATTGACATTTTTACAGACCTTTTCTCCTACTCAGAGGCTTCTATTTTCACCAATTTCAGGTATTAAAATGACTCTAAACACACTTATTTTTGTTCCAAAAGTGATAATTCACATGCAATAGTCATTTACAGTCAAAAAATTAAATATTAAAAAATTACCATTTTTGACCATCTGGAGAAAGTTTGACAGGTCACGGGTCATCGTTTTTCATCAGAAAATTTATTTTATGGACTGTAGAAAAATTGATTCAAAATGTCATTTAGATTGTGCCTCATGTTGAATAACTACTTTTTAAAGCCTCAATGTGACCAAAATTGCCATTTTTACAGACTTTTTCTCCTACTCAGAAGCTTCTATTTCGACCAATTTCAGGCATTAAAGTGACTCTAAACACACTTATTTTTGTTCCAAAAGTGATAATTCACATGCAATAGTCATTTACAGTCAAAAAATTAAATATTAAAAAATTACTATTTTTGACCATATGGAGAAAGTTCGACAGGTCACGGGTCATCGTTTTTCATCAGAAAATAGATTTTTTGGACTTTAGTCAAATTGATTCAAAATGTCATTTGGATTGTGCCTTATGTTGAATAATTACTTTTTAAAGCCTCAATGTGACCAAAATTGACATTTTTACAGACTTTTTCTCCTACTCAGAGGCTTCTATTTTGACCAATTTCAGGCATTAAAATGACTCTAAACACACTTATTTTAGTTCCAAAAGTGATAATTCACATGCAATAGTCATTTACAGTCAAAAAATTAAATATTAAAAAATTACTAATTTTGACCATATGGAGAAAGTTCGACAGGTCACGGGTCATCGTTTATCATCAGAAAATTGGTTTTTTGGACTGTAGAAAAATTGATTCAAAATGTCATTTGGATTGTGCCTCATGTTGAATAATCACTTTTTAAAGCCTCAATGTGACCAAAAATGACATTTTTACAGACTTTTTCTCCTACTCAGAGGCTTCAATTTCGACCAATTTCAGGCATTAAAGTGACTCTAAACACACTTATTTTTGTTCCAAAAGTTATAATTCACATGCAATAGTCATTTACAGTCAAAAAATTAAATATTAAAAAATTACTATTTTTGACCATCTGGAGAAAGTTCGACAGGTCACAGGTCATCGTTTTTCATCAGAAAATTGATTTTTTGGACTGTAGAAAAATTGATTCAAAATGTCATTTGGATTGGGCCTCATGTTGAATAACTACTTGTTAAAGCCTCAATGTGACCAAAATTGCCATTTTTACAGACTTTTTCTCCTACTCAGAAGATTCTATTTCGACCAATTTCAGGCATTAAAGTGACTCTAAACACACTTATTTTTGTTCCAAAAGTGATAATTCACATGCAATAGTCATTTACAGTCAAAAAATTAAGTATTAAAAAATTACTATTTTTGACCATCTGGAGAAAGTTCGACAGGTCACGGGTCATCGTTTTTCATCAGAAATGTTTTTTTATGGACTGTAGAAAAATTGATTCAAAATGTCATTTGGATTGTGCCTCATGTTGAATAACTACTTTTTAAAGCCTCAATGTGACCAAAATTCCCATTTTTACAGACTTTTTCTCCTACTCAGAGGCTTCTATTTCGACCAATTTGAGGCATTAAAGTGACTCTAAACACACTTATTTTAGTTCCAAAAGTGATAATTCACATGCAATAGTCATTTACAGTCAAAAAATTAAATATTAAAAAATTACTATTTTTGACCATATGGAGAAAGTTCGACAGGTCACGGGTCATCGTTTTTCATCAGAAAATGTATTTTATGGACTGTAGAAAAATTGATTCAAAATGTCATTTAGATTGTGCCTCATGTTGAATAACTACTTTTTAAAGCCTCAATGTGACCAAAATTGCCATTTTTACAGACTTTTTCTCCTACTCAGAAGCTTCTATTTCGACCAATTTCAGGCATTAAAGTGACTCTAAACACACTTATTTTAGTTCCAAAAGTGATAATTCACATGCAATAGTCATTTACAGTCAAAAAATTAAATATTAAAAAATTACTATTTTTGACCATATGGAGAAAGTTCGACAGGTCACGGGTCATCGTTTTTCATCAGAAAATTGATTTTTTGGACTGTAGAAAAATTGATTCAAAATGTCATTTGGATTGTGCCTTATGTTGAATAATCACTTTTTAAAGCCTCAATGTGACTAAAATTGACATTTTTAGAGACCTTTTCTCCTACTCAGAGGCTTCTATTTTGACCAATTTCAGGCATTAAAATGACTCTAAACACACTTATTTTTGTTCCAAAAGTGATAATTCACATGCAATAGTCATTTACAGTCCAACAATTAAATATTAAAAAATTACCATTTTTGACCATCTGGAGAAAGTTTGACAGGTCACGGGTCATCGTTTTTCATCTGAAGATTTATTTTATGGACTGTAGAAAAATTGATTCAAAATGTCATTTAGATTGTGCCTCATGTTGAATAACTACTTTTTAAAGCCTCAATGTGACCAAAATTGCCATTTTTACAGACTTTTTCTACTACTCAGAAGCTTCTATTTTGACCAATTTCAGGCATTAAAATGAATCTAAACACACTTATTTTTGTTCCAAAAGTGATAATTCACATGCAATAGTCATTTACAGTCAAAAAATTAAATATTAAAAAATTACTATTTTTGACCATATGGAGAAAGTTCGACAGGTCACGGGTCATCGTTTTTCATCAGAAAATTGATTTTTTGGACTGTAGAAAAATTGATTCAAAATGTCATTTGGATTGTGCCTCATGTTGAATAATCACTTTTTAAAGCCTCAATGTGACCAAAATTGCCATTTTTACAGACTTTTTCTACTACTCAGAAGCTTCTATTTCAACCAATTTCAGGCATTAAAATGACTCTAAACACACTTATTTTAGTTCCAAAAGTGATAATTCACATGCAATAGTCATTTACAGTCAAAAAATTAAATATTAAAAAATTACTATTTTTGACCATATGGAGAAAGTTCGACAGGTCACGGGTCATCGTTTTTCATCAGAAAATGTATTTTATGGACTGTAGAAAAATTGATTCAAAATGTCATTTAGATTGTGCCTCATGTTGAATAACTACTTTTTAAAGCCTCAATGTGACCAAAATTGCCATTTTTACAGACTTTTTCTCCTACTCAGAAGCTTCTATTTCGACCAATTTCAGGCATTAAAGTGACTCTAAACACACTTATTTTAGTTCCAAAAGTGATAATTCACATGCAATAGT
Source organism: Triturus cristatus (assembly GCF_964204655.1). Taxonomy (NCBI): domain Eukaryota; kingdom Metazoa; phylum Chordata; class Amphibia; order Caudata; family Salamandridae; genus Triturus; species Triturus cristatus. The sequence continues at coordinate 1,436,335,084 of NC_140590.1, forward strand.
CATTTACAGTCAAAAAATTAAATATTAAAAAATTACTATTTTTGACCATATGGAGAAAGTTCGACAGGTCACGGGTCATCGTTTTTCATCAGAAAATTGATTTTTTGGACTGTAGAAAAATTGATTCAAAATGTCATTTGGATTGTGCCTTATGTTGAATAATCACTTTTTAAAGCCTCAATGTGACTAAAATTGACATTTTTAGAGACCTTTTCTCCTACTCAGAGGCTTCTATTTTGACCAATTTCAGGCATTAAAATGACTCTAAACACACTTATTTTTGTTCCAAAAGTGATAATTCACATGCAATAGTCATTTACAGTCCAACAATTAAATATTAAAAAATTACCATTTTTGACCATCTGGAGAAAGTTTGACAGGTCACGGGTCATCGTTTTTCATCTGAAGATTTATTTTATGGACTGTAGAAAAATTGATTCAAAATGTCATTTAGATTGTGCCTCATGTTGAATAACTACTTTTTAAAGCCTCAATGTGACCAAAATTGCCATTTTTACAGACTTTTTCTACTACTCAGAAGCTTCTATTTTGACCAATTTCAGGCATTAAAATGAATCTAAACACACTTATTTTTGTTCCAAAAGTGATAATTCACATGCAATAGTCATTTACAGTCAAAAAATTAAATATTAAAAAATTACTATTTTTGACCATATGGAGAAAGTTCGACAGGTCACGGGTCATCGTTTTTCATCAGAAAATTGATTTTTTGGACTGTAGAAAAATTGATTCAAAATGTCATTTGGATTGTGCCTCATGTTGAATAATCACTTTTTAAAGCCTCAATGTGACCAAAATTGCCATTTTTACAGACTTTTTCTACTACTCAGAAGCTTCTATTTCAACCAATTTCAGGCATTAAAATGACTCTAAACACACTTATTTTAGTTCCAAAAGTGATAATTCACATGCAATAGTCATTTACAGTCAAAAAATTACATATTAAAAAATTAATATTTTTGACCATATGGAGAAAGTTCGACAGGTCACGGGTCATCGTTTTTCATCAGAAATGTTTTTTTATGGACTGTAGAAAAATTGATTCAAAATGTCATTTGGATTGTGCCTCATGTTGAATAACTACTTGTTAAAGCCTCAATGTGACCAAAATTGCCATTTTTACAGACTTTTTCTCCTACTCAGAAGCTTCTATTTCGACCAATTTCAGGCATTAAAGTGACTCTAAACACACTTATTTTTGTTCCAAAAGTGATAATTCACATGCAATAGTCATTTACAGTCAAAAAATTAAATATTAAAAAATTACCATTTTTGACCATATGGAGAAAGTTTGACAGGTCACGGGTCATCGTTTTTCATCAGAAAATTTATTTTATGGACTGTAGAAAAATTGATTCAAAACGTCATTTGGATTGTGCCTCATGTTGAATAACTACTTTTTAAAGCCTCAATGTGACCAAAATTCCCATTTTTACAGACTTTTTCTCCTACTCAGAGGCTTCTATTTCAACCAATTTCAGGCATTAAAGTGACTCTAAACACACTTATTTTAGTTCCAAAAGTGATAATTCACATGCAATAGTCATTTACAGTCAAAAAATTAAATATTAAAAAATTACTATTTTTGACCATATGGAGAAAGTTCGACAGGTCACGGGTCATCGTTTTTCATCAGCAAATTGATTTTTTGGACTGTAGAAAAATTGATTCAAAATATCATTTGGATTGTGCCTTATGTTGAATAATCACTTTTTAAAGCCTCAATGTGACTAAAATTGACATTTTTACAGACTTTTTCTCCTACTCAGAAGCTTTTATTTTGACCAATTTTAGGCATTAAAATGACTCTAAACACACTGTTTTAGTTCCAAAAGTGATAATTCACATGCAATAGTCATTTACAGTCAAAAAACTTTAATATTAAAAAATTACCATTTTTGACCATATGGAGAAAGTTCGACAGGTCACGGGGTCATTGTTTTTCATCAGAAAATTGATTTTTTGGACTGTAGAAAAATTGATTCAAAATGTCATTTGGAATGTGCCTCATGTTGAATAATCACTTTTTAAAGCCTCAATGTGACCAAAATTGCCATTTTTACAGACTTTTTCTCCTACTCAGAGACTTCTATTTCGACCAATTTCAGGCATTAAAATGACTCTAAACACACTTATTTTTGTTCCAAAAGTGATAATTCACATGCAATAGTCATTTACAGTCAAAAAATTAAATATTAAAAAATTACCATTTTTGACCAATCGCGAGAAAGTTTGACAGGTCACGGGTCATCGTTTTTCATCAGAAAATTTATTTTATGGACTGTAGAAAAATTGATTCAAAATGTCATTTAGATTGTGCCTCATGTTGAATAACTACTTTTTAAAGCCTCAATGTGACCAAAATTGCCATTTTTACAGACTTTTTCTCCTTCTCAGAAGCTTCTATTTTGACCAATTTTAGGCATTAAAGTGACTCTAAACACACTTATTTTTGTTCCAAAAGTGATAATTCACATGCAATAGTCATTTACAGTCAAAAAATTAAATATTAAAAAATTACCATTTTTGACCATCTGGAGAAAGTTTGACAGGTCACGGGTCATCGTTTTTCATCAGAAAATTTATTTTATGGACTGTAGAAAAATTGATTCAAAATGTCATTTAGATTGTGCCTCATGTTGAATAACTACTTTTTAAAGCCTCAATGTGACCAAAATTGCCATTTTTACAGACTTTTTCTCCTACTCAGAAGCTTCTATTTCGACCAATTTCAGGCATTAAAGTGACTCTAAACACTCTTATTTTTGTTCCAAAAGTGATAATTCACATGCAATAGTCATTTACAGTCAAAAAATTAAATATTAAAAAATTACTATTTTTGACCATATGGAGAAAGTTTTACAGGTCACGGGTCATCGTTTTTCATCAGAAAATTGATTTTTTGGACTGTAGAAAAATTGATTCAAAATGTCATTTGGATTGTGCCTTATGTTGAATAATCACTTTTTAAAGCCTCAATGTGACTAAAATTGACATTTTTACAGACTTTTTCTCCTACTCAGCTTTTATTTTGACCAATTTTAGGCATTAAAATGACTCTAAACACACTTATTTTAGTTCCAAAAGTGATAATTCACATGCAATAGTCATTTACAGTCAAAAAACTTTAATATTAAAAAATTACCATTTTTGACCATCTGGAGAAAGTTCGACAGGTCACGGGTCATCATTTTTCATCAGAAAATAGATTTTTTGGACTTTAGAAAAATTGATTCAAAATGTCATTTGGATTGTGCCTCATGTTGAATAACTACTTTTTAAAGCCTCAATGTGACCAAAATTGCCATTTTTACAGACTTTTTCTCCTACTCAGAAGCTTTTATTTTGACCAATTTTAGGCATTAAAATGACTCTAAACACACTGTTTTAGTTCCAAAAGTGATAATTCACATGCAATAGTCATTTACAGTCAAAAAATTAAATATTAAAAAATTACTATTTTTGACCATCTGGAGAAAGTTTGACAGGTCACGGGTCATCGTTTTTCATCAGAAATGTTTTTTTATGGACTGTAGAAAAATTGATTCAAAATGTCATTTGGATTGTGCCTCATGTTGAATAACTACTTGTTAAAGCCTCAATGTGACCAAAATTGCCATTTTTACAGACTTTTTTTCCTACTCAGAAGCTTCTATTTCGACCAATTTCAGGCATTAAAGTGACTCTAAACACACTTATTTTTGTTCCAAAAGTGATAATTCACATGCAATAGTCATTTACAGTCAAAAAATTAAATATTAAAAAATTACTATTTTTGACCATATGGAGAAAGTTCGACAGGTCACGGGTCATCGTTTTTCATCAGAAAATTGATTTTTTGGACTGTAGAAAAATTGATTCAAAATGTCATTTGGATTGTGCCTTATGTTGAATAATCACTTTTTAAAGCCTCAATGTGACTAAAATTGACATTTTTACAGACCTTTTCTCCTACTCAGAGGCTTCTATTTTGACCAATTTCAGGCATTAAAATGACTCTAAACACACTTATTTTTGTTCCAAAAGTGATAATTCACATGCAATAGTCATTTACAGTCAAAAAATTAAATATTAAAAAATTAACCATTTTTGACCATCTGGAGAAAGTTTGACAGGTCACGGGTCATCGTTTTTCATCAGAAAATGTATTTTATGGACTGTAGAAAAATTGATTCAAAATGTCATTTAGATTGTGCCTCATGTTGAATAACTACTTTTTAAAGCCTCAATGTGACCAAAATTGCCATTTTTACAGACTTTTTCTCCTACTCAGAAGCTTCTATTTCGACCAATTTCAGGCATTAAAGTGACTCTAAACAAACTTATTTTTGATCCAAAAGTGATATTTCACATGCAATAGTCATTTACAGTCAAAAAATTAAATATTAAAAAATTACTATTTTTGACCATATGGAGAAAGTTCGACAGGTCACGGGTCATCGTTTTTCATCAGCAAATTGATTTTTTGGACTGTAGAAAAATTGATTCAAAATATCATTTGGATTGTGCCTTATGTTGAATAATCACTTTTTAAAGCCTCAATGTGACTAAAATTGACATTTTTACAGACTTTTTCTCCTACTCAGAAGCTTTTATTTTGACCAATTTTAGGCATTAAAATGACTCTAAACACACTGTTTTAGTTCCAAAAGTGATAATTCACATGCAATAGTCATTTACAGTCAAAAAACTTTAATATTAAAAAATTACCATTTTTGACCATATGGAGAAAGTTCGACAGGTCACGGGGTCATTGTTTTTCATCAGAAAATTGATTTTTTGGACTGTAGAAAAATTGATTCAAAATGTCATTTGGAATGTGCCTCATGTTGAATAATCACTTTTTAAAGCCTCAATGTGACCAAAATTGCCATTTTTACAGACTTTTTCTCCTACTAAGAGGCTTCTATTCGACCAATTTCAGGCATTAAAATGACTCTAAACACACTTATTTTTGTTCCAAAAGTGATAATTCACATGCAATAGTCATTTACAGTCAAAAAATTAAATATTAAAAAATTACCATTTTTGACCAATCGCGAGAAAGTTTGACAGGTCACGGGTCATCGTTTTTCATCAGAAAATTTATTTTATGGACTGTAGAAAAATTGATTCAAAATGTCATTTAGATTGTGCCTCATGTTGAATAACTACTTTTTAAAGCCTCAATGTGACCAAAATTGCCATTTTTACAGACTTTTTCTCCTACTCAGAAGCTTCTATTTTGACCAATTTTAGGCATTAAAGTGACTCTAAACACACTTATTTTTGTTCCAAAAGTGATAATTCACATGCAATAGTCATTTACAGTCAAAAAATTAAATATTAAAAAATTACCATTTTTGACCATCTGGAGAAAGTTTGACAGGTCACGGGTCATCGTTTTTCATCAGAAAATTTATTTTATGGACTGTAGAAAAATTGATTCAAAATGTCATTTAGATTGTGCCTCATGTTGAATAACTACTTTTTAAAGCCTCAATGTGACCAAAATTGCCATTTTTACAGACTTTTTCTCCTACTCAGAAGCTTCTATTTCGACCAATTTCAGGCATTAAAGTGACTCTAAACACTCTTATTTTTGTTCCAAAAGTGATAATTCACATGCAATAGTCATTTACAGTCAAAAAATTAAATATTAAAAAATTACTATTTTTGACCATATGGAGAAAGTTTTACAGGTCACGGGTCATCGTTTTTCATCAGAAAATTGATTTTTTGGACTGTAGAAAAATTGATTCAAAATGTCATTTGGATTGTGCCTTATGTTGAATAATCACTTTTTAAAGCCTCAATGTGACTAAAATTGACATTTTTACAGACTTTTTCTCCTACTCAGCTTTTATTTTGACCAATTTTAGGCATTAAAATGACTCTAAACACACTTATTTTAGTTCCAAAAGTGATAATTCACATGCAATAGTCATTTACAGTCAAAAAACTTTAATATTAAAAAATTACCATTTTTGACCATCTGGAGAAAGTTCGACAGGTCACGGGTCATCATTTTTCATCAGAAAATAGATTTTTTGGACTTTAGAAAAATTGATTCAAAATGTCATTTGGATTGTGCCTCATGTTGAATAACTACTTTTTAAAGCCTCAATGTGACCAAAATTGCCATTTTTACAGACTTTTTCTCCTACTCAGAAGCTTTTATTTTGACCAATTTTAGGCATTAAAATGACTCTAAACACACTGTTTTAGTTCCAAAAGTGATAATTCACATGCAATAGTCATTTACAGTCAAAAAATTAAATATTAAAAAATTACTATTTTTGACCATCTGGAGAAAGTTTGACAGGTCACGGGTCATCGTTTTTCATCAGAAATGTTTTTTTATGGACTGTAGAAAAATTGATTCAAAATGTCATTTGGATTGTGCCTCATGTTGAATAACTACTTGTTAAAGCCTCAATGTGACCAAAATTGCCATTTTTACAGACTTTTTTTCCTACTCAGAAGCTTCTATTTCGACCAATTTCAGGCATTAAAGTGACTCTAAACACACTTATTTTTGTTCCAAAAGTGATAATTCACATGCAATAGTCATTTACAGTCAAAAAATTAAATATTAAAAAATTACTATTTTTGACCATATGGAGAAAGTTCGACAGGTCTCGGGTCATCGTTTTTCATCAGAAAATTGATTTTTTGGACTGTAGAAAAATTGATTCAAAATGTCATTTAGATTGTGCCTCATGTTGAATAACTACTTTTTAAAGCCTCAATGTGACCAAAATTGCCATTTTTACAGACTTTTTCTCCTACTCAGAAGCTTCTATTTCGACCAATTTCAGGCATTAAAGTGACTCTAAACACACTTATTTTAGTTCCAAAAGTGATAATTCACATGCAATAGTCATTTACAGTCAAAAAATTTAAATATTAAAAAATTACTATTTTTGACCATATGGAGAAAGTTCGACAGGTCACGGGTCATCGTTTTTCATCAGAAAATTGATTTTTTGGACTGTAGAAAAATTGATTCAAAATGTCATTTAGATTGTGCCTCATGTTGAATAACTACTTTTTAAAGCCTCAATGTGACCAAAATTGCCATTTTTACAGACTTTTTCTACTACTCAGAAGCTTCTATTTTGACCAATTTCAGGCATTAAAATGACTCTAAACACACTTATTTTTGTTCCAAAAGTGATAATTCACATGCAATAGTCATTTACAGTCAAAAAATTAAATATTAAAAAATTACAATTTTTGACCATCTGGAGAAAGTTTGACAGGTCACGGGTCATCATTTTTCATCAGAAAATAGATTTTTTGGACTTTAGAAAAATTGATTCAAAATGTCATTTGGATTGTGCCTCATGTTGAATAACTACTTTTTAAAGCCTCAATGTGACCAAAATTGCGATTTTTACAGACTTTTTCTACTACTCAGAAGCTTCTATTTCAACCAATTTCAGGCATTAAAATGACTCTAAACACACTTATTTTAGTTCCAAAAGTGATAATTCACATGCAATAGTCATTTACAGTCAAAAAATTACATATTAAAAAATTAATATTTTTGACCATATGGAGAAAGTTCGACAGGTCACGGGTCATCGTTTTTCATCAGAAAATTGATTTTTTGGACTGTAGAAAAATTGATTCAAAATGTCATTTGGATTGTGCCTCAATGTTGAATAATCACTTTTTAAAGCATCCATGTGACCAAAATTGACATTTTTACAGACTTTTTCTCCTACTCAGAGGCTTCTATTTTGACCAATTTCAGGCATTAAAATGACTCTAAACACACTTATTTTTGTTCCACAAGTGATAATTCACATGCAATAGTCATTTACAGTCAAAAAATTAAATATAAAAAAATTACCATTTTTGACCCTCTGGAGAAAGTTTGACAGGTCACGGGTCATCGTTTTTCATCAGAAAATTTATTTTATGGACTGTAGAAAAATTGATTCAAAATGTCATTTAGATTGTGCCTCATGTTGAATAACTACTTTTTAAAGCCTCAATGTGACCAAAATTGCCATTTTTACAGACTTTTTCTCCTACTCAGAAGCTTCTATTTTGACCAATTTCAGGCATTAAAGTGACTCTAAACAAACTTATTTTTGATCCAAAAATGATATTTCACATGCAATAGTCATTTACAGTCAAAAAATTAAATATTAAAAAATAACTATTTTTGACCATATGGAGAAAGTTCGACAGGTCACGGGTCATCGTTTTTTTTGAGCAAATTGATTTTTTGAACTGTAGAAAAATTGATTCAAAATATCATTTGGATTGTGCCTTATGTTGAATAATCACTTTTTAAAGCCTCAATGTGACTAAAATTGACATTTTTACAGACTTTTTCTCCTACTCAGAAGCTTTTATTTTGACCAATTTTAGGCATTAAAATGACTCTAAACACACTTATTTTTGTTCCAAAAGTGATAATTCACATGCAATAGTCATTTACAGTCAAAAAATTAAATATTAAAAAATTACCATTTTTGACCAATCGCGAGAAAGTTTGACAGGTCACGGGTCATCGTTTTTCATCAGAAAATTTATTTTATGGACTGTAGAAAAATTGATTCAAAATGTCATTTAGATTGTGCCTCATGTTGAATAACTACTTTTTAAAGCCTCAATGTGACCAAAATTGCCATTTTTACAGACTTTTTCTCCTACTCAGAAGCTTCTATTTTGACCAATTTTAGGCATTAAAGTGACTCTAAACACACTTATTTTTGTTCCAAAAGTGATAATTCACATGCAATAGTCATTTACAGTCAAAAAATTAAATATTAAAAAATTACCATTTTTGACCATCTGGAGAAAGTTTGACAGGTCACGGGTCATCGTTTTTCATCAGAAAATTTATTTTATGGACTGTAGAAAAATTGATTCAAAATGTCATTTAGATTGTGCCTCATGTTGAATAACTACTTTTTAAAGCCTCAATGTGACCAAAATTGCCATTTTTACAGACTTTTTCTCCTACTCAGAAGCTTCTATTTCGACCAATTTCAGGCATTAAAGTGACTCTAAACACTCTTATTTTTGTTCCAAAAGTGATAATTCACATGCAATAGTCATTTACAGTCAAAAAATTAAATATTAAAAAATTACTATTTTTGACCATATGGAGAAAGTTTTACAGGTCACGGGTCATCGTTTTTCATCAGAAAATTGATTTTTTGGACTGTAGAAAAATTGATTCAAAATGTCATTTGGATTGTGCCTTATGTTGAATAATCACTTTTTAAAGCCTCAATGTGACTAAAATTGACATTTTTACAGACTTTTTCTCCTACTCAGCTTTTATTTTGACCAATTTTAGGCATTAAAATGACTCTAAACACACTTATTTTAGTTCCAAAAGTGATAATTCACATGCAATAGTCATTTACAGTCAAAAAACTTTAATATTAAAAAATTACCATTTTTGACCATCTGGAGAAAGTTCGACAGGTCACGGGTCATCATTTTTCATCAGAAAATAGATTTTTTGGACTTTAGAAAAATTGATTCAAAATGTCATTTGGATTGTGCCTCATGTTGAATAACTACTTTTTAAAGCCTCAATGTGACCAAAATTGCCATTTTTACAGACTTTTTCTCCTACTCAGAAGCTTTTATTTTGACCAATTTTAGGCATTAAAATGACTCTAAACACACTGTTTTAGTTCCAAAAGTGATAATTCACATGCAATAGTCATTTACAGTCAAAAAATTAAATATTAAAAAATTACTATTTTTGACCATCTGGAGAAAGTTTGACAGGTCACGGGTCATCGTTTTTCATCAGAAATGTTTTTTTATGGACTGTAGAAAAATTGATTCAAAATGTCATTTGGATTGTGCCTCATGTTGAATAACTACTTGTTAAAGCCTCAATGTGACCAAAATTGCCATTTTTACAGACTTTTTTTCCTACTCAGAAGCTTCTATTTCGACCAATTTCAGGCATTAAAGTGACTCTAAACACACTTATTTTTGTTCCAAAAGTGATAATTCACATGCAATAGTCATTTACAGTCAAAAAATTAAATATTAAAAAATTACTATTTTTGACCATATGGAGAAAGTTCGACAGGTCACGGGTCATCGTTTTTCATCAGAAAATTGATTTTTTGGACTGTAGAAAAATTGATTCAAAATGTCATTTGGATTGTGCCTTATGTTGAATAATCACTTTTTAAAGCCTCAATGTGACTAAAATTGACATTTTTACAGACCTTTTCTCCTACTCAGAGGCTTCTATTTTGACCAATTTCAGGCATTAAAATGACTCTAAACACACTTATTTTTGTTCCAAAAGTGATAATTCACATGCAATAGTCATTTACAGTCAAAAAATTAAATATTAAAAAATTACCATTTTTGACCATCTGGAGAAAGTTTGACAGGTCACGGGTCATCGTTTTTCATCAGAAAATATATTTTATGGACTGTAGAAAAATTGATTCAAAATGTCATTTAGATTGTGCCTCATGTTGAATAACTACTTTTTAAAGCCTCAATGTGACCAAAATTGCCATTTTTACAGACTTTTTCTCCTACTCAGAAGCTTCTATTTCGACCAATTTCAGGCATTAAAGTGACTCTAAACACACTTATTTTAGTTCCAAAAGTGATAATTCACATGCAATAGTCATTTACAGTCAAAAAATTAAATATTAAAAAATTACTATTTTTGACCATATGGAGAAAGTTCGACAGGTCACGGGTCATCGTTTTTCATCAGAAAATTGATTTTTTGGACTGTAGAAAAATTGATTCAAAATGTCATTTAGATTGTGCCTCATGTTGAATAACTACTTTTTAAAGCCTCAATGTGACCAAAATTGCCATTTTTACAGACTTTTTCTACTACTCAGAAGCTTCTATTTTGACCAATTTCAGGCATTAAAATGACTCTAAACACACTTATTTTTGTTCCAAAAGTGATAATTCACATGCAATAGTCATTTACAGTCAAAAAATTAAATATTAAAAAATTACCATTTTTGACCATCTGGAGAAAGTTTGACAGGTCACGGGTCATCATTTTTCATCAGAAAATAGATTTTTTGGACTTTAGAAAAATTGATTCAAAATGTCATTTGGATTGTGCCTCATGTTGAATAACTACTTTTTAAAGCCTCAATGTGACCAAAATTGCCATTTTTACAGACTTTTTCTACTACTCAGAAGCTTCTATTTCAACCAATTTCAGGCATTAAAATGACTCTAAACACACTTATTTTAGTTCCAAAAGTGATAATTCACATGCAATAGTCATTTACAGTCAAAAAATTACATATTAAAAAATTAATATTTTTGACCATATGGAGAAAGTTCGACAGGTCACGGGTCATCGTTTTTCATCAGAAAATTGATTTTTTGGACTGTAGAAAAATTGATTCAAAATGTCATTTGGATTGTGCCTCAATGTTGAATAATCACTTTTTAAAGCATCCATGTGACCAAAATTGACATTTTTACAGACTTTTTCTCCTACTCAGAGGCTTCTATTTTGACCAATTTCAGGCATTAAAATGACTCTAAACACACTTATTTTTGTTCCACAAGTGATAATTCACATGCAATAGTCATTTACAGTCAAAAAATTAAATATACAAAAATTACCATTTTTGACCATCTGGAGAAAGTTTGACAGGTCACGGGTCATCGTTTTTCATCAGAAAATTTATTTTATGGACTGTAGAAAAATTGATTCAAAATGTCATTTAGATTGTGCCTCATGTTGAATAACTACTTTTTAAAGCCTCAATGTGACCAAAATTGCCATTTTTACAGACTTTTTCTCCTACTCAGAAGCTTCTATTTTGACCAATTTCAGGCATTAAAGTGACTCTAAACAAACTTATTTTTGATCCAAAAATGATATTTCACATGCAATAGTCATTTACAGTCAAAAAATTAAATATTAAAAAATAACTATTTTTGACCATATGGAGAAAGTTCGACAGGTCACGGGTCATCGTTTTTTTTGAGCAAATTGATTTTTTGAACTGTAGAAAAATTGATTCAAAATATCATTTGGATTGTGCCTTATGTTGAATAATCACTTTTTAAAGCCTCAATGTGACTAAAATTGACATTTTTACAGACTTTTTCTCCTACTCAGAAGCTTTTATTTTGACCAATTTTAGGCATTAAAATGACTCTAAACACACTGTTTTAGTTCCAAAAGTGATAATTCACATGCAATAGTCATTTACAGTCAAAAAACTTTAATATTAAAAAATTACCATTTTTGACCACATGGAGAAAGTTCGACAGGTCACGGGTCATCGTTTTTCATCAGAAAATAGATTTTTTGGACTTTAGTAAAATTGATTCAAAATGTCATTTGGATTGTGCCTCATGTTGAATAATCACTTTTTAAAGCCTCAATGAGACTAAAATTGACATTTTTACAGACCTTTTCTCCTACTCAGAGGCTTCTATTTTCACCAATTTCAGGTATTAAAATGACTCTAAACACACTTATTTTTGTTCCAAAAGTGATAATTCACATGCAATAGTCATTTACAGTCAAAAAATTAAATATTAAAAAATTACTATTTTTGACCATATGGAGAAAGTTCGACAGGTCACGGGTCATCGTTTTTCATCAGAAAATTGATTTTTTGGACTGTAGAAAAATTGATTCAAAATGTCATTTGGATTGTGCCTTATGTTGAATAATCACTTTTTAAAGGCTCAATGTGACTAAAATTGACATTTTTACAGACCTTTTCTCCTACTCAGAGGCTTCTATTTTGACCAATTTCAGGCATTAAAATGACTCTAAACACACTTATTTTTGTTCCAAAAGTGATAATTCACATGCAATAGTCATTTACAGTCAAAAAATTAAATATTAAAAAATTACCATTTTTGACCAATCGCGAGAAAGTTTGACAGGTCACGGGTCATCGTTTTTCATCAGAAAATTTATTTTATGGACTGTAGAAAAATTGATTCAAAATGTCATTTAGATTGTGCCTCATGTTGAATAACTACTTTTTAAAGCCTCAATGTGACCAAAATTGCCATTTTTACAGACTTTTTCTCCTACTCAGAAGCTTCTATTTTGACCAATTTTAGGCATTAAAGTGACTCTAAACACACTTATTTTTGTTCCAAAAGTGATAATTCACATGCAATAGTCATTTACAGTCAAAAAATTAAATATTAAAAAATTACCATTTTTGACCATCTGGAGAAAGTTTGACAGGTCACGGGTCATCGTTTTTCATCAGAAAATTTATTTTATGGACTGTAGAAAAATTGATTCAAAATGTCATTTAGATTGTGCCTCATGTTGAATAACTACTTTTTAAAGCCTCAATGTGACCAAAATTGCCATTTTTACAGACTTTTTCTCCTACTCAGAAGCTTCTATTTCGACCAATTTCAGGCATTAAAGTGACTCTAAACACTCTTATTTTTGTTCCAAAAGTGATAATTCACATGCAATAGTCATTTACAGTCAAAAAATTAAATATTAAAAAATTACTATTTTTGACCATATGGAGAAAGTTTTACAGGTCACGGGTCATCGTTTTTCATCAGAAAATTGATTTTTTGGACTGTAGAAAAATTGATTCAAAATGTCATTTGGATTGTGCCTTATGTTGAATAATCACTTTTTAAAGCCTCAATGTGACTAAAATTGACATTTTTACAGACTTTTTCTCCTACTCAGCTTTTATTTTGACCAATTTTAGGCATTAAAATGACTCTAAACACACTTATTTTAGTTCCAAAAGTGATAATTCACATGCAATAGTCATTTACAGTCAAAAAACTTTAATATTAAAAAATTACCATTTTTGACCATCTGGAGAAAGTTCGACAGGTCACGGGTCATCATTTTTCATCAGAAAATAGATTTTTTGGACTTTAGAAAAATTGATTCAAAATGTCATTTGGATTGTGCCTCATGTTGAATAACTACTTTTTAAAGCCTCAATGTGACCAAAATTGCCATTTTTACAGACTTTTTCTCCTACTCAGAAGCTTTTATTTTGACCAATTTTAGGCATTAAAATGACTCTAAACACACTGTTTTAGTTCCAAAAGTGATAATTCACATGCAATAGTCATTTACAGTCAAAAAATTAAATATTAAAAAATTACTATTTTTGACCATCTGGAGAAAGTTTGACAGGTCACGGGTCATCGTTTTTCATCAGAAATGTTTTTTTATGGACTGTAGAAAAATTGATTCAAAATGTCATTTGGATTGTGCCTCATGTTGAATAACTACTTGTTAAAGCCTCAATGTGACCAAAATTGCCATTTTTACAGACTTTTTTTCCTACTCAGAAGCTTCTATTTCGACCAATTTCAGGCATTAAAGTGACTCTAAACACACTTATTTTTGTTCCAAAAGTGATAATTCACATGCAATAGTCATTTACAGTCAAAAAATTAAATATTAAAAAATTACTATTTTTGACCATATGGAGAAAGTTCGACAGGTCACGGGTCATCGTTTTTCATCAGAAAATTGATTTTTTGGACTGTAGAAAAATTGATTCAAAATGTCATTTGGATTGTGCCTTATGTTGAATAATCACTTTTTAAAGCCTCAATGTGACTAAAATTGACATTTTTACAGACCTTTTCTCCTACTCAGAGGCTTCTATTTTGACCAATTTCAGGCATTAAAATGACTCTAAACACACTTATTTTTGTTCCAAAAGTGATAATTCACATGCAATAGTCATTTACAGTCAAAAAATTAAATATTAAAAAATTACCATTTTTGACCATCTGGAGAAAGTTTGACAGGTCACGGGTCATCGTTTTTCATCAGAAAATATATTTTATGGACTGTAGAAAAATTGATTCAAAATGTCATTTAGATTGTGCCTCATGTTGAATAACTACTTTTTAAAGCCTCAATGTGACCAAAATTGCCATTTTTACAGACTTTTTCTCCTACTCAGAAGCTTCTATTTCGACCAATTTCAGGCATTAAAGTGACTCTAAACACACTTATTTTAGTTCCAAAAGTGATAATTCACATGCAATAGTCATTTACAGTCAAAAAATTAAATATTAAAAAATTACTATTTTTGACCATATGGAGAAAGTTCGACAGGTCACGGGTCATCGTTTTTCATCAGAAAATTGATTTTTTGGACTGTAGAAAAATTGATTCAAAATGTCATTTAGATTGTGCCTCATGTTGAATAACTACTTTTTAAAGCCTCAATGTGACCAAAATTGCCATTTTTACAGACTTTTTCTACTACTCAGAAGCTTCTATTTTGACCAATTTCAGGCATTAAAATGACTCTAAACACACTTATTTTTGTTCCAAAAGTGATAATTCACATGCAATAGTCATTTACAGTCAAAAAATTAAATATTAAAAAATTACCATTTTTGACCATCTGGAGAAAGTTTGACAGGTCACGGGTCATCATTTTTCATCAGAAAATAGATTTTTTGGACTTTAGAAAAATTGATTCAAAATGTCATTTGGATTGTGCCTCATGTTGAATAACTACTTTTTAAAGCCTCAATGTGACCAAAATTGCCATTTTTACAGACTTTTTCTACTACTCAGAAGCTTCTATTTCAACCAATTTCAGGCATTAAAATGACTCTAAACACACTTATTTTAGTTCCAAAAGTGATAATTCACATGCAATAGTCATTTACAGTCAAAAAATTACATATTAAAAAATTAATATTTTTGACCATATGGAGAAAGTTCGACAGGTCACGGGTCATCGTTTTTCATCAGAAAATTGATTTTTTGGACTGTAGAAAAATTGATTCAAAATGTCATTTGGATTGTGCCTCAATGTTGAATAATCACTTTTTAAAGCATCCATGTGACCAAAATTGACATTTTTACAGACTTTTTCTCCTACTCAGAGGCTTCTATTTTGACCAATTTCAGGCATTAAAATGACTCTAAACACACTTATTTTTGTTCCACAAGTGATAATTCACATGCAATAGTCATTTACAGTCAAAAAATTAAATATAAAAAAATTACCATTTTTGACCATCTGGAGAAAGTTTGACAGGTCACGGGTCATCGTTTTTCATCAGAAAATTTATTTTATGGACTGTAGAAAAATTGATTCAAAATGTCATTTAGATTGTGCCTCATGTTGAATAACTACTTTTTAAAGCCTCAATGTGACCAAAATTGCCATTTTTACAGACTTTTTCTCCTACTCAGAAGCTTCTATTTTGACCAATTTCAGGCATTAAAGTGACTCTAAACAAACTTATTTTTGATCCAAAAATGATATTTCACATGCAATAGTCATTTACAGTCAAAAAATTAAATATTAAAAAATAACTATTTTTGACCATATGGAGAAAGTTCGACAGGTCACGGGTCATCGTTTTTTTTGAGCAAATTGATTTTTTGAACTGTAGAAAAATTGATTCAAAATATCATTTGGATTGTGCCTTATGTTGAATAATCACTTTTTAAAGCCTCAATGTGACTAAAATTGACATTTTTACAGACTTTTTCTCCTACTCAGAAGCTTTTATTTTGACCAATTTTAGGCATTAAAATGACTCTAAACACACTGTTTTAGTTCCAAAAGTGATAATTCACATGCAATAGTCATTTACAGTCAAAAAACTTTAATATTAAAAAATTACCATTTTTGACCACATGGAGAAAGTTCGACAGGTCACGGGTCATCGTTTTTCATCAGAAAATAGATTTTTTGGACTTTAGTAAAATTGATTCAAAATGTCATTTGGATTGTGCCTCATGTTGAATAATTACTTTTTAAAGCCTCAATGTGACCAAAATTGACATTTTTACAGACTTTTTCTCCTACTCAGAGGCTTCTATTTTGACCAATTTCAGGCATTAAAATGACTCTAAACACACTTATTTTAGTTCCAAAAGTGATAATTCACATGCAATAGTCATTAAGTCAAAAAATTAAATATTAAAAAATTACCATTTTTGACCAATCGCGAGAAAGTTTGACAGGTCACGGGTCATCGTTTTTCATCAGAAAATTTATTTTATGGACTGTAGAAAAATTGATTCAAAATGTCATTTAGATTGTGCCTCATGTTGAATAACTACTTTTTAAAGCCTCAATGTGACCAAAATTGCCATTTTTACAGACTTTTTCTCCTACTCAGAAGCTTCTATTTCGACCAATTTCAGGCATTTAAGTGACTCTAAACACACTTATTTTAGTTCCAAAAGTGATAATTCACATGCAATAGTCATTTACAGTCAAAAAATTAAATATGAAAAAATTACTATTTTTGACCATATGGAGAAAGTTCGACAGGTCACGGGTCATCGTTTTTCATCAGAAAATTGATTTTTTGGACTGTAGAAAAATTGATTCAAAATGTCATTTGGATTGTGCCTTATGTTGAATAATCACTTTTTAAAGGCTCAATGTGACTAAAATTGACATTTTTACAGACCTTTTCTCCTACTCAGAGGCTTCTATTTTGACCAATTTCAGGCATTAAAATGACTCTAAACACACTTTTTTTTGTTCCAAAAGTGATAATTCACATGCAATAGTCATTTACAGTCAAAAAATTAAATATTAAAAAATTACCATTTTTGACCATCTGGAGAAAGTTTGACAGGTCACGGGTCATCGTTTTTCATCAGAAAATAGATTTTTTGGACTTTAGTAAAATTGATTCAAAATGTCATTTGGATTGTGCCTCATGTTGAATAATTACTTTTTAAAGCCTTAATGTGACCAAAATTGACATTTTTACAGACTTTTTCTCCTACTCAGAGGCTATTTTGACCAATTTCAGGCATTAAAATGACTCTAAACACACTTATTTTAGTTCCAAAAGTGATAATTCACATGCAATAGTCATTTACAGTGAAAAAAATAAAATATTAAAAAATTACTAATTTTGACCATATGGAGAAAGTTCGACAGGTCACGGGTCATCGTTTTTCATCAGAAAATTGATTTTTTGGACTGTAGAAAAATTGATTCAAAATGTCATTTGGATTGTGCCTCATGTTGAATAATCACTTTTTAAAGCCTCAATGTGACCAAAATTGACATTTTTACAGACTTTTTCTCCTACTCAGAGGCTTCAATTTCGACCAATTTCAGGCATTAAAGTGACTCTAAACACACTTATTTTTGTTCCAAAAGTTATAATTCACATGCAATAGTCATTTACAGTCAAAAAATTAAATATTAAAAAATTACTATTTTTGACCATCTGGAGAAAGTTCGACAGGTCACAGGTCATCGTTTTTCATCAGAAAATTGATTTTTTGGACTGTAGAAAAATTGATTCAAAATGTCATTTGGATTGGGCCTCATGTTGAATAACTACTTGTTAAAGCCTCAATGTGACCAAAATTGCCATTTTTACAGACTTTTTCTCCTACTCAGAAGCTTCTATTTCGACCAATTTCAGGCATTAAAGTGACTCTAAACACACTTATTTTTGTTCCAAAAGTGATAATTCACATGCAATAGTCATTTACAGTCAAAAAATTAAATATTAAAAAATTACTATTTTTGACCATATGGAGAAAGTTTTACAGGTCACGGGTCATCGTTTTTCATCAGAAAATTGATTTTTTGGACTGTAGAAAAATTGATTCAAAATGTCATTTGGATTGTGCCTTATGTTGAATAATCACTTTTTAAAGCCTCAATGTGACTAAAATTGACATTTTTACAGACTTTTTCTCCTACTCAGCTTTTATTTTGACCAATTTTAGGCATTAAAATGACTCTAAACACACTTATTTTAGTTCCAAAAGTGATAATTCACATGCAATAGTCATTTACAGTCAAAAAATTTTATTATTAAAAAATTACCATTTTTGACCATCTGGGGAAAATTCGACAGGTCACGGGTCATCGTTTTTCATCAGAAAATAGATTTTTTGGACTTTAGAAAAATTGATTCAAAATGTCATTTGGATTGTGCCTCATGTTGAATAATCACTTTTTAAAGCCTCCATGTGACCAACATTGACATTTTTACAGACTTTTTCTCCTACTCAGAGGCTTCTATTTTGACCAATTTCAGGCATTAAAATGACTCTAAACACACTTATTTTTGTTCCAAAAGTGATAATTCACATGCAATAGTCATTTACAGTCAAAAAATTAAATATCAAAAAATTACCATTTTTGACCATCTGGAGAAAGTTTGACAGGTCACGGGTCATCGTTTTTCATCAGAAAATAGATTTTTTGGACTTTAGTAAAATTGATTCAAAATGTCATTTGGATTGTGCCTCATGTTGAATAATTACTTTTTAAAGCCTCAATGTGACCAAAATTGACATTTTTACAGACTTTTTCTCCTACTCAGAGGCTTCTATTTTGACCAATTTCAGGCATTAAAATGACTCTAAACACACTTATTTTAGTTCCAAAAGTGATAATTCACATGCAATAGTCATTAAGTCAAAAAATTAAATATTAAAAAATTACCATTTTTGACCAATCGCGAGAAAGTTTGACAGGTCACGGGTCATCGTTTTTCATCAGAAAATTTATTTTATGGACTGTAGAAAAATTGATTCAAAATGTCATTTAGATTGTGCCTCATGTTGAATAACTACTTTTTAAAGCCTCAATGTGACCAAAATTGCCATTTTTACAGACTTTTTCTCCTACTCAGAAGCTTCTATTTCGACCAATTTCAGGCATTTAAGTGACTCTAAACACACTTATTTTAGTTCCAAAAGTGATAATTCACATGCAATAGTCATTTACAGTCAAAAAATTAAATATGAAAAAATTACTATTTTTGACCATATGGAGAAAGTTCGACAGGTCACGGGTCATCGTTTTTCATCAGAAAATTGATTTTTTGGACTGTAGAAAAATTGATTCAAAATGTCATTTGGATTGTGCCTCATGTTGAATAACTACTTTTTAAAGCCTCAATGTGACCAAAATTGCCATTTTTACAGACTTTTTCTCCTACTCAGAAGCTTCTATTTCGACCAATTTCAGGCATTAAAGTGACTCTAAACACTCTTATTTTTGTTCCAAAAGTGATAATTCACATGCAATAGTCATTTACAGTCAAAAAATTAAATATTAAAAAATTACTATTTTTGACCATATGGAGAAAGTTTTACAGGTCACGGGTCATCGTTTTTCATCAGAAAATTGATTTTTTGGACTGTAGAAAAATTGATTCAAAATGTCATTTGGATTGTGCCTTATGTTGAATAATCACTTTTTAAAGCCTCAATGTGACTAAAATTGACATTTTTACAGACTTTTTCTCCTACTCAGCTTTTATTTTGACCAATTTTAGGCATTAAAATGACTCTAAACACACTTATTTTAGTTCCAAAAGTGATAATTCACATGCAATAGTCATTTACAGTCAAAAAACTTTAATATTAAAAAATTACCATTTTTGACCATCTGGAGAAAGTTCGACAGGTCACGGGTCATCATTTTTCATCAGAAAATAGATTTTTTGGACTTTAGAAAAATTGATTCAAAATGTCATTTGGATTGTGCCTCATGTTGAATAACTACTTTTTAAAGCCTCAATGTGACCAAAATTGCCATTTTTACAGACTTTTTCTCCTACTCAGAAGCTTTTATTTTGACCAATTTTAGGCATTAAAATGACTCTAAACACACTGTTTTAGTTCCAAAAGTGATAATTCACATGCAATAGTCATTTACAGTCAAAAAATTAAATATTAAAAAATTACTATTTTTGACCATCTGGAGAAAGTTTGACAGGTCACGGGTCATCGTTTTTCATCAGAAATGTTTTTTTATGGACTGTAGAAAAATTGATTCAAAATGTCATTTGGATTGTGCCTCATGTTGAATAACTACTTGTTAAAGCCTCAATGTGACCAAAATTGCCATTTTTACAGACTTTTTTTCCTACTCAGAAGCTTCTATTTCGACCAATTTCAGGCATTAAAGTGACTCTAAACACACTTATTTTTGTTCCAAAAGTGATAATTCACATGCAATAGTCATTTACAGTCAAAAAATTAAATATTAAAAAATTACTATTTTTGACCATATGGAGAAAGTTCGACAGGTCTCGGGTCATCGTTTTTCATCAGAAAATTGATTTTTTGGACTGTAGAAAAATTGATTCAAAATGTCATTTAGATTGTGCCTCATGTTGAATAACTACTTTTTAAAGCCTCAATGTGACCAAAATTGCCATTTTTACAGACTTTTTCTCCTACTCAGAAGCTTCTATTTCGACCAATTTCAGGCATTAAAGTGACTCTAAACACACTTATTTTAGTTCCAAAAGTGATAATTCACATGCAATAGTCATTTACAGTCAAAAAATTTAAATATTAAAAAATTACTATTTTTGACCATATGGAGAAAGTTCGACAGGTCACGGGTCATCGTTTTTCATCAGAAAATTGATTTTTTGGACTGTAGAAAAATTGATTCAAAATGTCATTTAGATTGTGCCTCATGTTGAATAACTACTTTTTAAAGCCTCAATGTGACCAAAATTGCCATTTTTACAGACTTTTTCTACTACTCAGAAGCTTCTATTTTGACCAATTTCAGGCATTAAAATGACTCTAAACACACTTATTTTTGTTCCAAAAGTGATAATTCACATGCAATAGTCATTTACAGTCAAAAAATTAAATATTAAAAAATTACAATTTTTGACCATCTGGAGAAAGTTTGACAGGTCACGGGTCATCATTTTTCATCAGAAAATAGATTTTTTGGACTTTAGAAAAATTGATTCAAAATGTCATTTGGATTGTGCCTCATGTTGAATAACTACTTTTTAAAGCCTCAATGTGACCAAAATTGCCATTTTTACAGACTTTTTCTACTACTCAGAAGCTTCTATTTCAACCAATTTCAGGCATTAAAATGACTCTAAACACACTTATTTTAGTTCCAAAAGTGATAATTCACATGCAATAGTCATTTACAGTCAAAAAATTACATATTAAAAAATTAATATTTTTGACCATATGGAGAAAGTTCGACAGGTCACGGGTCATCGTTTTTCATCAGAAAATTGATTTTTTGGACTGTAGAAAAATTGATTCAAAATGTCATTTGGATTGTGCCTCAATGTTGAATAATCACTTTTTAAAGCATCCATGTGACCAAAATTGACATTTTTACAGACTTTTTCTCCTACTCAGAGGCTTCTATTTTGACCAATTTCAGGCATTAAAATGACTCTAAACACACTTATTTTTGTTCCACAAGTGATAATTCACATGCAATAGTCATTTACAGTCAAAAAATTAAATATAAAAAAATTACCATTTTTGACCCTCTGGAGAAAGTTTGACAGGTCACGGGTCATCGTTTTTCATCAGAAAATTTATTTTATGGACTGTAGAAAAATTGATTCAAAATGTCATTTAGATTGTGCCTCATGTTGAATAACTACTTTTTAAAGCCTCAATGTGACCAAAATTGCCATTTTTACAGACTTTTTCTCCTACTCAGAAGCTTCTATTTTGACCAATTTCAGGCATTAAAGTGACTCTAAACAAACTTATTTTTGATCCAAAAATGATATTTCACATGCAATAGTCATTTACAGTCAAAAAATTAAATATTAAAAAATAACTATTTTTGACCATATGGAGAAAGTTCGACAGGTCACGGGTCATCGTTTTTTTTGAGCAAATTGATTTTTTGAACTGTAGAAAAATTGATTCAAAATATCATTTGGATTGTGCCTTATGTTGAATAATCACTTTTTAAAGCCTCAATGTGACTAAAATTGACATTTTTACAGACTTTTTCTCCTACTCAGAAGCTTTTATTTTGACCAATTTTAGGCATTAAAATGACTCTAAACACACTTATTTTTGTTCCAAAAGTGATAATTCACATGCAATAGTCATTTACAGTCAAAAAATTAAATATTAAAAAATTACCATTTTTGACCAATCGCGAGAAAGTTTGACAGGTCACGGGTCATCGTTTTTCATCAGAAAATTTATTTTATGGACTGTAGAAAAATTGATTCAAAATGTCATTTAGATTGTGCCTCATGTTGAATAACTACTTTTTAAAGCCTCAATGTGACCAAAATTGCCATTTTTACAGACTTTTTCTCCTACTCAGAAGCTTCTATTTTGACCAATTTTAGGCATTAAAGTGACTCTAAACACACTTATTTTTGTTCCAAAAGTGATAATTCACATGCAATAGTCATTTACAGTCAAAAAATTAAATATTAAAAAATTACCATTTTTGACCATCTGGAGAAAGTTTGACAGGTCACGGGTCATCGTTTTTCATCAGAAAATTTATTTTATGGACTGTAGAAAAATTGATTCAAAATGTCATTTAGATTGTGCCTCATGTTGAATAACTACTTTTTAAAGCCTCAATGTGACCAAAATTGCCATTTTTACAGACTTTTTCTCCTACTCAGAAGCTTCTATTTCGACCAATTTCAGGCATTAAAGTGACTCTAAACACTCTTATTTTTGTTCCAAAAGTGATAATTCACATGCAATAGTCATTTACAGTCAAAAAATTAAATATTAAAAAATTACTATTTTTGACCATATGGAGAAAGTTTTACAGGTCACGGGTCATCGTTTTTCATCAGAAAATTGATTTTTTGGACTGTAGAAAAATTGATTCAAAATGTCATTTGGATTGTGCCTTATGTTGAATAATCACTTTTTAAAGCCTCAATGTGACTAAAATTGACATTTTTACAGACTTTTTCTCCTACTCAGCTTTTATTTTGACCAATTTTAGGCATTAAAATGACTCTAAACACACTTATTTTAGTTCCAAAAGTGATAATTCACATGCAATAGTCATTTACAGTCAAAAAACTTTAATATTAAAAAATTACCATTTTTGACCATCTGGAGAAAGTTCGACAGGTCACGGGTCATCATTTTTCATCAGAAAATAGATTTTTTGGACTTTAGAAAAATTGATTCAAAATGTCATTTGGATTGTGCCTCATGTTGAATAACTACTTTTTAAAGCCTCAATGTGACCAAAATTGCCATTTTTACAGACTTTTTCTCCTACTCAGAAGCTTTTATTTTGACCAATTTTAGGCATTAAAATGACTCTAAACACACTGTTTTAGTTCCAAAAGTGATAATTCACATGCAATAGTCATTTACAGTCAAAAAATTAAATATTAAAAAATTACTATTTTTGACCATCTGGAGAAAGTTTGACAGGTCACGGGTCATCGTTTTTCATCAGAAATGTTTTTTTATGGACTGTAGAAAAATTGATTCAAAATGTCCTTTGGATTGTGCCTCATGTTGAATAACTACTTGTTAAAGCCTCAATGTGACCAAAATTGCCATTTTTACAGACTTTTTTTCCTACTCAGAAGCTTCTATTTCGACCAATTTCAGGCATTAAAGTGACTCTAAACACACTTATTTTTGTTCCAAAAGTGATAATTCACATGCAATAGTCATTTACAGTCAAAAAATTAAATATTAAAAAATTACTATTTTTGACCATATGGAGAAAGTTCGACAGGTCACGGGTCATCGTTTTTCATCAGAAAATTGATTTTTTGGACTGTAGAAAAATTGATTCAAAATGTCATTTGGATTGTGCCTTATGTTGAATAATCACTTTTTAAAGCCTCAATGTGACTAAAATTGACATTTTTACAGACCTTTTCTCCTACTCAGAGGCTTCTATTTTGACCAATTTCAGGCATTAAAATGACTCTAAACACACTTATTTTTGTTCCAAAAGTGATAATTCACATGCAATAGTCATTTACAGTCAAAAAATTAAATATTAAAAAATTACCATTTTTGACCATCTGGAGAAAGTTTGACAGGTCACGGGTCATCGTTTTTCATCAGAAAATATATTTTATGGACTGTAGAAAAATTGATTCAAAATGTCATTTAGATTGTGCCTCATGTTGAATAACTACTTTTTAAAGCCTCAATGTGACCAAAATTGCCATTTTTACAGACTTTTTCTCCTACTCAGAAGCTTCTATTTCGACCAATTTCAGGCATTAAAGTGACTCTAAACACACTTATTTTAGTTCCAAAAGTGATAATTCACATGCAATAGTCATTTACAGTCAAAAAATTAAATATTAAAAAATTACTATTTTTGACCATATGGAGAAAGTTCGACAGGTCACGGGTCATCGTTTTTCATCAGAAAATTGATTTTTTGGACTGTAGAAAAATTGATTCAAAATGTCATTTAGATTGTGCCTCATGTTGAATAACTACTTTTTAAAGCCTCAATGTGACCAAAATTGCCATTTTTACAGACTTTTTCTACTACTCAGAAGCTTCTATTTTGACCAATTTCAGGCATTAAAATGACTCTAAACACACTTATTTTTGTTCCAAAAGTGATAATTCACATGCAATAGTCATTTACAGTCAAAAAATTAAATATTAAAAAATTACCATTTTTGACCATCTGGAGAAAGTTTGACAGGTCACGGGTCATCATTTTTCATCAGAAAATAGATTTTTTGGACTTTAGAAAAATTGATTCAAAATGTCATTTGGATTGTGCCTCATGTTGAATAACTACTTTTTAAAGCCTCAATGTGACCAAAATTGCCATTTTTACAGACTTTTTCTACTACTCAGAAGCTTCTATTTCAACCAATTTCAGGCATTAAAATGACTCTAAACACACTTATTTTAGTTCCAAAAGTGATAATTCACATGCAATAGTCATTTACAGTCAAAAAATTACATATTAAAAAATTAATATTTTTGACCATATGGAGAAAGTTCGACAGGTCACGGGTCATCGTTTTTCATCAGAAAATTGATTTTTTGGACTGTAGAAAAATTGATTCAAAATGTCATTTGGATTGTGCCTCAATGTTGAATAATCACTTTTTAAAGCATCCATGTGACCAAAATTGACATTTTTACAGACTTTTTCTCCTACTCAGAGGCTTCTATTTTGACCAATTTCAGGCATTAAAATGACTCTAAACACACTTATTTTTGTTCCACAAGTGATAATTCACATGCAATAGTCATTTACAGTCAAAAAATTAAATATAAAAAAATTACCATTTTTGACCATCTGGAGAAAGTTTGACAGGTCACGGGTCATCGTTTTTCATCAGAAAATTTATTTTATGGACTGTAGAAAAATTGATTCAAAATGTCATTTAGATTGTGCCTCATGTTGAATAACTACTTTTTAAAGCCTCAATGTGACCAAAATTGCCATTTTTACAGACTTTTTCTCCTACTCAGAAGCTTCTATTTTGACCAATTTCAGGCATTAAAGTGACTCTAAACAAACTTATTTTTGATCCAAAAATGATATTTCACATGCAATAGTCATTTACAGTCAAAAAATTAAATATTAAAAAATAACTATTTTTGACCATATGGAGAAAGTTCGACAGGTCACGGGTCATCGTTTTTTTTGAGCAAATTGATTTTTTGAACTGTAGAAAAATTGATTCAAAATATCATTTGGATTGTGCCTTATGTTGAATAATCACTTTTTAAAGCCTCAATGTGACTAAAATTGACATTTTTACAGACTTTTTCTCCTACTCAGAAGCTTTTATTTTGACCAATTTTAGGCATTAAAATGACTCTAAACACACTGTTTTAGTTCCAAAAGTGATAATTCACATGCAATAGTCATTTACAGTCAAAAAACTTTAATATTAAAAAATTACCATTTTTGACCACATGGAGAAAGTTCGACAGGTCACGGGTCATCGTTTTTCATCAGAAAATAGATTTTTTGGACTTTAGTAAAATTGATTCAAAATGTCATTTGGATTGTGCCTCATGTTGAATAATTACTTTTTAAAGCCTCAATGTGACCAAAATTGACATTTTTACAGACTTTTTCTCCTACTCAGAGGCTTCTATTTTGACCAATTTCAGGCATTAAAATGACTCTAAACACACTTATTTTAGTTCCAAAAGTGATAATTCACATGCAATAGTCATTAAGTCAAAAAATTAAATATTAAAAAATTACCATTTTTGACCAATCGCGAGAAAGTTTGACAGGTCACGGGTCATCGTTTTTCATCAGAAAATTTATTTTATGGACTGTAGAAAAATTGATTCAAAATGTCATTTAGATTGTGCCTCATGTTGAATAACTACTTTTTAAAGCCTCAATGTGACCAAAATTGCCATTTTTACAGACTTTTTCTCCTACTCAGAAGCTTCTATTTCGACCAATTTCAGGCATTTAAGTGACTCTAAACACACTTATTTTAGTTCCAAAAGTGATAATTCACATGCAATAGTCATTTACAGTCAAAAAATTAAATATGAAAAAATTACTATTTTTGACCATATGGAGAAAGTTCGACAGGTCACGGGTCATCGTTTTTCATCAGAAAATTGATTTTTTGGACTGTAGAAAAATTGATTCAAAATGTCATTTGGATTGTGCCTTATGTTGAATAATCACTTTTTAAAGGCTCAATGTGACTAAAATTGACATTTTTACAGACCTTTTCTCCTACTCAGAGGCTTCTATTTTGACCAATTTCAGGCATTAAAATGACTCTAAACACACTTTTTTTTGTTCCAAAAGTGATAATTCACATGCAATAGTCATTTACAGTCAAAAAATTAAATATTAAAAAATTACCATTTTTGACCATCTGGAGAAAGTTTGACAGGTCACGGGTCATCGTTTTTCATCAGAAAATAGATTTTTTGGACTTTAGTAAAATTGATTCAAAATGTCATTTGGATTGTGCCTCATGTTGAATAATTACTTTTTAAAGCCTTAATGTGACCAAAATTGACATTTTTACAGACTTTTTCTCCTACTCAGAGGCTATTTTGACCAATTTCAGGCATTAAAATGACTCTAAACACACTTATTTTAGTTCCAAAAGTGATAATTCACATGCAATAGTCATTTACAGTGAAAAAAATAAAATATTAAAAAATTACTAATTTTGACCATATGGAGAAAGTTCGACAGGTCACGGGTCATCGTTTTTCATCAGAAAATTGATTTTTTGGACTGTAGAAAAATTGATTCAAAATGTCATTTGGATTGTGCCTCATGTTGAATAATCACTTTTTAAAGCCTCAATGTGACCAAAATTGACATTTTTACAGACTTTTTCTCCTACTCAGAGGCTTCAATTTCGACCAATTTCAGGCATTAAAGTGACTCTAAACACACTTATTTTTGTTCCAAAAGTTATAATTCACATGCAATAGTCATTTACAGTCAAAAAATTAAATATTAAAAAATTACTATTTTTGACCATCTGGAGAAAGTTCGACAGGTCACAGGTCATCGTTTTTCATCAGAAAATTGATTTTTTGGACTGTAGAAAAATTGATTCAAAATGTCATTTGGATTGGGCCTCATGTTGAATAACTACTTGTTAAAGCCTCAATGTGACCAAAATTGCCATTTTTACAGACTTTTTCTCCTACTCAGAAGCTTCTATTTCGACCAATTTCAGGCATTAAAGTGACTCTAAACACACTTATTTTTGTTCCAAAAGTGATAATTCACATGCAATAGTCATTTACAGTCAAAAAATTAAATATTAAAAAATTACTATTTTTGACCATATGGAGAAAGTTTTACAGGTCACGGGTCATCGTTTTTCATCAGAAAATTGATTTTTTGGACTGTAGAAAAATTGATTCAAAATGTCATTTGGATTGTGCCTTATGTTGAATAATCACTTTTTAAAGCCTCAATGTGACTAAAATTGACATTTTTACAGACTTTTTCTCCTACTCAGCTTTTATTTTGACCAATTTTAGGCATTAAAATGACTCTAAACACACTTATTTTAGTTCCAAAAGTGATAATTCACATGCAATAGTCATTTACAGTCAAAAAATTTTATTATTAAAAAATTACCATTTTTGACCATCTGGGGAAAATTCGACAGGTCACGGGTCATCGTTTTTCATCAGAAAATAGATTTTTTGGACTTTAGAAAAATTGATTCAAAATGTCATTTGGATTGTGCCTCATGTTGAATAATCACTTTTTAAAGCCTCCATGTGACCAACATTGACATTTTTACAGACTTTTTCTCCTACTCAGAGGCTTCTATTTTGACCAATTTCAGGCATTAAAATGACTCTAAACACACTTATTTTTGTTCCAAAAGTGATAATTCACATGCAATAGTCATTTACAGTCAAAAAATTAAATATCAAAAAATTACCATTTTTGACCATCTGGAGAAAGTTTGACAGGTCACGGGTCATCGTTTTTCATCAGAAAATAGATTTTTTGGACTTTAGTAAAATTGATTCAAAATGTCATTTGGATTGTGCCTCATGTTGAATAATTACTTTTTAAAGCCTCAATGTGACCAAAATTGACATTTTTACAGACTTTTTCTCCTACTCAGAGGCTTCTATTTTGACCAATTTCAGGCATTAAAATGACTCTAAACACACTTATTTTAGTTCCAAAAGTGATAATTCACATGCAATAGTCATTAAGTCAAAAAATTAAATATTAAAAAATTACCATTTTTGACCAATCGCGAGAAAGTTTGACAGGTCACGGGTCATCGTTTTTCATCAGAAAATTTATTTTATGGACTGTAGAAAAATTGATTCAAAATGTCATTTAGATTGTGCCTCATGTTGAATAACTACTTTTTAAAGCCTCAATGTGACCAAAATTGCCATTTTTACAGACTTTTTCTCCTACTCAGAAGCTTCTATTTCGACCAATTTCAGGCATTTAAGTGACTCTAAACACACTTATTTTAGTTCCAAAAGTGATAATTCACATGCAATAGTCATTTACAGTCAAAAAATTAAATATGAAAAAATTACTATTTTTGACCATATGGAGAAAGTTCGACAGGTCACGGGTCATCGTTTTTCATCAGAAAATTGATTTTTTGGACTGTAGAAAAATTGATTCAAAATGTCATTTGGATTGTGCCTCATGTTGAATAACTACTTTTTAAAGCCTCAATGTGACCAAAATTGCCATTTTTACAGACTTTTTCTCCTACTCAGAAGCTTCTATTTCGACCAATTTCAGGCATTAAAGTGACTCTAAACACTCTTATTTTTGTTCCAAAAGTGATAATTCACATGCAATAGTCATTTACAGTCAAAAAATTAAATATTAAAAAATTACTATTTTTGACCATATGGAGAAAGTTTTACAGGTCACGGGTCATCGTTTTTCATCAGAAAATTGATTTTTTGGACTGTAGAAAAATTGATTCAAAATGTCATTTGGATTGTGCCTTATGTTGAATAATCACTTTTTAAAGCCTCAATGTGACTAAAATTGACATTTTTACAGACTTTTTCTCCTACTCAGCTTTTATTTTGACCAATTTTAGGCATTAAAATGACTCTAAACACACTTATTTTAGTTCCAAAAGTGATAATTCACATGCAATAGTCATTTACAGTCAAAAAACTTTAATATTAAAAAATTACCATTTTTGACCATCTGGAGAAAGTTCGACAGGTCACGGGTCATCATTTTTCATCAGAAAATAGATTTTTTGGACTTTAGAAAAATTGATTCAAAATGTCATTTGGATTGTGCCTCATGTTGAATAACTACTTTTTAAAGCCTCAATGTGACCAAAATTGCCATTTTTACAGACTTTTTCTCCTACTCAGAAGCTTTTATTTTGACCAATTTTAGGCATTAAAATGACTCTAAACACACTGTTTTAGTTCCAAAAGTGATAATTCACATGCAATAGTCATTTACAGTCAAAAAATTAAATATTAAAAAATTACTATTTTTGACCATCTGGAGAAAGTTTGACAGGTCACGGGTCATCGTTTTTCATCAGAAATGTTTTTTTATGGACTGTAGAAAAATTGATTCAAAATGTCATTTGGATTGTGCCTCATGTTGAATAACTACTTGTTAAAGCCTCAATGTGACCAAAATTGCCATTTTTACAGACTTTTTTTCCTACTCAGAAGCTTCTATTTCGACCAATTTCAGGCATTAAAGTGACTCTAAACACACTTATTTTTGTTCCAAAAGTGATAATTCACATGCAATAGTCATTTACAGTCAAAAAATTAAATATTAAAAAATTACTATTTTTGACCATCTGGAGAAAGTTCGACAGGTCACAGGTCATCGTTTTTCATCAGAAAATTGATTTTTTGGACTGTAGAAAAATTGATTCAAAATGTCATTTGGATTGGGCCTCATGTTGAATAACTACTTGTTAAAGCCTCAATGTGACCAAAATTGCCATTTTTACAGACTTTTTCTCCTACTCAGAAGCTTCTATTTCGACCAATTTCAGGCATTAAAGTGACTCTAAACACACTTATTTTTGTTCCAAAAGTGATAATTCACATGCAATAGTCATTTACAGTCAAAAAATTAAATATTAAAAAATTACTATTTTTGACCATATGGAGAAAGTTTTACAGGTCACGGGTCATCGTTTTTCATCAGAAAATTGATTTTTTGGACTGTAGAAAAATTGATTCAAAATGTCATTTGGATTGTGCCTTATGTTGAATAATCACTTTTTAAAGCCTCAATGTGACTAAAATTGACATTTTTACAGACTTTTTCTCCTACTCAGCTTTTATTTTGACCAATTTTAGGCATTAAAATGACTCTAAACACACTTATTTTAGTTCCAAAAGTGATAATTCACATGCAATAGTCATTTACAGTCAAAAAATTTTATTATTAAAAAATTACCATTTTTGACCATCTGGGGAAAATTCGACAGGTCACGGGTCATCGTTTTTCATCAGAAAATAGATTTTTTGGACTTTAGAAAAATTGATTCAAAATGTCATTTGGATTGTGCCTCATGTTGAATAATCACTTTTTAAAGCCTCCATGTGACCAACATTGACATTTTTACAGACTTTTTCTCCTACTCAGAGGCTTCTATTTTGACCAATTTCAGGCATTAAAATGACTCTAAACACACTTATTTTTGTTCCAAAAGTGATAATTCACATGCAATAGTCATTTACAGTCAAAAAATTAAATATCAAAAAATTACCATTTTTGACCATCTGGAGAAAGTTTGACAGGTCACGGGTCATCGTTTTTCATCAGAAAATAGATTTTTTGGACTTTAGTAAAATTGATTCAAAATGTCATTTGGATTGTGCCTCATGTTGAATAATTACTTTTTAAAGCCTCAATGTGACCAAAATTGACATTTTTACAGACTTTTTCTCCTACTCAGAGGCTTCTATTTTGACCAATTTCAGGCATTAAAATGACTCTAAACACACTTATTTTAGTTCCAAAAGTGATAATTCACATGCAATAGTCATTAAGTCAAAAAATTAAATATTAAAAAATTACCATTTTTGACCAATCGCGAGAAAGTTTGACAGGTCACGGGTCATCGTTTTTCATCAGAAAATTTATTTTATGGACTGTAGAAAAATTGATTCAAAATGTCATTTAGATTGTGCCTCATGTTGAATAACTACTTTTTAAAGCCTCAATGTGACCAAAATTGCCATTTTTACAGACTTTTTCTCCTACTCAGAAGCTTCTATTTCGACCAATTTCAGGCATTTAAGTGACTCTAAACACACTTATTTTAGTTCCAAAAGTGATAATTCACATGCAATAGTCATTTACAGTCAAAAAATTAAATATGAAAAAATTACTATTTTTGACCATATGGAGAAAGTTCGACAGGTCACGGGTCATCGTTTTTCATCAGAAAATTGATTTTTTGGACTGTAGAAAAATTGATTCAAAATGTCATTTGGATTGTGCCTCATGTTGAATAACTACTTTTTAAAGCCTCAATGTGACCAAAATTGCCATTTTTACAGACTTTTTCTCCTACTCAGAAGCTTCTATTTCGACCAATTTCAGGCATTAAAGTGACTCTAAACACTCTTATTTTTGTTCCAAAAGTGATAATTCACATGCAATAGTCATTTACAGTCAAAAAATTAAATATTAAAAAATTACTATTTTTGACCATATGGAGAAAGTTTTACAGGTCACGGGTCATCGTTTTTCATCAGAAAATTGATTTTTTGGACTGTAGAAAAATTGATTCAAAATGTCATTTGGATTGTGCCTTATGTTGAATAATCACTTTTTAAAGCCTCAATGTGACTAAAATTGACATTTTTACAGACTTTTTCTCCTACTCAGCTTTTATTTTGACCAATTTTAGGCATTAAAATGACTCTAAACACACTTATTTTAGTTCCAAAAGTGATAATTCACATGCAATAGTCATTTACAGTCAAAAAACTTTAATATTAAAAAATTACCATTTTTGACCATCTGGAGAAAGTTCGACAGGTCACGGGTCATCATTTTTCATCAGAAAATAGATTTTTTGGACTTTAGAAAAATTGATTCAAAATGTCATTTGGATTGTGCCTCATGTTGAATAACTACTTTTTAAAGCCTCAATGTGACCAAAATTGCCATTTTTACAGACTTTTTCTCCTACTCAGAAGCTTTTATTTTGACCAATTTTAGGCATTAAAATGACTCTAAACACACTGTTTTAGTTCCAAAAGTGATAATTCACATGCAATAGTCATTTACAGTCAAAA
Organism: Triturus cristatus; assembly: GCF_964204655.1. Lineage (NCBI taxonomy): Eukaryota > Metazoa > Chordata > Amphibia > Caudata > Salamandridae > Triturus > Triturus cristatus. The sequence continues at coordinate 1,436,368,565 of NC_140590.1, forward strand.
AATTAAATATTAAAAAATTACTATTTTTGACCATCTGGAGAAAGTTTGACAGGTCACGGGTCATCGTTTTTCATCAGAAATGTTTTTTTATGGACTGTAGAAAAATTGATTCAAAATGTCATTTGGATTGTGCCTCATGTTGAATAACTACTTGTTAAAGCCTCAATGTGACCAAAATTGCCATTTTTACAGACTTTTTTTCCTACTCAGAAGCTTCTATTTCGACCAATTTCAGGCATTAAAGTGACTCTAAACACACTTATTTTTGTTCCAAAAGTGATAATTCACATGCAATAGTCATTTACAGTCAAAAAATTAAATATTAAAAAATTACTATTTTTGACCATATGGAGAAAGTTCGACAGGTCTCGGGTCATCGTTTTTCATCAGAAAATTGATTTTTTGGACTGTAGAAAAATTGATTCAAAATGTCATTTAGATTGTGCCTCATGTTGAATAACTACTTTTTAAAGCCTCAATGTGACCAAAATTGCCATTTTTACAGACTTTTTCTCCTACTCAGAAGCTTCTATTTCGACCAATTTCAGGCATTAAAGTGACTCTAAACACACTTATTTTAGTTCCAAAAGTGATAATTCACATGCAATAGTCATTTACAGTCAAAAAATTTAAATATTAAAAAATTACTATTTTTGACCATATGGAGAAAGTTCGACAGGTCACGGGTCATCGTTTTTCATCAGAAAATTGATTTTTTGGACTGTAGAAAAATTGATTCAAAATGTCATTTAGATTGTGCCTCATGTTGAATAACTACTTTTTAAAGCCTCAATGTGACCAAAATTGCCATTTTTACAGACTTTTTCTACTACTCAGAAGCTTCTATTTTGACCAATTTCAGGCATTAAAATGACTCTAAACACACTTATTTTTGTTCCAAAAGTGATAATTCACATGCAATAGTCATTTACAGTCAAAAAATTAAATATTAAAAAATTACAATTTTTGACCATCTGGAGAAAGTTTGACAGGTCACGGGTCATCATTTTTCATCAGAAAATAGATTTTTTGGACTTTAGAAAAATTGATTCAAAATGTCATTTGGATTGTGCCTCATGTTGAATAACTACTTTTTAAAGCCTCAATGTGACCAAAATTGCCATTTTTACAGACTTTTTCTACTACTCAGAAGCTTCTATTTCAACCAATTTCAGGCATTAAAATGACTCTAAACACACTTATTTTAGTTCCAAAAGTGATAATTCACATGCAATAGTCATTTACAGTCAAAAAATTACATATTAAAAAATTAATATTTTTGACCATATGGAGAAAGTTCGACAGGTCACGGGTCATCGTTTTTCATCAGAAAATTGATTTTTTGGACTGTAGAAAAATTGATTCAAAATGTCATTTGGATTGTGCCTCAATGTTGAATAATCACTTTTTAAAGCATCCATGTGACCAAAATTGACATTTTTACAGACTTTTTCTCCTACTCAGAGGCTTCTATTTTGACCAATTTCAGGCATTAAAATGACTCTAAACACACTTATTTTTGTTCCACAAGTGATAATTCACATGCAATAGTCATTTACAGTCAAAAAATTAAATATAAAAAAATTACCATTTTTGACCATCTGGAGAAAGTTTGACAGGTCACGGGTCATCGTTTTTCATCAGAAAATTTATTTTATGGACTGTAGAAAAATTGATTCAAAATGTCATTTAGATTGTGCCTCATGTTGAATAACTACTTTTTAAAGCCTCAATGTGACCAAAATTGCCATTTTTACAGACTTTTTCTCCTACTCAGAAGCTTCTATTTTGACCAATTTCAGGCATTAAAGTGACTCTAAACAAACTTATTTTTGATCCAAAAATGATATTTCACATGCAATAGTCATTTACAGTCAAAAAATTAAATATTAAAAAATAACTATTTTTGACCATATGGAGAAAGTTCGACAGGTCACGGGTCATCGTTTTTTTTGAGCAAATTGATTTTTTGAACTGTAGAAAAATTGATTCAAAATATCATTTGGATTGTGCCTTATGTTGAATAATCACTTTTTAAAGCCTCAATGTGACTAAAATTGACATTTTTACAGACTTTTTCTCCTACTCAGAAGCTTTTATTTTGACCAATTTTAGGCATTAAAATGACTCTAAACACACTTATTTTTGTTCCAAAAGTGATAATTCACATGCAATAGTCATTTACAGTCAAAAAATTAAATATTAAAAAATTACCATTTTTGACCAATCGCGAGAAAGTTTGACAGGTCACGGGTCATCGTTTTTCATCAGAAAATTTATTTTATGGACTGTAGAAAAATTGATTCAAAATGTCATTTAGATTGTGCCTCATGTTGAATAACTACTTTTTAAAGCCTCAATGTGACCAAAATTGCCATTTTTACAGACTTTTTCTCCTACTCAGAAGCTTCTATTTTGACCAATTTCAGGCATTAAAGTGACTCTAAACAAACTTATTTTTGATCCAAAAATGATATTTCACATGCAATAGTCATTTACAGTCAAAAAATTAAATATTAAAAAATAACTATTTTTGACCATATGGAGAAAGTTCGACAGGTCACGGGTCATCGTTTTTTTTGAGCAAATTGATTTTTTGAACTGTAGAAAAATTGATTCAAAATATCATTTGGATTGTGCCTTATGTTGAATAATCACTTTTTAAAGCCTCAATGTGACTAAAATTGACATTTTTACAGACTTTTTCTCCTACTCAGAAGCTTTTATTTTGACCAATTTTAGGCATTAAAATGACTCTAAACACACTTATTTTTGTTCCAAAAGTGATAATTCACATGCAATAGTCATTTACAGTCAAAAAATTAAATATTAAAAAATTACCATTTTTGACCAATCGCGAGAAAGTTTGACAGGTCACGGGTCATCGTTTTTCATCAGAAAATTTATTTTATGGACTGTAGAAAAATTGATTCAAAATGTCATTTAGATTGTGCCTCATGTTGAATAACTACTTTTTAAAGCCTCAATGTGACCAAAATTGCCATTTTTACAGACTTTTTCTCCTACTCAGAAGCTTCTATTTTGACCAATTTTAGGCATTAAAGTGACTCTAAACACACTTATTTTTGTTCCAAAAGTGATAATTCACATGCAATAGTCATTTACAGTCAAAAAATTAAATATTAAAAAATTACCATTTTTGACCATCTGGAGAAAGTTTGACAGGTCACGGGTCATCGTTTTTCATCAGAAAATTTATTTTATGGACTGTAGAAAAATTGATTCAAAATGTCATTTAGATTGTGCCTCATGTTGAATAACTACTTTTTAAAGCCTCAATGTGACCAAAATTGCCATTTTTACAGACTTTTTCTCCTACTCAGAAGCTTCTATTTCGACCAATTTCAGGCATTAAAGTGACTCTAAACACTCTTATTTTTGTTCCAAAAGTGATAATTCACATGCAATAGTCATTTACAGTCAAAAAATTAAATATTAAAAAATTACTATTTTTGACCATATGGAGAAAGTTTTACAGGTCACGGGTCATCGTTTTTCATCAGAAAATTGATTTTTTGGACTGTAGAAAAATTGATTCAAAATGTCATTTGGATTGTGCCTTATGTTGAATAATCACTTTTTAAAGCCTCAATGTGACTAAAATTGACATTTTTACAGACTTTTTCTCCTACTCAGCTTTTATTTTGACCAATTTTAGGCATTAAAATGACTCTAAACACACTTATTTTAGTTCCAAAAGTGATAATTCACATGCAATAGTCATTTACAGTCAAAAAACTTTAATATTAAAAAATTACCATTTTTGACCATCTGGAGAAAGTTCGACAGGTCACGGGTCATCATTTTTCATCAGAAAATAGATTTTTTGGACTTTAGAAAAATTGATTCAAAATGTCATTTGGATTGTGCCTCATGTTGAATAACTACTTTTTAAAGCCTCAATGTGACCAAAATTGCCATTTTTACAGACTTTTTCTCCTACTCAGAAGCTTTTATTTTGACCAATTTTAGGCATTAAAATGACTCTAAACACACTGTTGTAGTTCCAAAAGTGATAATTCACATGCAATAGTCATTTACAGTCAAAAAATTAAATATTAAAAAATTACTATTTTTGACCATCTGGAGAAAGTTTGACAGGTCACGGGTCATCGTTTTTCATCAGAAATGTTTTTTTATGGACTGTAGAAAAATTGATTCAAAATGTCATTTGGATTGTGCCTCATGTTGAATAACTACTTGTTAAAGCCTCAATGTGACCAAAATTGCCATTTTTACAGACTTTTTTTCCTACTCAGAAGCTTCTATTTCGACCAATTTCAGGCATTAAAGTGACTCTAAACACACTTATTTTTGTTCCAAAAGTGATAATTCACATGCAATAGTCATTTACAGTCAAAAAATTAAATATTAAAAAATTACTATTTTTGACCATATGGAGAAAGTTCGACAGGTCACGGGTCATCGTTTTTCATCAGAAAATTGATTTTTTGGACTGTAGAAAAATTGATTCAAAATGTCATTTGGATTGTGCCTTATGTTGAATAATCACTTTTTAAAGCCTCAATGTGACTAAAATTGACATTTTTACAGACCTTTTCTCCTACTCAGAGGCTTCTATTTTGACCAATTTCAGGCATTAAAATGACTCTAAACACACTTATTTTTGTTCCAAAAGTGATAATTCACATGCAATAGTCATTTACAGTCAAAAAATTAAATATTAAAAAATTACCATTTTTGACCATCTGGAGAAAGTTTGACAGGTCACGGGTCATCGTTTTTCATCAGAAAATATATTTTATGGACTGTAGAAAAATTGATTCAAAATGTCATTTAGATTGTGCCTCATGTTGAATAACTACTTTTTAAAGCCTCAATGTGACCAAAATTGCCATTTTTACAGACTTTTTCTCCTACTCAGAAGCTTCTATTTCGACCAATTTCAGGCATTAAAGTGACTCTAAACACACTTATTTTAGTTCCAAAAGTGATAATTCACATGCAATAGTCATTTACAGTCAAAAAATTAAATATTAAAAAATTACTATTTTTGACCATATGGAGAAAGTTCGACAGGTCACGGGTCATCGTTTTTCATCAGAAAATTGATTTTTTGGACTGTAGAAAAATTGATTCAAAATGTCATTTAGATTGTGCCTCATGTTGAATAACTACTTTTTAAAGCCTCAATGTGACCAAAATTGCCATTTTTACAGACTTTTTCTACTACTCAGAAGCTTCTATTTTGACCAATTTCAGGCATTAAAATGACTCTAAACACACTTATTTTTGTTCCAAAAGTGATAATTCACATGCAATAGTCATTTACAGTCAAAAAATTAAATATTAAAAAATTACCATTTTTGACCATCTGGAGAAAGTTTGACAGGTCACGGGTCATCATTTTTCATCAGAAAATAGATTTTTTGGACTTTAGAAAAATTGATTCAAAATGTCATTTGGATTGTGCCTCATGTTGAATAACTACTTTTTAAAGCCTCAATGTGACCAAAATTGCCATTTTTACAGACTTTTTCTACTACTCAGAAGCTTCTATTTCAACCAATTTCAGGCATTAAAATGACTCTAAACACACTTATTTTAGTTCCAAAAGTGATAATTCACATGCAATAGTCATTTACAGTCAAAAAATTACATATTAAAAAATTAATATTTTTGACCATATGGAGAAAGTTCGACAGGTCACGGGTCATCGTTTTTCATCAGAAAATTGATTTTTTGGACTGTAGAAAAATTGATTCAAAATGTCATTTGGATTGTGCCTCAATGTTGAATAATCACTTTTTAAAGCATCCATGTGACCAAAATTGACATTTTTACAGACTTTTTCTCCTACTCAGAGGCTTCTATTTTGACCAATTTCAGGCATTAAAATGACTCTAAACACACTTATTTTTGTTCCACAAGTGATAATTCACATGCAATAGTCATTTACAGTCAAAAAATTAAATATACAAAAATTACCATTTTTGACCATCTGGAGAAAGTTTGACAGGTCACGGGTCATCGTTTTTCATCAGAAAATTTATTTTATGGACTGTAGAAAAATTGATTCAAAATGTCATTTAGATTGTGCCTCATGTTGAATAACTACTTTTTAAAGCCTCAATGTGACCAAAATTGCCATTTTTACAGACTTTTTCTCCTACTCAGAAGCTTCTATTTTGACCAATTTCAGGCATTAAAGTGACTCTAAACAAACTTATTTTTGATCCAAAAATGATATTTCACATGCAATAGTCATTTACAGTCAAAAAATTAAATATTAAAAAATAACTATTTTTGACCATATGGAGAAAGTTCGACAGGTCACGGGTCATCGTTTTTTTTGAGCAAATTGATTTTTTGAACTGTAGAAAAATTGATTCAAAATATCATTTGGATTGTGCCTTATGTTGAATAATCACTTTTTAAAGCCTCAATGTGACTAAAATTGACATTTTTACAGACTTTTTCTCCTACTCAGAAGCTTTTATTTTGACCAATTTTAGGCATTAAAATGACTCTAAACACACTGTTTTAGTTCCAAAAGTGATAATTCACATGCAATAGTCATTTACAGTCAAAAAACTTTAATATTAAAAAATTACCATTTTTGACCACATGGAGAAAGTTCGACAGGTCACGGGTCATCGTTTTTCATCAGAAAATAGATTTTTTGGACTTTAGTAAAATTGATTCAAAATGTCATTTGGATTGTGCCTCATGTTGAATAATCACTTTTTAAAGCCTCAATGAGACTAAAATTGACATTTTTACAGACCTTTTCTCCTACTCAGAGGCTTCTATTTTCACCAATTTCAGGTATTAAAATGACTCTAAACACACTTATTTTTGTTCCAAAAGTGATAATTCACATGCAATAGTCATTTACAGTCAAAAAATTAAATATTAAAAAATTACTATTTTTGACCATATGGAGAAAGTTCGACAGGTCACGGGTCATCGTTTTTCATCAGAAAATTGATTTTTTGGACTGTAGAAAAATTGATTCAAAATGTCATTTGGATTGTGCCTTATGTTGAATAATCACTTTTTAAAGGCTCAATGTGACTAAAATTGACATTTTTACAGACCTTTTCTCCTACTCAGAGGCTTCTATTTTGACCAATTTCAGGCATTAAAATGACTCTAAACACACTTTTTTTTGTTCCAAAAGTGATAATTCACATGCAATAGTCATTTACAGTCAAAAAATTAAATATTAAAAAATTACCATTTTTGACCATCTGGAGAAAGTTTGACAGGTCACGGGTCATCGTTTTTCATCAGAAAATAGATTTTTTGGACTTTAGTAAAATTGATTCAAAATGTCATTTGGATTGTGCCTCATGTTGAATAATTACTTTTTAAAGCCTTAATGTGACCAAAATTGACATTTTTACAGACTTTTTCTCCTACTCAGAGGCTATTTTGACCAATTTCAGGCATTAAAATGACTCTAAACACACTTATTTTAGTTCCAAAAGTGATAATTCACATGCAATAGTCATTTACAGTCAAAAAATTAAATATTAAAAAATTACTAATTTTGACCATATGGAGAAAGTTCGACAGGTCACGGGTCATCGTTTTTCATCAGAAAATTGATTTTTTGGACTGTAGAAAAATTGATTCAAAATGTCATTTGGATTGTGCCTCATGTTGAATAATCACTTTTTAAAGCCTCAATGTGACCAAAATTGACATTTTTACAGACTTTTTCTCCTACTCAGAGGCTTCAATTTCGACCAATTTCAGGCATTAAAGTGACTCTAAACACACTTATTTTTGTTCCAAAAGTTATAATTCACATGCAATAGTCATTTACAGTCAAAAAATTAAATATTAAAAAATTACTATTTTTGACCATCTGGAGAAAGTTCGACAGGTCACAGGTCATCGTTTTTCATCAGAAAATTGATTTTTTGGACTGTAGAAAAATTGATTCAAAATGTCATTTGGATTGGGCCTCATGTTGAATAACTACTTGTTAAAGCCTCAATGTGACTAAAATTGACATTTTTACAGACTTTTTCTCCTACTCAGAAGCTTTTATTTTGACCAATTTTAGGCATTAAAATGACTCTAAACACACTTATTTTTGTTCCAAAAGTGATAATTCACATGCAATAGTCATTTACAGTCAAAAAATTAAATATTAAAAAATTACCATTTTTGACCAATCGCGAGAAAGTTTGACAGGTCACGGGTCATCGTTTTTCATCAGAAAATTTATTTTATGGACTGTAGAAAAATTGATTCAAAATGTCATTTAGATTGTGCCTCATGTTGAATAACTACTTTTTAAAGCCTCAATGTGACCAAAATTGCCATTTTTACAGACTTTTTCTCCTACTCAGAAGCTTCTATTTTGACCAATTTTAGGCATTAAAGTGACTCTAAACACACTTATTTTTGTTCCAAAAGTGATAATTCACATGCAATAGTCATTTACAGTCAAAAAATTAAATATTAAAAAATTACCATTTTTGACCATCTGGAGAAAGTTTGACAGGTCACGGGTCATCGTTTTTCATCAGAAAATTTATTTTATGGACTGTAGAAAAATTGATTCAAAATGTCATTTAGATTGTGCCTCATGTTGAATAACTACTTTTTAAAGCCTCAATGTGACTAAAATTGACATTTTTACAGACTTTTTCTCCTACTCAGCTTTTATTTTGACCAATTTTAGGCATTAAAATGACTCTAAACACACTTATTTTAGTTCCAAAAGTGATAATTCACATGCAATAGTCATTTACAGTCAAAAAACTTTAATATTAAAAAATTACCATTTTTGACCATCTGGAGAAAGTTCGACAGGTCACGGGTCATCATTTTTCATCAGAAAATAGATTTTTTGGACTTTAGAAAAATTGATTCAAAATGTCATTTGGATTGTGCCTCATGTTGAATAACTACTTTTTAAAGCCTCAATGTGACCAAAATTGCCATTTTTACAGACTTTTTCTCCTACTCAGAAGCTTTTATTTTGACCAATTTTAGGCATTAAAATGACTCTAAACACACTGTTTTAGTTCCAAAAGTGATAATTCACATGCAATAGTCATTTACAGTCAAAAAATTAAATATTAAAAAATTACTATTTTTGACCATCTGGAGAAAGTTTGACAGGTCACGGGTCATCGTTTTTCATCAGAAATGTTTTTTTATGGACTGTAGAAAAATTGATTCAAAATGTCATTTGGATTGTGCCTCATGTTGAATAACTACTTGTTAAAGCCTCAATGTGACCAAAATTGCCATTTTTACAGACTTTTTTTCCTACTCAGAAGCTTCTATTTCGACCAATTTCAGGCATTAAAGTGACTCTAAACACACTTATTTTTGTTCCAAAAGTGATAATTCACATGCAATAGTCATTTACAGTCAAAAAATTAAATATTAAAAAATTACTATTTTTGACCATATGGAGAAAGTTCGACAGGTCACGGGTCATCGTTTTTCATCAGAAAATTGATTTTTTGGACTGTAGAAAAATTGATTCAAAATGTCATTTGGATTGTGCCTTATGTTGAATAATCACTTTTTAAAGCCTCAATGTGACTAAAATTGACATTTTTACAGACCTTTTCTCCTACTCAGAGGCTTCTATTTTGACCAATTTCAGGCATTAAAATGACTCTAAACACACTTATTTTTGTTCCAAAAGTGATAATTCACATGCAATAGTCATTTACAGTCAAAAAATTAAATATTAAAAAATTACCATTTTTGACCATCTGGAGAAAGTTTGACAGGTCACGGGTCATCGTTTTTCATCAGAAAATATATTTTATGGACTGTAGAAAAATTGATTCAAAATGTCATTTAGATTGTGCCTCATGTTGAATAACTACTTTTTAAAGCCTCAATGTGACCAAAATTGCCATTTTTACAGACTTTTTCTCCTACTCAGAAGCTTCTATTTCGACCAATTTCAGGCATTAAAGTGACTCTAAACACACTTATTTTAGTTCCAAAAGTGATAATTCACATGCAATAGTCATTTACAGTCAAAAAATTAAATATTAAAAAATTACTATTTTTGACCATATGGAGAAAGTTCGACAGGTCACGGGTCATCGTTTTTCATCAGAAAATTGATTTTTTGGACTGTAGAAAAATTGATTCAAAATGTCATTTAGATTGTGCCTCATGTTGAATAACTACTTTTTAAAGCCTCAATGTGACCAAAATTGCCATTTTTACAGACTTTTTCTACTACTCAGAAGCTTCTATTTTGACCAATTTCAGGCATTAAAATGACTCTAAACACACTTATTTTTGTTCCAAAAGTGATAATTCACATGCAATAGTCATTTACAGTCAAAAAATTAAATATTAAAAAATTACCATTTTTGACCATCTGGAGAAAGTTTGACAGGTCACGGGTCATCATTTTTCATCAGAAAATAGATTTTTTGGACTTTAGAAAAATTGATTCAAAATGTCATTTGGATTGTGCCTCATGTTGAATAACTACTTTTTAAAGCCTCAATGTGACCAAAATTGCCATTTTTACAGACTTTTTCTACTACTCAGAAGCTTCTATTTCAACCAATTTCAGGCATTAAAATGACTCTAAACACACTTATTTTAGTTCCAAAAGTGATAATTCACATGCAATAGTCATTTACAGTCAAAAAATTACATATTAAAAAATTAATATTTTTGACCATATGGAGAAAGTTCGACAGGTCACGGGTCATCGTTTTTCATCAGAAAATTGATTTTTTGGACTGTAGAAAAATTGATTCAAAATGTCATTTGGATTGTGCCTCAATGTTGAATAATCACTTTTTAAAGCATCCATGTGACCAAAATTGACATTTTTACAGACTTTTTCTCCTACTCAGAGGCTTCTATTTTGACCAATTTCAGGCATTAAAATGACTCTAAACACACTTATTTTTGTTCCACAAGTGATAATTCACATGCAATAGTCATTTACAGTCAAAAAATTAAATATAAAAAAATTACCATTTTTGACCATCTGGAGAAAGTTTGACAGGTCACGGGTCATCGTTTTTCATCAGAAAATTTATTTTATGGACTGTAGAAAAATTGATTCAAAATGTCATTTAGATTGTGCCTCATGTTGAATAACTACTTTTTAAAGCCTCAATGTGACCAAAATTGCCATTTTTACAGACTTTTTCTCCTACTCAGAAGCTTCTATTTTGACCAATTTCAGGCATTAAAGTGACTCTAAACAAACTTATTTTTGATCCAAAAATGATATTTCACATGCAATAGTCATTTACAGTCAAAAAATTAAATATTAAAAAATAACTATTTTTGACCATATGGAGAAAGTTCGACAGGTCACGGGTCATCGTTTTTTTTGAGCAAATTGATTTTTTGAACTGTAGAAAAATTGATTCAAAATATCATTTGGATTGTGCCTTATGTTGAATAATCACTTTTTAAAGCCTCAATGTGACTAAAATTGACATTTTTACAGACTTTTTCTCCTACTCAGAAGCTTTTATTTTGACCAATTTTAGGCATTAAAATGACTCTAAACACACTTATTTTTGTTCCAAAAGTGATAATTCACATGCAATAGTCATTTACAGTCAAAAAATTAAATATTAAAAAATTACCATTTTTGACCAATCGCGAGAAAGTTTGACAGGTCACGGGTCATCGTTTTTCATCAGAAAATTTATTTTATGGACTGTAGAAAAATTGATTCAAAATGTCATTTAGATTGTGCCTCATGTTGAATAACTACTTTTTAAAGCCTCAATGTGACCAAAATTGCCATTTTTACAGACTTTTTCTCCTACTCAGAAGCTTCTATTTTGACCAATTTTAGGCATTAAAGTGACTCTAAACACACTTATTTTTGTTCCAAAAGTGATAATTCACATGCAATAGTCATTTACAGTCAAAAAATTAAATATTAAAAAATTACCATTTTTGACCATCTGGAGAAAGTTTGACAGGTCACGGGTCATCGTTTTTCATCAGAAAATTGATTTTTTGGACTGTAGAAAAATTGATTCAAAATGTCATTTGGATTGTGCCTTATGTTGAATAATCACTTTTTAAAGCCTCAATGTGACTAAAATTGACATTTTTACAGACTTTTTCTCCTACTCAGCTTTTATTTTGACCAATTTTAGGCATTAAAATGACTCTAAACACACTTATTTTAGTTCCAAAAGTGATAATTCACATGCAATAGTCATTTACAGTCAAAAAACTTTAATATTAAAAAATTACCATTTTTGACCATCTGGAGAAAGTTCGACAGGTCACGGGTCATCATTTTTCATCAGAAAATAGATTTTTTGGACTTTAGAAAAATTGATTCAAAATGTCATTTGGATTGTGCCTCATGTTGAATAACTACTTTTTAAAGCCTCAATGTGACCAAAATTGCCATTTTTACAGACTTTTTCTCCTACTCAGAAGCTTTTATTTTGACCAATTTTAGGCATTAAAATGACTCTAAACACACTGTTTTAGTTCCAAAAGTGATAATTCACATGCAATAGTCATTTACAGTCAAAAAATTAAATATTAAAAAATTACTATTTTTGACCATCTGGAGAAAGTTTGACAGGTCACGGGTCATCGTTTTTCATCAGAAATGTTTTTTTATGGACTGTAGAAAAATTGATTCAAAATGTCATTTGGATTGTGCCTCATGTTGAATAACTACTTGTTAAAGCCTCAATGTGACCAAAATTGCCATTTTTACAGACTTTTTTTCCTACTCAGAAGCTTCTATTTCGACCAATTTCAGGCATTAAAGTGACTCTAAACACACTTATTTTTGTTCCAAAAGTGATAATTCACATGCAATAGTCATTTACAGTCAAAAAATTAAATATTAAAAAATTACTATTTTTGACCATATGGAGAAAGTTCGACAGGTCACGGGTCATCGTTTTTCATCAGAAAATTGATTTTTTGGACTGTAGAAAAATTGATTCAAAATGTCATTTGGATTGTGCCTTATGTTGAATAATCACTTTTTAAAGCCTCAATGTGACTAAAATTGACATTTTTACAGACTTTTTCTCCTACTCAGAAGCTTCTATTTCGACCAATTTCAGGCATTAAAGTGACTCTAAACACACTTATTTTAGTTCCAAAAGTGATAATTCACATGCAATAGTCATTTACAGTCAAAAAATTAAATATTAAAAAATTACTATTTTTGACCATATGGAGAAAGTTCGACAGGTCACGGGTCATCGTTTTTCATCAGAAAATTGATTTTTTGGACTGTAGAAAAATTGATTCAAAATGTCATTTAGATTGTGCCTCATGTTGAATAACTACTTTTTAAAGCCTCAATGTGACCAAAATTGCCATTTTTACAGACTTTTTCTACTACTCAGAAGCTTCTATTTTGACCAATTTCAGGCATTAAAATGACTCTAAACACACTTATTTTTGTTCCAAAAGTGATAATTCACATGCAATAGTCATTTACAGTCAAAAAATTAAATATTAAAAAATTACCATTTTTGACCATCTGGAGAAAGTTTGACAGGTCACGGGTCATCATTTTTCATCAGAAAATAGATTTTTTGGACTTTAGAAAAATTGATTCAAAATGTCATTTGGATTGTGCCTCATGTTGAATAACTACTTTTTAAAGCCTCAATGTGACCAAAATTGCCATTTTTACAGACTTTTTCTACTACTCAGAAGCTTCTATTTCAACCAATTTCAGGCATTAAAATGACTCTAAACACACTTATTTTAGTTCCAAAAGTGATAATTCACATGCAATAGTCATTTACAGTCAAAAAATTAAATATTAAAAAATTACTATTTTTGACCATCTGGAGAAAGTTCGACAGGTCACAGGTCATCGTTTTTCATCAGAAAATTGATTTTTTGGACTGTAGAAAAATTGATTCAAAATGTCATTTGGATTGGGCCTCATGTTGAATAACTACTTGTTAAAGCCTCAATGTGACCAAAATTGCCATTTTTACAGACTTTTTCTCCTACTCAGAAGCTTCTATTTCGACCAATTTCAGGCATTAAAGTGACTCTAAACACACTTATTTTTGTTCCAAAAGTGATAATTCACATGCAATAGTCATTTACAGTCAAAAAATTAAATATTAAAAAATTACTATTTTTGACCATATGGAGAAAGTTTTACAGGTCACGGGTCATCGTTTTTCATCAGAAAATTGATTTTTTGGACTGTAGAAAAATTGATTCAAAATGTCATTTGGATTGTGCCTTATGTTGAATAATCACTTTTTAAAGCCTCAATGTGACTAAAATTGACATTTTTACAGACTTTTTCTCCTACTCAGCTTTTATTTTGACCAATTTTAGGCATTAAAATGACTCTAAACACACTTATTTTAGTTCCAAAAGTGATAATTCACATGCAATAGTCATTTACAGTCAAAAAATTTTATTATTAAAAAATTACCATTTTTGACCATCTGGGGAAAATTCGACAGGTCACGGGTCATCGTTTTTCATCAGAAAATAGATTTTTTGGACTTTAGAAAAATTGATTCAAAATGTCATTTGGATTGTGCCTCATGTTGAATAATCACTTTTTAAAGCCTCCATGTGACCAACATTGACATTTTTACAGACTTTTTCTCCTACTCAGAGGCTTCTATTTTGACCAATTTCAGGCATTAAAATGACTCTAAACACACTTATTTTTGTTCCAAAAGTGATAATTCACATGCAATAGTCATTTACAGTCAAAAAATTAAATATCAAAAAATTACCATTTTTGACCATCTGGAGAAAGTTTGACAGGTCACGGGTCATCGTTTTTCATCAGAAAATTTATTTTATGGACTGTAGAAAAATTGATTCAAAATGTCATTTAGATTGTGCCTCATGTTGAATAACTACTTTTTAAAGCCTCAATGTGACCAAAATTGCCATTTTTACAGACTTTTTCTCCTACTCAGAAGCTTCTATTTTGACCAATTTCAGGCATTAAAATGACTCTAAACACACTTATTTTTGTTCCAAAAGTGATAATTCACATGCAATAGTCATTTACAGTCAAAAAATTAAATATTACAAAATTACCATTTTTGACCATCTGGAGAAAGTTTAACAGGTCACGGGTCATCGTTTTTCATCAGAAAATGTATTTTATGGACTGTAGAAAAATTGATTCAAAATGTCATTTAGATTGTGCCTCATGTTGAATAACTACGTTTTAAAGCCTCAATGTGACCAAAATTGCCATTTTTACAGACTTTTTCTCCTACTCAGAAGCTTCTATTTCGACCAATTTCAGGCATTAAAGTGACTCTAAACACACTTATTTTAGTTCCAAAAGTGATAATTCACATGCAATAGTCATTTACAGTCAAAAAATTAAATATTAAAAAATTACTATTTTTGACCATATGGAGAAAGTTCGACAGGTCACGGGTCATCGTTTTACATCAGAAAATTGATTTTTTGGACTGTAGAAAAATTGATTCAAAATATCATTTGGATTGTGCCTTATGTTGAATAATCACTTTTTAAAGCCTCAATGTGACTAAAATTGACATTTTTACAGACTTTTTCTCCTACTCAGAAGCTTTTATTTTGACCAATTTTAGGCATTAAAATGACTCTAAACACACTGTTTTAGTTCCAAAAGTGATAATTCACATGCAATAGTCATTTACAGTAAAAAAACTTTAATATTAAAAAATTACCATTTTTGACCATATGGAGAAAGTTCGACAGGTCACGGGTCATCGTTTTTCATCAGAAAATAGATTTTTTGGACTTTA
Organism: Triturus cristatus; assembly: GCF_964204655.1. Classification (NCBI taxonomy): domain Eukaryota; kingdom Metazoa; phylum Chordata; class Amphibia; order Caudata; family Salamandridae; genus Triturus; species Triturus cristatus. Next base: position 1,436,384,308 of record NC_140590.1, read on the forward strand.
GTAAAATTGATTCAAAATGTCATTTGGATTGTGCCTCATGTTGAATAATTACTTTTTAAAGCCTCAATGTGACCAAAATTGACATTTTTACAGACTTTTTCTCCTACTCAGAGGCTTCTATTTTGACCAATTTCAGGCATTAAAATGACTCTAAACACACTTATTTTAGTTCCAAAAGTGATAATTCACATGCAATAGTCATTTACAGTCAAAAAATTAAATATTAAAAAATTACTAATTTTGACCATATGGAGAAAGTTCGACAGGTCACGGGTCATCGTTTTTCATCAGAAAATTGATTTTTTGGACTGTAGAAAAATTGATTCAAAATGTCATTTGGATTGTGCCTCATGTTGAATAATCACTTTTTAAAGCCTCCATGTGACCAAAATTGACATTTTTACAGACTTTTTCTCCTACTCAGAGGCTTCTATTTTGACCAATTTCAGGCATTAAAATCTCGAAACACACTTATTTTTGTTCCAAAAGTGATAATTCACATGCAATAGTCATTTACAGTCAAAAAATTAAATATTAAAAAATTACTATTTTTGACCATATGGAGAAAGTTCGACAGGTCACGGGTCATCGTTTTTCATCAGAAAATTGATTTTTTGGACTGTAGAAAAATTGATTCAAAATGTCATTTGGATTGTGCCTTATGTTGAATAATCACTTTTTAAAGCCTCAATGTGACTAAAATTGACATTTTTACAGACCTTTTCTCCTACTCAGAGGCTTCTATTTTGACCAATTTCAGGCATTAAAATGACTCTAAACACACTTATTTTTGTTCCAAAAGTGATAATTCACATGCAATAGTCATTTACAGTCAAAAAATTAAATATTAAAAAATTAACCATTTTTGACCATCTGGAGAAAGTTTGACAGGTCACGGGTCATCGTTTTTCATCAGAAAATGTATTTTATGGACTGTAGAAAAATTGATTCAAAATGTCATTTAGATTGTGCCTCATGTTGAATAACTACTTTTTAAAGCCTCAATGTGACCAAAATTGCCATTTTTACAGACTTTTTCTCCTACTCAGAAGCTTCTATTTCGACCAATTTCAGGCATTAAAGTGACTCTAAACAAACTTATTTTTGATCCAAAAGTGATATTTCACATGCAATAGTCATTTACAGTCAAAAAATTAAATATTAAAAAATTACTATTTTTGACCATATGGAGAAAGTTCGACAGGTCACGGGTCATCGTTTTTCATCAGCAAATTGATTTTTTGGACTGTAGAAAAATTGATTCAAAATATCATTTGGATTGTGCCTTATGTTGAATAATCACTTTTTAAAGCCTCAATGTGACTAAAATTGACATTTTTACAGACTTTTTCTCCTACTCAGAAGCTTTTATTTTGACCAATTTTAGGCATTAAAATGACTCTAAACACACTGTTTTAGTTCCAAAAGTGATAATTCACATGCAATAGTCATTTACAGTCAAAAAACTTTAATATTAAAAAATTACCATTTTTGACCATATGGAGAAAGTTCGACAGGTCACGGGGTCATTGTTTTTCATCAGAAAATTGATTTTTTGGACTGTAGAAAAATTGATTCAAAATGTCATTTGGAATGTGCCTCATGTTGAATAATCACTTTTTAAAGCCTCAATGTGACCAAAATTGCCATTTTTACAGACTTTTTCTCCTACTCAGAGGCTTCTATTTCGACCAATTTCAGGCATTAAAATGACTCTAAACACACTTATTTTTGTTCCAAAAGTGATAATTCACATGCAATAGTCATTTACAGTCAAAAAATTAAATATTAAAAAATTACCATTTTTGACCAATCGCGAGAAAGTTTGACAGGTCACGGGTCATCGTTTTTCATCAGAAAATTTATTTTATGGACTGTAGAAAAATTGATTCAAAATGTCATTTAGATTGTGCCTCATGTTGAATAACTACTTTTTAAAGCCTCAATGTGACCAAAATTGCCATTTTTACAGACTTTTTCTCCTACTCAGAAGCTTCTATTTTGACCAATTTTAGGCATTAAAGTGACTCTAAACACACTTATTTTTGTTCCAAAAGTGATAATTCACATGCAATAGTCATTTACAGTCAAAAAATTAAATATTAAAAAATTACCATTTTTGACCATCTGGAGAAAGTTTGACAGGTCACGGGTCATCGTTTTTCATCAGAAAATTTATTTTATGGACTGTAGAAAAATTGATTCAAAATGTCATTTAGATTGTGCCTCATGTTGAATAACTACTTTTTAAAGCCTCAATGTGACCAAAATTGCCATTTTTACAGACTTTTTCTCCTACTCAGAAGCTTCTATTTCGACCAATTTCAGGCATTAAAGTGACTCTAAACACTCTTATTTTTGTTCCAAAAGTGATAATTCACATGCAATAGTCATTTACAGTCAAAAAATTAAATATTAAAAAATTACTATTTTTGACCATATGGAGAAAGTTTTACAGGTCACGGGTCATCGTTTTTCATCAGAAAATTGATTTTTTGGACTGTAGAAAAATTGATTCAAAATGTCATTTGGATTGTGCCTTATGTTGAATAATCACTTTTTAAAGCCTCAATGTGACTAAAATTGACATTTTTACAGACTTTTTCTCCTACTCAGCTTTTATTTTGACCAATTTTAGGCATTAAAATGACTCTAAACACACTTATTTTAGTTCCAAAAGTGATAATTCACATGCAATAGTCATTTACAGTCAAAAAACTTTAATATTAAAAAATTACCATTTTTGACCATCTGGAGAAAGTTTGACAGGTCACGGGTCATCGTTTTTCATCAGAAATGTTTTTTTATGGACTGTAGAAAAATTGATTCAAAATGTCATTTGGATTGTGCCTCATGTTGAATAACTACTTGTTAAAGCCTCAATGTGACCAAAATTGCCATTTTTACAGACTTTTTCTCCTACTCAGAAGCTTCTATTTCGACCAATTTCAGGCATTAAAGTGACTCTAAACACACTTATTTTAGTTCCAAAAGTGATAATTCACATGCAATAGTCATTTACAGTCAAAAAACTTTAATATTAAAAAATTACCATTTTTGACCATCTGGAGAAAGTTCGACAGGTCACGGGTCATCATTTTTCATCAGAAAATAGATTTTTTGGACTTTAGAAAAATTGATTCAAAATGTCATTTGGATTGTGCCTCATGTTGAATAACTACTTTTTAAAGCCTCAATGTGACCAAAATTGCCATTTTTACAGACTTTTTCTCCTACTCAGAAGCTTTTATTTTGACCAATTTTAGGCATTAAAATGACTCTAAACACACTGTTTTAGTTCCAAAAGTGATAATTCACATGCAATAGTCATTTACAGTCAAAAAATTAAATATTAAAAAATTACTATTTTTGACCATCTGGAGAAAGTTTGACAGGTCACGGGTCATCGTTTTTCATCAGAAATGTTTTTTTATGGACTGTAGAAAAATTGATTCAAAATGTCATTTGGATTGTGCCTCATGTTGAATAACTACTTGTTAAAGCCTCAATGTGACCAAAATTGCCATTTTTACAGACTTTTTTTCCTACTCAGAAGCTTCTATTTCGACCAATTTCAGGCATTAAAGTGACTCTAAACACACTTATTTTTGTTCCAAAAGTGATAATTCACATGCAATAGTCATTTACAGTCAAAAAATTAAATATTAAAAAATTACTATTTTTGACCATATGGAGAAAGTTCGACAGGTCACGGGTCATCGTTTTTCATCAGAAAATTGATTTTTTGGACTGTAGAAAAATTGATTCAAAATGTCATTTGGATTGTGCCTTATGTTGAATAATCACTTTTTAAAGCCTCAATGTGACTAAAATTGACATTTTTACAGACCTTTTCTCCTACTCAGAGGCTTCTATTTTGACCAATTTCAGGCATTAAAATGACTCTAAACACACTTATTTTTGTTCCAAAAGTGATAATTCACATGCAATAGTCATTTACAGTCAAAAAATTAAATATTAAAAAATTACCATTTTTGACCATCTGGAGAAAGTTTGACAGGTCACGGGTCATCGTTTTTCATCAGAAAATATATTTTATGGACTGTAGAAAAATTGATTCAAAATGTCATTTAGATTGTGCCTCATGTTGAATAACTACTTTTTAAAGCCTCAATGTGACCAAAATTGCCATTTTTACAGACTTTTTCTCCTACTCAGAAGCTTCTATTTCGACCAATTTCAGGCATTAAAGTGACTCTAAACACACTTATTTTAGTTCCAAAAGTGATAATTCACATGCAATAGTCATTTACAGTCAAAAAATTAAATATTAAAAAATTACTATTTTTGACCATATGGAGAAAGTTCGACAGGTCACGGGTCATCGTTTTTCATCAGAAAATTGATTTTTTGGACTGTAGAAAAATTGATTCAAAATGTCATTTAGATTGTGCCTCATGTTGAATAACTACTTTTTAAAGCCTCAATGTGACCAAAATTGCCATTTTTACAGACTTTTTCTACTACTCAGAAGCTTCTATTTTGACCAATTTCAGGCATTAAAATGACTCTAAACACACTTATTTTTGTTCCAAAAGTGATAATTCACATGCAATAGTCATTTACAGTCAAAAAATTAAATATTAAAAAATTACAATTTTTGACCATCTGGAGAAAGTTTGACAGGTCACGGGTCATCATTTTTCATCAGAAAATAGATTTTTTGGACTTTAGAAAAATTGATTCAAAATGTCATTTGGATTGTGCCTCATGTTGAATAACTACTTTTTAAAGCCTCAATGTGACCAAAATTGCCATTTTTACAGACTTTTTCTACTACTCAGAAGCTTCTATTTCAACCAATTTCAGGCATTAAAATGACTCTAAACACACTTATTTTAGTTCCAAAAGTGATAATTCACATGCAATAGTCATTTACAGTCAAAAAATTACATATTAAAAAATTAATATTTTTGACCATATGGAGAAAGTTCGACAGGTCACGGGTCATCGTTTTTCATCAGAAAATTGATTTTTTGGACTGTAGAAAAATTGATTCAAAATGTCATTTGGATTGTGCCTCAATGTTGAATAATCACTTTTTAAAGCATCCATGTGACCAAAATTGACATTTTTACAGACTTTTTCTCCTACTCAGAGGCTTCTATTTTGACCAATTTCAGGCATTAAAATGACTCTAAACACACTTATTTTTGTTCCACAAGTGATAATTCACATGCAATAGTCATTTACAGTCAAAAAATTAAATATAAAAAAATTACCATTTTTGACCATCTGGAGAAAGTTTGACAGGTCACGGGTCATCGTTTTTCATCAGAAAATTTATTTTATGGACTGTAGAAAAATTGATTCAAAATGTCATTTAGATTGTGCCTCATGTTGAATAACTACTTTTTAAAGCCTCAATGTGACCAAAATTGCCATTTTTACAGACTTTTTCTCCTACTCAGAAGCTTCTATTTTGACCAATTTCAGGCATTAAAGTGACTCTAAACAAACTTATTTTTGATCCAAAAATGATATTTCACATGCAATAGTCATTTACAGTCAAAAAATTAAATATTAAAAAATAACTATTTTTGACCATATGGAGAAAGTTCGACAGGTCACGGGTCATCGTTTTTTTTGAGCAAATTGATTTTTTGAACTGTAGAAAAATTGATTCAAAATATCATTTGGATTGTGCCTTATGTTGAATAATCACTTTTTAAAGCCTCAATGTGACTAAAATTGACATTTTTACAGACTTTTTCTCCTACTCAGAAGCTTTTATTTTGACCAATTTTAGGCATTAAAATGACTCTAAACACACTTATTTTTGTTCCAAAAGTGATAATTCACATGCAATAGTCATTTACAGTCAAAAAATTAAATATTAAAAAATTACCATTTTTGACCAATCGCGAGAAAGTTTGACAGGTCACGGGTCATCGTTTTTCATCAGAAAATTTATTTTATGGACTGTAGAAAAATTGATTCAAAATGTCATTTAGATTGTGCCTCATGTTGAATAACTACTTTTTAAAGCCTCAATGTGACCAAAATTGCCATTTTTACAGACTTTTTCTCCTACTCAGAAGCTTCTATTTTGACCAATTTTAGGCATTAAAGTGACTCTAAACACACTTATTTTTGTTCCAAAAGTGATAATTCACATGCAATAGTCATTTACAGTCAAAAAATTAAATATTAAAAAATTACCATTTTTGACCATCTGGAGAAAGTTTGACAGGTCACGGGTCATCGTTTTTCATCAGAAAATTGATTTTTTGGACTGTAGAAAAATTGATTCAAAATGTCATTTGGATTGTGCCTTATGTTGAATAATCACTTTTTAAAGCCTCAATGTGACTAAAATTGACATTTTTACAGACTTTTTCTCCTACTCAGCTTTTATTTTGACCAATTTTAGGCATTAAAATGACTCTAAACACACTTATTTTAGTTCCAAAAGTGATAATTCACATGCAATAGTCATTTACAGTCAAAAAACTTTAATATTAAAAAATTACCATTTTTGACCATCTGGAGAAAGTTCGACAGGTCACGGGTCATCATTTTTCATCAGAAAATAGATTTTTTGGACTTTAGAAAAATTGATTCAAAATGTCATTTGGATTGTGCCTCATGTTGAATAACTACTTTTTAAAGCCTCAATGTGACCAAAATTGCCATTTTTACAGACTTTTTCTCCTACTCAGAAGCTTTTATTTTGACCAATTTTAGGCATTAAAATGACTCTAAACACACTGTTTTAGTTCCAAAAGTGATAATTCACATGCAATAGTCATTTACAGACAAAAAATTAAATATTAAAAAATTACTATTTTTGACCATCTGGAGAAAGTTTGACAGGTCACGGGTCATCGTTTTTCATCAGAAATGTTTTTTTATGGACTGTAGAAAAATTGATTCAAAATGTCATTTGGATTGTGCCTCATGTTGAATAACTACTTGTTAAAGCCTCAATGTGACCAAAATTGCCATTTTTACAGACTTTTTTTCCTACTCAGAAGCTTCTATTTCGACCAATTTCAGGCATTAAAGTGACTCTAAACACACTTATTTTTGTTCCAAAAGTGATAATTCACATGCAATAGTCATTTACAGTCAAAAAATTAAATATTAAAAAATTACTATTTTTGACCATATGGAGAAAGTTCGACAGGTCACGGGTCATCGTTTTTCATCAGAAAATTGATTTTTTGGACTGTAGAAAAATTGATTCAAAATGTCATTTGGATTGTGCCTTATGTTGAATAATCACTTTTTAAAGCCTCAATGTGACTAAAATTGACATTTTTACAGACCTTTTCTCCTACTCAGAGGCTTCTATTTTGACCAATTTCAGGCATTAAAATGACTCTAAACACACTTATTTTTGTTCCAAAAGTGATAATTCACATGCAATAGTCATTTACAGTCAAAAAATTAAATATTAAAAAATTACCATTTTTGACCATCTGGAGAAAGTTTGACAGGTCACGGGTCATCGTTTTTCATCAGAAAATATATTTTATGGACTGTAGAAAAATTGATTCAAAATGTCATTTAGATTGTGCCTCATGTTGAATAACTACTTTTTAAAGCCTCAATGTTACCAAAATTGCCATTTTTACAGACTTTTTCTCCTACTCAGAAGCTTCTATTTCGACCAATTTCAGGCATTAAAGTGACTCTAAACACACTTATTTTAGTTCCAAAAGTGATAATTCACATGCAATAGTCATTTACAGTCAAAAAATTAAATATTAAAAAATTACTATTTTTGACCATATGGAGAAAGTTCGACAGGTCACGGGTCATCGTTTTTCATCAGAAAATTGATTTTTTGGACTGTAGAAAAATTGATTCAAAATGTCATTTAGATTGTGCCTCATGTTGAATAACTACTTTTTAAAGCCTCAATGTGACCAAAATTGCCATTTTTACAGACTTTTTCTACTACTCAGAAGCTTCTATTTTGACCAATTTCAGGCATTAAAATGACTCTAAACACACTTATTTTTGTTCCAAAAGTGATAATTCACATGCAATAGTCATTTACAGTCAAAAAATTAAATATTAAAAAATTACCATTTTTGACCATCTGGAGAAAGTTTGACAGGTCACGGGTCATCATTTTTCATCAGAAAATAGATTTTTTGGACTTTAGAAAAATTGATTCAAAATGTCATTTGGATTGTGCCTCATGTTGAATAACTACTTTTTAAAGCCTCAATGTGACCAAAATTGCCATTTTTACAGACTTTTTCTACTACTCAGAAGCTTCTATTTCAACCAATTTCAGGCATTAAAATGACTCTAAACACACTTATTTTAGTTCCAAAAGTGATAATTCACATGCAATAGTCATTTACAGTCAAAAAATTACATATTAAAAAATTAATATTTTTGACCATATGGAGAAAGTTCGACAGGTCACGGGTCATCGTTTTTCATCAGAAAATTGATTTTTTGGACTGTAGAAAAATTGATTCAAAATGTCATTTGGATTGTGCCTCAATGTTGAATAATCACTTTTTAAAGCATCCATGTGACCAAAATTGACATTTTTACAGACTTTTTCTCCTACTCAGAGGCTTCTATTTTGACCAATTTCAGGCATTAAAATGACTCTAAACACACTTATTTTTGTTCCACAAGTGATAATTCACATGCAATAGTCATTTACAGTCAAAAAATTAAATATAAAAAAATTACCATTTTTGACCATCTGGAGAAAGTTTGACAGGTCACGGGTCATCGTTTTTCATCAGAAAATTTATTTTATGGACTGTAGAAAAATTGATTCAAAATGTCATTTAGATTGTGCCTCATGTTGAATAACTACTTTTTAAAGCCTCAATGTGACCAAAATTGCCATTTTTACAGACTTTTTCTCCTACTCAGAAGCTTCTATTTTGACCAATTTCAGGCATTAAAGTGACTCTAAACAAACTTATTTTTGATCCAAAAATGATATTTCACATGCAATAGTCATTTACAGTCAAAAAATTAAATATTAAAAAATAACTATTTTTGACCATATGGAGAAAGTTCGACAGGTCACGGGTCATCGTTTTTTTTGAGCAAGTTGATTTTTTGAACTGTAGAAAAATTGATTCAAAATATCATTTGGATTGTGCCTTATGTTGAATAATCACTTTTTAAAGCCTCAATGTGACTAAAATTGACATTTTTACAGACTTTTTCTCCTACTCAGAAGCTTTTATTTTGACCAATTTTAGGCATTAAAATGACTCTAAACACACTGTTTTAGTTCCAAAAGTGATAATTCACATGCAATAGTCATTTACAGTCAAAAAACTTTAATATTAAAAAATTACCATTTTTGACCACATGGAGAAAGTTCGACAGGTCACGGGTCATCGTTTTTCATCAGAAAATAGATTTTTTGGACTTTAGTAAAATTGATTCAAAATGTCATTTGGATTGTGCCTCATGTTGAATAATTACTTTTTAAAGCCTCAATGTGACCAAAATTGACATTTTTACAGACTTTTTCTCCTACTCAGAGGCTTCTATTTTGACCAATTTCAGGCATTAAAATGACTCTAAACACACTTATTTTAGTTCCAAAAGTGATAATTCACATGCAATAGTCATTAAGTCAAAAAATTAAATATTAAAAAATTACCATTTTTGACCAATCGCGAGAAAGTTTGACAGGTCACGGGTCATCGTTTTTCATCAGAAAATTTATTTTATGGACTGTAGAAAAATTGATTCAAAATGTCATTTAGATTGTGCCTCATGTTGAATAACTACTTTTTAAAGCCTCAATGTGACCAAAATTGCCATTTTTACAGACTTTTTCTCCTACTCAGAAGCTTCTATTTCGACCAATTTCAGGCATTTAAGTGACTCTAAACACACTTATTTTAGTTCCAAAAGTGATAATTCACATGCAATAGTCATTTACAGTCAAAAAATTAAATATGAAAAAATTACTATTTTTGACCATATGGAGAAAGTTCGACAGGTCACGGGTCATCGTTTTTCATCAGAAAATTGATTTTTTGGACTGTAGAAAAATTGATTCAAAATGTCATTTGGATTGTGCCTTATGTTGAATAATCACTTTTTAAAGGCTCAATGTGACTAAAATTGACATTTTTACAGACCTTTTCTCCTACTCAGAGGCTTCTATTTTGACCAATTTCAGGCATTAAAATGACTCTAAACACACTTTTTTTTGTTCCAAAAGTGATAATTCACATGCAATAGTCATTTACAGTCAAAAAATTAAATATTAAAAAATTACCATTTTTGACCATCTGGAGAAAGTTTGACAGGTCACGGGTCATCGTTTTTCATCAGAAAATAGATTTTTTGGACTTTAGTAAAATTGATTCAAAATGTCATTTGGATTGTGCCTCATGTTGAATAATTACTTTTTAAAGCCTTAATGTGACCAAAATTGACATTTTTACAGACTTTTTCTCCTACTCAGAGGCTATTTTGACCAATTTCAGGCATTAAAATGACTCTAAACACACTTATTTTAGTTCCAAAAGTGATAATTCACATGCAATAGTCATTTACAGTCAAAAAATTAAATATTAAAAAATTACTAATTTTGACCATATGGAGAAAGTTCGACAGGTCACGGGTCATCGTTTTTCATCAGAAAATTGATTTTTTGGACTGTAGAAAAATTGATTCAAAATGTCATTTGGATTGTGCCTCATGTTGAATAATCACTTTTTAAAGCCTCAATGTGACCAAAATTGACATTTTTACAGACTTTTTCTCCTACTCAGAGGCTTCAATTTCGACCAATTTCAGGCATTAAAGTGACTCTAAACACACTTATTTTTGTTCCAAAAGTTATAATTCACATGCAATAGTCATTTACAGTCAAAAAATTAAATATTAAAAAATTACTATTTTTGACCATCTGGAGAAAGTTCGACAGGTCACAGGTCATCGTTTTTCATCAGAAAATTGATTTTTTGGACTGTAGAAAAATTGATTCAAAATGTCATTTGGATTGGGCCTCATGTTGAATAACTACTTGTTAAAGCCTCAATGTGACCAAAATTGCCATTTTTACAGACTTTTTCTCCTACTCAGAAGCTTCTATTTCGACCAATTTCAGGCATTAAAGTGACTCTAAACACACTTATTTTTGTTCCAAAAGTGATAATTCACATGCAATAGTCATTTACAGTCAAAAAATTAAATATTAAAAAATTACTATTTTTGACCATATGGAGAAAGTTTTACAGGTCACGGGTCATCGTTTTTCATCAGAAAATTGATTTTTTGGACTGTAGAAAAATTGATTCAAAATGTCATTTGGATTGTGCCTTATGTTGAATAATCACTTTTTAAAGCCTCAATGTGACTAAAATTGACATTTTTACAGACTTTTTCTCCTACTCAGCTTTTATTTTGACCAATTTTAGGCATTAAAATGACTCTAAACACACTTATTTTAGTTCCAAAAGTGATAATTCACATGCAATAGTCATTTACAGTCAAAAAATTTTATTATTAAAAAATTACCATTTTTGACCATCTGGGGAAAATTCGACAGGTCACGGGTCATCGTTTTTCATCAGAAAATAGATTTTTTGGACTTTAGAAAAATTGATTCAAAATGTCATTTGGATTGTGCCTCATGTTGAATAATCACTTTTTAAAGCCTCCATGTGACCAACATTGACATTTTTACAGACTTTTTCTCCTACTCAGAGGCTTCTATTTTGACCAATTTCAGGCATTAAAATGACTCTAAACACACTTATTTTTGTTCCAAAAGTGATAATTCACATGCAATAGTCATTTACAGTCAAAAAATTAAATATAAAAAAATTACCATTTTTGACCATCTGGAGAAAGTTTGACAGGTCACGGGTCATCGTTTTTCATCAGAAAATAGATTTTTTGGACTTTAGTAAAATTGATTCAAAATGTCATTTGGATTGTGCCTCATGTTGAATAATTACTTTTTAAAGCCTCAATGTGACCAAAATTGACATTTTTACAGACTTTTTCTCCTACTCAGAGGCTTCTATTTTGACCAATTTCAGGCATTAAAATGACTCTAAACACACTTATTTTAGTTCCAAAAGTGATAATTCACATGCAATAGTCATTAAGTCAAAAAATTAAATATTAAAAAATTACCATTTTTGACCAATCGCGAGAAAGTTTGACAGGTCACGGGTCATCGTTTTTCATCAGAAAATTTATTTTATGGACTGTAGAAAAATTGATTCAAAATGTCATTTAGATTGTGCCTCATGTTGAATAACTACTTTTTAAAGCCTCAATGTGACCAAAATTGCCATTTTTACAGACTTTTTCTCCTACTCAGAAGCTTCTATTTCGACCAATTTCAGGCATTTAAGTGACTCTAAACACACTTATTTTAGTTCCAAAAGTGATAATTCACATGCAATAGTCATTTACAGTCAAAAAATTAAATATGAAAAAATTACTATTTTTGACCATATGGAGAAAGTTCGACAGGTCACGGGTCATCGTTTTTCATCAGAAAATTGATTTTTTGGACTGTAGAAAAATTGATTCAAAATGTCATTTGGATTGTGCCTTATGTTGAATAATCACTTTTTAAAGGCTCAATGTGACTAAAATTGACATTTTTACAGACCTTTTCTCCTACTCAGAGGCTTCTATTTTGACCAATTTCAGGCATTAAAATGACTCTAAACACACTTTTTTTTGTTCCAAAAGTGATAATTCACATGCAATAGTCATTTACAGTCAAAAAATTAAATATTAAAAAATTACCATTTTTGACCATCTGGAGAAAGTTTGACAGGTCACGGGTCATCGTTTTTCATCAGAAAATAGATTTTTTGGACTTTAGTAAAATTGATTCAAAATGTCATTTGGATTGTGCCTCATGTTGAATAATTACTTTTTAAAGCCTTAATGTGACCAAAATTGACATTTTTACAGACTTTTTCTCCTACTCAGAGGCTATTTTGACCAATTTCAGGCATTAAAATGACTCTAAACACACTTATTTTAGTTCCAAAAGTGATAATTCACATGCAATAGTCATTTACAGTCAAAAAATTAAATATTAAAAAATTACTAATTTTGACCATATGGAGAAAGTTCGACAGGTCACAGGTCATCGTTTTTCATCAGAAAATTGATTTTTTGGACTGTAGAAAAATTGATTCAAAATGTCATTTGGATTGGGCCTCATGTTGAATAACTACTTGTTAAAGCCTCAATGTGACCAAAATTGCCATTTTTACAGACTTTTTCTCCTACTCAGAAGCTTCTATTTCGACCAATTTCAGGCATTAAAGTGACTCTAAACACACTTATTTTTGTTCCAAAAGTGATAATTCACATGCAATAGTCATTTACAGTCAAAAAATTAAATATTAAAAAATTACTATTTTTGACCATATGGAGAAAGTTTTACAGGTCACGGGTCATCGTTTTTCATCAGAAAATTGATTTTTTGGACTGTAGAAAAATTGATTCAAAATGTCATTTGGATTGTGCCTTATGTTGAATAATCACTTTTTAAAGCCTCAATGTGACTAAAATTGACATTTTTACAGACTTTTTCTCCTACTCAGCTTTTATTTTGACCAATTTTAGGCATTAAAATGACTCTAAACACACTTATTTTAGTTCCAAAAGTGATAATTCACATGCAATAGTCATTTACAGTCAAAAAATTTTATTATTAAAAAATTACCATTTTTGACCATCTGGGGAAAATTCGACAGGTCACGGGTCATCGTTTTTCATCAGAAAATAGATTTTTTGGACTTTAGAAAAATTGATTCAAAATGTCATTTGGATTGTGCCTCATGTTGAATAATCACTTTTTAAAGCCTCCATGTGACCAACATTGACATTTTTACAGACTTTTTCTCCTACTCAGAGGCTTCTATTTTGACCAATTTCAGGCATTAAAATGACTCTAAACACACTTATTTTTGTTCCAAAAGTGATAATTCACATGCAATAGTCATTTACAGTCAAAAAATTAAATATCAAAAAATTACCATTTTTGACCATCTGGAGAAAGTTTGACAGGTCACGGGTCATCGTTTTTCATCAGAAAATTTATTTTATGGACTGTAGAAAAATTGATTCAAAATGTCATTTAGATTGTGCCTCATGTTGAATAACTACTTTTTAAAGCCTCAATGTGACCAAAATTGCCATTTTTACAGACTTTTTCTCCTACTCAGAAGCTTCTATTTTGACCAATTTCAGGCATTAAAATGACTCTAAACACACTTATTTTTGTTCCAAAAGTGATAATTCACATGCAATAGTCATTTACAGTCAAAAAATTAAATATTACAAAATTACCATTTTTGACCATCTGGAGAAAGTTTGACAGGTCACGGGTCATCGTTTTTCATCAGAAAATGTATTTTATGGACTGTAGAAAAATTGATTCAAAATGTCATTTAGATTGTGCCTCATGTTGAATAACTACGTTTTAAAGCCTCAATGTGACCAAAATTGCCATTTTTACAGACTTTTTCTCCTACTCAGAAGCTTCTATTTCGACCAATTTCAGGCATTAAAGTGACTCTAAACACACTTATTTTAGTTCCAAAAGTGATAATTCACATGCAATAGTCATTTACAGTCAAAAAATTAAATATTAAAAAATTACTATTTTTGACCATATGGAGAAAGTTCGACAGGTCACGGGTCATCGTTTTACATCAGAAAATTGATTTTTTGGACTGTAGAAAAATTGATTCAAAATATCATTTGGATTGTGCCTTATGTTGAATAATCACTTTTTAAAGCCTCAATGTGACTAAAATTGACATTTTTACAGACTTTTTCTCCTACTCAGAAGCTTTTATTTTGACCAATTTTAGGCATTAAAATGACTCTAAACACACTGTTTTAGTTCCAAAAGTGATAATTCACATGCAATAGTCATTTACAGTAAAAAAACTTTAATATTAAAAAATTACCATTTTTGACCATATGGAGAAAGTTCGACAGGTCACGGGTCATCGTTTTTCATCAGAAAATAGATTTTTTGGACTTTAGTAAAATTGATTCAAAATGTCATTTGGATTGTGCCTCATGTTGAATAATTACTTTTTAAAGCCTCAATGTGACCAAAATTGACATTTTTACAGACTTTTTCTCCTACTCAGAGGCTTCTATTTTGACCAATTTCAGGCATTAAAATGACTCTAAACACACTTATTTTAGTTCCAAAAGTGATAATTCACATGCAATAGTCATTTACAGTCAAAAAATTAAATATTAAAAAATTACTAATTTTGACCATATGGAGAAAGTTCGACAGGTCACGGGTCATCGTTTTTCATCAGAAAATTGATTTTTTGGACTGTAGAAAAATTGATTCAAAATGTCATTTGGATTGTGCCTCATGTTGAATAATCACTTTTTAAAGCCTCCATGTGACCAAAATTGACATTTTTACAGACTTTTTCTCCTACTCAGAGGCTTCTATTTTGACCAATTTCAGGCATTAAAATCTCTAAACACACTTATTTTTGTTCCAAAAGTGATAATTCACATGCAATAGTCATTTACAGTCAAAAAATTAAATATCAAAAAATTACCATTTTTGACCATCTGGAGAAAGTTTGACAGGTCACGGGTCATCGTTTTTCATCAGAAAATTGATTTTTTGGACTGTAGAAAAATTGATTCAAAATGTCATTTGGATTGTGCCTTATGTTGAATAATCACTTTTTAAAGCCTCAATGTGACTAAAATTGACATTTTTACAGACCTTTTCTCCTACTCAGAGGCTTCTATTTTGACCAATTTCAGGCATTAAAATGACTCTAAACACACTTATTTTTGTTCCAAAAGTGATAATTCACATGCAATAGTCATTTACAGTCAAAAAATTAAATATTAAAAAATTACCATTTTTGACCATCTGGAGAAAGTTTGACAGGTCACGGGTCATCGTTTTTCATCAGAAAATGTATTTTATGGACTGTAGAAAAATTGATTCAAAATGTCATTTAGATTGTGCCTCATGTTGAATAACTACTTTTTAAAGCCTCAATGTGACCAAAATTGCCATTTTTACAGACTTTTTCTCCTACTCAGAAGCTTCTATTTCGACCAATTTCAGGCATTAAAGTGACTCTAAACACACTTATTTTTGTTCCAAAAGTGATAATTCACATGCAATAGTCATTTACAGTCAAAAAATTTAATATTAAAAAATTACCATTTTTGACCATCTGGAGAAAGTTTGACAGGTCACGGGTCATCGTTTTTCATCAGAAAATTTATTTTATGGACTGTAGAAAAATTGATTCAAAATGTCATTTAGATTGTGCCTCATGTTGAATAACTACTTTTTAAAGCCTCAATGTGACCAAAATTGCCATTTTTACAGACTTTTTCTCCTACTCAGCTTTTATTTTGACCAATTTTAGGCATTAAAATGACTCTAAACACACTTATTTTAGTTCCAAAAGTGATAATTCACATGCAATAGTCATTTACAGTCAAAAAACTTTAATATTAAAAAATTACCATTTTTGACCATATGGAGAAAGTTCGACAGGTCACGGGTCATCGTTTTTCATCAGAAAATAGATTTTTTGGACTTTAGTAAAATTGATTCAAAATGTCATTTGGATTGTGCCTCATGTTGAATAATTAGTTTTTAAAGCCTCAATGTGACCAAAATTGACATTTTTATAGACTTTTTCTCCTACTCAGAGGCTTCTATTTTGACCAATTTCAGGCATTAAAATGACTCTAAACACACTTATTTTAGTTCCAAAAGTGATAATTCACATGCAATAGTCATTTACAGTCAAAAAATTAAATATTACAAAATTACTAATTTTGACCATATGGAGAAAGTTCGACAGGTCACGGGTCATCGTTTTTCATCAGAAAATTGATTTTTTGGACTGTAGAAAAATTGATTCAAAATGTCATTTGGATTGTGCCTCATGTTGAATAATCACTTTTTAAAGCCTCAATGTGACCAAAATTCACATTTTTACAGACTTTTTCTCCTACACAGAGGCTTCAATTTCGACCAATTTCAGGCATTAAAGTGACTCTAAACACACTTATTTTTGTTCCAAAAGTTATAATTCACATGCAATAGTCATTTACAGTCAAAAAATTAAATATTAAAAAATTACTATTTTTGACCATCTGGAGAAAGTTCGACAGGTCACAGGTCATCGTTTTTCATCAGAAAATTGATTTTTTGGACTGTAGAAAAATTGATTCAAAATGTCATTTGGATTGGGCCTCATGTTGAATAACTACTTGTTAAAGCCTCAATGTGACCAAAATTGCCATTTTTACAGACTTTTTCTCCTACTCAGAAGATTCTATTTCGACCAATTTCAGGCATTAAAGTGACTCTAAACACACTTATTTTAGTTCCAAAAGTGATAATTCACATGGAATAGTCCTTTACAGTCAAAAAATGAAAAATTAAAAAATTACCATTTTTGACCATCTGGAGAAAATTCGACAGGTCACGGGTCATCATTTTTCATCAGAAAATAGATTTTTTGGACTTTAGAAAAATTGATTCAAAATGTCATTTAGATTGTGCCTCATGTTGAATAACTACTTTTTAAAGCCTCAATGTGACTAAAATTGCCATTTTTACAGACTTTTTCTCCTACTCAGAAGCTTTTATTTTGACCAATTTTAGGCATTAAAATGACTCTAAACACACTGTTTTAGTTCCAAAAGTGATAATTCACATGCAATAGTCATTTACAGTCAAAAAACTTTAATATTAAAAAATTACCATTTTTGATCATCTGGAGAAAGTTTGACAGGTCACGGGTCATCGTTTTTCATCAGAAAATTGATTTTTTTGGACTGTAGAAAAATTGATTCAAAATGTCATTTGGATTGTGTTGAATAATCACTTTTTAAAGCCTCAACGTGACTAAAATTGACATTTTTACAGACCTTTTCTCCTACTCAGAGGCTTCTATTTTGACCAATTTCAGGCATTAAAATGACTCTAAACACACTTATTTTTGTTCCAAAAGTGATAATTCACATGCAATAGTCATTTACAGTCAAAAAATTAAATATTAAAAAATTACCATTTTTGACCATCTGGAGAAAGTTTGACAGGTCACGGGTCATCGTTTTTCATCAGAAAATGTATTTTATGGACTGTAGAAAAATTGATTCAAAATGTCATTTAGATTGTGCCTCATGTGCCTCATGTTGAATAACTACTTTTTAAAGCCTCAATGTGACCAAAATTGCCATTTTTACAGACTTTTTCTCCTACTCAGAGGCTTCTATTTTGACCAATTTCAGGCATTAAAATGACTCTAAACACACTTATTTTTGTTCCAAAAGTGATAATTCACATGCAATAGTCATTTACAGTCAAAAAATTAAATATTAAAAAATTACCATTTTTGACCATCTGGAGAAAGTTTGACAGGTCACCGGTCATCGTTTTTCATCAGAAAATTTATTTTATGGACTGTAGAAAAATTGATTCAAAATGTCATTTAGATTGTGCCTCATGTTGAATAACTACTTTTTAAAGCCTCAATGTGACTAAAATTGACATTTTTACAGACTTTTTCTCCTACTCAGAAGCTTTTATTTTGACCAATTTTAGGCATTAAAATGACTCTAAACACACTTATTTTAGTTCCAAAAGTGATAATTCACATGCAATAGTCATTTACA
Source organism: Triturus cristatus (assembly GCF_964204655.1). Taxonomy (NCBI): domain Eukaryota; kingdom Metazoa; phylum Chordata; class Amphibia; order Caudata; family Salamandridae; genus Triturus; species Triturus cristatus. The sequence continues at coordinate 1,436,402,968 of NC_140590.1, forward strand.
GTCAAAAAATTACATATTAAAAAATTACTATTTTTGACCATATGGAGAAAGTTCGACAGGTCACGGGTCATCGTTTTTTATCAGAAAATTGATTTTTTGGACTGTAGAAAAATTGATTCAAAATGTCATTTGGATTGTGCCTCATGTTGAATAATCACTTTTTAAAGCCTCCATGTGACCAAAATTGACATTTTTACAGACTTTTTCTCCTACTCAGAGGCTTCTATTTTGACCAATTTCAGGCATTAAAATGACTCTAAACACACTTATTTTTGTTCCAAAAGTGATAATTCACATGCAATAGTCATTTACAGTCAAAAAATTAAATATAAAAAAATTACCATTTTTGACCATCTGGAGAAAGTTCGACAGGTCACAGGTCATCGTTTTTCATCAGAAAATTGATTTTTTGGACTGTAGAAAAATTGATTCAAAATGTCATTTGGATTGGGCCTCATGTTGAATAACTACTTGTTAAAGCCTCAATGTGACCAAAATTGCCATTTTTACAGACTTTTTCTCCTACTCAGAAGATTCTATTTCGACCAATTTCAGGCATTAAAGTGACTCTAAACACACTTATTTTAGTTCCAAAAGTGATAATTCACATGGAATAGTCCTTTACAGTCAAAAAATGAAAAATTAAAAAATTACCATTTTTGACCATCTGGAGAAAATTCGACAGGTCACGGGTCATCATTTTTCATCAGAAAATAGATTTTTTGGACTTTAGAAAAATTGATTCAAAATGTCATTTGGATTGTGCCTCATGTTGAATGACTACTTTTTAAAGCCTCAATGTGACCAAAATTGCCATTTTTACAGACTTTTTCTCCTACTCAGAAGCTTTTATTTTGACCAATTTTAGGCATTAAAATGACTCTAAACACACTGTTTTAGTTCCAAAAGTGATAATTCACATGCAATAGTCATTTACAGTCAAAAAACTTTAATATTAAAAAATTACCATTTTTGACCATCTGGAGAAAGTTTGACAGGTCACGGGTCATCGTTTTTCATCAGAAAATTGATTTTTTGGACTGTAGAAAAATTGATTCAAAATGTCATTTGGATTGTGCCTTATGTTGAATAATCACTTTTTAAAGCCTCAATGTGACTAAAATTGACATTTTTACAGACCTTTTCTCCTACTCAGAGGCTTCTATTTTGACCAATTTCAGGCATTAAAATGACTCTAAACACACTTATTTTTGTTCCAAAAGTGATAATTCACATGCAATAGTCATTTACAGTCAAAAAACTTAAATATTAAAAAATTACCATTTTTGACCATCTGGAGAAAGTTTGACAGGTCACCGGTCATCGTTTTTCATCAGAAAATTTATTTTATGGACTGTAGAAAAATTGATTCAAAATGTCATTTAGATTGTGCCTCATGTTGAATAACTACTTTTTAAAGCCTCAATGTGACCAAAATTGCCATTTTTACAGACTTTTTCTCCTACTCAGAAGCTTCTATTTCGACCAATTTCAGGCATTAAAGTGACTCTAAACACACTTATTTTAGTTCCAAAAGTGATAATTCACATGCAATAGTCATTTACAGTCAAAAAATTACATATAAAAAAATTACTATTTTTGACCATATGGAGAAAGTTCGACAGGTCACGGGTCATCGTTTTTCATCAGAAAATTGATTTTCTGGACTGTAGAAAAATTGATTCAAAATGTCATTTGGATTGTGCCTCATGTTGAATAATCACTTTTTAAAGCCTCAATGTGACCAAAATTGCCATTTTTACAGACTTTTTCTCCTACTCAGAAGCTTTTATTTTGACCAATTTTAGGCATTAAAATGACTCTAAACACACTGTTTTAGTTCCAAAAGTGATAATTCACATGCAATAGTCATTTACAGTCAAAAAACTTTAATATTAAAAAATTACCATTTTTGACCATCTGGAGAAAGTTTGACAGGTCACGGGTCATCGTTTTTCATCAGAAAATTGATTTTTTTGGACTGTAGAAAAATTGATTCAAAATGTCATTTGGATTGTGCCTTATGTTGAATAATCACTTTTTAAAGCCTCAACGTGACTAAAATTGACATTTTTACAGACCTTTTCTCCTACTCAGAGGCTTCTATTTTGACCAATTTCAGGCATTAAAATGACTCTAAACACACTTATTTTTGTTCCAAAAGTGATAATTCACATGCAATAGTCATTTACAGTCAAAAAATTAAATATTAAAAAATTACCATTTTTGACCATCTGGAGAAAGTTTGACAGGTCACGGGTCATCGTTTTTCATCAGAAAATGTATTTTATGGACTGTAGAAAAATTGATTCAAAATGTCATTTAGATTGTGCCTCATGTTGAATAACTACTTTTTAAAGCCTCAATGTGACCAAAATTGCCATTTTTACAGACTTTTTCTCCTACTCAGAGGCTTCTATTTTGACCAATTTCAGGCATTAAAATGACTCTAAACACACTTATTTTTGTTCCAAAAGTGATAATTCACATGCAATAGTCATTTACAGTCAAAAAATTAAATATTAAAAAATTACCATTTTTGACCATCTGGAGAAAGTTTGACAGGTCACCGGTCATCGTTTTTCATCAGAAAATTTATTTTATGGACTGTAGAAAAATTGATTCAAAATGTCATTTAGATTGTGCCTCATTGAATAACTACTTTTTAAAGCCTCAATGTGACTAAAATTGATATTTTTACAGACTTTTTCTCCTACTCAGAAGCTTTTATTTTGACCAATTTTAGGCATTAAAATGACTCTAAACACACTTATTTTAGTTCCAAAAGTGATAATTCACATGCAATAGTCATTTACAGTCAAAAAATTACATATTAAAAAATTACTATTTTTGACCATATGGAGAAAGTTCGACAGGTCACGGGTCATCGTTTTTTATCAGAAAATTGATTTTTTGGACTGTAGAAAAATTGATTCAAAATGTCATTTGGATTGTGCCTCATGTTGAATAATCACTTTTTAAAGCCTCCATGTGACCAAAATTGACATTTTTACAGACTTTTTCTCCTACTCAGAGGCTTCTATTTTGACCAATTTCAGGCATTAAAATGACTCTAAACACACTTATTTTTGTTCCAAAAGTGATAATTCACATGCAATAGTCATTTACAGTCAAAAAATTAAATATAAAAAAATTACCATTTTTGACCATCTGGAGAAAGTTCGACAGGTCACAGGTCATCGTTTTTCATCAGAAAATTGATTTTTTGGACTGTAGAAAAATTGATTCAAAATGTCATTTGGATTGGGCCTCATGTTGAATAACTACTTGTTAAAGCCTCAATGTGACCAAAATTGCCATTTTTACAGACTTTTTCTCCTACTCAGAAGATTCTATTTCGACCAATTTCAGGCATTAAAGTGACTCTAAACACACTTATTTTAGTTCCAAAAGTGATAATTCACATGGAATAGTCCTTTACAGTCAAAAAATGAAAAATTAAAAAATTACCATTTTTGACCATCTGGAGAAAATTCGACAGGTCACGGGTCATCGTTTTTCATCAGAAAATTGATTTTCTGGACTGTAGAAAAATTGATTCAAAATGTCATTTGGATTGTGCCTCATGTTGAATAATCACTTTTTAAAGCCTCAATGTGACCAAAATTGCCATTTTTACGGACTTTTTCTCCTACTCAGAAGCTTCTATTTTGACCAATTTCAGGCATTAAAATGACTCTAAACACACTTATTTTTGTTCCAAAAGTGATAATTCACATGCAATAGTCATTTACAGTCAAAAAATTAAATATTAAAAAATTACCATTTTTGACCATCTGGAGAAAGTTTGACAGGTCACGGGTCATCGTTTTTCATCAGAAAATTTATTTTATGGACTGTAGAAAAATTGATTCAAAATGTCATTTAGATTGTGCCTCATGTTGAATAACTACTTTTTAAAGCTTCAATGTGACCAAAATTGCCATTTTTACAGACTTTTTCTCTTACTCAGAAGCTTCTATTTCGACCAATTTCAGGCATTAAAGTGACTCTAAACACACTTATTTTTGTTCCAAAAGTGATAATTCACATGCAATAGTCATTTACAGTCAAAAAATTAAATATTAAAAAATTACTATTTTTGACCATATGGAGAAAGTTCGACAGGTCACGGGTCATCATTTTTCATCAGAAAATAGATTTTTTGGACTGTAGAAAAATTGATTCAAAATGTCATTTGGATTGTGCCTTATGTTGAATCATCACTTTTTAAAGCCTCAATGTGACTAAAATTGCCATTTTTACAGACTTTTTCTCCTACTCAGAAGCTTCTATTTTGACCAATTTCAGGCATTAAAATGACTCTAAACACACTTATTTTTGTTCCAAAAGTGATAATTCACATGGAATAGTCCTTTACAGTCAAAAAATTAAAAATTAAAAAATTACCATTTTTGACCATCTGGAGAAAATTCGACAGGTCACGGGTCATCATTTTTCATCAGAAAATAGATTTTTTGGACTTTAGAAAAATTGATTCAAAATGTCATTTGGATTGTGCCTCATGTTGAATAATCACTTTTTAAAGCCTCAATGTGACCAAAATTGACATTTTTACAGACTTTTTCTCCTACTCAGAGGCTTCTATTTCGACCAATTTCAGGCATTAAAATGACTCTAAACACACTTATTTTTGTTCCAAAAGTGATAATTCACATGGAATAGTCCTTTACAGTCAAAAAAGGAAAAATTAAAAAATTACCATTTTTGACCATCTGGAGAAAATTCGACAGGTCACGGGTCATCGTTTTTCATCAGAAAATAGATTTTTTGGACTTTAGAAAAATTGATTCAAAATGTCATTTGGATTGTGCCTCATGTTGAATAACTACTTTTTAAAGCCTCAATGTGACCAAAATTGCCATTTTTACAGACTTTTTCTCCTACTCAGAAGCTTTTATTTTGACCAATTTTAGGCATTAAAATGACTCTAAACACACTGTTTTAGTTCCAAAAGTGATAATTCACATGCAATAGTCATTTACAGTCAAAAAACTTTAATATTAAAAAATTACCATTTTTGACCATCTGGAGAAAGTTTGACAGGTCACGGGTCATCGTTTTTCATCAGAAAATTGATTTTTTGGACTGTAGAAAAATTGATTCAAAATGTCATTTGGATTGTGCCTTATGTTGAATAATCACTTTTTAAAGCCTCAATGTGACTAAAATTGACATTTTTACAGACCTTTTCTCCTACTCTGAGGCTTCTATTTTGACCAATTTCAGGCATTAAAATGACTCTAAACACACTTATTTTTGTTCCAAAAGTGATAATTCACATGCAATAGTCATTTACAGTCAAAAAACTTAAATATTAAAAAATTACCATTTTTGACCATCTGGAGAAAGTTTGACAGGTCACCGGTCATCGTTTTTCATCAGAAAATTTATTTTATGGACTGTAGAAAAATTGATTCAAAATGTCATTTAGATTGTGCCTCATGTTGAATAACTACTTTTTAAAGCCTCAATGTGACCAAAATTGCCATTTTTACAGACTTTTTCTCCTACTCAGAAGCTTCTATTTCGACCAATTTCAGGCATTAAAGTGACTCTAAACACACTTATTTTAGTTCCAAAAGTGATAATTCACATGCAATAGTCATTTACAGTCAAAAAATTACATATAAAAAAATTACTATTTTTGACCATATGGAGAAAGTTCGACAGGTCACGGGTCATCGTTTTTCATCAGAAAATTGATTTTCTGGACTGTAGAAAAATTGATTCAAAATGTCATTTGGATTGTGCCTCATGTTGAATAATCACTTTTTAAAGCCTCAATGTGACCAAAATTGCCATTTTTACAGACTTTTTCTCCTACTCAGAGGCTTCTATTTTGACCAATTTCAGGCATTAAAATGACTCTAAACACACTTATTTTTGTTCCAAAAGTGATAATTCACATGCAATAGTCATTTACAGTCAAAAAATTAAATATTAAAAAATTACCATTTTTGACCATCTGGAGAAAGTTTGACAGGTCACCGGTCATCGTTTTTCATCAGAAAATTTATTTTATGGACTGTAGAAAAATTGATTCAAAATGTCATTTAGATTGTGCCTCATGTTGAATAACTACTTTTTAAAGCCTCAATGTGACTAAAATTGACATTTTTACAGACTTTTTCTCCTACTCAGAAGCTTTTATTTTGACCAATTTTAGGCATTAAAATGACTCTAAACACACTTATTTTAGTTCCAAAAGTGATAATTCACATGCAATAGTCATTTACAGTCAAAAAATTACATATTAAAAAATTACTATTTTTGACCATATGGAGAAAGTTCGACAGGTCACGGGTCATCGTTTTTTATCAGAAAATTGATTTTTTGGACTGTAGAAAAATTGATTCAAAATGTCATTTGGATTGTGCCTCATGTTGAATAATCACTTTTTAAAGCCTCCATGTGACCAAAATTGACATTTTTACAGACTTTTTCTCCTACTCAGAGGCTTCTATTTTGACCAATTTCAGGCATTAAAATGACTCTAAACACACTTATTTTTGTTCCAAAAGTGATAATTCACATGCAATAGTCATTTACAGTCAAAAAATTAAATATAAAAAAATTACCATTTTTGACCATCTGGAGAAAGTTCGACAGGTCACAGGTCATCGTTTTTCATCAGAAAATTGATTTTTTGGACTGTAGAAAAATTGATTCAAAATGTCATTTGGATTGGGCCTCATGTTGAATAACTACTTGTTAAAGCCTCAATGTGACCAAAATTGCCATTTTTACAGACTTTTTCTCCTACTCAGAAGTTTCTATTTCGACCAATTTCAGGCATTAAAGTGACTCTAAACACACTTATTTTAGTTCCAAAAGTGATAATTCACATGGAATAGTCCTTTACAGTCAAAAAATGAAAAATTAAAAAATTACCATTTTTGACCATCTGGAGAAAATTCGACAGGTCACGGGTCATCATTTTTCATCAGAAAGTAGATTTTTTGGACTTTAGAAAAATTGATTCAAAATGTCATTTGGATTGTGCCTCATGTTGAATAACTACTTTTTAAAGCCTCAATGTGACCAAAATTGCCATTTTTACAGACTTTTTCTCCTACTCAGAAGCTTTTATTTTGACCAATTTTAGGCATTAAAATGACTCTAAACACACTGTTTTAGTTCCAAAAGTGATAATTCACATGCAATAGTCATTTACAGTCAAAAAACTTTAATATTAAAAAATTACCATTTTTGACCATCTGGAGAAAGTTTGACAGGTCACGGGTCATCGTTTTTCATCAGAAAATTGATTTTTTGGACTGTAGAAAAATTGATTCAAAATGTCATTTGGATTGTGCCTTATGTTGAATAATCACTTTTTAAAGCCTCAATGTGACTAAAATTGACATTTTTACAGACCTTTTCTCCTACTCAGAGGCTTCTATTTTGACCAATTTCAGGCATTAAAATGACTCTAAACACACTTATTTTTGTTCCAAAAGTGATAATTCACATGCAATAGTCATTTACAGTCAAAAAACTTAAATATTAAAAAATTACCATTTTTGACCATCTGGAGAAAGTTTGACAGGTCACCGGTCATCGTTTTTCATCAGAAAATTTATTTTATGGACTGTAGAAAAATTGATTCAAAATGTCATTTAGATTGTGCCTCATGTTGAATAACTACTTTTTAAAGCCTCAATGTGACCAAAATTGCCATTTTTACAGACTTTTTCTCCTACTCAGAAGCTTCTATTTCGACCAATTTCAGGCATTAAAGTGACTCTAAACACACTTATTTTAGTTCCAAAAGTGATAATTCACATGCAATAGTCATTTACAGTCAAAAAATTACATATAAAAAAATTACTATTTTTGACCATATGGAGAAAGTTCGACAGGTCACGGGTCATCGTTTTTCATCAGAAAATTGATTTTCTGGACTGTAGAAAAATTGATTCAAAATGTCATTTGGATTGTGCCTCATGTTGAATAATCACTTTTTAAAGCCTCAATGTGACCAAAATTGCCATTTTTACAGACTTTTTCTCTTACTCAGAAGCTTCTAATTTCGACCAATTTCAGGCATTAAAGTGACTCTAAACACACTTATTTTTGTTCCAAAAGTGATAATTCACATGCAATAGTCATTTACAGTCAAAAAATTAAATATTAAAAAATTACCATTTTTGACCATCTGGAGAAAGTTTGACAGGTCACGGGTCATCGTTTTTCATCAGAAAATGTATTTTATGGACTGTAGAAAAATTGATTCAAAATGTCATTTAGATTGTGCCTCATGTTGAATAACTACTTTTTAAAGCCTCAATGTGACCAAAATTGCCATTTTTACAGACTTTTTCTCCTACTCAGAGGCTTCTATTTTGACCAATTTCAGGCATTAAAATGACTCTAAACACACTTATTTTTGTTCCAAAAGTGATAATTCACATGCAATAGTCATTTACAGTCAAAAAATTAAATATTAAAAAATTACCATTTTTGACCATCTGGAGAAAGTTTGACAGGTCACCGGTCATCGTTTTTCATCAGAAAATTTATTTTATGGACTGTAGAAAAATTGATTCAAAATGTCATTTAGATTGTGCCTCATGTTGAATAACTACTTTTTAAAGCCTCAATGTGACTAAAATTGACATTTTTACAGACTTTTTCTCCTACTCAGAAGCTTTTATTTTGACCAATTTTAGGCATTAAAATGACTCTAAACACACTTATTTTAGTTCCAAAAGTGATAATTCACATGCAATAGTCATTTACAGTCAAAAAATTACATATTAAAAAATTACTATTTTTGACCATATGGAGAAAGTTCGACAGGTCACGGGTCATCGTTTTTTATCAGAAAATTGATTTTTTGGACTGTAGAAAAATTGATTCAAAATGTCATTTGGATTGTGCCTCATGTTGAATAATCACTTTTTAAAGCCTCCATGTGACCAAAATTGACATTTTTACAGACTTTTTCTCCTACTCAGAGGCTTCTATTTTGACCAATTTCAGGCATTAAAATGACTCTAAACACACTTATTTTTGTTCCAAAAGTGATAATTCACATGCAATAGTCATTTACAGTCAAAAAATTAAATATAAAAAAATTACCATTTTTGACCATCTGGAGAAAGTTCGACAGGTCACAGGTCATCGTTTTTCATCAGAAAATTGATTTTTTGGACTGTAGAAAAATTGATTCAAAATGTCATTTGGATTGGGCCTCATGTTGAATAACTACTTGTTAAAGCCTCAATGTGACCAAAATTGCCATTTTTACAGACTTTTTCTCCTACTCAGAAGATTCTATTTCGACCAATTTCAGGCATTAAAGTGACTCTAAACACACTTATTTTAGTTCCAAAAGTGATAATTCACATGGAATAGTCCTTTACAGTCAAAAAATGAAAAATTAAAAAATTACCATTTTTGACCATCTGGAGAAAATTCGACAGGTCACGGGTCATCATTTTTCATCAGAAAATAGATTTTTTGGACTTTAGAAAAATTGATTCAAAATGTCATTTGGATTGTGCCTCATGTTGAATAACTACTTTTTAAAGCCTCAATGTGACCAAAATTGCCATTTTTACAGACTTTTTCTTCTACTCAGAAGCTTTTATTTTGACCAATTTTAGGCATTAAAATGACTCTAAACACACTGTTTTAGTTCCAAAAGTGATAATTCACATGCAATAGTCATTTACAGTCAAAAAACTTTAATATTAAAAAATTACCATTTTTGACCATCTGGAGAAAGTTTGACAGGTCACCGGTCATCGTTTTTCATCAGAAAATTTATTTTATGGACTGTAGAAAAATTGATTCAAAATGTCATTTAGATTGTGCCTCATGTTGAATAACTACTTTTTAAAGCCTCAATGTGACCAAAATTGCCATTTTTACAGACTTTTTCTCCTACTCAGAAGCTTCTATTTCGACCAATTTCAGGCATTAAAGTGACTCTAAACACACTTATTTTAGTTCCAAAAGTGATAATTCACATGCAATAGTCATTTACAGTCAAAAAATTACATATAAAAAAATTACTATTTTTGACCATATGGAGAAAGTTCGACAGGTCACGGGTCATCGTTTTTCATCAGAAAATTGATTTTCTGGACTGTAGAAAAATTGATTCAAAATGTCATTTGGATTGTGCCTCATGTTGAATAATCACTTTTTAAAGCCTCAATGTGACCAAAATTGCCATTTTTACGGACTTTTTCTCCTACTCAGAAGCTTCTATTTTGACCAATTTCAGGCATTAAAATGACTCTAAACACACTTATTTTTGTTCCAAAAGTGATAATTCACATGCAATAGTCATTTACAGTCAAAAAATTAAATATTAAAAAATTACCATTTTTGACCATCTGGAGAAAGTTTGACAGGTCACGGGTCATCGTTTTTCATCAGAAAATTTATTTTATGGACTGTAGAAAAATTGATTCAAAATGTCATTTAGATTGTGCCTCATGTTGAATAACTACTTTTTAAAGCTTCAATGTGACCAAAATTGCCATTTTTACAGACTTTTTCTCTTACTCAGAAGCTTCTATTTCGACCAATTTCAGGCATTAAAGTGACTCTAAACACACTTATTTTTGTTCCAAAAGTGATAATTCACATGCAATAGTCATTTACAGTCAAAAAATTAAATATTAAAAAATTACTATTTTTGACCATATGGAGAAAGTTCGACAGGTCACGGGTCATCGTTTTTCATCAGAAAATTGATTTTTTGGACTGTAGAAAAATTGATTCAAAATGTCATTTGGATTGTGCCTTATGTTGAATCATCACTTTTTAAAGCCTCAACGTGACTAAAATTGACATTTTTACAGACTTTTTCTCCTACTCAGAATCTTTTATTTTGACCAATTTTAGGCATTAAAATGACTCTAAACACACTTATTTTAGTTCCAAAAGTGATAATTCACATGCAATAGTCATTTACAGTCAAAAAACTTTAATATTAAAAAATTACCATTTTTGACCATCTGGAGAAAATTCGACAGGTCACGGGTCATCATTTTTCATCAGAAAATAGATTTTTTGGACTGTAGAAAAATTGATTCAAAATGTCACTTGGATTGTGCCTCATGTTGAATAACTACTTGTTAAAGCCTCAATGTGACAAAAATTGCCATTTTTACAGACTTTTTCTCCTACTCAGAAGATTCTATTTCGACCAATTTCAGGCATTAAAGTGACTCTAAACACACTTATTTTAGTTCCAAAAGTGATAATTCACATGGAATAGTCCTTTACAGTCAAAAAATGAAAAATTAAAAAATTACCATTTTTGACCATCTGGAGAAAATTCGACAGGTCACGGGTCATCATTTTTCATCAGAAAATAGATTTTTTGGACTTAAGAAAAATTGATTCAAAATGTCATTTGGATTGTGCCTCATGTTGAATAACTACTTTTTAAAGCCTCAATGTGACCAAAATTGCCATTTTTACAGACTTTTTCTCCTACTCAGAAGCTTCTATTTTGACCAATTTCAGGCATTAAAATGACTCTAAACACACTTATTTTTGTTCCAAAAGTGATAATTCACATGGAATAGTCCTTTACAGTCAAAAAATTAAAAATTAAAAAATTACCATTTTTGACCATCTGGAGAAAATTCGACAGGTCACGGGTCATCATTTTTCATCAGAAAATAGATTTTTGGGACTTTAGAAAAATTGATTCAAAATGTCATTTGGATTGTGCCTCATGTTGAATAATCACTTTTTAAAGCCTCAATGTGACCAAAATTGACATTTTTACAGACTTTTTCTCCTACTCAGAGGCTTCTATTTCGACCAATTTCAGGCATTAAAATGACTCTAAACACACTTATTTTTGTTCCAAAAGTGATAATTCACATGGAATAGTCCTTTACAGTCAAAAAAGGAAAAATTAAAAAATTACCATTTTTGACCATCTGGAGAAAATTCGACAGGTCACGGGTCATCGTTTTTCATCAGAAAATAGATTTTTTGGACTTTAGAAAAATTGATTCAAAATGTCATTTGGATTGTGCCTCATGTTGAATAACTACTTTTTAAAGCCTCAATGTGACCAAAATTGCCATTTTTACAGACTTTTTCTCCTACTCAGAAGCTTTTATTTTGACCAATTTTAGGCATTAAAATGACTCTAAACACACTGTTTTAGTTCCAAAAGTGATAATTCACATGCAATAGTCATTTACAGTCAAAAAACTTTAATATTAAAAAATTACCATTTTTGACCATCTGGAGAAAGTTTGACAGGTCACGGGTCATCGTTTTTCATCAGAAAATTGATTTTTTGGACTGTAGAAAAATTGATTCAAAATGTCATTTGGATTGTGCCTTATGTTGAATAATCACTTTTTAAAGCCTCAATGTGACTAAAATTGACATTTTTACAGACCTTTTCTCCTACTCAGAGGCTTCTATTTTGACCAATTTCAGGCATTAAAATGACTCTAAACACACTTATTTTTGTTCCAAAAGTGATAATTCACATGCAATAGTCATTTACAGTCAAAAAACTTAAATATTAAAAAATTACCATTTTTGACCATCTGGAGAAAGTTTGACAGGTCACCGGTCATCGTTTTTCATCAGAAAATTTATTTTATGGACTGTAGAAAAATTGATTCAAAATGTCATTTAGATTGTGCCTCATGTTGAATAACTACTTTTTAAAGCCTCAATGTGACCAAAATTGCCATTTTTACAGACTTTTTCTCCTACTCAGAAGCTTCTATTTCGACCAATTTCAGGCATTAAAGTGACTCTAAACACACTTATTTTAGTTCCAAAAGTGATAATTCACATGCAATAGTCATTTACAGTCAAAAAATTACATATAAAAAAATTACTATTTTTGACCATATGGAGAAAGTTCGACAGGTCACGGGTCATCGTTTTTCATCAGAAAATTGATTTTCTGGACTGTAGAAAAATTGATTCAAAATGTCATTTGGATTGTGCCTCATGTTGAATAATCACTTTTTAAAGCCTCAATGTGACCAAAATTGCCATTTTTACAGACTTTTTCTCCTACTCAGAAGCTTTTATTTTGACCAATTTTAGGCATTAAAATGACTCTAAACACACTGTTTTAGTTCCAAAAGTGATAATTCACATGCAATAGTCATTTACAGTCAAAAAACTTTAATATTAAAAAATTACCATTTTTGACCATCTGGAGAAAGTTTGACAGGTCACGGGTCATCGTTTTTCATCAGAAAATTGATTTTTTTGGACTGTAGAAAAATTGATTCAAAATGTCATTTGGATTGTGCCTTATGTTGAATAATCACTTTTTAAAGCCTCAACGTGACTAAAATTGACATTTTTACAGACCTTTTCTCCTACTCAGAGGCTTCTATTTTGACCAATTTCAGGCATTAAAATGACTCTAAACACACTTATTTTTGTTCCAAAAGTGATAATTCACATGCAATAGTCATTTACAGTCAAAAAATTAAATATTAAAAAATTACCATTTTTGACCATCTGGAGAAAGTTTGACAGGTCACGGGTCATCGTTTTTCATCAGAAAATGTATTTTATGGACTGTAGAAAAATTGATTCAAAATGTCATTTAGATTGTGCCTCATGTTGAATAACTACTTTTTAAAGCCTCAATGTGACCAAAATTGCCATTTTTACAGACTTTTTCTCCTACTCAGAGGCTTCTATTTTGACCAATTTCAGGCATTAAAATGACTCTAAACACACTTATTTTTGTTCCAAAAGTGATAATTCACATGCAATAGTCATTTACAGTCAAAAAATTAAATATTAAAAAATTACCATTTTTGACCATCTGGAGAAAGTTTGACAGGTCACCGGTCATCGTTTTTCATCAGAAAATTTATTTTATGGACTGTAGAAAAATTGATTCAAAATGTCATTTAGATTGTGCCTCATGTTGAATAACTACTTTTTAAAGCCTCAATGTGACCAAAATTGCCATTTTTACAGACTTTTTCTCCTACTCAGAAGCTTCTATTTCGACCAATTTCAGGCATTAAAGTGACTCTAAACACACTTATTTTAGTTCCAAAAGTGATAATTCACATGCAATAGTCATTTACAGTCAAAAAATTACATATAAAAAAATTACTATTTTTGACCATATGGAGAAAGTTCGACAGGTCACGGGTCATCGTTTTTCATCAGAAAATTGATTTTCTGGACTGTAGAAAAATTGATTCAAAATGTCATTTGGATTGTGCCTCATGTTGAATAATCACTTTTTAAAGCCTCAATGTGACCAAAATTGCCATTTTTACAGACTTTTTCTCCTACTCAGAAGCTTTTATTTTGACCAATTTTAGGCATTAAAATGACTCTAAACACACTGTTTTAGTTCCAAAAGTGATAATTCACATGCAATAGTCATTTACAGTCAAAAAACTTTAATATTAAAAAATTACCATTTTTGACCATCTGGAGAAAGTTTGACAGGTCACGGGTCATCGTTTTTCATCAGAAAATTGATTTTTTTGGACTGTAGAAAAATTGATTCAAAATGTCATTTGGATTGTGCCTTATGTTGAATAATCACTTTTTAAAGCCTCAACGTGACTAAAATTGACATTTTTACAGACCTTTTCTCCTACTCAGAGGCTTCTATTTTGACCAATTTCAGGCATTAAAATGACTCTAAACACACTTATTTTTGTTCCAAAAGTGATAATTCACATGCAATAGTCATTTACAGTCAAAAAATTAAATATTAAAAAATTACCATTTTTGACCATCTGGAGAAAGTTTGACAGGTCACGGGTCATCGTTTTTCATCAGAAAATGTATTTTATGGACTGTAGAAAAATTGATTCAAAATGTCATTTAGATTGTGCCTCATGTTGAATAACTACTTTTTAAAGCCTCAATGTGACCAAAATTGCCATTTTTACAGACTTTTTCTCCTACTCAGAGGCTTCTATTTTGACCAATTTCAGGCATTAAAATGACTCTAAACACACTTATTTTTGTTCCAAAAGTGATAATTCACATGCAATAGTCATTTACAGTCAAAAAATTAAATATTAAAAAATTACCATTTTTGACCATCTGGAGAAAGTTTGACAGGTCACCGGTCATCGTTTTTCATCAGAAAATTTATTTTATGGACTGTAGAAAAATTGATTCAAAATGTCATTTAGATTGTGCCTCATGTTGAATATCTACTTTTTAAAGCCTCAATGTGACTAAAATTGACATTTTTACAGACTTTTTCTCCTACTCAGAAGCTTTTATTTTGACCAATTTTAGGCATTAAAATGACTCTAAACACACTTATTTTAGTTCCAAAAGTGATAATTCACATGCAATAGTCATTTACAGTCAAAAAACTTTAATATTAAAAAATTACCATTTTTGACCATCTGGAGAAAATTCGACAGGTCACGGGTCATCATTTTTCATCAGAAAATAGATTTTTTGGACTGTAGAAAAATTGATTCAAAATGTCACTTGGATTGTGCCTCATGTTGAATAACTACTTGTTAAAGCCTCAATGTGACAAAAATTGCCATTTTTACAGACTTTTTCTCCTACTCAGAAGATTCTATTTCGACCAATTTCAGGCATTAAAGTGACTCTAAACACACTTATTTTAGTTCCAAAAGTGATAATTCACATGGAATAGTCCTTTACAGTCAAAAAATGAAAAATTAAAAAATTACCATTTTTGACCATCTGGAGAAAATTCGACAGGTCACGGGTCATCATTTTTCATCAGAAAATAGATTTTTTGGACTTAAGAAAAATTGATTCAAAATGTCATTTGGATTGTGCCTCATGTTGAATAACTACTTTTTAAAGCCTCAATGTGACCAAAATTGCCATTTTTACAGACTTTTTCTCCTACTCAGAAGCTTCTATTTTGACCAATTTCAGGCATTAAAATGACTCTAAACACACTTATTTTTGTTCCAAAAGTGATAATTCACATGGAATAGTCCTTTACAGTCAAAAAATTAAAAATTAAAAAATTACCATTTTTGACCATCTGGAGAAAATTCGACAGGTCACGGGTCATCATTTTTCATCAGAAAATAGATTTTTGGGACTTTAGAAAAATTGATTCAAAATGTCATTTGGATTGTGCCTCATGTTGAATAATCACTTTTTAAAGCCTCAATGTGACCAAAATTGACATTTTTACAGACTTTTTCTCCTACTCAGAGGCTTCTATTTCGACCAATTTCAGGCATTAAAATGACTCTAAACACACTTATTTTTGTTCCAAAAGTGATAATTCACATGGAATAGTCCTTTACAGTCAAAAAAGGAAAAATTAAAAAATTACCATTTTTGACCATCTGGAGAAAATTCGACAGGTCACGGGTCATCGTTTTTCATCAGAAAATAGATTTTTTGGACTTTAGAAAAATTGATTCAAAATGTCATTTGGATTGTGCCTCATGTTGAATAACTACTTTTTAAAGCCTCAATGTGACCAAAATTGCCATTTTTACAGACTTTTTCTCCTACTCAGAAGCTTTTATTTTGACCAATTTTAGGCATTAAAATGACTCTAAACACACTGTTTTAGTTCCAAAAGTGATAATTCACATGCAATAGTCATTTACAGTCAAAAAACTTTAATATTAAAAAATTACCATTTTTGACCATCTGGAGAAAGTTTGACAGGTCACGGGTCATCGTTTTTCATCAGAAAATTGATTTTTTGGACTGTAGAAAAATTGATTCAAAATGTCATTTGGATTGTGCCTTATGTTGAATAATCACTTTTTAAAGCCTCAATGTGACTAAAATTGACATTTTTACAGACCTTTTCTCCTACTCAGAGGCTTCTATTTTGACCAATTTCAGGCATTAAAATGACTCTAAACACACTTATTTTTGTTCCAAAAGTGATAATTCACATGCAATAGTCATTTACAGTCAAAAAACTTAAATATTAAAAAATTACCATTTTTGACCATCTGGAGAAAGTTTGACAGGTCACCGGTCATCGTTTTTCATCAGAAAATTTATTTTATGGACTGTAGAAAAATTGATTCAAAATGTCATTTAGATTGTGCCTCATGTTGAATAACTACTTTTTAAAGCCTCAATGTGACCAAAATTGCCATTTTTACAGACTTTTTCTCCTACTCAGAAGCTTCTATTTCGACCAATTTCAGGCATTAAAGTGACTCTAAACACACTTATTTTAGTTCCAAAAGTGATAATTCACATGCAATAGTCATTTACAGTCAAAAAATTACATATAAAAAAATTACTATTTTTGACCATATGGAGAAAGTTCGACAGGTCACGGGTCATCGTTTTTCATCAGAAAATTGATTTTCTGGACTGTAGAAAAATTGATTCAAAATGTCATTTGGATTGTGCCTCATGTTGAATAATCACTTTTTAAAGCCTCAATGTGACCAAAATTGCCATTTTTACAGACTTTTTCTCCTACTCAGAAGCTTTTATTTTGACCAATTTTAGGCATTAAAATGACTCTAAACACACTGTTTTAGTTCCAAAAGTGATAATTCACATGCAATAGTCATTTACAGTCAAAAAACTTTAATATTAAAAAATTACCATTTTTGACCATCTGGAGAAAGTTTGACAGGTCACGGGTCATCGTTTTTCATCAGAAAATTGATTTTTTTGGACTGTAGAAAAATTGATTCAAAATGTCATTTGGATTGTGCCTTATGTTGAATAATCACTTTTTAAAGCCTCAACGTGACTAAAATTGACATTTTTACAGACCTTTTCTCCTACTCAGAGGCTTCTATTTTGACCAATTTCAGGCATTAAAATGACTCTAAACACACTTATTTTTGTTCCAAAAGTGATAATTCACATGCAATAGTCATTTACAGTCAAAAAATTAAATATTAAAAAATTACCATTTTTGACCATCTGGAGAAAGTTTGACAGGTCACGGGTCATCGTTTTTCATCAGAAAATGTATTTTATGGACTGTAGAAAAATTGATTCAAAATGTCATTTAGATTGTGCCTCATGTTGAATAACTACTTTTTAAAGCCTCAATGTGACCAAAATTGCCATTTTTACAGACTTTTTCTCCTACTCAGAGGCTTCTATTTTGACCAATTTCAGGCATTAAAATGACTCTAAACACACTTATTTTTGTTCCAAAAGTGATAATTCACATGCAATAGTCATTTACAGTCAAAAAATTAAATATTAAAAAATTACCATTTTTGACCATCTGGAGAAAGTTTGACAGGTCACCGGTCATCGTTTTTCATCAGAAAATTTATTTTATGGACTGTAGAAAAATTGATTCAAAATGTCATTTAGATTGTGCCTCATGTTGAATAACTACTTTTTAAAGCCTCAATGTGACCAAAATTGCCATTTTTACAGACTTTTTCTCCTACTCAGAAGCTTCTATTTCGACCAATTTCAGGCATTAAAGTGACTCTAAACACACTTATTTTAGTTCCAAAAGTGATAATTCACATGCAATAGTCATTTACAGTCAAAAAATTACATATAAAAAAATTACTATTTTTGACCATATGGAGAAAGTTCGACAGGTCACGGGTCATCGTTTTTCATCAGAAAATTGATTTTCTGGACTGTAGAAAAATTGATTCAAAATGTCATTTGGATTGTGCCTCATGTTGAATAATCACTTTTTAAAGCCTCAATGTGACCAAAATTGCCATTTTTACAGACTTTTTCTCCTACTCAGAAGCTTTTATTTTGACCAATTTTAGGCATTAAAATGACTCTAAACACACTGTTTTAGTTCCAAAAGTGATAATTCACATGCAATAGTCATTTACAGTCAAAAAACTTTAATATTAAAAAATTACCATTTTTGACCATCTGGAGAAAGTTTGACAGGTCACGGGTCATCGTTTTTCATCAGAAAATTGATTTTTTTGGACTGTAGAAAAATTGATTCAAAATGTCATTTGGATTGTGCCTTATGTTGAATAATCACTTTTTAAAGCCTCAACGTGACTAAAATTGACATTTTTACAGACCTTTTCTCCTACTCAGAGGCTTCTATTTTGACCAATTTCAGGCATTAAAATGACTCTAAACACACTTATTTTTGTTCCAAAAGTGATAATTCACATGCAATAGTCATTTACAGTCAAAAAATTAAATATTAAAAAATTACCATTTTTGACCATCTGGAGAAAGTTTGACAGGTCACGGGTCATCGTTTTTCATCAGAAAATGTATTTTATGGACTGTAGAAAAATTGATTCAAAATGTCATTTAGATTGTGCCTCATGTTGAATAACTACTTTTTAAAGCCTCAATGTGACCAAAATTGCCATTTTTACAGACTTTTTCTCCTACTCAGAGGCTTCTATTTTGACCAATTTCAGGCATTAAAATGACTCTAAACACACTTATTTTTGTTCCAAAAGTGATAATTCACATGCAATAGTCATTTACAGTCAAAAAATTAAATATTAAAAAATTACCATTTTTGACCATCTGGAGAAAGTTTGACAGGTCACCGGTCATCGTTTTTCATCAGAAAATTTATTTTATGGACTGTAGAAAAATTGATTCAAAATGTCATTTAGATTGTGCCTCATGTTGAATATCTACTTTTTAAAGCCTCAATGTGACTAAAATTGACATTTTTACAGACTTTTTCTCCTACTCAGAAGCTTTTATTTTGACCAATTTTAGGCATTAAAATGACTCTAAACACACTTATTTTAGTTCCAAAAGTGATAATTCACATGCAATAGTCATTTACAGTCAAAAAATTACATATTAAAAAATTACTATTTTTGACCATATGGAGAAAGTTCGACAGGTCACGGGTCATCGTTTTTTATCAGAAAATTGATTTTTTGGACTGTAGAAAAATTGATTCAAAATGTCATTTGGATTGTGCCTCATGTTGAATAATCACTTTTTAAAGCCTCCATGTGACCAAAATTGACATTTTTACAGACTTTTTCTCCTACTCAGAGGCTTCTATTTTGACCAATTTCAGGCATTAAAATGACTCTAAACACACTTATTTTTGTTCCAAAAGTGATAATTCACATGCAATAGTCATTTACAGTCAAAAAATTAAATATAAAAAAATTACCATTTTTGACCATCTGGAGAAAGTTCGACAGGTCACAGGTCATCGTTTTTCATCAGAAAATTGATTTTTTGGACTGTAGAAAAATTGATTCAAAATGTCATTTGGATTGGGCCTCATGTTGAATAACTACTTTTTAAAGCCTCAATGTGACCAAAATTGCCATTTTTACAGACTTTTTCTCCTACTCAGAAGATTCTATTTCGACCAATTTCAGGCATTAAAGTGACTCTAAACACACTTATTTTAGTTCCAAAAGTGATAATTCACATGGAATAGTCCTTTACAGTCAAAAAATGAAAAATTAAAAAATTACCATTTTTGACCATCTGGAGAAAATTCGACAGGTCACGGGTCATCATTTTTCATCAGAAAGTAGATTTTTTGGACTTTAGAAAAATTGATTCAAAATGTCATTTGGATTGTGCCTCATGTTGAATAACTACTTTTTAAAGCCTCAATGTGACCAAAATTACCATTTTTACAGACTTTTTCTCCTACTCAGAAGCTTTTATTTTGACCAATTTTAGGCATTAAAATGACTCTAAACACACTGTTTTAGTTCCAAAAGTGATAATTCACATGCAATAGTCATTTACAGTCAAAAAACTTTAATATTAAAAAATTACCATTTTTGACCATCTGGAGAAAGTTTGACAGGTCACGGGTCATCGTTTTTCATCAGAAAATTGATTTTTTGGACTGTAGAAAAATTGATTCAAAATGTCATTTGGATTGTGCCTTATGTTGAATAATCACTTTTTAAAGCCTCAATGTGACTAAAATTGACATTTTTACAGACCTTTTCTCCTACTCAGAGGCTTCTATTTTGACCAATTTCAGGCATTAAAATGACTCTAAACACACTTATTTTTGTTCCAAAAGTGATAATTCACATGCAATAGTCATTTACAGTCAAAAAACTTAAATATTAAAAAATTACCATTTTTGACCATCTGGAGAAAGTTTGACAGGTCACCGGTCATCGTTTTTCATCAGAAAATTTATTTTATGGACTGTAGAAAAATTGATTCAAAATGTCATTTAGATTGTGCCTCATGTTGAATAACTACTTTTTAAAGCCTCAATGTGACCAAAATTGCCATTTTTACAGACTTTTTCTCCTACTCAGAAGCTTCTATTTCGACCAATTTCAGGCATTAAAGTGACTCTAAACACACTTATTTTAGTTCCAAAAGTGATAATTCACATGCAATAGTCATTTACAGTCAAAAAATTACATATAAAAAAATTACTATTTTTGACCATATGGAGAAAGTTCGACAGGTCACGGGTCATCGTTTTTCATCAGAAAATTGATTTTCTGGACTGTAGAAAAATTGATTCAAAATGTCATTTGGATTGTGCCTCATGTTGAATAATCACTTTTTAAAGCCTCAATGTGACCAAAATTGCCATTTTTACAGACTTTTTCTCTTACTCAGAAGCTTCTAATTTCGACCAATTTCAGGCATTAAAGTGACTCTAAACACACTTATTTTTGTTCCAAAAGTGATAATTCACATGCAATAGTCATTTACAGTCAAAAAATTAAATATTAAAAAATTACTATTTTTGACCATATGGAGAAAGTTCGACAGGTCACGGGTCATCGTTTTTCATCAGAAAATTGATTTTTTGGACTGTAGAAAAATTGATTCAAAATGTCATTTGGATTGTGCCTTATGTTGAATAATCACTTTTTAAAGCCTCAATGTGACTAAAATTGACATTTTTACAGACTTTTTCTCCTACTCAGAATCTTTTATTTTGACCAATTTTAGGCATTAAAATGACTCTAAACACACTTATTTTAGTTCCAAAAGTGATGATTCACATGCAATAGTCATTTACAGTCAAAAAACTTTAATATTAAAAAATTACCATTTTTGACCATCTGGAGAAAATTCGACAGGTCACAGGTCATCGTTTTTCATCAGAAAATAGATTTTTTGGACTTTAGTAAAATTGATTCAAAATGTCATTTGGATTGTGCCTCATGTTGAATAATTACTTTTTAAAGCCTCAATGTGACCAAAATTGCCATTTTTACGGACTTTTTCTCCTACTCAGAAGCTTCTATTTTGACCAATTTCAGGCATTAAAATGACTCTAAACACACTTATTTTTGTTCCAAAAGTGATAATTCACATGCAATAGTCATTTACAGTCAAAAAATTAAATATTAAAAAATTACCATTTTTGACCATCTGGAGAAAGTTTGACAGGTCACGGGTCATCGTTTTTCATCAGAAAATTTATTTTATGGACTGTAGAAAAATTGATTCAAAATGTCATTTAGATTGTGCCTCATGTTGAATAACTACTTTTTAAAGCTTCAATGTGACCAAAATTGCCATTTTTACAGACTTTTTCTCTTACTCAGAAGCTTCTATTTCGACCAATTTCAGGCATTAAAGTGACTCTAAACACACTTATTTTTGTTCCAAAAGTGATAATTCACATGCAATAGTCATTTACAGTCAAAAAACTTTAATATTAAAAAATTACCATTTTTGACCATCTGGAGAAAATTCGACAGGTCACGGGTCATCATTTTTCATCAGAAAATAGATTTTTTGGACTGTAGAAAAATTGATTCAAAATGTCATTTGGATTGTGCCTTATGTTGAATCATCACTTTTTAAAGCCTCAATGTGACTAAAATTGCCATTTTTACAGACTTTTTCTCCTACTCAGAAGCTTCTATTTTGACCAATTTCAGGCATTAAAATGACTCTAAACACACTTATTTTTGTTCCAAAAGTGATAATTCACATGGAATAGTCCTTTACAGTCAAAAAATTAAAAATTAAAAAATTACCATTTTTGACCATCTGGAGAAAATTCGACAGGTCACGGGTCATCATTTTTCATCAGAAAATAGATTTTTTGGACTTTAGAAAAATTGATTCAAAATGTCATTTGGATTGTGCCTCATGTTGAATAATCACTTTTTAAAGCCTCAATGTGACCAAAATTGACATTTTTACAGACTTTTTCTCCTACTCAGAGGCTTCTATTTCGACCAATTTCAGGCATTAAAATGACTCTAAACACATTTATTTTTGTTCCAAAAGTGATAATTCACATGGAATAGTCCTTTACAGTCAAAAAAGGAAAAATTAAAAAATTACCATTTTTGACCATCTGGAGAAAATTCGACAGGTCACGGGTCATCGTTTTTCATCAGAAAATAGATTTTTTGGACTTTAGAAAAATTGATTCAAAATGTCATTTGGATTGTGCCTCATGTTGAATAACTACTTTTTAAAGCCTCAATGTGACCAAAATTGCCATTTTTACAGACTTTTTCTCCTACTCAGAAGCTTTTATTTTGACCAATTTTAGGCATTAAAATGACTCTAAACACACTGTTTTAGTTCCAAAAGTGATAATTCACATGCAATAGTCATTTACAGTCAAAAAACTTTAATATTAAAAAATTACCATTTTTGACCATCTGGAGAAAGTTTGACAGGTCACGGGTCATCGTTTTTCATCAGAAAATTGATTTTTTGGACTGTAGAAAAATTGATTCAAAATGTCATTTGGATTGTGCCTTATGTTGAATAATCACTTTTTAAAGCCTCAATGTGACTAAAATTGACATTTTTACAGACCTTTTCTCCTACTCTGAGGCTTCTATTTTGACCAATTTCAGGCATTAAAATGACTCTAAACACACTTATTTTTGTTCCAAAAGTGATAATTCACATGCAATAGTCATTTACAGTCAAAAAACTTAAATATTAAAAAATTACCATTTTTGACCATCTGGAGAAAGTTTGACAGGTCACCGGTCATCGTTTTTCATCAGAAAATTTATTTTATGGACTGTAGAAAAATTGATTCAAAATGTCATTTAGATTGTGCCTCATGTTGAATAACTACTTTTTAAAGCCTCAATGTGACCAAAATTGCCATTTTTACAGACTTTTTCTCCTACTCAGAAGCTTCTATTTCGACCAATTTCAGGCATTAAAGTGACTCTAAACACACTTATTTTAGTTCCAAAAGTGATAATTCACATGCAATAGTCATTTACAGTCAAAAAATTACATATAAAAAAATTACTATTTTTGACCATATGGAGAAAGTTCGACAGGTCACGGGTCATCGTTTTTCATCAGAAAATTGATTTTCTGGACTGTAGAAAAATTGATTCAAAATGTCATTTGGATTGTGCCTCATGTTGAATAATCACTTTTTAAAGCCTCAATGTGACCAAAATTGCCATTTTTACAGACTTTTTCTCCTACTCAGAGGCTTCTATTTTGACCAATTTCAGGCATTAAAATGACTCTAAACACACTTATTTTTGTTCCAAAAGTGATAATTCACATGCAATAGTCATTTACAGTCAAAAAATTAAATATTAAAAAATTACCATTTTTGACCATCTGGAGAAAGTTTGACAGGTCACCGGTCATCGTTTTTCATCAGAAAATTTATTTTATGGACTGTAGAAAAATTGATTCAAAATGTCATTTAGATTGTGCCTCATGTTGAATAACTACTTTTTAAAGCCTCAATGTGACTAAAATTGACATTTTTACAGACTTTTTCTCCTACTCAGAAGCTTTTATTTTGACCAATTTTAGGCATTAAAATGACTCTAAACACACTTATTTTAGTTCCAAAAGTGATAATTCACATGCAATAGTCATTTACAGTCAAAAAATTACATATTAAAAAATTACTATTTTTGACCATATGGAGAAAGTTCGACAGGTCACGGGTCATCGTTTTTTATCAGAAAATTGATTTTTTGGACTGTAGAAAAATTGATTCAAAATGTCATTTGGATTGTGCCTCATGTTGAATAATCACTTTTTAAAGCCTCCATGTGACCAAAATTGACATTTTTACAGACTTTTTCTCCTACTCAGAGGCTTCTATTTTGACCAATTTCAGGCATTAAAATGACTCTAAACACACTTATTTTTGTTCCAAAAGTGATAATTCACATGCAATAGTCATTTACAGTCAAAAAATTAAATATAAAAAAATTACCATTTTTGACCATCTGGAGAAAGTTCGACAGGTCACAGGTCATCGTTTTTCATCAGAAAATTGATTTTTTGGACTGTAGAAAAATTGATTCAAAATGTCATTTGGATTGGGCCTCATGTTGAATAACTACTTGTTAAAGCCTCAATGTGACCAAAATTGCCATTTTTACAGACTTTTTCTCCTACTCAGAAGATTCTATTTCGACCAATTTCAGGCATTAAAGTGACTCTAAACACACTTATTTTAGTTCCAAAAGTGATAATTCACATGGAATAGTCCTTTACAGTCAAAAAATGAAAAATTAAAAAATTACCATTTTTGACCATCTGGAGAAAATTCGACAGGTCACGGGTCATCATTTTTCATCAGAAAGTAGATTTTTTGGACTTTAGAAAAATTGATTCAAAATGTCATTTGGATTGTGCCTCATGTTGAATAACTACTTTTTAAAGCCTCAATGTGACCAAAATTGCCATTTTTACAGACTTTTTCTCCTACTCAGAAGCTTTTATTTTGACCAATTTTAGGCATTAAAATGACTCTAAACACACTGTTTTAGTTCCAAAAGTGATAATTCACATGCAATAGTCATTTACAGTCAAAAAACTTAAATATTAAAAAATTACCATTTTTGACCATCTGGAGAAAGTTTGACAGGTCACCGGTCATCGTTTTTCATCAGAAAATTTATTTTATGGACTGTAGAAAAATTGATTCAAAATGTCATTTAGATTGTGCCTCATGTTGAATAACTACTTTTTAAAGCCTCAATGTGACCAAAATTGCCATTTTTACAGACTTTTTCTCCTACTCAGAAGCTTCTATTTCGACCAATTTCAGGCATTAAAGTGACTCTAAACACACTTATTTTAGTTCCAAAAGTGATAATTCACATGCAATAGTCATTTACAGTCAAAAAATTACATATAAAAAAATTACTATTTTTGACCATATGGAGAAAGTTCGACAGGTCACGGGTCATCGTTTTTCATCAGAAAATTGATTTTCTGGACTGTAGAAAAATTGATTCAAAATGTCATTTGGATTGTGCCTCATGTTGAATAATCACTTTTTAAAGCCTCAATGTGACCAAAATTGCCATTTTTACAGACTTTTTCTCTTACTCAGAAGCTTCTAATTTCGACCAATTTCAGGCATTAAAGTGACTCTAAACACACTTATTTTTGTTCCAAAAGTGATAATTCACATGCAATAGTCATTTACAGTCAAAAAATTAAATATTAAAAAATTACCATTTTTGACCATCTGGAGAAAGTTTGACAGGTCACGGGTCATCGTTTTTCATCAGAAAATGTATTTTATGGACTGTAGAAAAATTGATTCAAAATGTCATTTAGATTGTGCCTCATGTTGAATAACTACTTTTTAAAGCCTCAATGTGACCAAAATTGCCATTTTTACAGACTTTTTCTCCTACTCAGAGGCTTCTATTTTGACCAATTTCAGGCATTAAAATGACTCTAAACACACTTATTTTTGTTCCAAAAGTGATAATTCACATGCAATAGTCATTTACAGTCAAAAAATTAAATATTAAAAAATTACCATTTTTGACCATCTGGAGAAAGTTTGACAGGTCACCGGTCATCGTTTTTCATCAGAAAATTTATTTTATGGACTGTAGAAAAATTGATTCAAAATGTCATTTAGATTGTGCCTCATGTTGAATAACTACTTTTTAAAGCCTCAATGTGACTAAAATTGACATTTTTACAGACTTTTTCTCCTACTCAGAAGCTTTTATTTTGACCAATTTCAGGCATTAAAGTGACTCTAAACACACTTATTTTAGTTCCAAAAGTGATAATTCACATGCAATAGTCATTTACAGTCAAAAAATTACATATAAAAAAATTACTATTTTTGACCATATGGAGAAAGTTCGACAGGTCACGGGTCATCGTTTTTCATCAGAAAATTGATTTTCTGGACTGTAGAAAAATTGATTCAAAATGTCATTTGGATTGTGCCTCATGTTGAATAATCACTTTTTAAAGCCTCAATGTGACCAAAATTGCCATTTTTACAGACTTTTTCTCTTACTCAGAAGCTTCTAATTTCGACCAATTTCAGGCATTAAAGTGACTCTAAACACACTTATTTTTGTTCCAAAAGTGATAATTCACATGCAATAGTCATTTACAGTCAAAAAATTAAATATTAAAAAATTACCATTTTTGACCATCTGGAGAAAGTTTGACAGGTCACGGGTCATCGTTTTTCATCAGAAAATGTATTTTATGGACTGTAGAAAAATTGATTCAAAATGTCATTTAGATTGTGCCTCATGTTGAATAACTACTTTTTAAAGCCTCAATGTGACCAAAATTGCCATTTTTACAGACTTTTTCTCCTACTCAGAGGCTTCTATTTTGACCAATTTCAGGCATTAAAATGACTCTAAACACACTTATTTTTGTTCCAAAAGTGATAATTCACATGCAATAGTCATTTACAGTCAAAAAATTAAATATTAAAAAATTACCATTTTTGACCATCTGGAGAAAGTTTGACAGGTCACCGGTCATCGTTTTTCATCAGAAAATTTATTTTATGGACTGTAGAAAAATTGATTCAAAATGTCATTTAGATTGTGCCTCATGTTGAATAACTACTTTTTAAAGCCTCAATGTGACTAAAATTGACATTTTTAC
Organism: Triturus cristatus; assembly: GCF_964204655.1. NCBI lineage: Eukaryota > Metazoa > Chordata > Amphibia > Caudata > Salamandridae > Triturus > Triturus cristatus. The sequence goes on from NC_140590.1 coordinate 1,436,430,727, forward strand.
AGACTTTTTCTCCTACTCAGAAGCTTTTATTTTGACCAATTTTAGGCATTAAAATGACTCTAAACACACTTATTTTAGTTCCAAAAGTGATAATTCACATGCAATAGTCATTTACAGTCAAAAAATTACATATTAAAAAATTACTATTTTTGACCATATGGAGAAAGTTCGACAGGTCACGGGTCATCGTTTTTTATCAGAAAATTGATTTTTTGGACTGTAGAAAAATTGATTCAAAATGTCATTTGGATTGTGCCTCATGTTGAATAATCACTTTTTAAAGCCTCCATGTGACCAAAATTGACATTTTTACAGACTTTTTCTCCTACTCAGAGGCTTCTATTTTGACCAATTTCAGGCATTAAAATGACTCTAAACACACTTATTTTTGTTCCAAAAGTGATAATTCACATGCAATAGTCATTTACAGTCAAAAAATTAAATATAAAAAAATTACCATTTTTGACCATCTGGAGAAAGTTCGACAGGTCACAGGTCATCGTTTTTCATCAGAAAATTGATTTTTTGGACTGTAGAAAAATTGATTCAAAATGTCATTTGGATTGGGCCTCATGTTGAATAATCACTTTTTAAAGCCTCCATGTGACCAAAATTGACATTTTTACAGACTTTTTCTCCTACTCAGAAGCTTTTATTTTGACCAATTTTAGGCATTAAAATGACTCTAAACACACTGTTTTAGTTCCAAAAGTGATAATTCACATGCAATAGTCATTTACAGTCAAAAAACTTTAATATTAAAAAATTACCATTTTTGACCATCTGGAGAAAGTTTGACAGGTCACCGGTCATCGTTTTTCATCAGAAAATTTATTTTATGGACTGTAGAAAAATTGATTCAAAATGTCATTTAGATTGTGCCTCATGTTGAATAACTACTTTTTAAAGCCTCAATGTGACCAAAATTGCCATTTTTACAGACTTTTTCTCCTACTCAGAAGCTTCTATTTCGACCAATTTCAGGCATTAAAGTGACTCTAAACACACTTATTTTAGTTCCAAAAGTGATAATTCACATGCAATAGTCATTTACAGTCAAAAAATTACATATAAAAAAATTACTATTTTTGACCATATGGAGAAAGTTCGACAGGTCACGGGTCATCGTTTTTCATCAGAAAATTGATTTTCTGGACTGTAGAAAAATTGATTCAAAATGTCATTTGGATTGTGCCTCATGTTGAATAATCACTTTTTAAAGCCTCAATGTGACCAAAATTGCCATTTTTATGGACTTTTTCTCCTACTCAGAAGCTTCTATTTTGACCAATTTCAGGCATTAAAATGACTCTAAACACACTTATTTTTGTTCCAAAAGTGATAATTCACATGCAATAGTCATTTACAGTCAAAAAATTAAATATTAAAAAATTACCATTTTTGACCATCTGGAGAAAGTTTGACAGGTCACGGGTCATCGTTTTTCATCAGAAAATTTATTTTATGGACTGTAGAAAAATTGATTCAAAATGTCATTTAGATTGTGCCTCATGTTGAATAACTACTTTTTAAAGCTTCAATGTGACCAAAATTGCCATTTTTACAGACTTTTTCTCTTACTCAGAAGCTTCTATTTCGACCAATTTCAGGCATTAAAGTGACTCTAAACACACTTATTTTTGTTCCAAAAGTGATAATTCACATGCAATAGTCATTTACAGTCAAAAAATTAAATATTAAAAAATTACTATTTTTGACCATATGGAGAAAGTTCGACAGGTCACGGGTCATCGTTTTTCATCAGAAAATTGATTTTTTGGACTGTAGAAAAATTGATTCAAAATGTCATTTGGATTGTGCCTTATGTTGAATCATCACTTTTTAAAGCCTCAACGTGACTAAAATTGACATTTTTACAGACTTTTTCTCCTACTCAGAATCTTTTATTTTGACCAATTTTAGGCATTAAAATGACTCTAAACACACTTATTTTAGTTCCAAAAGTGATAATTCACATGCAATAGTCATTTACAGTCAAAAAACTTTAATATTAAAAAATTACCATTTTTGACCATCTGGAGAAAATTCGACAGGTCACGGGTCATCATTTTTCATCAGAAAATAGATTTTTTGGACTGTAGAAAAATTGATTCAAAATGTCACTTGGATTGTGCCTCATGTTGAATAACTACTTGTTAAAGCCTCAATGTGACAAAAATTGCCATTTTTACAGACTTTTTCTCCTACTCAGAAGATTCTATTTCGACCAATTTCAGGCATTAAAGTGACTCTAAACACACTTATTTTAGTTCCAAAAGTGATAATTCACATGGAATAGTCCTTTACAGTCAAAAAATGAAAAATTAAAAAATTACCATTTTTGACCATCTGGAGAAAATTCGACAGGTCACGGGTCATCATTTTTCATCAGAAAATAGATTTTTTGGACTTTAGAAAAATTGATTCAAAATGTCATTTGGATTGTGCCTCATGTTGAATAACTACTTTTTAAAGCCTCAATGTGACCAAAATTGCCATTTTTACAGACTTTTTCTCCTACTCAGAAGCTTCTATTTTGACCAATTTCAGGCATTAAAATGACTCTAAACACACTTATTTTTGTTCCAAAAGTGATAATTCACATGGAATAGTCCTTTACAGTCAAAAAATTAAAAATTAAAAAATTACCATTTTTGACCATCTGGAGAAAATTCGACAGGTCACGGGTCATCATTTTTCATCAGAAAATAGATTTTTTGGACTTTAGAAAAATTGATTCAAAATGTCATTTGGATTGTGCCTCATGTTGAATAATCACTTTTTAAAGCCTCAATGTGACCAAAATTGACATTTTTACAGACTTTTTCACCTACTCAGAGGCTTCTATTTCGACCAATTTCAGGCATTAAAATGACTCTAAACACACTTATTTTTGTTCCAAAAGTGATAATTCACATGGAATAGTCCTTTACAGTCAAAAAAGGAAAAATTAAAAAATTACCATTTTTGACCATCTGGAGAAAATTCGACAGGTCACGGGTCATCGTTTTTCATCAGAAAATAGATTTTTTGGACTTTAGAAAAATTGATTCAAAATGTCATTTGGATTGTGCCTCATGTTGAATAACTACTTTTTAAAGCCTCAATGTGACCAAAATTGCCATTTTTACAGACCTTTTCTCCTACTCAGAGGCTTCTATTTTGACCAATTTCAGGCATTAAAATGACTCTAAACACACTTATTTTTGTTCCAAAAGTGATAATTCACATGCAATAGTCATTTACAGTCAAAAAATTAAATATTAAAAAATTACCATTTTTGACCATCTGGAGAAAGTTTGACAGGTCACCGGTCATCGTTTTTCATCAGAAAATTTATTTTATGGACTGTAGAAAAATTGATTCAAAATGTCATTTAGATTGTGCCTCATGTTGAATAACTACTTTTTAAAGCCTCAATGTGACTAAAATTGACATTTTTACAGACTTTTTCTCCTACTCAGAAGCTTTTATTTTGACCAATTTTAGGCATTAAAATGACTCTAAACACACTTATTTTAGTTCCAAAAGTGATAATTCACATGCAATAGTCATTTACAGTCAAAAAATTACATATTAAAAAATTACTATTTTTGACCATATGGAGAAAGTTCGACAGGTCACGGGTCATCGTTTTTTATCAGAAAATTGATTTTTTGGACTGTAGAAAAATTGATTCAAAATGTCATTTGGATTGTGCCTCATGTTGAATAATCACTTTTTAAAGCCTCCATGTGACCAAAATTGACATTTTTACAGACTTTTTCTCCTACTCAGAGGCTTCTATTTTGACCAATTTCAGGCATTAAAATGACTCTAAACACACTTATTTTTGTTCCAAAAGTGATAATTCACATGCAATAGTCATTTACAGTCAAAAAATTAAATATAAAAAAATTACCATTTTTGACCATCTGGAGAAAGTTCGACAGGTCACAGGTCATCGTTTTTCATCAGAAAATTGATTTTTTGGACTGTAGAAAAATTGATTCAAAATGTCATTTGGATTGGGCCTCATGTTGAATAACTACTTTTTAAAGCCTCAATGTGACCAAAATTGCCATTTTTACAGACTTTTTCTCCTACTCAGAAGATTCTATTTCGACCAATTTCAGGCATTAAAGTGACTCTAAACACACTTATTTTAGTTCCAAAAGTGATAATTCACATGGAATAGTCCTTTACAGTCAAAAAATGAAAAATTAAAAAATTACCATTTTTGACCATCTGGAGAAAATTCGACAGGTCACGGGTCATCATTTTTCATCAGAAAGTAGATTTTTTGGACTTTAGAAAAATTGATTCAAAATGTCATTTGGATTGTGCCTCATGTTGAATAACTACTTTTTAAAGCCTCAATGTGACCAAAATTACCATTTTTACAGACTTTTTCTCCTACTCAGAAGCTTTTATTTTGACCAATTTTAGGCATTAAAATGACTCTAAACACACTGTTTTAGTTCCAAAAGTGATAATTCACATGCAATAGTCATTTACAGTCAAAAAACTTTAATATTAAAAAATTACCATTTTTGACCATCTGGAGAAAGTTTGACAGGTCACGGGTCATCGTTTTTCATCAGAAAATTGATTTTTTGGACTGTAGAAAAATTGATTCAAAATGTCATTTGGATTGTGCCTTATGTTGAATAATCACTTTTTAAAGCCTCAATGTGACTAAAATTGACATTTTTACAGACCTTTTCTCCTACTCAGAGGCTTCTATTTTGACCAATTTCAGGCATTAAAATGACTCTAAACACACTTATTTTTGTTCCAAAAGTGATAATTCACATGCAATAGTCATTTACAGTCAAAAAACTTAAATATTAAAAAATTACCATTTTTGACCATCTGGAGAAAGTTTGACAGGTCACCGGTCATCGTTTTTCATCAGAAAATTTATTTTATGGACTGTAGAAAAATTGATTCAAAATGTCATTTAGATTGTGCCTCATGTTGAATAACTACTTTTTAAAGCCTCAATGTGACCAAAATTGCCATTTTTACAGACTTTTTCTCCTACTCAGAAGCTTCTATTTCGACCAATTTCAGGCATTAAAGTGACTCTAAACACACTTATTTTAGTTCCAAAAGTGATAATTCACATGCAATAGTCATTTACAGTCAAAAAATTACATATAAAAAAATTACTATTTTTGACCATATGGAGAAAGTTCGACAGGTCACGGGTCATCGTTTTTCATCAGAAAATTGATTTTCTGGACTGTAGAAAAATTGATTCAAAATGTCATTTGGATTGTGCCTCATGTTGAATAATCACTTTTTAAAGCCTCAATGTGACCAAAATTGCCATTTTTACAGACTTTTTCTCTTACTCAGAAGCTTCTAATTTCGACCAATTTCAGGCATTAAAGTGACTCTAAACACACTTATTTTTGTTCCAAAAGTGATAATTCACATGCAATAGTCATTTACAGTCAAAAAATTAAATATTAAAAAATTACTATTTTTGACCATATGGAGAAAGTTCGACAGGTCACGGGTCATCGTTTTTCATCAGAAAATTGATTTTTTGGACTTTAGAAAAATTGATTCAAAATGTCATTTGGATTGTGCCTCATGTTGAATAACTACTTTTTAAAGCCTCAATGTGACCAAAATTGCCATTTTTACAGACCTTTTCTCCTACTCAGAGGCTTCTATTTTGACCAATTTCAGGCATTAAAATGACTCTAAACACACTTATTTTTGTTCCAAAAGTGATAATTCACATGCAATAGTCATTTACAGTCAAAAAATTAAATATTAAAAAATTACCATTTTTGACCATCTGGAGAAAGTTTGACAGGTCACCGGTCATCGTTTTTCATCAGAAAATTTATTTTATGGACTGTAGAAAAATTGATTCAAAATGTCATTTAGATTGTGCCTCATGTTGAATAACTACTTTTTAAAGCCTCAATGTGACTAAAATTGACATTTTTACAGACTTTTTCTCCTACTCAGAAGCTTTTATTTTGACCAATTTTAGGCATTAAAATGACTCTAAACACACTTATTTTAGTTCCAAAAGTGATAATTCACATGCAATAGTCATTTACAGTCAAAAAATTACATATTAAAAAATTACTATTTTTGACCATATGGAGAAAGTTCGACAGGTCACGGGTCATCGTTTTTTATCAGAAAATTGATTTTTTGGACTGTAGAAAAATTGATTCAAAATGTCATTTGGATTGTGCCTCATGTTGAATAATCACTTTTTAAAGCCTCCATGTGACCAAAATTGACATTTTTACAGACTTTTTCTCCTACTCAGAGGCTTCTATTTTGACCAATTTCAGGCATTAAAATGACTCTAAACACACTTATTTTTGTTCCAAAAGTGATAATTCACATGCAATAGTCATTTACAGTCAAAAAATTAAATATAAAAAAATTACCATTTTTGACCATCTGGAGAAAGTTCGACAGGTCACAGGTCATCGTTTTTCATCAGAAAATTGATTTTTTGGACTGTAGAAAAATTGATTCAAAATGTCATTTGGATTGGGCCTCATGTTGAATAACTACTTTTTAAAGCCTCAATGTGACCAAAATTGCCATTTTTACAGACTTTTTCTCCTACTCAGAAGATTCTATTTCGACCAATTTCAGGCATTAAAGTGACTCTAAACACACTTATTTTAGTTCCAAAAGTGATAATTCACATGGAATAGTCCTTTACAGTCAAAAAATGAAAAATTAAAAAATTACCATTTTTGACCATCTGGAGAAAATTCGACAGGTCACGGGTCATCATTTTTCATCAGAAAGTAGATTTTTTGGACTTTAGAAAAATTGATTCAAAATGTCATTTGGATTGTGCCTCATGTTGAATAACTACTTTTTAAAGCCTCAATGTGACCAAAATTACCATTTTTACAGACTTTTTCTCCTACTCAGAAGCTTTTATTTTGACCAATTTTAGGCATTAAAATGACTCTAAACACACTGTTTTAGTTCCAAAAGTGATAATTCACATGCAATAGTCATTTACAGTCAAAAAACTTTAATATTAAAAAATTACCATTTTTGACCATCTGGAGAAAGTTTGACAGGTCACGGGTCATCGTTTTTCATCAGAAAATTGATTTTTTGGACTGTAGAAAAATTGATTCAAAATGTCATTTGGATTGTGCCTTATGTTGAATAATCACTTTTTAAAGCCTCAATGTGACTAAAATTGACATTTTTACAGACCTTTTCTCCTACTCAGAGGCTTCTATTTTGACCAATTTCAGGCATTAAAATGACTCTAAACACACTTATTTTTGTTCCAAAAGTGATAATTCACATGCAATAGTCATTTACAGTCAAAAAACTTAAATATTAAAAAATTACCATTTTTGACCATCTGGAGAAAGTTTGACAGGTCACCGGTCATCGTTTTTCATCAGAAAATTTATTTTATGGACTGTAGAAAAATTGATTCAAAATGTCATTTAGATTGTGCCTCATGTTGAATAACTACTTTTTAAAGCCTCAATGTGACCAAAATTGCCATTTTTACAGACTTTTTCTCCTACTCAGAAGCTTCTATTTCGACCAATTTCAGGCATTAAAGTGACTCTAAACACACTTATTTTAGTTCCAAAAGTGATAATTCACATGCAATAGTCATTTACAGTCAAAAAATTACATATAAAAAAATTACTATTTTTGACCATATGGAGAAAGTTCGACAGGTCACGGGTCATCGTTTTTCATCAGAAAATTGATTTTCTGGACTGTAGAAAAATTGATTCAAAATGTCATTTGGATTGTGCCTCATGTTGAATAATCACTTTTTAAAGCCTCAATGTGACCAAAATTGCCATTTTTACAGACTTTTTCTCTTACTCAGAAGCTTCTAATTTCGACCAATTTCAGGCATTAAAGTGACTCTAAACACACTTATTTTTGTTCCAAAAGTGATAATTCACATGCAATAGTCATTTACAGTCAAAAAATTAAATATTAAAAAATTACTATTTTTGACCATATGGAGAAAGTTCGACAGGTCACGGGTCATCGTTTTTCATCAGAAAATTGATTTTTTGGACTGTAGAAAAATTGATTCAAAATGTCATTTGGATTGTGCCTTATGTTGAATAATCACTTTTTAAAGCCTCAATGTGACTAAAATTGACATTTTTACAGACTTTTTCTCCTACTCAGAATCTTTTATTTTGACCAATTTTAGGCATTAAAATGACTCTAAACACACTTATTTTAGTTCCAAAAGTGATGATTCACATGCAATAGTCATTTACAGTCAAAAAACTTTAATATTAAAAAATTACCATTTTTGACCATCTGGAGAAAATTCGACAGGTCACAGGTCATCGTTTTTCATCAGAAAATAGATTTTTTGGACTTTAGTAAAATTGATTCAAAATGTCATTTGGATTGTGCCTCATGTTGAATAATTACTTTTTAAAGCCTCAATGTGACCAAAATTGACATTTTTACAGACTTTTTCTCCTACTCAGAGGCTTCTATTTTGACCAATTTCAGGCATTAAAATGACTCTAAACACACTTATTTTAGTTCCAAAAGTGATAATTCACATGCAATAGTCATTTACAGTCAAAAAATTACATATAAAAAAATTACTATTTTTGACCATATGGAGAAAGTTCGACAGGTCACGGGTCATCGTTTTTCATCAGAAAATTGATTTTCTGGACTGTAGAAAAATTGATTCAAAATGTCATTTGGATTGTGCCTCATGTTGAATAATCACTTTTTAAAGCCTCAATGTGACCAAAATTGCCATTTTTACAGACCTTTTCTCCTACTCAGAGGCTTCTATTTTGACCAATTTCAGGCATTAAAATGACTCTAAACACACTTATTTTTGTTCCAAAAGTGATAATTCACATGCAATAGTCATTTACAGTCAAAAAATTAAATATTAAAAAATTACCATTTTTGACCATCTGGAGAAAGTTTGACAGGTCACCGGACATCGTTTTTCATCAGAAAATTTATTTTATGGACTGTAGAAAAATTGATTCAAAATGTCATTTAGATTGTGCCTCATGTTGAATAACTACTTTTTAAAGCCTCAATGTGACTAAAATTGACATTTTTACAGACTTTTTCTCCTACTCAGAAGCTTTTATTTTGACCAATTTTAGGCATTAAAATGACTCTAAACACACTTATTTTAGTTCCAAAAGTGATAATTCACATGCAATAGTCATTTACAGTCAAAAAATTACATATTAAAAAATTACTATTTTTGACCATATGGAGAAAGTTCGACAGGTCACGGGTCATCGTTTTTTATCAGAAAATTGATTTTTTGGACTGTAGAAAAATTGATTCAAAATGTCATTTGGATTGTGCCTCATGTTGAATAATCACTTTTTAAAGCCTCCATGTGACCAAAATTGACATTTTTACAGACTTTTTCTCCTACTCAGAGGCTTCTATTTTGACCAATTTCAGGCATTAAAATGACTCTAAACACACTTATTTTTGTTCCAAAAGTGATAATTCACATGCAATAGTCATTTACAGTCAAAAAATTAAATATAAAAAAATTACCATTTTTGACCATCTGGAGAAAGTTCGACAGGTCACAGGTCATCGTTTTTCATCAGAAAATTGATTTTTTGGACTGTAGAAAAATTGATTCAAAATGTCATTTGGATTGGGCCTCATGTTGAATAACTACTTTTTAAAGCCTCAATGTGACCAAAATTGCCATTTTTACAGACTTTTTCTCCTACTCAGAAGATTCTATTTCGACCAATTTCAGGCATTAAAGTGACTCTAAACACACTTATTTTAGTTCCAAAAGTGATAATTCACATGGAATAGTCCTTTACAGTCAAAAAATGAAAAATTAAAAAATTACCATTTTTGACCATCTGGAGAAAATTCGACAGGTCACGGGTCATCATTTTTCATCAGAAAGTAGATTTTTTGGACTTTAGAAAAATTGATTCAAAATGTCATTTGGATTGTGCCTCATGTTGAATAACTACTTTTTAAAGCCTCAATGTGACCAAAATTACCATTTTTACAGACTTTTTCTCCTACTCAGAAGCTTTTATTTTGACCAATTTTAGGCATTAAAATGACTCTAAACACACTGTTTTAGTTCCAAAAGTGATAATTCACATGCAATAGTCATTTACAGTCAAAAAACTTTAATATTAAAAAATTACCATTTTTGACCATCTGGAGAAAGTTTGACAGGTCACGGGTCATCGTTTTTCATCAGAAAATTGATTTTTTGGACTGTAGAAAAATTGATTCAAAATGTCATTTGGATTGTGCCTCATGTTGAATAATCACTTTTTAAAGCCTCCATGTGACCAAAATTGACATTTTTACAGACTTTTTCTCCTACTCAGAGGCTTCTATTTTGACCAATTTCAGGCATTAAAATGACTCTAAACACACTTATTTTTGTTCCAAAAGTGATAATTCACATGCAATAGTCATTTACAGTCAAAAAATTAAATATAAAAAAATTACCATTTTTGACCATCTGGAGAAAGTTCGACAGGTCACAGGTCATCGTTTTTCATCAGAAAATTGATTTTTTGGACTGTAGAAAAATTGATTCAAAATGTCATTTGGATTGGGCCTCATGTTGAATAACTACTTTTTAAAGCCTCAATGTGACCAAAATTGCCATTTTTACAGACTTTTTCTCCTACTCAGAAGATTCTATTTCGACCAATTTCAGGCATTAAAGTGACTCTAAACACACTTATTTTAGTTCCAAAAGTGATAATTCACATGGAATAGTCCTTTACAGTCAAAAAATGAAAAATTAAAAAATTACCATTTTTGACCATCTGGAGAAAATTCGACAGGTCACGGGTCATCATTTTTCATCAGAAAGTAGATTTTTTGGACTTTAGAAAAATTGATTCAAAATGTCATTTGGATTGTGCCTCATGTTGAATAACTACTTTTTAAAGCCTCAATGTGACCAAAATTACCATTTTTACAGACTTTTTCTCCTACTCAGAAGCTTTTATTTTGACCAATTTTAGGCATTAAAATGACTCTAAACACACTGTTTTAGTTCCAAAAGTGATAATTCACATGCAATAGTCATTTACAGTCAAAAAACTTTAATATTAAAAAATTACCATTTTTGACCATCTGGAGAAAGTTTGACAGGTCACGGGTCATCGTTTTTCATCAGAAAATTGATTTTTTGGACTGTAGAAAAATTGATTCAAAATGTCATTTGGATTGTGCCTTATGTTGAATAATCACTTTTTAAAGCCTCAATGTGACTAAAATTGACATTTTTACAGACCTTTTCTCCTACTCAGAGGCTTCTATTTTGACCAATTTCAGGCATTAAAATGACTCTAAACACACTTATTTTTGTTCCAAAAGTGATAATTCACATGCAATAGTCATTTACAGTCAAAAAACTTAAATATTAAAAAATTACCATTTTTGACCATCTGGAGAAAGTTTGACAGGTCACCGGTCATCGTTTTTCATCAGAAAATTTATTTTATGGACTGTAGAAAAATTGATTCAAAATGTCATTTAGATTGTGCCTCATGTTGAATAACTACTTTTTAAAGCCTCAATGTGACCAAAATTGCCATTTTTACAGACTTTTTCTCCTACTCAGAAGCTTCTATTTCGACCAATTTCAGGCATTAAAGTGACTCTAAACACACTTATTTTAGTTCCAAAAGTGATAATTCACATGCAATAGTCATTTACAGTCAAAAAATTACATATAAAAAAATTACTATTTTTGACCATATGGAGAAAGTTCGACAGGTCACGGGTCATCGTTTTTCATCAGAAAATTGATTTTCTGGACTGTAGAAAAATTGATTCAAAATGTCATTTGGATTGTGCCTCATGTTGAATAATCACTTTTTAAAGCCTCAATGTGACCAAAATTGCCATTTTTACAGACTTTTTCTCTTACTCAGAAGCTTCTAATTTCGACCAATTTCAGGCATTAAAGTGACTCTAAACACACTTATTTTTGTTCCAAAAGTGATAATTCACATGCAATAGTCATTTACAGTCAAAAAATTAAATATTAAAAAATTACTATTTTTGACCATATGGAGAAAGTTCGACAGGTCACGGGTCATCGTTTTTCATCAGAAAATTGATTTTTTGGACTGTAGAAAAATTGATTCAAAATGTCATTTGGATTGTGCCTTATGTTGAATAATCACTTTTTAAAGCCTCAATGTGACTAAAATTGACATTTTTACAGACTTTTTCTCCTACTCAGAATCTTTTATTTTGACCAATTTTAGGCATTAAAATGACTCTAAACACACTTATTTTAGTTCCAAAAGTGATGATTCACATGCAATAGTCATTTACAGTCAAAAAACTTTAATATTAAAAAATTACCATTTTTGACCATCTGGAGAAAATTCGACAGGTCACAGGTCATCGTTTTTCATCAGAAAATAGATTTTTTGGACTTTAGTAAAATTGATTCAAAATGTCATTTGGATTGTGCCTCATGTTGAATAATTACTTTTTAAAGCCTCAATGTGACCAAAATTGACATTTTTACAGACTTTTTCTCCTACTCAGAGGCTTCTATTTTGACCAATTTCAGGCATTAAAATGACTCTAAACACACTTATTTTAGTTCCAAAAGTGATAATTCACATGCAATAGTCATTTACAGTCAAAAAATTACATATAAAAAAATTACTATTTTTGACCATATGGAGAAAGTTCGACAGGTCACGGGTCATCGTTTTTCATCAGAAAATTGATTTTCTGGACTGTAGAAAAATTGATTCAAAATGTCATTTGGATTGTGCCTCATGTTGAATAATCACTTTTTAAAGCCTCAATGTGACCAAAATTGCCATTTTTACGGACTTTTTCTCCTACTCAGAAGCTTCTATTTTGACCAATTTCAGGCATTAAAATGACTCTAAACACACTTATTTTTGTTCCAAAAGTGATAATTCACATGCAATAGTCATTTACAGTCAAAAAATTAAATATTAAAAAATTACTATTTTTGACCATATGGAGAAAGTTCGACAGGTCACGGGTCATCGTTTTTCATCAGAAAATAGATTTTTTGGACTTTAGAAAAATTGATTCAAAATGTCATTTGGATTGTGCCTCATGTTGAATAACTACTTGTTAAAGCCTCAATGTGACCAAAATTGACATTTTTACAGACTTTTTCTCCTACTCAGAAGATTCTATTTCGACCAATTTCAGGCATTAAAGTGACTCTAAACACACTTATTTTAGTTCCAAAAGTGATAATTCACATGGAATAGTCCTTTACAGTCAAAAAATGAAAAATTAAAAAATTACCATTTTTGACCATCTGGAGAAAATTCGACAGGTCACGGGTCATCATTTTTCATCAGAAAATAGATTTTTTGGACTTTAGAAAAATTGATTCAAAATGTCATTTGGATTGTGCCTCATGTTGAATAATCACTTTTTAAAGCCTCAATGTGACCAAAATTGACATTTTTACAGACTTTTTCTCCTACTCAGAGGCTTCTATTTCGACCAATTTCAGGCATTAAAGTGACTCTAAACACACTTATTTTTGTTCCAAAAGTGATAATTCACATGCAATAGTCATTTACAGTCAAAAAATTAAATTTTAAAAAATTACTATTTTTGACCATCTGGAGAAAGTTCGACAGGTCACAGGTCATCGTTTTTCATCAGAAAATTGATTTTTTGGACTGTAGAAAAATTGATTCAAAATGTCACTTGGATTGTGCCTCATGTTGAATAACTACTTGTTAAAGCCTCAATGTGACAAAAATTGCCATTTTTACAGACTTTTTCTCCTACTCAGAAGATTCTATTTCGACCAATTTCAGGCATTAAAGTGACTCTAAACACACTTATTTTAGTTCCAAAAGTGATAATTCACATGGAATAGTCCTTTACAGTCAAAAAATGAAAAATTAAAATATTACCATTTTTGACCATCTGGAGAAAATTCGACAGGTCACGGGTCATCATTTTTCATCAGAAAATAGATTTTTTGGACTTTAGAAAAATTGATTCAAAATGTCATTTGGATTGTGCCTCATGTTGAATAACTACTTTTTAAAGCCTCAATGTGACTAAAATTGACATTTTTACAGACTTTTTCTCCTACTCAGAATCTTTTATTTTGACCAATTTTAGGCATTAAAATGACTCTAAACACACTTATTTTAGTTCCAAAAGTGATAATTCACATGCAATAGTCATTTACAGTCAAAAAACTTTAATATTAAAAAATTACCATTTTTGACCATCTGGAGAAAATTCGACAGGTCACGGGTCATCATTTTTCATCAGAAAATAGATTTTTTGGACTTTAGAAAAATTGATTCAAAATGTCATTTGGATTGTGCCTTATGTTGAATAATCACTTTTTAAAGCCTCAATGTGACTAAAATTGACATTTTTACAGACCTTTTCTCCTACTCAGAGGCTTCTATTTTGACCAATTTCAGGCATTAAAATGACTCTAAACACACTTATTTTTGTTCCAAAAGTGATAATTCACATGCAATAGTCATTTACAGTCAAAAAACTTAAATATTAAAAAATTACCATTTTTGACCATCTGGAGAAAGTTTGACAGGTCACCGGTCATCGTTTTTCATCAGAAAATGTATTTTATGGACTGTAGAAAAATTGATTCAAAATGTCATTTAGATTGTGCCTCATGTTGAATAACTACTTTTTAAAGCCTCAATGTGACCAAAATTGCCATTTTTACAGACTTTTTCTCCTACTCAGAAGCTTCTATTTCGACCAATTTCAGGCATTAAAGTGACTCTAAACACACTTATTTTAGTTCCAAAAGTGATAATTCACATGCAATAGTCATTTACAGTCAAAAAATTACATATAAAAAAATTACTATTTTTGACCATATGGAGAAAGTTCGACAGGTCACGGGTCATCGTTTTTCATCAGAAAATTGATTTTCTGGACTGTAGAAAAATTGATTCAAAATGTCATTTGGATTGTGCCTCATGTTGAATAATCACTTTTTAAAGCCTCAATGTGACCAAAATTGCCATTTTTACGGACTTTTTCTCCTACTCAGAAGCTTCTATTTTGACCAATTTCAGGCATTAAAATGACTCTAAACACACTTATTTTTGTTCCAAAAGTGATAATTCACATGCAATAGTCATTTACTGTCAAAAAATTTAAATATTAAAAAATTACCATTTTTGACCATCCGGAGAAAGTTTGACAGGTCACGGGTCATCGTTTTTCATCAGAAAATTTATTTTATGGACTGTAGAAAACTGATTCAAAATGTCATTTAGATTGTGCCTCATGTTGAATAACTACTTTTTAAAGCTTCAATGTGACCAAAATTGCCATTTTTACAGACTTTTTCTCTTACTCAGAAGCTTCTAATTTCGACCAATTTCAGGCATTAAAGTGACTCTAAACACACTTATTTTTGTTCCAAAAGTGATAATTCACATGCAATAGTCATTTACAGTCAAAAAATTAAATATTAAAAAATTACTATTTTTGACCATATGGAGAAAGTTCGACAGGTCACGGGTCATCGTTTTTCATCAGAAAATAGATTTTTTGGACTTTAGAAAAATTGATTCAAAATGTCATTTGGATTGTGCCTCATGTTGAATAACTACTTGTTAAAGCCTCAATGTGACCAAAATTGACATTTTTACAGACTTTTTCTCCTACTCAGAAGATTCTATTTCGACCAATTTCAGGCATTAAAGTGACTCTAAACACACTTATTTTAGTTCCAAAAGTGATAATTCACATGGAATAGTCCTTTACAGTCAAAAAATGAAAAATTAAAAAATTACCATTTTTGACCATCTGGAGAAAATTCGACAGGTCACGGGTCATCATTTTTCATCAGAAAATAGATTTTTTGGACTTTAGAAAAATTGATTCAAAATGTCATTTGGATTGTGCCTCATGTTGAATAATCACTTTTTAAAGCCTCAATGTGACCAAAATTGACATTTTTACAGACTTTTTCTCCTACTCAGAGGCTTCTATTTCGACCAATTTCAGGCATTAAAGTGACTCTAAACACACTTATTTTTGTTCCAAAAGTGATAATTCACATGCAATAGTCATTTACAGTCAAAAAATTAAATTTTAAAAAATTACTATTTTTGACCATCTGGAGAAAGTTCGACAGGTCACAGGTCATCGTTTTTCATCAGAAAATTGATTTTTTGGACTGTAGAAAAATTGATTCAAAATGTCACTTGGATTGTGCCTCATGTTGAATAACTACTTGTTAAAGCCTCAATGTGACCAAAATTGACATTTTTACAGACTTTTTCTCCTACTCAGAAGATTCTATTTCGACCAATTTCAGGCATTAAAGTGACTCTAAACACACTTATTTTAGTTCCAAAAGTGATAATTCACATGGAATAGTCCTTTACAGTCAAAAAATGAAAAATTTAAAAATTACCATTTTTGACCATCTGGAGAAAATTCGACAGGTCACGGGTCATCATTTTTCATCAGAAAATAGATTTTTTGGACTTTAGAAAAATTGATTCAAAATGTCATTTGGATTGTGCCTCATGTTGAATAACTACTTTTTAAAGCCTCAATGTGACCAAAATTGCCATTTTTACAGACTTTTTCTCCTACTCAGAAGCTTCTATTTTGACCAATTTCAGGCATTAAAATGACACTAAACACACTTATTTTTGTTCCAAAAGTGATAATTCACATGGAATAGTCCTTTACAGTCAAAAAATTAAAAATTAAAAAATTACCATTTTTGACCATCTGGAGAAAATTCGACAGGTCACGGGTCATCATTTTTCATCAGAAAATAGATTTTTTGGACTTTAGAAAAATTGATTCAAAATGTCATTTGGATTGTGCCTCATGTTGAATAATCACTTTTTAAAGCCTCAATGTGACCAAAATTGACATTTTTACAGACTTTTTCTCCTACTCAGAGGCTTCTATTTCGACCAATTTCAGGCATTAAAATGACTCTAAACACACTTATTTTTGTTCCAAAAGTGATAATTCACATGGAATAGTCCTTTACAGTCAAAAAAGGAAAAATTAAAAAATTACCATTTTTGACCATCTGGAGAAAATTCGACAGGTCACGGGTCATCATTTTTCATCAGAAAATAGATTTTTTGGACTTTAGAAAAATTGATTCAAAATGTCATTTGGATTGTGCCTCATGTTGAATAATCACTTTTTAAAGCCTCAATGTGACCAAAATTGACATTTTTACAGACTTTTTCTCCTACTCAGAGGCTTCTATTTCGACCAATTTCAGGCATTAAAGTGACTCTAAACACACTTATTTTTGTTCCAAAAGTGATAATTCACATGCAATAGTCATTTACAGTCAAAAAATTAAATATTAAAAAATTACCATTTTTGACCATATGGAGAAAGTTCGACAGGTCACGGGTTATCGTTTTTCATCAGAAAATTGATTTTTTGGACTGTAGAAAAATTGATTCAAAATGTCACTTGGATTTTGCCTCATGTTGAATAACTACTTGTTAAAGCCTCAATGTGACCAAAATTGCCATTTTTACAGACTTTTTCTCCTACTCAGAAGCTTCTATTTCAACCAATTTCAGGCATTAAAATGACTCTAAACACACTTATTTTAGTTCCAAAAGTGATAATTCACATGCAATAGTCATTTACAGTCAAAAAATTAAATATTAAAAAATTACCATTTTTGACCATCTGGAGAAAGTTTGACAGGTCACCGGTCATCGTTTTTCATCAGAAAATTTATTTTATGGACTGTAGAAAAATTGATTCAAAATGTCATTTAGATTGTGCCTCATGTTGAATAACTACTTTTTAAAGCCTCAATGTGACTAAAATTGACATTTTTACAGACTTTTTCTCCTACTCAGAAGCTTTTATTTTGACCAATTTTAGGCATTAAAATGACTCTAAACACACTTATTTTAGTTCCAAAAGTGATAATTCACATGCAATAGTCATTTACAGTCAAAAAATTACATAATAAAAAATTACTATTTTTGACCATATGGAGAAAGTTCGACAGGTCACGGGTCATCGTTTTTTATCAGAAAATTGATTTTTTGGACTGTAGAAAAATTGATTCAAAATGTCATTTGGATTGTGCCTCATGTTGAATAATCACTTTTTAAAGCCTCCATGTGACCAAAATTGACATTTTTACAGACTTTTTCTCCTACTCAGAGGCTTCTATTTTGACCAATTTCAGGCATTAAAATGACTCTAAACACACTTATTTTTGTTCCAAAAGTGATAATTCACATGCAATAGTCATTTACAGTCAAAAAATTAAATATAAAAAAATTACCATTTTTGACCATCTGGAGAAAGTTCGACAGGTCACAGGTCATCGTTTTTCATCAGAAAATTGATTTTTTGGACTGTAGAAAAATTGATTCAAAATGTCATTTGGATTGGGCCTCATGTTGAATAACTACTTTTTAAAGCCTCAATGTGACCAAAATTGCCATTTTTACAGACTTTTTCTCCTACTCAGAAGATTCTATTTCGACCAATTTCAGGCATTAAAGTGACTCTAAACACACTTATTTTAGTTCCAAAAGTGATAATTCACATGGAATAGTCCTTTACAGTCAAAAAATGAAAAATTAAAAAATTACCATTTTTGACCATCTGGAGAAAATTCGACAGGTCACGGGTCATCATTTTTCATCAGAAAGTAGATTTTTTGGACTTTAGAAAAATTGATTCAAAATGTCATTTGGATTGTGCCTCATGTTGAATAACTACTTTTTAAAGCCTCAATGTGACCAAAATTGCCATTTTTACAGACTTTTTCTCCTACTCAGAAGCTTTTATTTTGACCAATTTTAGGCATTAAAATGACTCTAAACACACTGTTTTAGTTCCAAAAGTGATAATTCACATGCAATAGTCATTTACAGTCAAAAAACTTTAATATTAAAAAATTACCATTTTTGACCATCTGGAGAAAGTTTGACAGGTCACGGGTCATCGTTTTTCATCAGAAAATTGATTTTTTGGACTGTAGAAAAATTGATTCAAAATGTCATTTGGATTGTGCCTTATGTTGAATAATCACTTTTTAAAGCCTCAATGTGACTAAAATTGACATTTTTACAGACCTTTTCTCCTACTCAGAGGCTTCTATTTTGACCAATTTCAGGCATTAAAATGACTCTAAACACACTTATTTTTGTTCCAAAAGTGATAATTCACATGCAATAGTCATTTACAGTCAAAAAACTTAAATATTAAAAAATTACCATTTTTGACCATCTGGAGAAAGTTTGACAGGTCACCGGTCATCGTTTTTCATCAGAAAATTTATTTTATGGACTGTAGAAAAATTGATTCAAAATGTCATTTAGATTGTGCCTCATGTTGAATAACTACTTTTTAAAGCCTCAATGTGACCAAAATTGCCATTTTTACAGACTTTTTCTCCTACTCAGAAGCTTCTATTTCGACCAATTTCAGGCATTAAAGTGACTCTAAACACACTTATTTTAGTTCCAAAAGTGATAATTCACATGCAATAGTCATTTACAGTCAAAAAATTACATATAAAAAAATTACTATTTTTGACCATATGGAGAAAGTTCGACAGGTCACGGGTCATCGTTTTTCATCAGAAAATTGATTTTCTGGACTGTAGAAAAATTGATTCAAAATGTCATTTGGATTGTGCCTCATGTTGAATAATCACTTTTTAAAGCCTCAATGTGACCAAAATTGCCATTTTTACAGACTTTTTCTCTTACTCAGAAGCTTCTAATTTCGACCAATTTCAGGCATTAAAGTGACTCTAAACACACTTATTTTTGTTCCAAAAGTGATAATTCACATGCAATAGTCATTTACAGTCAAAAAATTAAATATTAAAAAATTACTATTTTTGACCATATGGAGAAAGTTCGACAGGTCACGGGTCATCGTTTTTCATCAGAAAATTGATTTTTTGGACTGTAGAAAAATTGATTCAAAATGTCATTTGGATTGTGCCTTATGTTGAATAATCACTTTTTAAAGCCTCAATGTGACTAAAATTGACATTTTTACAGACTTTTTCTCCTACTCAGAATCTTTTATTTTGACCAATTTTAGGCATTAAAATGACTCTAAACACACTTATTTTAGTTCCAAAAGTGATGATTCACATGCAATAGTCATTTACAGTCAAAAAACTTTAATATTAAAAAATTACCATTTTTGACCATCTGGAGAAAATTCGACAGGTCACGGGTCATCGTTTTTCATCAGAAAATAGATTTTTTGGACTTTAGTAAAATTGATTCAAAATGTCATTTGGATTGTGCCTCATGTTGAATAATTACTTTTTAAAGCCTCAATGTGACCAAAATTGACATTTTTACAGACTTTTTCTCCTACTCAGAGGCTTCTATTTTGACCAATTTCAGGCATTAAAATGACTCTAAACACACTTATTTTAGTTCCAAAAGTGATAATTCACATGCAATAGTCATTTACAGTCAAAAAATTACATATAAAAAAATTACTATTTTTGACCATATGGAGAAAGTTCGACAGGTCACGGGTCATCGTTTTTCATCAGAAAATTGATTTTCTGGACTGTAGAAAAATTGATTCAAAATGTCATTTGGATTGTGCCTCATGTTGAATAATCACTTTTTAAAGCCTCAATGTGACCAAAATTGCCATTTTTACGGACTTTTTCTCCTACTCAGAAGCTTCTATTTTGACCAATTTCAGGCATTAAAATGACTCTAAACACACTTATTTTTGTTCCAAAAGTGATAATTCACATGCAATAGTCATTTACAGTCAAAAAATTAAATATTAAAAAATTACCATTTTTGACCATCTGGAGAAAGTTTGACAGGTCACGGGTCATCGTTTTTCATCAGAAAATTTATTTTATGGACTGTAGAAAAATTGATTCAAAATGTCATTTAGATTGTGCCTCATGTTGAATAACTACTTTTTAAAGCTTCAATGTGACCAAAATTGCCATTTTTACAGACTTTTTCTCTTACTCAGAAGCTTCTAATTTCGACCAATTTCAGGCATTAAAGTGACTCTAAACACACTTATTTTTGTTCCAAAAGTGATAATTCACATGCAATAGTCATTTACAGTCAAAAAATTAAATATTAAAAAATTACTATTTTTGACCATATGGAGAAAGTTCGACAGGTCACGGGTCATCGTTTTTCATCAGAAAATAGATTTTTTGGACTTTAGAAAAATTGATTCAAAATGTCATTTGGATTGTGCCTCATGTTGAATAACTACTTGTTAAAGCCTCAATGTGACCAAAATTGACATTTTTACAGACTTTTTCTCCTACTCAGAAGATTCTATTTCGACCAATTTCAGGCATTAAAGTGACTCTAAACACACTTATTTTAGTTCCAAAAGTGATAATTCACATGGAATAGTCCTTTACAGTCAAAAAATGAAAAATTAAAAAATTACCATTTTTGACCATCTGGAGAAAATTCGACAGGTCACGGGTCATCATTTTTCATCAGAAAATAGATTTTTTGGACTTTAGAAAAATTGATTCAAAATGTCATTTGGATTGTGCCTCATGTTGAATAATCACTTTTTAAAGCCTCAATGTGACCAAAATTGACATTTTTACAGACTTTTTCTCCTACTCAGAGGCTTCTATTTCGACCAATTTCAGGCATTAAAGTGACTCTAAACACACTTATTTTTGTTCCAAAAGTGATAATTCACATGCAATAGTCATTTACAGTCAAAAAACTTTAATATTAAAAAATTACCATTTTTGACCATCTGGAGAAAATTCGACAGGTCACGGGTCATCATTTTTCATCAGAAAATAGATTTTTTGGACTTTAGAAAAATTGATTCAAAATGTCATTTGGATTGTGCCTTATGTTGAATAATCACTTTTTAAAGCCTCAATGTGACTAAAATTGACATTTTTACAGACCTTTTCTCCTACTCAGAGGCTTCTATTTTGACCAATTTCAGGCATTAAAATGACTCTAAACACACTTATTTTTGTTCCAAAAGTGATAATTCACATGCAATAGTCATTTACAGTCAAAAAACTTAAATATTAAAAAATTACCATTTTTGACCATCTGGAGAAAGTTTGACAGGTCACCGGTCATCGTTTTTCATCAGAAAATGTATTTTATGGACTGTAGAAAAATTGATTCAAAATGTCATTTAGATTGTGCCTCATGTTGAATAACTACTTTTTAAAGCCTCAATGTGACCAAAATTGCCATTTTTACAGACTTTTTCTCCTACTCAGAAGCTTCTATTTCGACCAATTTCAGGCATTAAAGTGACTCTAAACACACTTATTTTAGTTCCAAAAGTGATAATTCACATGCAATAGTCATTTACAGTCAAAAAATTACATATAAAAAAATTACTATTTTTGACCATATGGAGAAAGTTCGACAGGTCACGGGTCATCGTTTTTCATCAGAAAATTGATTTTCTGGACTGTAGAAAAATTGATTCAAAATGTCATTTGGATTGTGCCTCATGTTGAATAATCACTTTTTAAAGCCTCAATGTGACCAAAATTGCCATTTTTATGGACTTTTTCTCCTACTCAGAAGCTTCTATTTTGACCAATTTCAGGCATTAAAATGACTCTAAACACACTTATTTTTGTTCCAAAAGTGATAATTCACATGCAATAGTCATTTACAGTCAAAAAATTACATATTAAAAAATTACTAATTTTGACCATATGGAGAAAGTTCGACAGGTCACGGGTCATCGTTTTTCATCAGAAAATTGATTTTTTGGACTGTAGAAAAATTGATTCAAAATGTCATTTGGATTGTGCCTCATGTTGAATAATCACTTTTTAAAGCCTCAATGTGACCAAAATTGACATTTTTACAGACTTTTTCTCCTACTCAGAGGCTTCTATTTCGACCAATTTCAGGCATTAAAATTACTCTAAACACACTTATTTTTGTTCCAAAAGTGATAATTCACATGGAATAGTCCTTTACAGTCAAAAAAGGAAAAATTAAAAAATTACCATTTTTGACCATCTGGAGAAAATTCGACAGGTCACGGGTCATCGTTTTTCATCAGAAAATTGATTTTTTGGACTTTAGAAAAATTGATTCAAAATGTCATTTGGATTGTGCCTCATGTTGAATAACTACTTGTTAAAGCCTCAATGTGACCAAAATTGACATTTTTACAGACTTTTTCTCCTACTCAGAAGATTCTATTTCGACCAATTTCAGGCATTAAAGTGACTCTAAACACACTTATTTTAGTTCCAAAAGTGATAATTCACATGGAATAGTCCTTTACAGTCAAAAAATGAAAAATTAAAAAATTACCATTTTTGACCATCTGGAGAAAATTCCACAGGTCACGGGTCATCATTTTTCATCAGAAAATAGATTTTTTGGACTTTAGAAAAATTGATTCAAAATGTCATTTGGATTGTGCCTCATGTTGAATAACTACTTTTTAAAGCCTCAATGTGACCAAAATTGCCATTTTTACAGACTTTTTCTCCTACTCAGAAGCTTCTATTTTGACCAATTTCAGGCATTAAAATGACACTAAACACACTTATTTTTGTTCCAAAAGTGATAATTCACATGGAATAGTCCTTTACAGTCAAAAAATTAAAAATTAAAAAATTACCATTTTTGACCATCTGGAGAAAATTCGACAGGTCACGGGTCATCATTTTTCATCAGAAAATAGATTTTTTGGACTTTAGAAAAATTGATTCAAAATGTCATTTGGATTGTGCCTCATGTTGAATAATCACTTTTTAAAGCCTCAATGTGACCAAAATTGACATTTTTACAGACTTTTTCTCCTACTCAGAGCCTTCTATTTCGACCAATTTCAGGCATTAAAGTGACTCTAAACACACTTATTTTAGTTCCAAAAGTGATAATTCACATGCAATAGTCATTTACAGTCAAAAAATTAAATATTAAAAAATTACTATTTTTGACCATATGGAGAAAGTTCGACAGGTCACGGGTCATCGTTTTTCATCAGAAAATTGATTTTTTGGACTGTAGAAAAATTGATTCAAAATGTCATTTGGATTGTGCCTTATGTTGAATAATCACTTTTTAAAGCCTCAATGTGACTAAAATTGACATTTTTACAGACCTTTTCTCCTACTCAGAGGCTTCTATTTTGACCAATTTCAGGCATTAAAATGACTCTAAACACACTTATTTTTGTTCCAAAAATGATAATTCACATGCAATAGTCATTTACAGTCAAAAAATTAAATATTAAAAAATTACCATTTTTGACCATCTGGAGAAAGTTTGACAGGTCACGGGCCATCGTGTTTCATCAGAAAATTTATTTTATGGACTGTAGAAAAATTGATTCAAAACGTCATTTAGATTGTGCCTCATGTTGAATAACTACTTTTTGAAGCCTCAATGTGACCAAAATTACTATTTTTACAGACTTTTTCTCCTACTCAGAGCCTTCTATTTCGACCAATTTCAGGCATTAAAGTGACTCTAAACACACTTATTTTAGTTCCAAAAGTGATAATTCACATGCAATAGTCATTTACAGTCAAAAAATTAAATATTAAAAAATTACTATTTTTGACCATATGGAGAAAGTTCGACAGGTCACGGGTCATCATTTTTCATCAGAAAATTGATTTTTTGGACTGTAGAAAAATTGATTCAAAATGTCATTTGGATTGTGCCTTATGTTGAATAATCACTTTTTAAAGCCTCAATGTGACTAAAATTGACATTTTTACAGACCTTTTCTCCTACTCAGAGGCTTCTATTTTGACCAATTTCAGGCATTAAAATGACTCTAAACACACTTATTTTTGTTCCAAAAGTGATAATTCACATGCAATAGTCATTTACAGTCAAAAAATTTAATATTAAAAAATTACCATTTTTGACCATCTGGAGAAAGTTTGACAGGTCACGGGTCATCGTTTTTAATCAGAAAATGTATTTTATGGACTGTAGAAAAATTGATTCAAAATGTCATTTAGATTGTGCCTCATGTTGAATAACTACTTTTTAAAGCTTCAATGTGACCAAAATTGCCATTTTTACAGACTTTTTCTCATACTCAGAAGCTTCTATTTCGACCAATTTCAGGCATTAAAGTGACTCTAAACACACTTATTTTTGTTCCAAAAGTGATAATTCACATGCAATAGTCATTTACAGTCAAAAAATTAAATATTAAAAAATTACTATTTTTGACCATCTGGAGAAAGTTCGACAGGTCACAGGTCATCGTTTTTCATCAGAAAATTGATTTTTTGGACTGTAGAAAATTTGATTCAAAATGTCATTTGGATTGTGCCTTATGTTGAATAATCACTTTTTAAAGCCTCAATGTGACTAAAATTGACATTTTTACAGACTTTTTCTCCTACTCAGAATCTTTTATTTTGACCAATTTTAGGCATTAAAATGACTCTAAACACACTTATTTTAGTTCCAAAAGTGATAATTCACATGCAATAGTCATTTACAGTCAAAAAACTTTAATATTAACAAAATTACCATTTTTGACCATCTGGAGAAAATTCGACAGGTCACGGGTCATCGTTTTTCATCAGAAAATAGATTTTTTGGACTTTAGTAAAATTGATTCAAAATGTCAATTGGATTGTGCCTCATGTTGAATAATTACTTTTTAAAGCCTCAATGTGACCAAAATTGACATTTTTACAGACTTTTTCTCCTACTCAGAGGCTTCTATTTTGACCAATTTCAGGCATTAAAGTGACTCTAAACACACTTATTTTAGTTCCAAAAGTGATAATTCACATGCAATAGTCATTTACAGTCAAAAAATTAAATATTAAAAAATTACTATTTTTGACCATATGGAGAAAGTTTGACAGGTCACGGCTCATCGTTTTTCATCAGAAAATTGATTTTTTGGACTGTAGAAAAATTGATTCAAAATGTCACTTGGATTGTGCCTCATGTTGAATAACTACTTGTTAAAGCCTCAATGTGACCAAAATTGCCATTTTTACAGACTTTTTCTCCTACTCAGAAGCTTCTATTTTGACCAATTTCAGGCATTAAAATGACTCTAAACACACTTATTTTTGTTCCAAAAGTGATAATTCACATGGAATAGTCCTTTACAGTCAAAAAATGAAAAATTAAAAAATTACCATTTTTGACCATCTGGAGAAAATTCGACAGGTCACGGGTCATCATTTTTCATCAGAAAATAGATTTTTTGGACTTTAGAAAAATTGATTCAAAATGTCATTTGGATTGTGCCTCATGTTGAATAACTACTTTTGAAGGCCTCAATGTGACCAAAATTGCCATTTTTACAGACTTTTTCTACTACTCAGAAGCTTCTATTTCAACCAATTTCAGGCATTAAAATGACTCTAAACACACTTATTTTAGTTCCAAAAGTGATGATTCACATGCAATAGTCATTTACAGTCAAAAAACTTTAATATTAAAAAATTACCATTTTTGACCATCTGGAGAAAATTCGACAGATCACGGGTCATCATTTTTCATCAGAAAATAGATTTTTTGGACTTTAGAAAAATTGATTCAAAATGTCATTTGGATTGTGCCTCATGTTGAATAACTACTTTTGAAGGCCTCAATGTGACCAAAATTGCCATTTTTACAGACTTTTTCTACTACTCAGAAGCTTCTATTTCAACCAATTTCAGGCATTAAAATGACTCTAAACACACTTATTTTAGTTCCAAAAGTGATAATTCACATGCAATAGTCATTTACAGTCAAAAAATTACATATTAAAAAATTACTAATTTTGACCATATGGAGAAAGTTCGACAGGTCACGGGTCATCGTTTTTCATCAGAAAATTGATTTTTTGGACTGTAGAAAAATTGATTCAAAATGTCATTTGGATTGTGCCTCATGTTGAATAATCACTTTTTAAAGCCTCAATGTGACCAAAATTGACATTTTTACAGACTTTTTCTCCTACTCAGAGGCTTCTATTTCGACCAATTTCAGGCATTAAAATGACTCTAAACACACTTATTTTTGTTCCAAAAGTGATAATTCACATGGAATAGTCCTTTACAGTCAAAAAAGGAAAAATTAAAAAATTACCATTTTTGACCATCTGGAGAAAATTCGACAGGTCACGGGTCATCGTTTTTCATCAGAAAATTGATTTTTTGGACTTTAGAAAAATTGATTCAAAATGTCATTTGGATTGTGCCTCATGTTGAATAACTACTTGTTAAAGCCTCAATGTGACCAAAATTGACATTTTTACAGACTTTTTCTCCTACTCAGAAGATTCTATTTCGACCAATTTCAGGCATTAAAGTGACTCTAAACACACTTATTTTAGTTCCAAAAGTGATAATTCACATGGAATAGTCCTTTACAGTCAAAAAATGAAAAATTAAAAAATTACCATTTTTGACCATCTGGAGAAAATTCCACAGGTCACGGGTCATCATTTTTCATCAGAAAATAGATTTTTTGGACTTTAGAAAAATTGATTCAAAATGTCATTTGGATTGTGCCTCATGTTGAATAACTACTTTTTAAAGCCTCAATGTGACCAAAATTGCCATTTTTACAGACTTTTTCTCCTACTCAGAAGCTTCTATTTTGACCAATTTCAGGCATTAAAATGACACTAAACACACTTATTTTTGTTCCAAAAGTGATAATTCACATGGAATAGTCCTTTACAGTCAAAAAATTAAAAATTAAAAAATTACCATTTTTGACCATCTGGAGAAAATTCGACAGGTCACGGGTCATCATTTTTCATCAGAAAATAGATTTTTTGGACTTTAGAAAAATTGATTCAAAATGTCATTTGGATTGTGCCTCATGTTGAATAATCACTTTTTAAAGCCTCAATGTGACCAAAATTGACATTTTTACAGACTTTTTCTCCTACTCAGAGCCTTCTATTTCGACCAATTTCAGGCATTAAAGTGACTCTAAACACACTTATTTTAGTTCCAAAAGTGATAATTCACATGCAATAGTCATTTACAGTCAAAAAATTAAATATTAAAAAATTACTATTTTTGACCATATGGAGAAAGTTCGACAGGTCACGGGTCATCGTTTTTCATCAGAAAATTGATTTTTTGGACTGTAGAAAAATTGATTCAAAATGTCATTTGGATTGTGCCTTATGTTGAATAATCACTTTTTAAAGCCTCAATGTGACTAAAATTGACATTTTTACAGACCTTTTCTCCTACTCAGAGGCTTCTATTTTGACCAATTTCAGGCATTAAAATGACTCTAAACACACTTATTTTTGTTCCAAAAATGATAATTCACATGCAATAGTCATTTACAGTCAAAAAATTAAATATTAAAAAATTACCATTTTTGACCATCTGGAGAAAGTTTGACAGGTCACGGGCCATCGTGTTTCATCAGAAAATTTATTTTATGGACTGTAGAAAAATTGATTCAAAACGTCATTTAGATTGTGCCTCATGTTGAATAACTACTTTTTAAAGCCTCAATGTGACCAAAATTACTATTTTTACAGACTTTTTCTCCTACTCAGAGCCTTCTATTTCGACCAATTTCAGGCATTAAAGTGACTCTAAACACACTTATTTTAGTTCCAAAAGTGATAATTCACATGCAATAGTCATTTACAGTCAAAAAATTAAATATTAAAAAATTACTATTTTTGACCATATGGAGAAAGTTCGACAGGTCACGGGTCATCATTTTTCATCAGAAAATTGATTTTTTGGACTGTAGAAAAATTGATTCAAAATGTCATTTGGATTGTGCCTTATGTTGAATAATCACTTTTTAAAGCCTCAATGTGACTAAAATTGACATTTTTACAGACCTTTTCTCCTACTCAGAGGCTTCTATTTTGACCAATTTCAGGCATTAAAATGACTCTAAACACACTTATTTTTGTTCCAAAAGTGATAATTCACATGCAATAGTCATTTACAGTCAAAAAATTAAATATTAAAAAATTACCATTTTTGACCATCTGGAGAAAGTTTGACAGGTCACGGGTCATCGTTTTTAATCAGAAAATTTATTTTATGGACTGTAGAAAAATTGATTCAAAATGTCATTTAGATTGTGCCTCATGTTGAATAACTACTTTTTAAAGCCTCAATGTGACTAAAATTGACATTTTTACAGACTTTTTCTCCTACTCAGAATCTTTTATTTTGACCAATTTTAGGCATTAAAATGACTCTAAACACACTTATTTTAGTTCCAAAAGTGATAATTCACATGCAATAGTCATTTACAGTCAAAAAACTTTAATATTAACAAAATTACCATTTTTGACCATCTGGAGAAAATTCGACAGGTCACGGGTCATCGTTTTTCATCAGAAAATAGATTTTTTGGACTTTAGTAAAATTGATTCAAAATGTCAATTGGATTGTGCCTCATGTTGAATAATTACTTTTTAAAGCCTCAATGTGACCAAAATTGACATTTTTACAGACTTTTTCTCCTACTCAGAGGCTTCTATTTTGACCAATTTCAGGCATTAAAGTGACTCTAAACACACTTATTTTAGTTCCAAAAGTGATAATTCACATGCAATAGTCATTTACAGTCAAAAAATTAAATATTAAAAAATTACTATTTTTGACCATATGGAGAAAGTTTGACAGGTCACGGCTCATCGTTTTTCATCAGAAAATTGATTTTTTGGACTGTAGAAAAATTGATTCAAAATGTCACTTGGATTGTGCCTCATGTTGAATAACTACTTGTTAAAGCCTCAATGTGACCAAAATTGCCATTTTTACAGACTTTTTCTCCTACTCAGAAGATTCTATTTCGACCAATTTCAGGCATTAAAGTGACTCTAAACACACTTATTTTAGTTCCAAAAGTGATAATTCACATGCAATAGTCATTTACAGTCAAAAAATGAAAAATTAAAAAATTACCATTTTTGACCATCTGGAGAAAATTCGACAGGTCACGGGTCATCATTTTTCATCAGAAAATAGATTTTTTGGACTTTAGAAAAATTGATTCAAAATGTCATTTGGATTGTGCCTCATGTTGAATAACTACTTTTTAAAGCCTCAATGTGACCAAAATTGCCATTTTTACAGACTTTTTCTCCTACTCAGAAGCTTCTATTTTGACCAATTTCAGGCATTAAAATGACTCTAAACACACTTATTTTTGTTCCAAAAGTGATAATTCATATGGAATAGTCCTTTACAGTCAAAAAATGAAAAATTAAAAAATTACCATTTTTGACCTTCTGGAGAAAATTCGACAGGTCACGGGTCATCATTTTTCATCAGAAAATAGATTTTTTGGACTTTAGAAAAATTGATTCAAAATGTCATTTGGATTGTGCCTCATGTTGAATAACTACTTTTGAAAGCCTCAATGTGACCAAAATTGCCATTTTTACAGACTTTTTCTACTACTCAGAAGCTTCTATTACAACCAATTTCAGGCATTATAATGACTCTAAACACACTTATTTTAGTTCCAAAAGTGATAATTCACATGCAATAGTCATTTACAGTCAAAAAATTACATATTAAAAAATTACTATTTTTGACCATATGGAGAAAGTTCGACAGGTCACGGGTCATCGTTTTTCATCAAAAAATAGATTTTTTGGACTTTAGTAAAATTGATTCAAAACGTCATTTAGCTTGTGCCTCATGTTGAATAACTACTTTTTAAAGCCTCAATGTGACCAAAATTGACATTTTTACAGACTTTTTCTCCTACTCAGAGGCTTCTATTTCGACCAATTTCAGGCATTAAAGTGACTCTAAACACACTTATTTTTGTTCCAAAAGTGATAATTCACATGCAATAGTCATTTACAGTCAAAAAATGAAAAATTCAAAAATTACCATTTTTGACCATCTGGAGAAAATTCGACAGATCACGGGTCATCATTTTTCATCAGAAAATAGATTTTTTGGACTTTAGAAAAATTGATTCAAAATGTCATTTGGATTGTGCCTCATGTTGAATAACTACTTTTTAAAGCCTCAATGTGACCAAAATTGCCATTTTTACAGACTTTTTCTCCTACTCAGAAGCTTCTATTTTGACCAATTTCAGGCATTAAAATGACTCTAAACACACTTATTTTGTTCCAAAAGTGATAATTCACATGGAATAGTCCTTTACAGTCAAAAAATGAAAAATTAAAAAATTACCATTTTTGACCATCTGGAGAAAATTCGACAGGTCACGGGTCATCATTTTTCATCAGAAAATAGATTTTTTGGACTTTAGAAAAATTGATTCAAAATGTCATTTGGATTGTGCCTCATGTTGAATAACTACTTTTGAAGGCCTCAATGTGACCAAAATTGCCATTTTTACAGACTTTTTCTACTACTCAGAAGCTTCTATTTCAACCAATTTCAGGCATTAAAATGACTCTAAACACACTTATTTTAGTTCCAAAAGTGATGATTCACATGCAATAGTCATTTACAGTCAAAAAACTTTAATATTAAAAAATTACCATTTTTGACCATCTGGAGAAAATTCGACAGATCACGGGTCATCATTTTTCATCAGAAAATAGATTTTTTGGACTTTAGAAAAATTGATTCAAAATGTCATTTGGATTGTGCCTCATGTTGAATAACTACTTTTGAAGGCCTCAATGTGACCAAAATTGCCATTTTTACAGACTTTTTCTACTACTCAGAAGCTTCTATTTCAACCAATTTCAGGCATTAAAATGACTCTAAACACACTTATTTTAGTTCCAAAAGTGATAATTCACATGCAATAGTCATTTTCAGTCAAAAAATTACATATTAAAAAATTACTAATTTTGACCATATGGAGAAAGTTCGACAGGTCACGGGTCATCGTTTTTCATCAGAAAATTGATTTTTTGGACTGTAGAAAAATTGATTCAAAATGTCATTTGGATTGTGCCTCATGTTGAATAATCACTTTTTAAAGCCTCAATGTGACCAAAATTGACATTTTTACAGACTTTTTCTCCTACTCAGAGGCTTCTATTTCGACCAATTTCAGGCATTAAAATTACTCTAAACACACTTATTTTTGTTCCAAAAGTGATAATTCACATGGAATAGTCCTTTACAGTCAAAAAAGGAAAAATTAAAAAATTACCATTTTTGACCATCTGGAGAAAATTCGACAGGTCACGGGTCATCGTTTTTCATCAGAAAATTGATTTTTTGGACTTTAGAAAAATTGATTCAAAATGTCATTTGGATTGTGCCTCATGTTGAATAACTACTTGTTAAAGCCTCAATGTGACCAAAATTGACATTTTTACAGACTTTTTCTCCTACTCAGAAGATTCTATTTCGACCAATTTCAGGCATTAAAGTGACTCTAAACACACTTATTTTAGTTCCAAAAGTGATAATTCACATGGAATAGTCCTTTACAGTCAAAAAATGAAAAATTAAAAAATTACCATTTTTGACCATCTGGAGAAAATTCCACAGGTCACGGGTCATCATTTTTCATCAGAAAATAGATTTTTTGGACTTTAGAAAAATTGATTCAAAATGTCATTTGGATTGTGCCTCATGTTGAATAACTACTTTTTAAAGCCTCAATGTGACCAAAATTGCCATTTTTACAGACTTTTTCTCCTACTCAGAAGCTTCTATTTTGACCAATTTCAGGCATTAAAATGACACTAAACACACTTATTTTTGTTCCAAAAGTGATAATTCACATGGAATAGTCCTTTACAGTCAAAAAATTAAAAATTAAAAAATTACCATTTTTGACCATCTGGAGAAAATTCGACAGGTCACGGGTCATCATTTTTCATCAGAAAATAGATTTTTTGGACTTTAGAAAAATTGATTCAAAATGTCATTTGGATTGTGCCTCATGTTGAATAATCACTTTTTAAAGCCTCAATGTGACCAAAATTGACATTTTTACAGACTTTTTCTCCTACTCAGAGCCTTCTATTTCGACCAATTTCAGGCATTAAAGTGACTCTAAACACACTTATTTTAGTTCCAAAAGTGATAATTCACATGCAATAGTCATTTACAGTCAAAAAATTAAATATTAAAAAATTACTATTTTTGACCATATGGAGAAAGTTCGACAGGTCACGGGTCATCGTTTTTCATCAGAAAATTGATTTTTTGGACTGTAGAAAAATTGATTCAAAATGTCATTTGGATTGTGCCTTATGTTGAATAATCACTTTTTAAAGCCTCAATGTGACTAAAATTGACATTTTTACAGACCTTTTCTCCTACTCAGAGGCTTCTATTTTGACCAATTTCAGGCATTAAAATGACTCTAAACACACTTATTTTTGTTCCAAAAATGATAATTCACATGCAATAGTCATTTACAGTCAAAAAATTAAATATTAAAAAATTACCATTTTTGACCATCTGGAGAAAGTTTGACAGGTCACGGGCCATCGTGTTTCATCAGAAAATTTATTTTATGGACTGTAGAAAAATTGATTCAAAACGTCATTTAGATTGTGCCTCATGTTGAATAACTACTTTTTAAAGCCTCAATGTGACCAAAATTACTATTTTTACAGACTTTTTCTCCTACTCAGAGCCTTCTATTTCGACCAATTTCAGGCATTAAAGTGACTCTAAACACACTTATTTTAGTTCCAAAAGTGATAATTCACATGCAATAGTCATATACAGTCAAAAAATTAAATATTAAAAAATTACTATTTTTGACCATATGGAGAAAGTTCGACAGGTCACGGGTCATCATTTTTCATCAGAAAATTGATTTTTTGGACTGTAGAAAAATTGATTCAAAATGTCATTTGGATTGTGCCTTATGTTGAATAATCACTTTTTAAAGCCTCAATGTGACTAAAATTGACATTTTTACAGACCTTTTCTCCTACTCAGAGGCTTCTATTTTGACCAATTTCAGGCATTAAAATGACTCTAAACACACTTATTTTTGTTCCAAAAGTGATAATTCACATGCAATAGTCATTTACAGTCAAAAAATTAAATATTAAAAAATTACCATTTTTGACCATCTGGAGAAAGTTTGACAGGTCACGGGTCATCGTTTTTAATCAGAAAATGTATTTTATGGACTGTAGAAAAATTGATTCAAAATGTCATTTAGATTGTGCCTCATGTTGAATAACTACTTTTTAAAGCTTCAATGTGACCAAAATTGCCATTTTTACAGACTTTTTCTCATACTCAGAAGCTTCTATTTCGACCAATTTCAGGCATTAAAGTGACTCTAAACACACTTATTTTTGTTCCAAAAGTGATAATTCACATGCAATAGTCATTTACAGTCAAAAAATTAAATATTAAAAAATTACTATTTTTGACCATCTGGAGAAAGTTCGACAGGTCACAGGTCATCGTTTTTCATCAGAAAATTGATTTTTTGGACTGTAGAAAATTTGATTCAAAATGTCATTTGGATTGTGCCTTATGTTGAATAATCACTTTTTAAAGCCTCAATGTGACTAAAATTGACATTTTTACAGACTTTTTCTCCTACTCAGAATCTTTTATTTTGACCAATTTTAGGCATTAAAATGACTCTAAACACACTTATTTTAGTTCCAAAAGTGATAATTCACATGCAATAGTCATTTACAGTCAAAAAACTTTAATATTAACAAAATTACCATTTTTGACCATCTGGAGAAAATTCGACGGGTCATCGTTTTTCATCAGAAAATAGATTTTTTGGACTTTAGTAAAATTGATTCAAAATGTCAATTGGATTGTGCCTCATGTTGAATAATTACTTTTTAAAGCCTCAATGTGACCAAAATTGACATTTTTACAGACTTTTTCTCCTACTCAGAGGCTTCTATTTTGACCAATTTCAGGCATTAAAGTGACTCTAAACACACTTATTTTAGTTCCAAAAGTGATAATTCACATGCAATAGTCATTTACAGTCAAAAAATTAAATATTAAAAAATTACCATTTTTGACCATCTGGAGAAAGTTTGACAGGTCACGGGCCATCGTGTTTCATCAGAAAATTTATTTTATGGACTGTAGAAAAATTGATTCAAAACGTCATTTAGATTGTGCCTCATGTTGAATAACTACTTTTTAAAGCCTCAATGTGACCAAAATTACTATTTTTACAGACTTTTTCTCCTACTCAGAGCCTTCTATTTCGACCAATTTCAGGCATTAAAGTGACTCTAAACACACTTATTTTAGTTCCAAAAGTGATAATTCACATGCAATAGTCATTTACAGTCAAAAAATTAAATATTAAAAAATTACTATTTTTGACCATATGGAGAAAGTTCGACAGGTCACGGGTCATCATTTTTCATCAGAAAATTGATTTTTTGGACTGTAGAAAAATTGATTCAAAATGTCATTTGGATTGTGCCTTATGTTGAATAATCACTTTTTAAAGCCTCAATGTGACTAAAATTGACATTTTTACAGACCTTTTCTCCTACTCAGAGGCTTCTATTTTGACCAATTTCAGGCATTAAAATGACTCTAAACACACTTATTTTTGTTCCAAAAGTGATAATTCACATGCAATAGTCATTTACAGTCAAAAAATTAAATATTAAAAAATTACCATTTTTGACCATCTGGAGAAAGTTTGACAGGTCACGGGTCATCGTTTTTAATCAGAAAATTTATTTTATGGACTGTAGAAAAATTGATTCAAAATGTCATTTAGATTGTGCCTCATGTTGAATAACTACTTTTTAAAGCTTCAATGTGACCAAAATTGCCATTTTTACAGACTTTTTCTCATACTCAGAAGCTTCTATTTCGACCAATTTCAGGCATTAAAGTGACTCTAAACACACTTATTTTTGTTCCAAAAGTGATAATTCACATGCAATAGTCATTTACAGTCAAAAAATTAAATATTAAAAAATTACTATTTTTGACCATCTGGAGAAAGTTCGACAGGTCACAGGTCATCGTTTTTCATCAGAAAATTGATTTTTTGGACTGTAGAAAATTTGATTCAAAATGTCATTTGGATTGTGCCTTATGTTGAATAATCACTTTTTAAAGCCTCAATGTGACTAAAATTGACATTTTTACAGACTTTTTCTCCTACTCAGAATCTTTTATTTTGACCAATTTTAGGCATTAAAATGACTCTAAACACACTTATTTTAGTTCCAAAAGTGATAATTCACATGCAATAGTCATTTACAGTCAAAAAACTTTAATATTAACAAAATTACCATTTTTGACCATCTGGAGAAAATTCGACAGGTCACGGGTCATCGTTTTTCATCAGAAAATAGATTTTTTGGACTTTAGTAAAATTGATTCAAAATGTCAATTGGATTGTGCCTCATGTTGAATAATTACTTTTTAAAGCCTCAATGTGACCAAAATTGACATTTTTACAGACTTTTTCTCCTACTCAGAGGCTTCTATTTTGACCAATTTCAGGCATTAAAGTGACTCTAAACACACTTATTTTAGTTCCAAAAGTGATAATTCACATGCAATAGTCATTTACAGTCAAAAAATTAAATATTAAAAAATTACTATTTTTGACCATATGGAGAAAGTTTGACAGGTCACGGCTCATCGTTTTTCATCAGAAAATTGATTTTTTGGACTGTAGAAAAATTGATTCAAAATGTCACTTGGATTGTGCCTCATGTTGAATAACTACTTGTTAAAGCCTCAATGTGACCAAAATTGCCATTTTTACAGACTTTTTCTCCTACTCAGAAGCTTCTATTTTGACCAATTTCAGGCATTAAAATGACTCTAAACACACTTATTTTTGTTCCAAAAGTGATAATTCACATGGAATAGTCCTTTACAGTCAAAAAATGAAAAATTAAAAAATTACCATTTTTGACCATCTGGAGAAAATTCGACAGGTCACGGGTCATCATTTTTCATCAGAAAATAGATTTTTTGGACTTTAGAAAAATTGATTCAAAATGTCATTTGGATTGTGCCTCATGTTGAATAACTACTTTTGAAGGCCTCAATGTGACCAAAATTGCCATTTTTACAGACTTTTTCTACTACTCAGAAGCTTCTATTTCAACCAATTTCAGGCATTAAAATGACTCTAAACACACTTATTTTAGTTCCAAAAGTGATGATTCACATGCAATAGTCATTTACAGTCAAAAAACTTTAATATTAAAAAATTACCATTTTTGACCATCTGGAGAAAATTCGACAGGTCACGGGTCATCGTTTTTCATCAGAAAATTGATTTTTTGGACTGTAGAAAAATTGATTCAAAATGTCACTTGGATTGTGCCTCATGTTGAATAACTACTTGTTAAAGCCTCAATGTGACCAAAATTGCCATTTTTACAGACTTTTTCTCCTACTCAGAAGCTTCTATTTTGACCAATTTCAGGCATTAAAATGACTCTAAACACACTTATTTTTGTTCCAAAAGTGATAATTCACATGGAATAGTCCTTTACAGTCAAAAAATGAAAAATTAAAAAATTACCATTTTTGACCATCTGGAGAAAATTCGACAGGTCATGGGTCATCATTTTTCATCAGAAAATAGATTTTTTGGACTTTAGAAAAATTGATTCAAAATGTCATTTGGATTGTGCCTCATGTTGAATAACTACTTTTGAAGGCCTCAATGTGACCAAAATTGCCATTTTTACAGACTTTTTCTACTACTCAGAAGCTTCTATTTCAACCAATTTCAGGCATTAAAATGACTCTAAACACACTTATTTTAGTTCCAAAAGTGATAATTCACATGCAATAGTCATTTACAGTCAAAAAATTACATATTAAAAAATTACTAATTTTGACCATATGGAGAAAGTTCGACAGGTTCACGGGTCATCGTTTTTCATCAGAAAATTGATTTTTTGGACTGTAGAAAAATTGATTCAAAATGTCATTTGGATTGTGCCTCATGTTGAATAATCACTTTTTAAAGCCTCAATGTGACCAAAATTGACATTTTTACAGACTTTTTCTCCTACTCAGAGGCTTCTATTTCGACCAATTTCAGGCATTAAAATGACTCTAAACACACTTATTTTTGTTCCAAAAGTGATAATTCACATGGAATAGTCCTTTACAGTCAAAAAAGGAAAAATTAAAAAATTACCATTTTTGACCATCTGGAGAAAATTCGACAGGTCACGGGTCATCGTTTTTCATCAGAAAATTGATTTTTTGGACTTTAGAAAAATTGATTCAAAATGTCATTTGGATTGTGCCTCATGTTGAATAACTACTTGTTAAAGCCTCAATGTGACCAAAATTGACATTTTTACAGACTTTTTCTCCTACTCAGAAGATTCTATTTCGACCAATTTCAGGCATTAAAGTGACTCTAAACACACTTATTTTAGTTCCAAAAGTGATAATTCACATGGAATAGTCCTTTACAGTCAAAAAATGAAAAATTAAAAAATTACCATTTTTGACCATCTGGAGAAAATTCCACAGGTCACGGGTCATCATTTTTCATCAGAAAATAGATTTTTTGGACTTTAGAAAAATTGATTCAAAATGTCATTTGGATTGTGCCTCATGTTGAATAACTACTTTTTAAAGCCTCAATGTGACCAAAATTGCCATTTTTACAGACTTTTTCTCCTACTCAGAAGCTTCTATTTTGACCAATTTCAGGCATTAAAATGACACTAAACACACTTATTTTTGTTCCAAAAGTGATAATTCACATGGAATAGTCCTTTACAGTCAAAAAATTAAAAATTAAAAAATTACCATTTTTGACCATCTGGAGAAAATTCGACAGGTCACGGGTCATCATTTTTCATCAGAAAATAGATTTTTTGGACTTTAGAAAAATTGATTCAAAATGTCATTTGGATTGTGCCTCATGTTGAATAATCACTTTTTAAAGCCTCAATGTGACCAAAATTGACATTTTTACAGACTTTTTCTCCTACTCAGAGCCTTCTATTTCGACCAATTTCAGGCATTAAAATGACACTAAACACACTTATTTTAGTTCCAAAAGTGATAATTCACATGCAATAGTCATTTACAGTCAAAAAATTAAATATTAAAAAATTACTATTTTTGACCATATGGAGAAAGTTCGACAGGTCACGGGTCATCGTTTTTCATCAGAAAATTTATTTTTTGGACTGTAGAAAAATGGATTCAAAATGTCATTTGGATTGTGCCTTATGTTGAATAATCACTTTTTAAAGCCTCAATGTGACTAAAATTGACATTTTTACAGACCTTTTCTCCTACTCAGAGGCTTCTATTTTGACCAATTTCAGGCATTAAAATGACTCTAAACACACTTATTTTTGTTCCAAAAATGATAATTCACATGCAATAGTCATTTACAGTCAAAAAATTAAATATTAAAAAATTACCATTTTTGACCATCTGGAGAAAGTTTGACAGGTCACGGGCCATCGTGTTTCATCAGAAAATTTATTTTATGGACTGTAGAAAAATTGATTCAAAACGTCATTTAGATTGTGCCTCATGTTGAATAACTACTTTTTAAAGCCTCAATGTGACCAAAATTACTATTTTTACAGACTTTTTCTCCTACTCAGAGCCTTCTATTTCGACCAATTTCAGGCATTAAAGTGACTCTAAACACACTTATTTTAGTTCCAAAAGTGATAATTCACATGCAATAGTCATTTACAGTCAAAAAATTAAATATTAAAAAATTACTATTTTTGACCATATGGAGAAAGTTCGACAGGTCACGGGTCATCATTTTTCATCAGAAAATTGATTTTTTGGACTGTAGAAAAATTGATTCAAAATGTCATTTGGATTGTGCCTTATGTTGAATAATCACTTTTTAAAGCCTCAATGTGACTAAAATTGACATTTTTACAGACCTTTTCTCCTACTCAGAGGCTTCTATTTTGACCAATTTCAGGCATTAAAATGACTCTAAACACACTTATTTTTGTTCCAAAAGTGATAATTCACATGCAATAGTCATTTACAGTCAAAAAATTAAATATTAAAAAATTACCATTTTTGACCATCTGGAGAAAGTTTGACAGGTCACGGGTCATCGTTTTTAATCAGAAAATTTATTTTATGGACTGTAGAAAAATTGATTCAAAATGTCATTTAGATTGTGCCTCATGTTGAATAACTACTTTTTAAAGCTTCAATGTGACCAAAATTGCCATTTTTACAGACTTTTTCTCATACTCAGAAGCTTCTATTTCGACCAATTTCAGGCATTAAAGTGACTCTAAACACACTTATTTTTGTTCCAAAAGTGATAATTCACATGCAATAGTCATTTACAGTCAAAAAATTAAATATTAAAAAATTACTATTTTTGACCATCTGGAGAAAGTTCGACAGGTCACAGGTCATCGTTTTTCATCAGAAAATTGATTTTTTGGACTGTAGAAAATTTGATTCAAAATGTCATTTGGATTGTGCCTTATGTTGAATAATCACTTTTTAAAGCCTCAATGTGACTAAAATTGACATTTTTACAGACTTTTTCTCCTACTCAGAATCTTTTATTTTGACCAATTTTAGGCATTAAAATGACTCTAAACACACTTATTTTAGTTCCAAAAGTGATAATTCACATGCAATAGTCATTTACAGTCAAAAAACTTTAATATTAACAAAATTACCATTTTTGACCATCTGGAGAAAATTCGACAGGTCACGGGTCATCGTTTTT
The DNA here is from genome assembly GCF_964204655.1 of Triturus cristatus. Lineage (NCBI taxonomy): Eukaryota > Metazoa > Chordata > Amphibia > Caudata > Salamandridae > Triturus > Triturus cristatus. Next base: position 1,436,471,322 of record NC_140590.1, read on the forward strand.
CATCAGAAAATAGATTTTTTGGACTTTAGTAAAATTGATTCAAAATGTCAATTGGATTGTGCCTCATGTTGAATAATTACTTTTTAAAGCCTCAATGTGACCAAAATTGACATTTTTACAGACTTTTTCTCCTACTCAGAGGCTTCTATTTTGACCAATTTCAGGCATTAAAGTGACTCTAAACACACTTATTTTAGTTCCAAAAGTGATAATTCACATGCAATAGTCATTTACAGTCAAAAAATTAAATATTAAAAAATTACTATTTTTGACCATATGGAGAAAGTTTGACAGGTCACGGCTCATCGTTTTTCATCAGAAAATTGATTTTTTGGACTGTAGAAAAATTGATTCAAAATGTCACTTGGATTGTGCCTCATGTTGAATAACTACTTGTTAAAGCCTCAATGTGACCAAAATTGCCATTTTTACAGACTTTTTCTCCTACTCAGAAGATTCTATTTCGACCAATTTCAGGCATTAAAGTGACTCTAAACACACTTATTTTAGTTCCAAAAGTGATAATTCACATGCAATAGTCATTTACAGTCAAAAAATGAAAAATTAAAAAATTACCATTTTTGACCATCTGGAGAAAATTCGACAGGTCACGGGTCATCATTTTTCATCAGAAAATAGATTTTTTGGACTTTAGAAAAATTGATTCAAAATGTCATTTGGATTGTGCCTCATGTTGAATAACTACTTTTTAAAGCCTCAATGTGACCAAAATTGCCATTTTTACAGACTTTTTCTCCTACTCAGAAGCTTCTATTTTGACCAATTTCAGGCATTAAAATGACTCTAAACACACTTATTTTTGTTCCAAAAGTGATAATTCATATGGAATAGTCCTTTACAGTCAAAAAATGAAAAATTAAAAAATTACCATTTTTGACCTTCTGGAGAAAATTCGACAGGTCACGGGTCATCATTTTTCATCAGAAAATAGATTTTTTGGACTTTAGAAAAATTGATTCAAAATGTCATTTGGATTGTGCCTCATGTTGAATAACTACTTTTGAAAGCCTCAATGTGACCAAAATTGCCATTTTTACAGACTTTTTCTACTACTCAGAAGCTTCTATTACAACCAATTTCAGGCATTATAATGACTCTAAACACACTTATTTTAGTTCCAAAAGTGATAATTCACATGCAATAGTCATTTACAGTCACAAAATTACATATTAAAAAATTACTATTTTTGACCATATGGAGAAAGTTCGACAGGTCACGGGTCATCGTTTTTCATCAGAAAATAGATTTTTTGGACTTTAGTAAAATTGATTCAAAACGTCATTTAGCTTGTGCCTCATGTTGAATAACTACTTTTTAAAGCCTCAATGTGACCAAAATTGACATTTTTACAGACTTTTTCTCCTACTCAGAGGCTTCTATTTCGACCAATTTCAGGCATTAAAGTGACTCTAAACACACTTATTTTTGTTCCAAAAGTGATAATTCACATGCAATAGTCATTTACAGTCAAAAAATGAAAAATTAAAAAATTACCATTTTTGACCATCTGGAGAAAATTCGACAGATCACGGGTCATCATTTTTCATCAGAAAATAGATTTTTTGGACTTTAGAAAAATTGATTCAAAATGTCATTTGGATTGTGCCTCATGTTGAATAACTACTTTTTAAAGCCTCAATGTGACCAAAATTGCCATTTTTACAGACTTTTTCTCCTACTCAGAAGCTTCTATTTTGACCAATTTCAGGCATTAAAATGACTCTAAACACACTTATTTTTGTTCCAAAAGTGATAATTCACATGGAATAGTCCTTTACAGTCAAAAAATGAAAAATTAAAAAATTACCATTTTTGACCATCTGGAGAAAATTCGACAGGTCACGGGTCATCATTTTTCATCAGAAAATAGATTTTTTGGACTTTAGAAAAATTGATTCAAAATGTCATTTGGATTGTGCCTCATGTTGAATAACTACTTTTGAAGGCCTCAATGTGACCAAAATTGCCATTTTTACAGACTTTTTCTACTACTCAGAAGCTTCTATTTCAACCAATTTCAGGCATTAAAATGACTCTAAACACACTTATTTTAGTTCCAAAAGTGATGATTCACATGCAATAGTCATTTACAGTCAAAAAATTACATATTAAAAAATTACTAATTTTGACCATATGGAGAAAGTTCGACAGGTCACGGGTCATCGTTTTTCATCAGAAAATTGATTTTTTGGACTGTAGAAAAATTGATTCAAAATGTCATTTGGATTGTGCCTCATGTTGAATAATCACTTTTTAAAGCCTCAATGTGACCAAAATTGACATTTTTACAGACTTTTTCTCCTACTCAGAGGCTTCTATTTCGACCAATTTCAGGCATTAAAATTACTCTAAACACACTTATTTTTGTTCCAAAAGTGATAATTCACATGGAATAGTCCTTTACAGTCAAAAAAGGAAAAATTAAAAAATTACCATTTTTGACCATCTGGAGAAAATTCGACAGGTCACGGGTCATCGTTTTTCATCAGAAAATTGATTTTTTGGACTTTAGAAAAATTGATTCAAAATGTCATTTGGATTGTGCCTCATGTTGAATAACTACTTGTTAAAGCCTCAATGTGACCAAAATTGACATTTTTACAGACTTTTTCTCCTACTCAGAAGATTCTATTTCGACCAATTTCAGGCATTAAAGTGACTCTAAACACACTTATTTTAGTTCCAAAAGTGATAATTCACATGGAATAGTCCTTTACAGTCAAAAAATGAAAAATTAAAAAATTACCATTTTTGACCATCTGGAGAAAATTCCACAGGTCACGGGTCATCATTTTTCATCAGAAAATAGATTTTTTGGACTTTAGAAAAATTGATTCAAAATGTCATTTGGATTGTGCCTCATGTTGAATAACTACTTTTTAAAGCCTCAATGTGACCAAAATTGCCATTTTTACAGACTTTTTCTCCTACTCAGAAGCTTCTATTTTGACCAATTTCAGGCATTAAAATGACACTAAACACACTTATTTTTGTTCCAAAAGTGATAATTCACATGGAATAGTCCTTTACAGTCAAAAAATTAAAAATTAAAAAATTACCATTTTTGACCATCTGGAGAAAATTCGACAGGTCACGGGTCATCATTTTTCATCAGAAAATAGATTTTTTGGACTTTAGAAAAATTGATTCAAAATGTCATTTGGATTGTGCCTCATGTTGAATAATCACTTTTTAAAGCCTCAATGTGACCAAAATTGACATTTTTACAGACTTTTTCTCCTACTCAGAGCCTTCTATTTCGACCAATTTCAGGCATTAAAGTGACTCTAAACACACTTATTTTAGTTCCAAAAGTGATAATTCACATGCAATAGTCATTTACAGTCAAAAAATTAAATATTAAAAAATTACTATTTTTGACCATATGGAGAAAGTTCGACAGGTCACGGGTCATCGTTTTTCATCAGAAAATTGATTTTTTGGACTGTAGAAAAATTGATTCAAAATGTCATTTGGATTGTGCCTTAAGTTGAATAATCACTTTTTAAAGCCTCAATGTGACTAAAATTGACATTTTTACAGACCTTTTCTCCTACTCAGAGGCTTCTATTTTGACCAATTTCAGGCATTAAAATGACTCTAAACACACTTATTTTTGTTCCAAAAATGATAATTCACATGCAATAGTCATTTACAGTCAAAAAATTAAATATTAAAAAATTACCATTTTTGACCATCTGGAGAAAGTTTGACAGGTCACGGGCCATCGTGTTTCATCAGAAAATTTATTTTATGGACTGTAGAAAAATTGATTCAAAACGTCATTTAGATTGTGCCTCATGTTGAATAACTACTTTTTAAAGCCTCAATGTGACCAAAATTACTATTTTTACAGACTTTTTCTCCTACTCAGAGCCTTCTATTTCGACCAATTTCAGGCATTAAAGTGACTCTAAACACACTTATTTTAGTTCCAAAAGTGATAATTCACATGCAATAGTCATTTACAGTCAAAAAATTAAATATTAAAAAATTACTATTTTTGACCATATGGAGAAAGTTCGACAGGTCACGGGTCATCATTTTTCATCAGAAAATTGATTTTTTGGACTGTAGAAAAATTGATTCAAAATGTCATTTGGATTGTGCCTTATGTTGAATAATCACTTTTTAAAGCCTCAATGTGACTAAAATTGACATTTTTACAGACCTTTTCTCCTACTCAGAGGCTTCTATTTTGACCAATTTCAGGCATTAAAATGACTCTAAACACACTTATTTTTGTTCCAAAAGTGATAATTCACATGCAATAGTCATTTACAGTCAAAAAATTAAATATTAAAAAATTACCATTTTTGACCATCTGGAGAAAGTTTGACAGGTCACGGGTCATCGTTTTTAATCAGAAAATGTATTTTATGGACTGTAGAAAAATTGATTCAAAATGTCATTTAGATTGTGCCTCATGTTGAATAACTACTTTTTAAAGCTTCAATGTGACCAAAATTGCCATTTTTACAGACTTTTTCTCATACTCAGAAGCTTCTATTTCGACCAATTTCAGGCATTAAAGTGACTCTAAACACACTTATTTTTGTTCCAAAAGTGATAATTCACATGCAATAGTCATTTACAGTCAAAAAATTAAATATTAAAAAATTACTATTTTTGACCATCTGGAGAAAGTTCGACAGGTCACAGGTCATCGTTTTTCATCAGAAAATTGATTTTTTGGACTGTAGAAAATTTGATTCAAAATGTCATTTGGATTGTGCCTTATGTTGAATAATCACTTTTTAAAGCCTCAATGTGACTAAAATTGACATTTTTACAGACTTTTTCTCCTACTCAGAATCTTTTATTTTGACCAATTTTAGGCATTAAAATGACTCTAAACACACTTATTTTAGTTCCAAAAGTGATAATTCACATGCAATAGTCATTTACAGTCAAAAAACTTTAATATTAACAAAATTACCATTTTTGACCATCTGGAGAAAATTCGACAGGTCACGGGTCATCGTTTTTCATCAGAAAATATATTTTTTGGACTTTAGTAAAATTGATTCAAAATGTCAATTGGATTGTGCCTCATGTTGAATAATTACTTTTTAAAGCCTCAATGTGACCAAAATTGACATTTTTACAGACTTTTTCTCCTACTCAGAGGCTTCTATTTTGACCAATTTCAGGCATTAAAGTGACTCTAAACACACTTATTTTAGTTCCAAAAGTGATAATTCACATGCAATAGTCATTTACAGTCAAAAAATTAAATATTAAAAAATTACCATTTTTGACCATCTGGAGAAAGTTTGACAGGTCACGGGCCATCGTGTTTCATCAGAAAATTTATTTTATGGACTGTAGAAAAATTGATTCAAAACGTCATTTAGATTGTGCCTCATGTTGAATAACTACTTTTTAAAGCCTCAATGTGACCAAAATTACTATTTTTACAGACTTTTTCTCCTACTCAGAGCCTTCTATTTCGACCAATTTCAGGCATTAAAGTGACTCTAAACACACTTATTTTAGTTCCAAAAGTGATAATTCACATGCAATAGTCATTTACAGTCAAAAAATTAAATATTAAAAAATTACTATTTTTGACCATATGGAGAAAGTTCGACAGGTCACGGGTCATCATTTTTCATCAGAAAATTGATTTTTTGGACTGTAGAAAAATTGATTCAAAATGTCATTTGGATTGTGCCTTATGTTGAATAATCACTTTTTAAAGCCTCAATGTGACTAAAATTGACATTTTTACAGACCTTTTCTCCTACTCAGAGGCTTCTATTTTGACCAATTTCAGGCATTAAAATGACTCTAAACACACTTATTTTTGTTCCAAAAGTGATAATTCACATGCAATAGTCATTTACAGTCAAAAAATTAAATATTAAAAAATTACCATTTTTGACCATCTGGAGAAAGTTTGACAGGTCACGGGTCATCGTTTTTAATCAGAAAATTTATTTTATGGACTGTAGAAAAATTGATTCAAAATGTCATTTAGATTGTGCCTCATGTTGAATAACTACTTTTTAAAGCTTCAATGTGACCAAAATTGCCATTTTTACAGACTTTTTCTCATACTCAGAAGCTTCTATTTCGACCAATTTCAGGCATTAAAGTGACTCTAAACACACTTATTTTTGTTCCAAAAGTGATAATTCACATGCAATAGTCATTTACAGTCAAAAAATTAAATATTAAAAAATTACTATTTTTGACCATCTGGAGAAAGTTCGACAGGTCACAGGTCATCGTTTTTCATCAGAAAATTGATTTTTTGGACTGTAGAAAATTTGATTCAAAATGTCATTTGGATTGTGCCTTATGTTGAATAATCACTTTTTAAAGCCTCAATGTGACTAAAATTGACATTTTTACAGACTTTTTCTCCTACTCAGAATCTTTTATTTTGACCAATTTTAGGCATTAAAATGACTCTAAACACACTTATTTTAGTTCCAAAAGTGATAATTCACATGCAATAGTCATTTACAGTCAAAAAACTTTAATATTAACAAAATTACCATTTTTGACCATCTGGAGAAAATTCGACAGGTCACGGGTCATCGTTTTTCATCAGAAAATAGATTTTTTGGACTTTAGTAAAATTGATTCAAAATGTCAATTGGATTGTGCCTCATGTTGAATAATTACTTTTTAAAGCCTCAATGTGACCAAAATTGACATTTTTACAGACTTTTTCTCCTACTCAGAGGCTTCTATTTTGACCAATTTCAGGCATTAAAGTGACTCTAAACACACTTATTTTAGTTCCAAAAGTGATAATTCACATGCAATAGTCATTTACAGTAAAAAAATTAAATATTAAAAAATTACTATTTTTGACCATATGGAGAAAGTTTGACAGGTCACGGCTCATCGTTTTTCATCAGAAAATTGATTTTTTGGACTGTAGAAAAATTGATTCAAAATGTCACTTGGATTGTGCCTCATGTTGAATAACTACTTGTTAAAGCCTCAATGTGACCAAAATTGCCATTTTTACAGACTTTTTCTCCTACTCAGAAGCTTCTATTTTGACCAATTTCAGGCATTAAAATGACTCTAAACACACTTATTTTTGTTCCAAAAGTGATAATTCACATGGAATAGTCCTTTACAGTCAAAAAATGAAAAATTAAAAAATTACCATTTTTGACCATCTGGAGAAAATTCGACAGGTCACGGGTCATCATTTTTCATCAGAAAATAGATTTTTTGGACTTTAGAAAAATTGATTCAAAATGTCATTTGGATTGTGCCTCATGTTGAATAACTACTTTTGAAGGCCTCAATGTGACCAAAATTGCCATTTTTACAGACTTTTTCTACTACTCAGAAGCTTCTATTTCAACCAATTTCAGGCATTAAAATGACTCTAAACACACTTATTTTAGTTCCAAAAGTGATGATTCACATGCAATAGTCATTTACAGTCAAAAAACTTTAATATTAAAAAATTACCATTTTTGACCATCTGGAGAAAATTCGACAGATCACGGGTCATCATTTTTCATCAGAAAATAGATTTTTTGGACTTTAGAAAAATTGATTCAAAATGTCATTTGGATTGTGCCTCATGTTGAATAACTACTTTTGAAGGCCTCAATGTGACCAAAATTGCCATTTTTACAGACTTTTTCTACTACTCAGAAGCTTCTATTTCAACCAATTTCAGGCATTAAAATGACTCTAAACACACTTATTTTAGTTCCAAAAGTGATAATTCACATGCAATAGTCATTTACAGTCAAAAAATTACATATTAAAAAATTACTAATTTTGACCATATGGAGAAAGTTCGACAGGTCACGGGTCATCGTTTTTCATCAGAAAATTGATTTTTTGGACTGTAGAAAAATTGATTCAAAATGTCATTTGGATTGTGCCTCATGTTGAATAATCACTTTTTAAAGCCTCAATGTGACCAAAATTGACATTTTTACAGACTTTTTCTCCTACTCAGAGGCTTCTATTTCGACCAATTTCAGGCATTAAAATGACTCTAAACACACTTATTTTTGTTCCAAAAGTGATAATTCACATGGAATAGTCCTTTACAGTCAAAAAAGGAAAAATTAAAAAATTACCATTTTTGACCATCTGGAGAAAATTCGACAGGTCACGGGTCATCGTTTTTCATCAGAAAATTGATTTTTTGGACTTTAGAAAAATTGATTCAAAATGTCATTTGGATTGTGCCTCATGTTGAATAACTACTTGTTAAAGCCTCAATGTGACCAAAATTGACATTTTTACAGACTTTTTCTCCTACTCAGAAGATTCTATTTCGACCAATTTCAGGCATTAAAGTGACTCTAAACACACTTATTTTAGTTCCAAAAGTGATAATTCACATGGAATAGTCCTTTACAGTCAAAAAATGAAAAATTAAAAAATTACCATTTTTGACCATCTGGAGAAAATTCCACAGGTCACGGGTCATCATTTTTCATCAGAAAATAGATTTTTTGGACTTTAGAAAAATTGATTCAAAATGTCATTTGGATTGTGCCTCATGTTGAATAACTACTTTTTAAAGCCTCAATGTGACCAAAATTGCCATTTTTACAGACTTTTTCTCCTACTCAGAAGCTTCTATTTTGACCAATTTCAGGCATTAAAATGACACTAAACACACTTATTTTTGTTCCAAAAGTGATAATTCACATGGAATAGTCCTTTACAGTCAAAAAATTAAAAATTAAAAAATTACCATTTTTGACTATCTGGAGAAAATTCGACAGGTCACGGGTCATCGTTTTTAATCAGAAAATTTATTTTATGGACTGTAGAAAAATTGATTCAAAATGTCATTTAGATTGTGCCTCATGTTGAATAACTACTTTTTAAAGCTTCAATGTGACCAAAATTGCCATTTTTACAGACTTTTTCTCATACTCAGAAGCTTCTATTTCGACCAATTTCAGGCATTAAAGTGACTCTAAACACACTTATTTTTGTTCCAAAAGTGATAATTCACATGCAATAGTCATTTACAGTCAAAAAATTAAATATTAAAAAATTACTATTTTTGACCATCTGGAGAAAGTTCGACAGGTCACAGGTCATCGTTTTTTATCAGAAAATTGATTTTTTGTACTGTAGAAAATTTGATTCAAAATGTCATTTGGATTGTGCCTTATGTTGAATAATCACTTTTTAAAGCCTCAATGTGACTAAAATTGACATTTTTACAGACTTTTTCTCCTACTCAGAATCTTTTATTTTGACCAATTTTAGGCATTAAAATGACTCTAAACACACTTATTTTAGTTCCAAAAGTGATAATTCACATGCAATAGTCATTTACAGTCAAAAAACTTTAATATTAACAAAATTACCATTTTTGACCATCTGGAGAAAATTCGACAGGTCACGGGTCATCGTTTTTCATCAGAAAATATATTTTTTGGACTTTAGTAAAATTGATTCAAAATGTCAATTGGATTGTGCCTCATGTTGAATAATTACTTTTTAAAGCCTCAATGTGACCAAAATTGACATTTTTACAGACTTTTTCTCCTACTCAGAGGCTTCTATTTTGACCAATTTCAGGCATTAAAGTGACTCTAAACACACTTATTTTAGTTCCAAAAGTGATAATTCACATGCAATAGTCATTTACAGTCAAAAAATTAAATATTAAAAAATTACCATTTTTGACCATCTGGAGAAAGTTTGACAGGTCACGGGCCATCGTGTTTCATCAGAAAATTTATTTTATGGACTGTAGAAAAATTGATTCAAAACGTCATTTAGATTGTGCCTCATGTTGAATAACTACTTTTTAAAGCCTCAATGTGACCAAAATTACTATTTTTACAGACTTTTTCTCCTACTCAGAGCCTTCTATTTCGACCAATTTCAGGCATTAAAGTGACTCTAAACACACTTATTTTAGTTCCAAAAGTGATAATTCACATGCAATAGTCATTTACAGTCAAAAAATTAAATATTAAAAAATTACTATTTTTGACCATATGGAGAAAGTTCGACAGGTCACGGGTCATCATTTTTCATCAGAAAATTGATTTTTTGGACTGTAGAAAAATTGATTCAAAATGTCATTTGGATTGTGCCTTATGTTGAATAATCACTTTTTAAAGCCTCAATGTGACTAAAATTGACATTTTTACAGACCTTTTCTCCTACTCAGAGGCTTCTATTTTGACCAATTTCAGGCATTAAAATGACTCTAAACACACTTATTTTTGTTCCAAAAGTGATAATTCACATGCAATAGTCATTTACAGTCAAAAAATTAAATATTAAAAAATTACCATTTTTGACCATCTGGAGAAAGTTTGACAGGTCACGGGTCATCGTTTTTAATCAGAAAATGTATTTTATGGACTGTAGAAAAATTGATTCAAAATGTCATTTAGATTGTGCCTCATGTTGAATAACTACTTTTTAAAGCTTCAATGTGACCAAAATTGCCATTTTTACAGACTTTTTCTCATACTCAGAAGCTTCTATTTCGACCAATTTCAGGCATTAAAGTGACTCTAAACACACTTATTTTTGTTCCAAAAGTGATAATTCACATGCAATAGTCATTTACAGTCAAAAAATTAAATATTAAAAAATTACTATTTTTGACCATCTGGAGAAAGTTCGACAGGTCACAGGTCATCGTTTTTCATCAGAAAATTGATTTTTTGGACTGTAGAAAATTTGATTCAAAATGTCATTTGGATTGTGCCTTATGTTGAATAATCACTTTTTAAAGCCTCAATGTGACTAAAATTGACATTTTTACAGACTTTTTCTCCTACTCAGAATCTTTTATTTTGACCAATTTTAGGCATTAAAATGACTCTAAACACACTTATTTTAGTTCCAAAAGTGATAATTCACATGCAATAGTCATTTACAGTCAAAAAACTTTAATATTAACAAAATTACCATTTTTGACCATCTGGAGAAAATTCGACAGGTCACGGGTCATCGTTTTTCATCAGAAAATATATTTTTTGGACTTTAGTAAAATTGATTCAAAATGTCAATTGGATTGTGCCTCATGTTGAATAATTACTTTTTAAAGCCTCAATGTGACCAAAATTGACATTTTTACAGACTTTTTCTCCTACTCAGAGGCTTCTATTTTGACCAATTTCAGGCATTAAAGTGACTCTAAACACACTTATTTTAGTTCCAAAAGTGATAATTCACATGCAATAGTCATTTACAGTCAAAAAATTAAATATTAAAAAATTACCATTTTTGACCATCTGGAGAAAGTTTGACAGGTCACGGGCCATCGTGTTTCATCAGAAAATTTATTTTATGGACTGTAGAAAAATTGATTCAAAACGTCATTTAGATTGTGCCTCATGTTGAATAACTACTTTTTAAAGCCTCAATGTGACCAAAATTACTATTTTTACAGACTTTTTCTCCTACTCAGAGCCTTCTATTTCGACCAATTTCAGGCATTAAAGTGACTCTAAACACACTTATTTTAGTTCCAAAAGTGATAATTCACATGCAATAGTCATTTACAGTCAAAAAATTAAATATTAAAAAATTACTATTTTTGACCATATGGAGAAAGTTCGACAGGTCACGGGTCATCATTTTTCATCAGAAAATTGATTTTTTGGACTGTAGAAAAATTGATTCAAAATGTCATTTGGATTGTGCCTTATGTTGAATAATCACTTTTTAAAGCCTCAATGTGACTAAAATTGACATTTTTACAGACCTTTTCTCCTACTCAGAGGCTTCTATTTTGACCAATTTCAGGCATTAAAATGACTCTAAACACACTTATTTTTGTTCCAAAAGTGATAATTCACATGCAATAGTCATTTACAGTCAAAAAATTAAATATTAAAAAATTACCATTTTTGACCATCTGGAGAAAGTTTGACAGGTCACGGGTCATCGTTTTTAATCAGAAAATTTATTTTATGGACTGTAGAAAAATTGATTCAAAATGTCATTTAGATTGTGCCTCATGTTGAATAACTACTTTTTAAAGCTTCAATGTGACCAAAATTGCCATTTTTACAGACTTTTTCTCATACTCAGAAGCTTCTATTTCGACCAATTTCAGGCATTAAAGTGACTCTAAACACACTTATTTTTGTTCCAAAAGTGATAATTCACATGCAATAGTCATTTACAGTCAAAAAATTAAATATTAAAAAATTACTATTTTTGACCATCTGGAGAAAGTTCGACAGGTCACAGGTCATCGTTTTTCATCAGAAAATTGATTTTTTGGACTGTAGAAAATTTGATTCAAAATGTCATTTGGATTGTGCCTTATGTTGAATAATCACTTTTTAAAGCCTCAATGTGACTAAAATTGACATTTTTACAGACTTTTTCTCCTACTCAGAATCTTTTATTTTGACCAATTTTAGGCATTAAAATGACTCTAAACACACTTATTTTAGTTCCAAAAGTGATAATTCACATGCAATAGTCATTTACAGTCAAAAAACTTTAATATTAACAAAATTACCATTTTTGACCATCTGGAGAAAATTCGACAGGTCACGGGTCATCGTTTTTCATCAGAAAATAGATTTTTTGGACTTTAGTAAAATTGATTCAAAATGTCAATTGGATTGTGCCTCATGTTGAATAATTACTTTTTAAAGCCTCAATGTGACCAAAATTGACATTTTTACAGACTTTTTCTCCTACTCAGAGGCTTCTATTTTGACCAATTTCAGGCATTAAAGTGACTCTAAACACACTTATTTTAGTTCCAAAAGTGATAATTCACATGCAATAGTCATTTACAGTAAAAAAATTAAATATTAAAAAATTACTATTTTTGACCATATGGAGAAAGTTTGACAGGTCACGGCTCATCGTTTTTCATCAGAAAATTGATTTTTTGGACTGTAGAAAAATTGATTCAAAATGTCACTTGGATTGTGCCTCATGTTGAATAACTACTTGTTAAAGCCTCAATGTGACCAAAATTGCCATTTTTACAGACTTTTTCTCCTACTCAGAAGCTTCTATTTTGACCAATTTCAGGCATTAAAATGACTCTAAACACACTTATTTTTGTTCCAAAAGTGATAATTCACATGGAATAGTCCTTTACAGTCAAAAAATGAAAAATTAAAAAATTACCATTTTTGACCATCTGGAGAAAATTCGACAGGTCACGGGTCATCATTTTTCATCAGAAAATAGATTTTTTGGACTTTAGAAAAATTGATTCAAAATGTCATTTGGATTGTGCCTCATGTTGAATAACTACTTTTGAAGGCCTCAATGTGACCAAAATTGCCATTTTTACAGACTTTTTCTACTACTCAGAAGCTTCTATTTCAACCAATTTCAGGCATTAAAATGACTCTAAACACACTTATTTTAGTTCCAAAAGTGATGATTCACATGCAATAGTCATTTACAGTCAAAAAACTTTAATATTAAAAAATTACCATTTTTGACCATCTGGAGAAAATTCGACAGATCACGGGTCATCATTTTTCATCAGAAAATAGATTTTTTGGACTTTAGAAAAATTGATTCAAAATGTCATTTGGATTGTGCCTCATGTTGAATAACTACTTTTGAAGGCCTCAATGTGACCAAAATTGCCATTTTTACAGACTTTTTCTACTACTCAGAAGCTTCTATTTCAACCAATTTCAGGCATTAAAATGACTCTAAACACACTTATTTTAGTTCCAAAAGTGATAATTCACATGCAATAGTCATTTACAGTCAAAAAATTACATATTAAAAAATTACTAATTTTGACCATATGGAGAAAGTTCGACAGGTCACGGGTCATCGTTTTTCATCAGAAAATTGATTTTTTGGACTGTAGAAAAATTGATTCAAAATGTCATTTGGATTGTGCCTCATGTTGAATAATCACTTTTTAAAGCCTCAATGTGACCAAAATTGACATTTTTACAGACTTTTTCTCCTACTCAGAGGCTTCTATTTCGACCAATTTCAGGCATTAAAATGACTCTAAACACACTTATTTTTGTTCCAAAAGTGATAATTCACATGGAATAGTCCTTTACAGTCAAAAAAGGAAAAATTAAAAAATTACCATTTTTGACCATCTGGAGAAAATTCGACAGGTCACGGGTCATCGTTTTTCATCAGAAAATTGATTTTTTGGACTTTAGAAAAATTGATTCAAAATGTCATTTGGATTGTGCCTCATGTTGAATAACTACTTGTTAAAGCCTCAATGTGACCAAAATTGACATTTTTACAGACTTTTTCTCCTACTCAGAAGATTCTATTTCGACCAATTTCAGGCATTAAAGTGACTCTAAACACACTTATTTTAGTTCCAAAAGTGATAATTCACATGGAATAGTCCTTTACAGTCAAAAAATGAAAAATTAAAAAATTACCATTTTTGACCATCTGGAGAAAATTCCACAGGTCACGGGTCATCATTTTTCATCAGAAAATAGATTTTTTGGACTTTAGAAAAATTGATTCAAAATGTCATTTGGATTGTGCCTCATGTTGAATAACTACTTTTTAAAGCCTCAATGTGACCAAAATTGCCATTTTTACAGACTTTTTCTCCTACTCAGAAGCTTCTATTTTGACCAATTTCAGGCATTAAAATGACACTAAACACACTTATTTTTGTTCCAAAAGTGATAATTCACATGGAATAGTCCTTTACAGTCAAAAAATTAAAAATTAAAAAATTACCATTTTTGACTATCTGGAGAAAATTCGACAGGTCACGGGTCATCGTTTTTAATCAGAAAATTTATTTTATGGACTGTAGAAAAATTGATTCAAAATGTCATTTAGATTGTGCCTCATGTTGAATAACTACTTTTTAAAGCTTCAATGTGACCAAAATTGCCATTTTTACAGACTTTTTCTCATACTCAGAAGCTTCTATTTCGACCAATTTCAGGCATTAAAGTGACTCTAAACACACTTATTTTTGTTCCAAAAGTGATAATTCACATGCAATAGTCATTTACAGTCAAAAAATTAAATATTAAAAAATTACTATTTTTGACCATCTGGAGAAAGTTCGACAGGTCACAGGTCATCGTTTTTTATCAGAAAATTGATTTTTTGTACTGTAGAAAATTTGATTCAAAATGTCATTTGGATTGTGCCTTATGTTGAATAATCACTTTTTAAAGCCTCAATGTGACTAAAATTGACATTTTTACAGACTTTTTCTCCTACTCAGAATCTTTTATTTTGACCAATTTTAGGCATTAAAATGACTCTAAACACACTTATTTTAGTTCCAAAAGTGATAATTCACATGCAATAGTCATTTACAGTCAAAAAACTTTAATATTAACAAAATTACCATTTTTGACCATCTGGAGAAAATTCGACAGGTCACGGGTCATCGTTTTTCATCAGAAAATAGATTTTTTGGACTTTAGTAAAATTGATTCAAAATGTCAATTGGATTGTGCCTCATGTTGAATAATTACTTTTTAAAGCCTCAATGTGACCAAAATTGACATTTTTACAGACTTTTTCTCCTACTCAGAGGCTTCTATTTTGACCAATTTCAGGCATTAAAGTGACTCTAAACACACTTATTTTAGTTCCAAAAGTGATAATTCACATGCAATAGTCATTTACAGTCAAAAAATTAAATATTAAAAAATTACTATTTTTGACCATATGGAGAAAGTTTGACAGGTCACGGCTCATCGTTTTTCATCAGAAAATTGATTTTTTGGACTGTAGAAAAATTGATTCAAAATGTCACTTGGATTGTGCCTCATGTTGAATAACTACTTGTTAAAGCCTCAATGTGACCAAAATTGCCATTTTTACAGACTTTTTCTCCTACTCAGAAGATTCTATTTCGACCAATTTCAGGCATTAAAGTGACTCTAAACACACTTATTTTAGTTCCAAAAGTGATAATTCACATGCAATAGTCATTTACAGTCAAAAAATGAAAAATTAAAAAATTACCATTTTTGACCATCTGGAGAAAATTCGACAGGTCACGGGTCATCATTTTTCATCAGAAAATAGATTTTTTGGACTTTAGAAAAATTGATTCAAAATGTCATTTGGATTGTGCCTCATGTTGAATAACTACTTTTTAAAGCCTCAATGTGACCAAAATTGCCATTTTTACAGACTTTTTCTCCTACTCAGAAGCTTCTATTTTGACCAATTTCAGGCATTAAAATGACTCTAAACACACTTATTTTTGTTCCAAAAGTGATAATTCATATGGAATAGTCCTTTACAGTCAAAAAATGAAAAATTAAAAAATTACCATTTTTGACCTTCTGGAGAAAATTCGACAGGTCACGGGTCATCATTTTTCATCAGAAAATAGATTTTTTGGACTTTAGAAAAATTGATTCAAAATGTCATTTGGATTGTGCCTCATGTTGAATAACTACTTTTGAAAGCCTCAATGTGACCAAAATTGCCATTTTTACAGACTTTTTCTACTACTCAGAAGCTTCTATTACAACCAATTTCAGGCATTATAATGACTCTAAACACACTTATTTTAGTTCCAAAAGTGATAATTCACATGCAATAGTCATTTACAGTCAAAAAATTACATATTAAAAAATTACTATTTTTGACCATATGGAGAAAGTTCGACAGGTCACGGGTCATCGTTTTTCATCAGAAAATAGATTTTTTGGACTTTAGTAAAATTGATTCAAAACGTCATTTAGCTTGTGCCTCATGTTGAATAACTACTTTTTAAAGCCTCAATGTGACCAAAATTGACATTTTTACAGACTTTTTCTCCTACTCAGAGGCTTCTATTTCGACCAATTTCAGGCATTAAAGTGACTCTAAACACACTTATTTTTGTTCCAAAAGTGATAATTCACATGCAATAGTCATTTACAGTCAAAAAATGAAAAATTAAAAAATTACCATTTTTGACCATCTGGAGAAAATTCGACAGATCACGGGTCATCATTTTTCATCAGAAAATAGATTTTTTGGACTTTAGAAAAATTGATTCAAAATGTCATTTGGATTGTGCCTCATGTTGAATAACTACTTTTTAAAGCCTCAATGTGACCAAAATTGCCATTTTTACAGACTTTTTCTCCTACTCAGAAGCTTCTATTTTGACCAATTTCAGGCATTAAAATGACTCTAAACACACTTATTTTTGTTCCAAAAGTGATAATTCACATGGAATAGTCCTTTACAGTCAAAAAATGAAAAATTAAAAAATTACCATTTTTGACCATCTGGAGAAAATTCGACAGGTCACGGGTCATCATTTTTCATCAGAAAATAGATTTTTTGGACTTTAGAAAAATTGATTCAAAATGTCATTTGGATTGTGCCTCATGTTGAATAACTACTTTTGAAGGCCTCAATGTGACCAAAATTGCCATTTTTACAGACTTTTTCTACTACTCAGAAGCTTCTATTTCAACCAATTTCAGGCATTAAAATGACTCTAAACACACTTATTTTAGTTCCAAAAGTGATAATTCACATGCAATAGTCATTTACAGTCAAAAAATTACATATTAAAAAATTATTAATTTTGACCATATGGAGAAAGTTCGACAGGTCACGGGTCATCGTTTTTCATCAGAAAATAGATTTTTTGGACTTTAGTAAAATTGATTCAAAACGTCATTTAGATTGTGCCTCATGTTGAATAACTACTTTTTAAAGCCTCAATGTGACCAAAATTCCCATTTTTACAGACTTTTTCTCCTACTCAGAGCCTTCTATTTCGACCAATTTCAGGCATTAAAGTGACTCTAAACACACTTATTTTAGTTCCAAAAGTGATAATTCACATGCAATAGTCATTTACAGTCAAAAAATTAAATATTAAAAAATTACTATTTTTGACCATATGGAGAAAGTTCGACAGGTCACGGGTCATCGTTTTTCATCAGAAAATTGATTTTTTGGACTGTATAAAAATTGATTCAAAATGTCATTTGGATTGTGCCTTATGTTGAATAATCACTTTTTAAAGCCTCAATGTGACTAAAATTGACATTTTTACAGACCTTTTCTACTACTCAGAAGCTTCTATTTCAACCAATTTCAGGCATTATAATGACTCTAAACACACTTATTTTAGTTCCAAAAGTGATAATTCACATGCAATAGTCATTTACACTCAAAAAATTAAATATTAAAAAATTACTATTTTTGACCATATGGAGAAAGTTCGACAGGTCACGGGTCATCGTTTTTCATCAGAAAATTGATTTTTTGGACTGTAGAAAAATTGATTCAAAATGTCATTTGGATTGTGCCTTATGTTGAATAATCACTTTTTAAAGCCTCAATGTGACTAAAATTGACATTTTTACAGACTTTTTCTCCTACTCAGAATCTTTTATTTTGACCAATTTTAGGCATTAAAATGACTCTAAACACACTTATTTTAGTTCCAAAAGTGATGATTCACATGCAATAGTCATTTACAGTCAAAAAACTTTAATATTAAAAAATTACCATTTTTGACCATCTGGAGAAAATTCGACAGGTCACGGGTCATCGTTTTTCATCAGAAAATAGATTTTTTGGACTTTAGTAAAATTGATTCAAAATGTCATTTGGATTGTGCCTCATGTTGAATAATTACTTTTTAAAGCCTCAATGTGACCAAAATTGACATTTTTACAGACTTTTTCTCCTACTCAGAGGCTTCTATTTTGACCAATTTCAGGCATTAAAATGACTCTAAACACACTTATTTTAGTTCCAAAAGTGATAATTCACATGCAATAGTCCTTTACAGTCAAAAAATTAAATATCAAAAAATTACTATTTTTGACCATATGGAGAAAGTTCGACAGGTCACGGGTCATCGTTTTTCATCAGAAAATTGATTTTTTGGACTGTAGAAAAATTGATTCAAAATGTCATTTGGATTGTGCCTTTTGTTGAATAATCACTTTTTAAAGCCTCAATGTGACTAAAATTGACATTTTTACAGACCTTTTCTCCTACTCAGAGGCTTCTATTTTGACCAATTTCAGGCATTAAAATGACTCTAAACACACTTATTTTTGTTCCAAAAGTGATAATTCACATGCAATAGTCATTTACAGTCAAAAAATTAAATATTAAAAAATTACCATTTTTGGCCATCTGGAGAAAGTTTGACAGGTCACGGGTCATCGTTTTTCATCAGAAAATTTATTTTATGGACTGTAGAAAAATTGATTCAAAATGTCATTTAGATTGTGCCTCATGTTGAATAACTACTTTTTAAAGCCTCAATGTGACCAAAATTGCCATTTTTACAGACTTTTTCTCCTACTCAGAAGCTTCTATTTCGACCAATTTCAGGCATTAAAGTGACTCTAAACACTCTTATTTTTGTTCCAAAAGTGATAATTCACATGCAATAGTCATTTACAGTCAAAAAATTAAATATTAAAAAATTACTATTTTTGACCATATGGAGAAAGTTCGACAGGTCACGGGTCATCGTTTTTCATCAGAAAATTGATTTTTTGGACTGTAGAAAAATTGATTCAAAATGTCATTTGGATTGTGCCTTATGTTGAATAATCACTTTTTAAAGCCTCAATGTGACTAAAATTGACATTTTTACAGACTTTTTCTCCTACTCAGAATCTTTTATTTTGACCAATTTTAGGCATTAAAATGACTCTAAACACACTTATTTTAGTTCCAAAAGTGATAATTCACATGCAATAGTCATTTACAGTCAAAAAACTTTAATATTAACAAAATTACCATTTTTGACCATCTGGAGAAAATTCGACAGGTCACGGGTCATCGTTTTTCATCAGAAAATAGATTTTTTGGACTTTAGTAAAATTGATTCAAAATGTCATTTGGATTGTGCCTCATGTTGAATAATCACTTTTTAAAGCCTCAATGTGACCAAAATTGCCATTTTTACAGACTTTTTCTCCTACTCAGAAGATTCTATTTCGACCAATTTAAGGCATTAAAGTGACTCTAAACACACTTATTTTAGTTCCAAAAGTGATAATTCACATGGAATAGTCCTTTACAGTCAAAAAATGAAAAATTTAAAAATGACCATTTTTGACCATCTGGAGAAAATTCGACAGGTCACGGGTCATCATTTTTCATCAGAAAATAGATTTTTTGGACTTTAGAAAAATTGATTCAAAATGTCATTTGGATTGTGCCTCATGTTGAATAACTACTTTTTAAAGCCTCAATGTGACCAAAATTGCCATTTTTACAGACTTTTTCTCCTACTCAGAAGCTTCTATTTTGACAAATTTCAGGCATTAAAATGACTCTAAACACACTTATTTTTGTTCCAAAAGTGATAATTAATATGCAATAGTCATTTACAGTCAAAAAATTAAATATTAAAAAATTACCATTTTTGACCATCTGGAGAAAGTTTGACAGGTCACGGGTCATCGTTTTTCATCAGAAAATGTATTTTATGGACTGTAGAAAAATTGATTCAAAATGTCATTTGGATTGTGCCTCATGTTGAATAACTACTTGTTAAAGCCTCAATGTGACCAAAATTGCCATTTTTACAGACTTTTTCTCCTGCTCAGAAGCTTCTATTTAGACCAATTTCAGGCATTAAAGTGACTCTAAACACACTTATTTTTGTTCCAAAAATGATAATTCACATGCAATAGTCATTTACAGTCAAAAAATTAAATATTAAAAAATTACCATTTTTGACCATATGGAGAAAGTTTGACAGGTCACGGGTCGTTTTTCATCAGAAAATTTATTTTATGGACTGTAGAAAAATTGATTCAAAATGTCATTTAGATTGTGCCTCATGTTGAATATCTACTTTTTAAAGCCTCAATGTGACCAAAATTCCCAATTTTACAGACTTTTTCTCCTACTCAGAAGCTTCTATTTCGACCAATTTCAGGCATTAAAGTGACTCTAAACACACTTATTTTAGTTCCAAAAGTGATAATTCACATGGATAGTCCTTTACAGTCAAAAAATGAAAAATGAAAAATTACCATTTTTGACCATCTGGAGAAAATTCGACAGGTCACGGGTCATCATTTTTCATCAGAAAATAGATTTTTTGGACTTTAGAAAAATTGATTCAAAATGTCATTTGGATTGTGCCTCATGTTGAATAATCACTTTTTAAAGCCTCAATGTGACCAAAATTGACATTTTTACAGACTTTTTCTCCTACTCAGAGGCTTCTATTTCGACCAATTTCAGGCTTTAAAGTGACTCTAAACACACTTATTTTAGTTCCAAAAGTGATAATTCACATGCAATAGTCATTTACAGTCAAAAAATTAAGTATTAATAAATTACTATTTTTGACCATCTGGAGAAAGTTCGACAGGTCACGGGTCATCGTTTTTCATCAGAAATGTTTTTTTATGGACTTTAGAAAAATTGATTCAAAATGTCATTTGGATTGTGCCTCATGTTGAATAACTACTTTTTAAAGCCTCAATGTGACCAAAATTCCCATTTTTACAGACTTTTTCTCCTACTCAGAGGCTTCTATTTCGACCAATTTCAGGCATTAAAGTGACTCTAAACACACTTATTTTAGTTCCAAAAGTGATAATTCACATGCAATAGTCATTTACAGTCAAAAAATTAAATATTAAAAAATTACTATTTTTGACCATATGGAGAAAGTTCGACAGGTCACGGGTCATCGTTTTTCATCAGAAAATTGATTTTTTGGACTGTAGAAAAATTGATTCAAAATGTCATTTGGATTGTGCCTTATGTTGAATAATCACTTTTTAAAGCCTCAATGTGACTAAAATTGACATTTTTACAGACCTTTTCTCCTACTCAGAGGCTTCTATTTTGACCAATTTCAGGCATTAAAATGACTCTAAACACACTTATTTTTGTTCCAAAAGTGATAATTCACATGCAATAGTCATTTACAGTCAAAAAATTAAATATTAAAAAATTACTATTTTTGACCATCTGGAGAAAGTTTGACAGGTCACGGGTCATTGTTTTTCATCAGAAAATTTATTTTATGGACTGTAGAAAAATTGATTCAAAACGTCATTTAGATTGTGCCTCATGTTGAATAACTACTTTTTAAAGCCTCAATGTGACCAAAATTCCCATTTTTACAGACTTTTTCTCCTACTCAGAGGCTTCTATTTCGACCAATTTCAGGCTTTAAAGTGACTCTAAACACACTTATTTTAGTTCCAAAAGTGATAATTCGCATGCAATAGTCATTTACAGTCAAAAAATTAAATATTAAAAAATTACTATTTTTGACCATATGGAGAAAGTTGGACAGGTCACGGGTCATCATTTTTCATCAGAAAATAGATTTTTTGGACTGTAGAAAAATTGATTCAAAATGTCATTTGGATTGTGCCTCATGTTGAATAATTACTTTTTAAAGCCTCAATGTAACCAAAATTGACATTTTTACAGACTTTTTCTCCTTCTCAGAGGCTTCTATTTTGACCAATTTCAGGCATTAAAGTGACTCTAAACACACTTATTTTTGTTCCAAAAGTGATAATTTACATGCAATAGTCATTTACAGTCAAAAAATTAAATATTAAAAAATTACTATTTTTGACCATATGGAGAAAGTTCGACAGGTCACGGGTCATCGTTTTTCATCAGAAAATTGATTTTTTGGACTGTAGAAAAATTGATTCAAAATGTCATTTGGATTGGGCCTCATGTTGAATAACTACTTGTTAAAGCCTCAATGTGACCAAAATTGCCATTTTTACAGACTTTTTCTCCTACTCAGAAGATTCTATTTCGACCAATTTCAGGCATTAAAATGACTCTAAACACACTTATTTTTGTCCCAAAAGTGATAATTCACATGCAATAGTCATTTACAGTCAAAAAATTAAGTATTAAAAAATTACCATTTTTGGGACCATATGGAGAAAGTTTGACAGGTCATGGGTCATCGTTTTTCATCAGAAAATTTATTTTATGGACTGTAGAAAAATTGATTCAAAACGTCATTTAGATTGTGCCTCATGTTGAATAACTACTTTTTAAAGCCTCAATGTGACCAAAATTCCCATTTTTACAGACTTTTTCTCCTACTCAGAGGCTTCTATTTCGACCAATTTCAGGCATTAAAGTGACTCTAAACACACTTATTTTAGTTCCAAAAGTGATAATTCACATGCAATAGTCATTTACAGTCAAAAAATTAAATATTAAAAAATTACCATTTTTGACCATCTGGAGAAAGTTTGACAGGTCACGGGTCATCGTTTTTCATCAGAAAATAGGTTTTTTGGACTTTAGTAAAATTGATTCAAAATGTCATTTGGATTGTGCCTCATGTTGAATAATTACTTTTTAAAGCCTCAATGTGACCAAAATTGACATTTTTACAGACTTTTTCTCCTACTCAGAGGCTTCTATTTTGACCAATTTCAGGCATTAAAATGACTCTAAACACACTTATTTTAGTTCCAAAAGTGATAATTCCCATGCAATAGTCATTTACAGTCAAAAAAATTAAATATTAAAAAATTACTATTTTTGACCATATGGAGAAAGTTCGACAGGTCACGGGTCATCGTTTTTCATCAGAAAATTGATTTTTTGGACTGTAGAAAAATTGATTCAAAATGTCATTTGGATTGTGCCTCATGTTGAATAATCACTTTTTAAAGCCTCAATGTGACCAAAATTGACATTTTTACAGACTTTTTCTCCTACTCAGAGGCTTCTATTTCGACCAATTTCAGGCATTAAAGTGACTCCAAACACACTTATTTTTGTTCCAAAAGTGATAATTCACATGCAATGGTCATTTACAGTCAAAAAATTAAATATTAAAAAATTACTATTTTTGACCATCTGGAGAAAGTTCGACAGGTGGGTCATCGTTTTTCATCAGAAAATTGATTTTTTGGACTGTAGAAAAATTGATTCAAAATGTCATTTGGATTGTGCCTCATGTTGAATAACTACTTGTTAAAGCCTCAATGTGACCAAAATTGCCATTTTTACAGACTTTTTCTCCTACTCAGAAGCTTCTATTTCGACCAATTTCAGGCATTAAAGTGACTCTAAACACACTTATTTTACTTCCAAAAGTGATAATTCACATGGCATAGTCCTTTACAGTCAAAAAATGAAAAATTAAAAAATTACCATTTTTGACCATCTGGAGAAAATTCGACAGGTCACGGGTCATCATTTTTCATCAGAAAATAGATTTTTTGGACTTTAGAAAAATTGATTCAAAATGTCATTTGGATTGTGCCTCATGTTGAATAACTACTTTTTAAAGCCTCAATGTGACCAAAATTGACATTTTTACAGACTTTTTCTCCTGCTCAGAAGCTTCTATTTAGACCAATTTCAGGCATTAAAGTGACTCTAAACACACTTATTTTTGTCCCAAAAGTGATAATTCACATGCAATAGTCATTTACAGTCAAAAAATTAAGTATTAAAAAATTACTATTTTTGACCATCTGGAGAAAGTTCGACAGGTCACGGGTCATCGTTTTTCATCAGAAATTTTTTTTATGGACTGTAGAAAAATTGATTCAAAATGTCATTTGTATTGTGCCTCATGTTGAATAACTACTTGTTAAAGCCTCAATGTGACCAAAATTGCCATTTTTACAGACTTTTTCTCCTACTCAGAAGCTTCTCTTTCGACCAATTTCAGGCATTAAAGTGACTCTAAACACACTTAATTTTGTTCCAAAAGTGATAATTCACATGCAATAGTCATTTACAGTCAAAAAATTAAGTATTAAAAAATTACCATTTTTGGGACCATATGGAGAAAGTTTGACAGGTCATGGGTCATCGTTTTTGATCAGAAAATTTATTTTATGGACTGTAGAAAAATTGATTCAAAACGTCATTTAGATTGTGCCTCATGTTGAATAACTACTTTTTAAAGCCTCAATGTGACCAAAATTCCCATTTTTACAGACTTTTTCTCCTACTCAGAGGCTTCTATTTCGACCAATTTCAGGCATTAAAGTGACTCTAAACACACTTATTTTAGTTCCAAAAGTGATAATTCACATGCAATAGTCATTTACAGTCAAAAAATTAAATATTAAAAAATTACCATTTTTGACCATCTGGAGAAAGTTTGACAGGTCACGGGTCATCGTTTTTCATCAGAAAAAAGGTTTTTTGGACTTTAGTAAAATTGATTCAAAATGTCATTTGGATTGTGCCTCATGTTGAATAATTACTTTTTAAAGCCTCAATGTGACCAAAATTGACATTTTTACAGACTTTTTCTCCTACTCAGAGGCTTCTATTTTGACCAATTTCAGGCATTAAAATGACTCTAAACACACTTATTTTAGTTCCAAAAGTGATAATTCCCATGCAATAGTCATTTACAGTCAAAAAAATTAAATATTAAAAAATTACAATTTTTGACCATATGGAGAAAGTTCGACAGGTCACGGGTCATCGTTTTTCATCAGAAAATTGATTTTTTGGACTGTAGAAAAATTGATTCAAAATGTCATTTGGATTGTGCCTCATGTTGAATAATCACTTTTTAAAGCCTCAATGTGACCAAAATTGACATTTTTACAGACTTTTTCTCCTACTCAGAGGCTTCTATTTCGACCAATTTCAGGCATTAAAGTGACTCCAAACACACTTATTTTTGTTCCAAAAGTGATAATTCACATGCAATAGTCATTTACAGTCAAAAAATTAAATATTAAAAAATTACCATTTTTGTCCATCTGGAGAAAATTCGACAGGTCACGGGTCATCGATTTTCATCGGAAAATAGATTTTTTGGACTTTAGAAAAATTGATTTAAAATGTCATTTGGATTGTTCCTCATGTTGAATAGCCACTTTTTAAAGCCTCAATGTGACCAAAATTGACATTTTTACAGACCTTTTCTCCTACTCAGAAGCTTTTATTTTGACCAATTTCAGGCATTAAAAAGACTCTAAACACACTTATTTTTGTTCCAAAAGTGATAATTCACATGCAATAGTCATTTACAGTCAAAAAATTAAATATTAAAAAATTACTATTTTTGACCATATGGAGAAAGTTCGACAGGTCACGGGTCATCGTTTTTCATCAGAAAATTGATTTTTTTGACTGTGGAAAAATTGATTCAAAATGTCATTTGGATTGTTCCTCATGTTGAATAGCCACTTTTTAAAGCCTCAATGTGACCAAAATTGCCATTTTTACAGACTTTTTCTCCTACTCAGAAGATTCTATTTCGACCAATTTCAGGCATTAAAGTGACTCTAAACACACTTATTTTAGTTCCAAAAGTGATAATTCACATGGAATAGTCCTTTACAGTCAAAAAATGAAAAATTAAAAAATTACCATTTTTGACCTTCTGGAGAAAATTCGACAGGTCACGGGTCATCATTTTTCATCAGAAAATAGATTTTTTGGACTTTAGAAAAATTGATTCAAAATGTCATTTGGATTGTGCCTCATGTTGAATAACTACTTTTGAAAGCCTCAATGTGACCAAAATTGCCATTTTTACAGACTTTTTCTACTACTCAGAAGCTTCTATTTCAACCAATTTCAGGCATTATAATGACTCTAAACACACTTATTTTAGTTCCAAAAGTGATAATTCACATGCAATAGTCATTTACAGTCAAAAAATTACATATTAAAAAATTACTATTTTTGACCATATGGAGAAAGTTCGACAGGTCACGGGTCATCGTTTTTCATCAGAAAATAGATTTTTTGGACTTTAGTAAAATTGATTCAAAACGTCATTTAGCTTGTGCCTCATGTTGAATAGCCACTTTTTAAAGCCTCAATGTGACCAAAATTGACATTTTTACAGACCTTTTCTCCTACTCAGAAGCTTTTATTTTGACCAATTTCAGGCATTAAAAAGACTCTAAACACACTTATTTTTGTTCCAAAAGTGATAATTCACATGCAATAGTCATTTACAGTCAAAAAATTAAATATTAAAAAATTACTATTTTTGACCATATGGAGAAAGTTCGACAGGTCACGGGTCATCGTTTTTCATCAGAAAATTGATTTTTTTGACTGTGGAAAAATTGATTCAAAATGTCATTTGGATTGTTCCTCATGTTGAATAGCCACTTTTTAAAGCCTCAATGTGACCAAAATTGCCATTTTTACAGACTTTTTCTCCTACTCAGAAGCTTCTATTTCGACCAATTTCAAGCATTAAAGTGACTCTAAACACACTTATTTTTGTTCCAAAAGTGATAATTCACATGGAATAGTTATTTACAGTCAAAAAATGTAATATTAAAAAATTACCATTTTTGACCATCTGGAGAATTTTCGACAGGTCACGGGTCATCGTTTTTCATCAGAAAATTGATTTTTTGGACTGTAGAAAAATTGATTCAAAATGTCATTTGGATTGTGCCTCATGTTGAATAATCACTTTTTAAAGCCTCAATGTGACCAAAATTGACATTTTTACAGACTTTTTCTCCTACTCAGAAGCTTTTATTTTGACCAATTTTAGGCATTAAAATGACTCTAAACACACTTATTTTAGTTCCAAAATTGATAATTCACATGCAATAGTTATTTACAGTCAAAAACATTTAATATTAAAAAATTACCATTTTTGACCATGTGGAGAAAATTCGACAGGTCACGGGTCATCGTTTTTCATCAGAAAATAGATTTTTTGGACTTTGGAAAAATTGATTCAAAATGTCATTTGGATTGTGCCTCATGTTGAATAATCACTTTTTAAAGCCTCAATGTGACCAAAATTGACATTTTTACAGACTTTTTCTCCTACTCAGAGGCTTCTATTTTGACCAATTTCAGGCATTAAAATGACTCTAAACACACTTATTTTTGTTCCAAAAGTGATAATTCACATGCAATAGTCATTTACAGTCAAAAAATTAAATATTAAAAAATTACTATTTTTGACCATATGGAGAAAGTTCGACAGGTCACGGGTCATCGTTTTTCATCAGAAAATTGATTTTTTGGACTGTAGAAAAATTGATTCAAAATGTCATTTGGATTGTGCCTCATGTTGAATAATCACTTTTTAAAGCCTCAATGTGACCAAAATTGACATTTTTACAGACTTTTTCTCCTACTCAGAGACTTCTATTTTGACCAATTTCAGGCATTAAAATGACTCTAAACACACTTATTTTTGTTCCAAAAGTGATAATTCACATGCAATAGTCATTTACAGTCAAAAAATTAAATATTAAAAAATTACCATTTTTGACCATCTGGAGAAAGTTCGACAGGTCACGTGTCATCGTTTTTCATCAGAAAATTGATTTTTTGGACTGTAGAAAAATTTATTCAAAATGTCATTTGGATTGTGCCTCATGTTGAATAATCACTTTTTAAACCTCAATGTGACCAAAATTGACATTTTTACAGACTTTTTCTCCTACTCAGAAGCTTTTATTTTGACCAATTTCAGGCATTAAAAAGACTCTAAACACACTTATTTTTGTTCCAAAAGTGATAATTCACATGGAATAGTCATTTACAGACAAAAAACTTAAATATTAAAAAATTACCATTTTTGACCATCTGGAGAAATTTCGACAGGTCACGGGTCATCGTTTTTCATCAGAAACTTGATTTTTTGGACTTTAGAAAAATTGATTCAAAATGTCATTTGGATTGTGCCTCATGTTGAATAACTACTTTTTAAAGCCTCAATGTGACCAAAATTGCCATTTTTACAGACTTTTTTTCCCACTCAGAAGCTTTTATTTTGACCAATTTCAGGCAATAAAATGACTCTAAACAAACTTATTTTAGTTCCAAAAGTGATAATTTACATGCAATAGTCATTTACAGTAAAAAAATTCAATATTAAAAAATTATCATTTTTTCCTGGAGATGTGGCCATTCGCCACCACGTGCGCCAGGGGATTAGTGTAGAGGAGTTGTATCCACGAGCAGAACCTGGGGCCAAATCCTAGCATTTTGAGGACCGCAAATAGGAAAGGCCACTCGACCGTGTCGAAGGCCATTCTTGCATCTAATGAGAGTATAATGGCGTCTTCTTGAATCGTGTGCCTGCGTCCCATAACACCATGTAAGCGCCGTAGGTTTAGAGCCGTATTTCTCCCTGTCATGAAGCCCGATTGGTCGGGGTGTATTAATTTGGGTAGATAAGGCGTGAGTCGGTTGGCCAAGGTTTTGGCCAAAATTTTTGCTTCCGCATTTATCAGGGATATAGGCCTGTAGGAGGTACAGTCTGTCCGGGGCTTCCCAGGTTTGCAGATGGCCACTATAGTCGCCAAGCGCTGATCTCGTGGTAATTCGCCCACCTCCAGGCCCGCCTCAAACATCGTTAAGAGATGGAGTGCCAAGGTCGCAGCGTTGCGCTTAAACCATTCCACGGGGATTCCATGGGGTCCGAGGGCCTTCCCCAACTGAAGTTTACGAATTGCTAAGGCCAGTTCGTCTGCCGTAAGCTTTGCTTCTAGAAGTTGAGACTCCGCCTCCTCTAGTTTAGGGTGTCTGATGTCACGGAGGAAGTCATCTAGCTCCTCGTGTGTGAATGTGCGGAGGCATAGACTTGTTCGTAATGTTGTGCTAGGAGATCTACCACCTCCTGTGGGCTCTGCGTGGTATCTCCCGTGGGCAGGCTGAGTTCTGCAACCCATCTGTCTGTGGTCTCGCGCTTATCAAGCCAGACTAGCAGTTTGCCAGCTTTTTTGCCCATTTCGTATATCGTATGTTGTGTTGCCGATAGCCGTGACTTAGTATCTTCCCACAGATGGCCTTTGTATTCTTGCTGTTTGACCAATATCCTATGTGTGAGATCGTCAGAGGGCTCTGAGCCCAGATCCCTCTCCAGATTGGCGATCTCTCCCTCAAGTGTCTCCATTTGCTTGGATTTTTCTCTCTTATGTCGTGTTATGAGGGAGATTGCCTGCCCCCGGAATATGGTTTTATATGCCTCCCATAGGGTAAGCGGTGAGGGAACTGAGGTTTCGTTTTCGGTAAAATAATACGTGGTAGCTTCTAATAGACCCTTCGCTATTGCTGGATTTTTCAAATATCCAGGATAGATCGGGTATGTCCTACGTGTATTTAGTGTGTGCCAAGTGTAAATGGTGCTAAGTGGGGAATGGTCGGAGATACCTCTCGCCAGGTGGGAAACCTCCGAGAAGTGTGCTATCTCACCCTCCGGTGCCAATATGTGATCTATTCGTGAGAAGCTGTTATGGGCGCCCGAGTGGTATGTGTATTTTTGCTCCTGCGGGTAACGGTGCCTCCAGACATCCGCGAGGCCCAGTGTCTCCATGAAGTCTGTGAGTGCTGAGTGTGCCCTATGCTGATGTCGTGGAGGTGTGCGGTCGATGGTGTCATCCAACGTAGCGTTGAGATCGCCATCGATAATTAAATTGCCCTGGGGGAGCTGTAGTAGGAACGCTCCCAGCGCCGGGTATGTCATAGAGTGGAGTGCTTGGGGGGAGATAGACTGAGACTATGTTAAGTAGTCGGCCGTCCCATTGGCATGTCAGTGCCGCGAACCGGCCCTGGTCATCTGTATATGTCTTTTTGACTACGATTGGGCACTGTTTTCTGATGAGAATCCCCACCCCGCGAGAGCCGGTCGTAAACTCAGAGTGGACCGCTAGTTTGAAACCCCATCTGTCAAGTGCTTTACATGTAGTCCTCGTCCGTCAGATGGGTCTCTTGCAACAGTGTTATCGCTGGCGCCTTACACTTTAGATATTGGAGGACTAATCCGCGCTTTAGCTTGTCGCGGAGGCCATTCACATTCCAGGAAATTATAGGCAGGACTTGCATGCGCCTTTGGTCTTGCTGGGGTGCGTCTGGAGTAGTGATCATGTGGTGTGGTGCCGGTGTGGAAGGAACGGTCTAGATGACTGTGGAATTCCGGTGAAGTTGTCTACACAACCTGATAGTGCGCCTGAAAACCTGACAAAACAAACCAATGAACCAAAATAAAACGCCCCTTATTAACCCTGGATCCCTCCCCCTCCCTGCTTCCCTGCAAGACGGTATAGAAACTGCCCGCCACCCCAACTTTGCAGAGGGCCTAAATCCCATTTCCCAACACATCTGTAGGGGGAGAAGAGCGTCCACCAGATGTCCCCGTTTATGGGCCTCAGCACAGGATTGATGATCCATAATGCCTGGTATGAAGAGATCATAGGTAGCCGGAGAGTGTCATTGATTCTCCATTTTTGTCTCGCCGAGCGAGGCTCGACTTCAGGCAGTGTCAACTAGGTTCGGTCTTTGCTGACCAAGTGTTCACTTACTACATAGTTGTCCGGTTCGCCGCCTCTTGGAGTTCACCATTAAGTCCGTATTTGGCCATTGCCTTCGACTTGTGACCCCTGCTTTCTCCGTGAATGTCCAGACGTCAGGGCGGGGTCCGCTGCTAGACGGCCTGGCTGTTCACCGCCACTGCCCGCTCCAGTTAGTCATGGGATTGCGACCCCGGTGGTGTGCGGCTATCACCGCTCTTACCTCACCCGGTCCCACCACGGTCGGAGACTTGTCACCCTCCAATTTTTGATGGTTCTATTTTTGGATTCTGTTTTTTCCAGCTCAGTATTTGGTGACTCAATATTTGTCGGCTGACTTTTTGTTAGCTCAATATGTAGTAGTTCAGTCTGTGGCGGCTCAGTTGTTGGCGCTTCTTTCTATTATTGTGTATTTTTTATGTACATCTTAATGCTGTTATAGCTACTAACTGAACCACTGTTATGTTAACAGAATACTGTTATGCTGTCTAGGTTAAGTCTTCCAGGGCTTATGGTCTTGTACACATTGGTTTTTTATGTTCTGAAAATATTTAAGAAATATTTATTTAAAATCTTTGTTTAGTCAAACAGGCTTAAAGAATGGTGTTACCATTTGACAAGCTGTTGGGTGTCAGTATGCAACTTTAAGACATGTAAACATAAGTATCCTGGGTAATGACTGGTATGATTCATGTGTACTTGTGGCATTTTACCCCTTATTCAAAATATTAATTTTGTTACTCAATATCTGAAAATGTAAAGCCTCATATTAATCTGGATATTAATATTTCAGAAAATGCCTCTCAAAAATCACTATAATGCCTTGCCCAGGGTTCCAAAAAATGTATAAGATGACAGTGGATAGAGCGATATTGAGAGGTTGAGGTAACCTGATTGCGAGGTTTAGAAACTAATGAAAGATCACATTCCCTGTGGGTAGCCAAAAAGGTAGGATTACTTGAGCAACTGCCCATGCCTAAATACCTCTAGTGTACTCAAAGCTTCAGCAGTGTCAGAATTGGTACTGAACATTTAATAAAGCTACATGATGAGCCATTGCAAGGAGGCTGGTGTTAACTTTTTGGAGGTATAGACACCTGCTGCCACCTGCTCTTCATTTGAGTTTAATATGATAGTTCTAGGCTTTTTATATTCCAAAGTAGTCAGATGTATTGTCCCTTCATTACTACCAGCTGTGATGTCCTGTTTTGTTTGGGGAAGCGGGGTGGTTATTTGCTTGTTAGACCTGGCCCTTTGGCATGGTTCCCGCCTAACTTTTGGGCTTCAACACTCCTATTTTTGGAGGCTCAGTATATTTGCCGGCTCAGTATAAGCTGTGTTTCCTGAATGGCTGTGTTTCTTGGGTGTCTTTCTATTGCGTTGTCTTTCTATTGTGGTGCCTTTCTTTTGATAGACATCTTAATGCACCGCACTCGGCTAGGAGGCATTGATTTATGTGGTTCCGTCGACACTCCGGCTTTCGAAAACGCGATACGTCTTATGAGATACTGAACGGCATCCTAACCCTTTTGGACACCGTTTGGTAATTTTTTGATGATTTTTCCCCCGTGGGACGGAATTAGAACCACGAGATATAAGCATTTTACTCTAGAGACAGAGCTTTGAAAAAGTCGCGGGATACTACCCATGTTGCGACGAAACACGTGTCGGCTGCCTTTGTTTTAAGAGATCTTTCAGCCTGGAGACATACAGGAATAAAGAACAAGAAACATCATCTGCATTGTTGATATTTGTACTTATTGTTGTACCTTGATCCATCATTTGTGAAGTTACTGTTTGGACGAGAGCTGGGGATTTGCATATAAATTTTGGAAGTTTTTGTTGACCTTGGTCACGAAGATTTAATTTTGGGGAGGTCAGTGGTTCTCCCTACCCTGCGAGCACCGTCACCCAGATATAGATATCTTTATTACTTATTAGTGAATTTCTTCTTAGTGGCGCCCATATACCTACAAATATACCACTGTAACTAGCTCAGACATCTTAATGCTATCATTACCAGTAACTGTACCTCAATAATATTAACTGAATACTGCTGTCCTGTCTCTGAGCTAAGGCTGCCGGCGCTTATGGTCTCGTACACATTAGTTTGTATGTGTTGAAAAAATGTAATAAAGATTGTGATTTAAAAAGCTTTGTTTAGTCAATTAAGCTTAGAGAATGGCGATTCTGTCTGAAAAGGGTGTGGCTGTTTTTATGCCACTTTAAGACATATATTCATAAGGATCCTGATTAAGGACTATTGTATGATTCATTTGTACGTGTCATCCTATGGAATTTTACCCCCATTAGAAATCTGAATTTTATTACTCAATATCTGCAAATTCAAGTCCACATATTGAATTGTACCTTAAAGTCTTAAAATGTGGCACAAAAATCAATGTAATGTCTTCCCCAGAGTACCAAACAATTGTTAAGATGAAGTGGGGAGAGGAACAGTGAGAGCTCTAGGTAGCCTGAAAAGAGGTTAAGAAACTGATGGAAGATTACTTTCACTGGAGTTCAGACGAAAAGGTAGGACACGTTGATCAGCTGCCTATGCCTTTATTCCTCTGGTGTACTTGAAGCTTCAAGGTTTGCAGAGGTGCCCTACTTTCCCAAAGGGACATTGAAGCTTCAGCAATGTCAGAATTGGAACTGTAAATTCAAAAGCTACATAAAAAGCCACTGCAAGAAGGTTGTAGTTATTTTTTGTGAGGAATAGACACCTCCCGGCCGGCACCTATTCTTTATTTGGGTATATTATTATTGTTCTTGACTAATTATATTCCAAGCTATTCAGATATGTTGCCCTTTAATTACTACTACCAGCTGTAATGGCTTGTTTTATTTTTATGGGTTTGTTCTAGTCCTGGCATCATTGGCAAGGTTCTCCCTTAACTTTTTGCCTTCAATGCTCCTGTTTTTGGCAGGTCTGTTTTTGGGAGCTCAGTATTTTGCGGCTCAGTATTTGTCGGCCCAGTAATTGTCATGACTTGCTCTCTGCGTTCTCATGTCCACCACCAGGGGGATGAACTGTGGGACTCTCCAGTGCTCTAATAAGCTTTCAGACCCTCCCCTTCATGTATATACTGACTTCCAGCCATTTGGACACTATTTGGTAATTGACATCCATTCCCAATCCATGCCAGGTTTTGTGGAATCCTGTCTGCTCATGCTGGAAACTCTATTACCTATAATCCCCTGCTCACTGCTTTGTCTCCACCCCTGCAGACCAAGGATGGGTGGAGGAATTCAGCTCACCTGTGGCTGGCTGCGGCTAGCCTGCTCACACCTGATGTGCATGAATACTGTGAGCTCTTTTAAGCCCCAGCTCCCTTCAGACCAGTGTTGATCATTGTAGCTGTTTTCTGGTTAGACCAGTCCTTGTTCCTGAGCTTTTGCTATTCCTTGATTCCTGAGCTATAGTTAATCTGTGTTCCTTGATTCCTGAGCTATAACTATTCCTTGTACTTGAATTAGCACTGCCTGCAGTGCTACCTTGTTTCCTGAGTTCCTGAGCTATAGCTATTCCTTGTACCTGAATTAGCACTGCCTGCAGTGCTACCTTGTTTCCTGCAAAAACAACAGTTGATGGACAGAATGCAGAACAATGTCATACATTCACCCCAGTACAGAAATCTGGGCCTAAATCCATCGTTTTTTTGCTCACCATGCCATTCCAGTTTGAACCCAGTCATATGCAAATCAGTCTTGACCCTGTGCCTCATGGAAACAGTCCAGCCCGAACTGCCAAGCCCGGTCCTCCCTGGCCTGGAAACAAGCATCCTAGGACCGGTTTCAGGGGTCTCCCCTCTTCAGCCAGGATAGCTTGATTCCAGTGGCATGGAGAGCACGGCAGCCACATCTGGGCATACCCGTCCCACTCGGGGTGACAAATGCAAAAACAACAGTTGATGGACAGAATGCAGAACAATGTCATACATTCACCCCAGTACAGAGATCTGGGCCTAAAGCCATAGTTTTTTAGCTCACCATGCCATTCCAGTTTGAACCCAGCCATATGCAAATCAGTCTTGACCCTGTGCCTCATGGGAACAGTCCAGCCCGAACTGCCAAGCCAGGTCCTTCCTGGACTGGAAACTAGCATATATTGGCGGCTCTGTGTATTGGTGGCTCGGTGTATCGGCAGTTCGGTGTATTGGTGGCCTAGTGCTTGGCGGGCCAGTGCTTGGAGGCCCAGTGCTTGGCGACGCAATGCTTAGCGGCTCAGTTTTTGGCTTGCTTTGTTTTTGGCAGCTCCGTTTTTGGCTTGCCTTGCTTTTGGCGGCTCAGTTTTTGGCTTGCCTTGTTTTTGGCGGCTAATTTTTTTGCTTGCCTTGCTATTGGCGGCTCCATTTTTGGCTTGCCTTGCTATTGGCGGCTCAGTTTTCGGCTTGCCTTGTTTTGGCCGCTCAGTTTTTGGCTTGCCTTGTTTTTGGCCGCTTAGTTTTTGGCTTGCCTTGTTTTTGGCTGCTCAGTTTTTGGCTTGCCTTGCTTTTGACGGCTCAGTTTTTGGCTAGCCTTGCTTTTGGCGGCTCAGTTTTTGGCTTGCCTTGTTTTTGGCGGTGCAGTTTTTGGCTTGCCTTGCTATCGGTGGCACAGTTTTTGGCTTGCCTTGTTTTTGGCCGCTCAGTTTTTGGCTTGCTTTGTTTTTGTCGGCTCATTTTTTGGCTTGCCTTGCTATTACTGGCTCAGTTTTTGCCTTGCCTTGTTTTTGGTGGCTAAGTTTTTGGCTTGTCTTGCTTTTGGCGGCTCAGTATTTGGCTTGCCTTTGCTATTAGTGGCTCAGTTTTTGGCTTGCCTTCCTTTTGGCGGCACAGTTTTTGGCTTGCCTTGTTTTTGGACGCTCAGTTTTTGGCTTGCCTTGCTTTTGGCCGCTCAGTTTTTGGCTAGCCTTGCTTTTGGTGGCTCAGTTTTTGGCATGCCTTGTTTTTGGCT
The DNA here is from genome assembly GCF_964204655.1 of Triturus cristatus. Lineage (NCBI taxonomy): Eukaryota > Metazoa > Chordata > Amphibia > Caudata > Salamandridae > Triturus > Triturus cristatus. Next base: position 1,436,507,429 of record NC_140590.1, read on the forward strand.
TACTTTGTTTTTGCTGGCTCAGTTTTTGGATTGCCTTGTTTTTGGCAGCTCAGGTTTTTGGCTTGCCTCGCTATTAGCGTCTCAGTTTTTGGCTTGCCTTGCTTTTGACGGCTCCGTTTTTGGCTTAACTTGCTTTTGGCGGCTCAGTTTTCGTCTTGCCTAGTTTTTGGCGGCTCAGTTTTTAGCTTGCCTTGTTTTTGGTGGCTCGGTTTTAGGCTTGCCTTGTTTTTGGCGACTTTTTTGTACATTTCTTTTGATGGGAATGTTGATGCTGTTATTGGCACTAACCATACCTCTATTTTGTTTACAGAATACTGCTGTCATATCTGTGTTAAGCCTACCAGCGCATATGGTATTTTTCACATTGGTTTATGTGCTGAACAAATGTAAAAATATTTATTTAAAAAACATTTTTCTGTCAAATCGGATTAGAGAATGGTGATCCCATCTGACAAGGTGTTGGGCATCTTTAAGCCACTCTAATGCATATATTCATAAGGATCCTGAAAAAAGGACTGGGGTATGATTCATGTGTACTTGTGTCATCTTGTATATAATAAACTCTCTCGCCCAGGGTTCCAAAACAATTGATAACATGACAGTGGATAGAGCGACAGTGAGAAGTAGAGGTTTCCTGAAAAGTGAGGTTAAGAAATGGTAGGACGCCTTGAGCAACTGCCCGTCACCTAATACCTATAGTGTACTTGAGGCTTCAGCAATGTCAGCATTGGTATTGTAAACTCAAAAGCTACACGACAAGAAACTGCAAGGAGGCTGGTGTTGGGTTTTGGGAAGCGTAGGCCCTGCCTCCACCTACTCTTTATTTGGGTTTATTATAGTTCTTGAATTCTTATATTACAAGGTAGTCAGATGTGTTGCCCCTTCATCAGTACCAGCTAAGATTGCTTGTTTTTTGGGGGGATGTTGGGCATTTGTTAGAAAAGAGGTGTTCAAATTTTTTGATTGCTAGACCCCCTGTCATATTTTTTTTTTAGGTGTTAAGACTCCCTCCTTACAAAAATGTCTAGAACCTAGAACTCCTCAACAACCATAATCTCCCCCAATTTCCATGCCAAATCATTTTTACGGTGGGGAAATAATACTAAATAATGTTTAGCAAACCAAAGGTCTGTGGGTAACTGGTGCTGTGTCAGAGGCTTACCACACACTTAACATTTTTTTTTAAAGTCCCGAAAAAGAATTACCTAAAAATGTACAATGTTACTTTCTTTTTCACAAACAAAACATAATTTGATAAAACGTATTCAGATAACACCTTTCTAAACTAATGTGATGTGTGTGCCTGTTTTTCTCCAGAGAAACAGTCAATCTGTGGTTCCATCTTGGGTGTTAAACTGGTACTAAACCACTTTAACATCCAAAAATAGCAATAAGCAACAAAAAGGTGACCAGTCCAGGTTTGCAAAGGGCCTTCTACTGTGCAGCAACACGTCGCTGCCTTTTAATAACTGTTCAACCTTTTCAGTAATAAACAATTGTTTTGTGTTAAAATCATCAGATTTTGCATTAGATGATGGATTATGTGGTAAATTCTGCAAATCTATAATGGTGCCAAAATCACCACGCAATCGCATATTTCAAGTGGCCATGGGCTGCAACTTTACTGCAAAGTATCCAAAGAGAATCATACAATATTTCATGAGATACTGATTGTTTGGCTTTTACAGCTGCATAGAACTGGAGGTTGCTGAACATCGTTCATCGTAATTAAAACATACCATTTACAATCATCAATGATGAACTGTAAGGTCCAAGTAGGATGCTTTCTTTAACTCCAGGGGAGCAAGTGGTCCCTTAATCTTCTTTCATACTGGTTTTCTAATTTTTTGTATTTTTTTTAATATGAAAACTGATGCTTATTTTCTAGTAAAAACGGACTCCTGTTTATATTATCTTGCATCTGCTGTTGACTTTAGTCATGTTTCGGCCGGTGGGGTAGTTGGCCTTGTGTCTAAACATGGAGCGGGATCAAAGATGTGGCTAAAACAGAATATTCTTTAAATGTTTTAGGTCTTTCACTGTTGGGTATCCGCATGTAAAATAACTGTCAGCTTAAATAAAAAATAAATATTAAAAGTTGTAGTTGGGAAATTCACTATAGTGCATTATGAAACCTCTAGTACTTAATTCACTGCAGAGGTCTATGTGTAACCAGAGAGAGAACAAATTACATCTTGGTTGGTGAAGTGGGAAATAGTGACTTCTAAATATTTAGTGCTACGAGGTCACAGTCTGTGACAGAGTGTTGACGGGATTCCGCTCTGGAACAGAACTATGCTTGTGATTACAGAACCATGGCATATAGGGACTGATTCACCATACCACTGCGTTATCTGAGCCAGAGTCAGACTAGCTATAGTGCTTCACTTGCCCTCTTATCCTTACCAGAGAGACTTTGCACTGCAGAACACAACACTCTCGACCCTCTCGGGGATCACGGTAACAGGGCACACTTTTTAGTTCTGTAACTTGCACTTGTCCACAGTAAGTTAAACAAGAGTCACAAAGTTTAGAATATATTTTTGAAATATTGTGCTCTAAAATGCAGTATTTGTGCCACAATTAGAAAACAAATACATACTAAAAGTGCAGTAAGCATGGTCAATAAACTGTATACCATAAAAAGCCTTGTCCTGTTAAAAGACATAGTAGCCTAACCCCCTCCCCTTCTTCCAAAGCTAAATGATTACATGTTTAAGCTCTCTGGGATAAATGGTGGACCCCGAACCTTAGTATACAAAAAAAGACATTCTAAATCTTGGTTGACGAAGCGCTCTGGTCTCAGTAATATCACTACGTGTGTGTTATTTGGACCTCTGTGTTCATGTATATGAAAAGACGTGTACTCATAAACAGCTGCATTCTCGTGTTATGTCTAGGTGCTAGTGCCTGACAAGAGAAAATAACAAGGGACATTGTTGCTTGACCTTGTCTATGGTGTGCAGACTAAATCTCAGGAAAAGAACAGAACAAGAAAACATATGCAGGTTCTGCCTGAAAATAAAATATGGCACAAAAGCAAGCATGTTTATTATAGTAAGTTGTTCAAAGGAAAATGCAGACTAAAGCAAGCAGAATTAGGCTTAACCTCTTCAGTGCCCATGAGGAGCTGGACTCGTCATGGGCCGCGGTGACGCTGTGCCCATGACGAGTCCAGCTCGTCATAAACCCCGCCCGCTAATGCAACGGCCGGCACAGGGCGGGGAAAGGGGCGGGCACTGAAGGGGTTAACTAGGGAAAACTACAATGGGCCATGTAGGAAACACACAGCACCCTCCCTCTGGTCACAATAAAAGCACAAATGCGAATACCAAATGGAGTAAGTGTGTTTGTGTGTGTGTATGTGTGTGTGTGTGTGTGTATATGTGTATATATATATATATATATATATATATATATATATATATATATATTCACTGAAAAAACCATAGGTTTCACACACGTTATAGTTAGGAATTAGCATTTAAAAAACCTTGCAAATTCACTGAAAAAACCATAGGTTTCACACATGTTATAGTTAGCGGAAATTTTACTGATAAAAAACCAATGAAATTCCCCCGTTATAGTTAGTGCAGGCAACTATAACTCACGCGACCGCAATCCTCTGCTGATGCTAATACTGTATTTAGACACTTATTTGCCCATGTCTTCTTCCATACATTTTTAGCTATACATATATTACAAATATTTTTTTTTCATAAAGACACATATGTCATCAGCAGAAGATTGCGGTCGCGTGAGTTATAGTTGCCTGCACTAACTATAACGGGGGAATTTCATTGGTTTTTTATCAGTAAAATTTCCGCTAACTATAACATGTGTGAAACCTATGGTTTTTTCAGTGAATTTGCAAGGTTTTTTAAATGCTAATTCCTAACTATAACGTGTGTGAAACCTATGGTTTTTTCAGTGAATTTGTACGTTTTTTTAAATGCTAAGTTACTTTACGCCATTCGTGGCGTGCGCGCCCACTTAACGCAGTTCGTTCCGTGCGCGCACGGTGCGCTTCGCGCACCGTGCGCGCACAGTGAGCACGCGGTGCGCTTTGCGCACCGCACGCCCACTTTACGCAGTTAGTGCCGTGCACGCACGGTGGGCACGCGGTGCGCGTAGCGCACCGCGTGCCCACGTTACGCTAGATGGGCCATGTACGCACGATGCGCTTCGCGCACCGTGCGCACATGGAGGACATATGATGCACTTCGTTTTGAAAGGTAATATTTTAATTTTTCGTATATTTTATAAGCCATGCACAAATGGTGCCCTTCGGGCACCATTTGCACACGGGGTGGAGCGAGTGTGGATAATTTTTTTTTTTATTATTTTTTTTTAAAATATTTTAGTTTATCTCATCTCTAATAAGCCATGCACAATTGGTGCACTGCGGGCACCAATTGCACACGGGGTGGAGAGAGTGTGGATAATGTAATTTTTAAAAAAATTTTTTACCATACACGTACGGTAAGCGTAATCGGCGAAATTACCGAAAAAATCAAAATTCCGTTTTTGGCCTTGGGGGATCTTTGGGGACTCCCTCAACATGGCTATGTGTGTGGGAGCTGTCTAAACAGCCCCTTTACATGTTTTTGGGCTTTATATTTTAGAAATCACTCTCAGTGCGAGAGAGAAAATGGCGGCCGCCGCTTCCTGGTTTCGGCCGATTCGAATGTTTACTAAGATCTAAGAGCCAATCAGAATCGCGCTCGCGCACGCCACCGTACGCGCACGGTAAGCGTACCGTAAGCGCACCGTAAGCTGGCTCAGATATATATATTGATTTAAAGGCTATTTTCTCAGAATCTACTGAACAGATTTACACCAAACCTACAAAAGGCACTTCTTTGACCTGAGGACTACCTCTCTGCCAAATTTCTAGTAATTCTGTTCAGCCGTTCGGGCTGTAGCCCTGTCTAAAGGTCCTATGGAAAAATGCATGGGAAAAATGCGTTTTGGGACCCCCCTTTTATCTCAGCCCCCACTTGACGAATCCCCCGAGACTTTCAGGGTAGGAGCGGAGCGTAGCGCCCCACCTATTTTGAAAAATTCGCGAGGATTCGTCGACCGGCGCCAAAGTTATTCAAAATAGAATGTTGCGGATTTCCTATGGAAACGTGGTCCTAACTATAACTACCTACTGGCGACCGCCAGTAGGTAATATATATATATCTATATATATATATATATATATATATATATTCACTGAAAAAACCATAGGTTTCACACACGTTATAGTTAGCTGGACATTTCACTCGTACAAAACCAATGAAATTCCCCCGTTATAGTTAGTTCAGCTAACTATAACTTGCGCGCCCGCAATCCACTGCTGAGGACGTCACATATTACATCACTCATGATATGGTCAGTGACATCACTCATGACATCACTGATGACATCTCAAATGACATCACTCATGACATCACTGATGACATCATCCTTTGAGTATGTGTTTCTGAACAATTTTAATATGTTTAATATATAAAGGGAAAGGCCTGTTGAAGAATAAGTGGGTGTACAAGTGTGTAAATGGATGATTTTCTGTGGTGCGTAACTGACTCTAAGTGAGTCATTAAATGTATCTTACTGCAGACTAGTGACTAAACTGTGTAAATGTCTGTTTGTGTCTGTATGTTGGTGTATAAGTGGCGGCATGGTTTTGTGAATAGCTATATGAGTGTCTATATGAGTTATTGATTGCTTGTCTGAGTATCTGTATGGGTTCCTCAGTGTTTGTGTGGGTAGGGTGTGTGTGACTCTATGCATAGATGTGTGAGTGGGTGATTCTATGGGTGCATGGTTTTAAGAGTGCATCTGTGATGATGGACTGTATGTTTGAGTGAGTGTATGTATGGGTGTGTTGGGGATTGAATGTATATCTCAGTGGTACATTTGTGACTAACTACATATGTGAAAGGCAGTATATATGCATGTAAGAGTATATAAGTGGGTAGATGTGAGTGTGTGTGATTGTGACAGTGACTGTATGGATGATTGTGTGCTTGTATCAATGATTTTATAAGAGTGTAAGAATGTGATACTATTTTTATGAGTAAGTGAACTTGAGTGTGTTTAACTGTATAGGTGAGTAAATTGGACTGTGTTTAATTACTTATACGACTGACTAGGTGTGTCAGTACCTCAATGGATGATTGGCGGTGTGTGAGTGTCTATATAGGTGTATATATGCATATGATAGTCTTGTACGGAGTGACTGTAAGTATGAGTGACTGTACAGGTGAATGAGTGGAGGTGTATGTAGACCTAACAGTTAATGAGTGGGTATGTAGTTATTGGTATTGGAGTATGTATAGTTTTGAGAATGGAACTCTGTAATTTTGAGTCGGTGTATCAAAGGGTATATTAGGGTGTGAGAAGATGCACTAATTTATCACATGGATGATATCAGTGATGTCATGAGTGATGTCATTTGAGATGTCATCAGTGATGTCATGAGTGATGTCACTGACCATGTCATGAGTGATGTAATATGTGATGTCATCAGCAGTGGATTGCGGGAGTTATAGTTAGCTGAACTAACTATAACGGGGGAATTTCATTGGTTTTGTACGAGTGAAATGTCCAGCTAACTATAACGTGTGTGAAACCTATGGTTTTTTCAGTGAATTTGCAAGGTTTTTTAAATGCTAATTCCTAACTATAACGTGTGCGAAACCTATGGTTTTTTCAGTGAATTTGCAAGGTTTTTTAAATGCTAATTCCTAACTATAACGTGTGTGAAACCTGTGGTTTTTTCAGTGAATTTCAAAGGTTTTTTAAATGCTAATTTATGAATGTATTATTATATTTTTTATTTATTTTACAATATGCACCCTAAGTATATAATCATAGATTTACTGTATCCTGCAATATGAAATGGCTCACCTTTTTTATTTTAAATTTTAGATATAGTTGAACAGCATAGTTAATATCTTCTAGAAACCTCTAAACATTGTTTTTTTTTTTTAAGGGTTTTTGACCGTGCGCGCACCGTACGCGTACCGTGCGCATACGGTATGGTACGCGTACGGTGCGCGCATGTGGCTTGCATGCGTACGTGCTCCGTGTGCGCATGCATACGTGATTTATGTGCGCATGCGTACTTAGTGCGTGATGCGTACGCGCGTGCTCCGTACGCGCACGTGCTCCTTTCGCGCATTTGTGTGTGCTCCGTACGTGCGTTCTCCGTACGCGCATGCTTGGTCCACGCGTGCTCCGTACGCGCATGTGCGCGTCCTACGTACGCGCATGCGTGCTTGTACCGTGCGCGCACCGTAAGCGCGCGGTAAGTCATGTGATCAAGAAACAACACTTTTCATTGGTTTATAGTAGTTTCAGTTCCAGAAACTTCCAACACCACACCCATTCCCCTCATTATTACTTCTGATTCCCTGGGAGAAGGAGCTGAGCAGCTTTTCTAGTACTTCAGTACTTCAGAATGGCAGAGCAGCAGTCATCTTCTGGGAGTGAGCAGGAGACCCTTGTGAGACAGAGACAGAGGAAACCGAAAGATTATTTTATCTGGCAATATTTTACATTTCCACAGGGGCAGAAGAAAGTGAATTCTCCCAAAGTCACCTGCACTCTTTGTGATCGTGTCTTATCAAGAGGAGATCCTAAAAAGAAGTACTCTTTTAGTATCTTCACTATGATCAGGCACGTTAGAAATGTACATCCTGTGGCTTATGCTCGAGCTGCTAGAGAAAACCCTCCAGCAGCTCAGCCGAGCACATCCGCAGCAGCTCAGCCGAGCACATCATCGGCAGCTCAGCAGAGCACTTCATCTGCGGCGGCAGCTTCACCTTCTTCGGTTCCTCTGGATATACACCCTCTGTTTGAGAGGGTGCATATGCGGTGTAACTTGTGTAATGCTCTTATCCGTTATGCTGACACCAGCATTCCGCTAATAGAGAGGAAGATAGAGCAGCACACGTGTGACACCCTATAAATTTTGCCATGTCTTTTTTTTCCTCTGTCCCTCAATTAACACAACGGCTCTTTTTAGAGCCACCTAACATCTAAACACTTTTTTAAGTCTATTTTTATTGTTTTTTTTCCTGCCGTGCACGCACCGTGCGCGCACCGTAGGATTCACACGCATCTCCAGAGTTACGATTTCTCGTAAACCTGGAGATGTGTCTAGTTCTTTGAGTGTTGCGTGGGAACACCCACAACAACACCCATGGAACGCTCCTTCAACGCACAGTGCTGCGTGTGAAGTTGCTGTATTTATGTGGAAAGGAAAAGTCACGCAGGGTGGGTTTTCCTCTCCTTGTAAATATGGAGGAGCTCCCTGCGCCACCAGTACGTTATGAAAAGTGACATAGTGGTGGCGCAGGGGCCTTGTTAATTTTCCCCAGAGATGTTAAGCAAATTAAGGGTAAGACAGACAAAGGGAGAGAGACAGAAACAGAGACAGAGAGCAAGGAACTGAGAAGGAGTAAGGCAGTTAGAATGACTGAGACACATGGAGACAGGGAGAGATACATGGTTGAAAAAGTAGTGATGGAGGCAGGAAACCTAGGGGAGTAGTATAGAAGGAGTGAGGAAGTTACGAAAGAGCAGTAAAGGAAGAAGAGAGAGAGAAGGGGAATGAGAAAAGCAGAGTGAGGAGAAGTGAAGAAAAGGGAGCATGAAAGTGAAGGGGTGAGAAATACAGATATTTCAAACTTACCTGACCAACACAATAACTTAATTGTAAATAAATGTTTTTTTTAATTGCTAGAAAAAAGAATTACATTTCCTAAATTTTCTTTCTCGATCTGAAAAAAAAGAAAAAAGTAGTAATATTTAACAATACATTTTAGAATACGGTACACATATTTTCATATTTAACAAAGTAATTTTTTGCCCTTTCTTTGCTGTTTTCAGAATATATTGAATTTCACTGCAAATTGTGAAATCATTTGCATTCATCACTTAACAGCGGGCAAAAAAATTAACAATCTGAAAGATTGTTTAAAAAAAGCCCTGAATCTCTACTCAGTAAAACATACCTTGATAGAAATGTAACATATATATTAAAAATATCATCTAAGAACAATAACTATTTGCAATAAATAACGTCTGTAAATTTGGTTGCTTAAGCTCATACACCAAAATAATTTCTGTCAAAGAAGTCCACAATAGAAAAAGTTACCTTTCGATGAGGCCAAATGGTAATTTTTAAATTCTTTTTTGGTGAAATATCCAATGGTAATCCTATAAAATCGAAATAATGGTTTCTTCAGATTCTGCAATTTGTATCTAAAATTTGGGTTTTAGAAAAATTAAGTAGGAATTTGGTAATTCTGCAGGCAAACGTTTCTTGAAAATCAATTGTGAATCATTACACAGTGTCCAACCTTTTTCACATTTTAGATAAACTGTGTAATGACCAGAAGTTATAGAAGGTCCATCATGGAAAATTATTGCAACTGCAACAAAAGTTTTTCCTGACATTGATAATTGATTTCCTGTAAACTTCTTTATTAAAGTGTCCAATTTGTTCCATCAGCTCTACAACGTTGCATCATTAAAATTACATACTGTCCATATTTCTTTAAAAATAACGTTGATAACATTTCTGATTTACATTGAGAACATTCCATGTTGTGATTTGCATCTTTAACTAATTTACTAAAAGTCACTGATTTACTCTCTGGTAATGTTAAATATACAAACCTTTCAGAATCAACATTAGAGCTGCATGTGTTCAGTTTTCACAACTATGTTCCCATTTATAAGAGAGACCAAACATATTTTCTATTTCTACCCCTTCATCTTCCAGTACCATAAGCATATACATTAAGAATTCCTGTGTATCTTGCTGGACATTTTGAGTAAACTGTGTACATCCTGAACATACATCTAAAAGATTTCTAACACCACAAGCACTTTCTATTTTAGTTTTATCATTACTAAGCTTCTCATAAAGAAAACTCAGCAGAGAACAGAATCTTTTTTCATGATTTAGTATTATCTGCTCTTGCAAACTTTCAAGATAAAATACAACATTCAGCACTACATTAGCGTAGCAGTTGACACCAGAGCTATTTTCAAAATGACAACCAACAACCTCTTCAACATTGTCCTTTTTCTTTTTGCTTGCAATCACATCACTATCCTTTTGTTTTCTCTTCAGTACATCCTCATTAATTGATATTCTCAATTCTCCTTTTCCGACAAACAACACGTTTTTCAAACACAGGATACTGACCTAAATGGGGAGCATAGCTTCTTCTTAATCCATTATATTCCTTTACACAGTTTGCATCAGCACTAACTATTGACTCATCAAAGTCTATCATGAATAAACCAGATATTTTTTCACGCGTGACAAAGCAACATATGCCATACCTTCTTTAAACACACTAGATCCAATGTTTACAAAACCACTATCTACAGTTAATCCTTGAGATTTGTGAATAGTTACAGCATATGCTAGAGAAAACGGAAACTGCTTCCTACGTACATATAAGTCTTTCACAAGCGAGAAACGAACTGAACAACGACTAATGTCTTTAACCTCTTCAATCTGATCAAATTTTATTTTTAAAAATTCAATTCCATCTTTTTTCTGGTAATTAACAAAACCCACTACTTTACCCATAGCTCCATTCACTAAACCTTTTTCTACATCCAAATTACGTCTTAAAATTACTCGACAGTTCATACATACATAAAGATTATTTTCTAAACCAGCTGTTTTCGATATGTTTTTCTCTAGAGAATCCAATTTAGTTGTCAATTTGCTTGTCAATATAATACTTATTCCTTCATGTTGTATTTTATCCACAGCTTCCAGTTTTACTATCTCTTCATTTTCCAATTTCAAAAGTTCTTGATTGAATATAGAGCATTCATGTAGTGTTGGCATTAAGCAGATTACAGTATTTTTTCCTGCAATTTTCTTGTATATTTTCTCTGGAACTATTTGTTCTGTTGGAAACAAATTACATAGCAATCGACTCTGTAAAGCTTTTCTTCCATGTTCTGTGAGTAGTCCAATTCTGATATCTTTGAGAATACTTGCATAATCATCATCATTTGCTTGCCGCATATTGGTAATGAGTTCTTTGTACTCAAAGTATGTCCAAATATTCACATTACCTATACTTCCTAACGACTTTTTCGTGTCTTCATGTGTAAGAGTATGAAATACTGGTTGTCCTTTAACTGGTGTGAGCTGCAGTAGATCCCCAAAAACTATAACATGTTTTCCTCCAAATAGCACGTCATAGTTTGCCTTTAGAATTTGCTGCATTCTTAAATGCACAAAGGCAAGCATTAAGTTTGATACCATGCTTAGTTCATCAATAATGAGAACTTTAATTTTTTTCAATACTCTTGAAACTTCAAAACATGCTTCTCCTGTTAGCTTGTGGTATTGTATTTTTCGTGTCTTCATGTGTAAGAGTATGAAATACTGGTTGTCCTTTAACTGGTGTGAGCTGCAGTAGATCCCCAAAAACTATAACATGTTTTCCTCCAAATAGCACGTCATAGTTTGCCTTTAGAATTTGCTGCATTCTTAAATGCACAAAGGCAAGCATTAAGTTTGATACCATGCTTAGTTCATCAATAATGAGAACTTTAATTTTTTTCAATACTCTTGAAACTTCAAAACATGCTTCTCCTGTTAGCTTGTGGTATTGTATTTTGTTCTCATGCTCTACTGGTAACATTAGCAAACGATGGAGGGTAATTCCCTTTATGTTATATGCTGCTAACCCAGTTGGAGCAGTAACAACACAAGACAAAGTTGAATCCGTTTTTTTTCTGTAGGTAGCTTCTAATTACTTTAATCAAGAAACTTTTTCCAGTTCCAGCTTGTCCACTCACATACATTCTGATTGGTTCAAATGATGTGCATGAGCACTCTTTATTTTCATGTAGTAATCCATGATCAATTTGTTTTGTGACTTCCTCATAAATTTGTTGTTGTTCATCATTCAGTTGCTGTTCCAAATTTGGTAAGTTTATTAAATCTTCCTGAGCTTGATTCATTGCTGTTTCCACTTCAGTCATGGCTATTGCAGCTTCATTTTCTATGATTGCTTGTCCTAGGGGATCTTGACTGAGTGTCCCAGAACTTTTACTGTCTTGAGAACTGTCTCTAGCTACTTCAGCTGCAATTGTTGCTTCTTGTCCAATTTCTTCATTTAACATGTGTACATAAGTTGTGAAAGTACTGCATTCTATGGTATCTTTGCATGCATTAAAGGAATCTTCATAGCTTTGAAAATGTCCAAGTAATTCATCCTCTGAGCGCCATGGTTTAAACAACTGTAAAAGTGCTAAGTGGTAAAATTCCTTCTTGTCAGTAGTGTCACAACTCAGCTTTCTGTGATTAATCAAACTTCCTTTTGTTTGTTTTACCAAACATCCTTCCTCACCAATGACTTTATATTTTCCATTGTTGATGTCTTCTGTGGCATTCCGTTTATAAATGTAGTTCTGCAGCACTTCATAGAGACACATGTTCTCAAGATGATGACTTCTCTTTGGGTAATATGTGTCCAACATGTTTGTTCTTAAAATGTCTGTACTTTCAGGTTCATACTCTGCTAAATATTAAATTTCTCGAATAGATTTCAATACCCGATTTCGCATTCCTGCAAGGCCTAAACTTACCCAAATTCTTCTTCTTGATTTGGAGTACAGACTTGCAGATGATAACCTATCTGAGCATTCGTATGACCCAATTTCTCGATGCGATAACATCTTTAAACTGAAACTGTATAGCTTTTAACTGACAGTCTTCTCGTGAGAAATCTCTTCCCACATTTCTTTCAATTCCGTTTTCTCAGATTTAGTGATGTAAGATGTGACATACCGAGCAACAGCAATAGAATTGTCAGCTACATACTGAATATCCATGTTAGCATACCACATGGATAAAATGACTGGGTTGTAGTAATTTATATATTTTGACTCTTCTTTTCTTCTTAGGTTGTAGGTATTCTTAGGCGATTTTCTTGTAATAGTATGTCGCACAGCTGACATAAAACTGTTTACTCTTCCTTTTGAAAGAACAGGTCGTGGAAATCCAAATCGACATTTTGTGTAGAATTTATCTTTACTCTTGTACTTTCGTCGACAGTATTTTCCACACCGATGACTTTGGAAACGTAAAACTTGCTCTTTTAAGTTTTTTTCTTCTGTGCTTTTAGGTATAGCAAATGTTGCATATCCTTCATTGAAAGATAAAACTGAATCATCAGAATCTGTTCCAAATTTTGGGGCATCCTTGATCCACAACAGCATATGAATATGAGGAGCACCTCTTGCTTGGTACTCTTTTCTCCAAAAGAAATCCACAACTTCTCCAAGAGGTGGATTTTTTTAATTGCAGATGAAGGACATCATAGCCTCAAATCTATGATTGAAATATCTGCAAACATTAACCGGATCCAATGAGCACAATTCTCCTGCTGTCTTGTATTGGATGTTTTCAATATTTGAATTTGCCTCTCGAAGAAAATCCATTAAATCATCCCAAGCGTACTCTGCACAGCTTAGGGTAAGGAACCATGTAGGAGTTCCTAAATTCCCTAACATACATTTCAATTCTCCATGGCGTCGGTACCAATATTCATTAATCCCACGCTGACAAGCCATTAGATTAATCAATTGAGATTCCAAATGATCATCTCGCTGTTGCACTTTGTTCAGAAAATCCTTTGCAGACAAATTATGTAGATGTACTCCAGTTTTCAAAATGTGATTTACTGCATAAGATAGTGCTGATAAGTCACTTTCAAATATAAGATGGAACAAATAAGGAATACTTTGACGAAATCTTGGATCTTCTGCATATAATCTTGTAGTCCGATACTCAGAAGCAGGAATCTGTACTGGACGTTCATCATATCGTCCACCTTTTCCTGTAGGAAACAGCTGGGGAAAACAACGAGCTTCAAAGCTCTCCTCCCATACACTCACGGGAGTTCCTTTTGCTTTTTTCATCTGAAAGAGATCAATAGTGTTTCCCATAACTTCTTTATAATGAAGAGGATGTATGCTGAAATGTTCATAAATTTCTTCTTCTTTTGACTTATCCACTTTTTCAATTTGCCCAGTTGGTATTCCTGTGTCTGCTAGTAAATCTTCTTCATCTTCATCCATATAAATTGATTCATACCATTTATTATTTCTTTTCAAATATAAATTTGCTCTTTGTACTTTTCATACATCCACCAGCTCCTGCCAAATTTTCTTATTCTTTGTAGGTTCACCATTAACCAGAATAACTAATGGTTTAGTTTCCAAACTATCTGCATCAATTGTTTCAATATTTTTTTTCAAATCTAATGGCAAATAGACAACTCTTCCTTTTAAACCTCTTTGTAAATCTGAAGGAGGTAATTTGCCTGTTTTGGGCTCCATACGAAGTATAGTCTGAAACGGATGAACACATTGAATGAGTATAGACTCATACATATTTAAATCACTAAGTTGTGCAGGAATATCAACCAATTCTAAATTATTATGTACAGCTCTAGCAGGCATTTTATTTTCTTCTAACTTGTTATAATAGTATTTACAAATACGCTGATCTTCACCCAAATCAAAACAATTTTCCAGAAATAAATATGTAGCAAAATCCTTCCACTTAGAATTATTTTCTTTTTCACTTTTTTTATAGAGATCAACATTCCTTGTTTGAGTTTTATAATGGCTTCTCCGGCAACAAATACAAATAATATTTGGTCTTTCATTAGAGATGATAGTAAATTTTGTCATTTGATCTTCAAATGTTTTACTAACAGTGGGTTCTACATTCTCTTCCACATTTTCTTCAATAACTGTGTAATTTCCTGCACTTTCTTGCTCTGGACCAAAGTAACAAAACTCAATATCCTCACAAACCTTCTTCACATCTGTTACAGATCCACGGAACAGAGCACTATTCAACTCATGTAACTTTAGTGCTGGACTTTTAGCAAAATACAATCTTCTCACAAACTTTCTCATTTCAGTATAATGAACTGCCAGCATCCTAAAATGGTGAAAAACACTTAGACAAACTTTCCTAGAAAGACAAGCCAGAGAATGTCCTTGCAAACCAGTATTCTCTCTCACTCTGCAGGGATCTAGTCTTTGAAGCACCTTAATCTTCTGTTTAACACTTTTTTTTACTATATTCTCTTAGAAAGTCACGAAATTTATCAATAGATCCCTGTCGTACAGTACAAATACTACTACAATTCCAAGTGTACACTGGGGCTTTAGGACGTCTCCCCATAACCTCATCAGCTAACACTTCTTCCTCATTTCTTGGAACCATTTTCTCCTTTTCCATTACACAACCATCCTTAACTTCATATGCTCGACCACTGGTGTCAACTGCATGCAGCAAACTATTACTTTGAAGATAACTCTCTTCATTAAAAAATGGTTCAGTACTTGAACTATGCTTCCATTCTCCTAAGAACACTTTACAAAAGTTTTTTTTTTTCACTTCTCTTTTTCTTTTTCTTTTTGACTTCATTACATTCACTAATTTATCTAATGTACGGATCCTGTTCAAAATTAAAATGAATAGTTTCCTTTTTAATTCCAAAGCCTTTGCAACAATTGATTCAATCTGTTTCTTTTTCTTATAAAATTTGGCTTTCTTCCTATATTTTTTCACATCCTTTAGCAAATTGAACATCACTCTTCTCTGAAACATTTTTCTACGAATGTTTTTAAAATCTATTTTTCTTTTTAAGTCATTCTTTCTTACTTCTGATTGTACATTAGCATTTAGTATATTCTGTCGATTGTCTTGTTGCTTTCTACTTGAAACACTATTTCCAGAGGATATATTTTTTACATTTTTTCTTTGCTTGAGGATATTTAAAAAAAAATCCTTAGTCTGTTTACCAGAAGGCTTTTTCTTTTTTCCAACATGAGGTTCTTCAACTAATTTTTGTTGTCCAGTTGTCTTCAAATATAGATGTTGTTGCTGTTCTTTTCTCTTTCTTGATTTTATAGGCATCTTTTATTTATTTCAGTCTTGTTCAGCAATACCTGAAAGAAACTATAAAAAAAAATACCTTTATGTAATTTATATATATTGCTATATTTTTATGAGCTTTTCAAAACCTATCATATGAGCTATCCCTTTCCTACAACTGCAAGTCTTACACAATAAAAGCTACACAAATTAAATCTCTGATAACAATTCCTGTGTGCGCACAGACTCATGGTGTGATTCTAGGCAGAAAACAATATTTGATTGGCAATTTCAAAGCACATTTACTACTGTGGTTTTGCAAGTGATAATTATTGTAACAGCCTGACACATTTTCCTTATAGTTTAGAGAGGCAGAAAAGAGCACATGTCCCAACGGCTACTTGAGAGCATGAGCATGTGGAACCTGGGTGAGTGATTAGACTAGAGCAAAGGAAATGAGCCTTGGTGATGTTGAATGTGGTAGCGTTACACACTACTATCTAAAATACCACACAGTGCTGAATAGTAAGCATGGGAGTGCAGGAGAAGCAGCTGCCTGTGTATCTGAAAGAAACACGTTAGTTAGATTCCTCACCTTAGAATATCCCCAGGCGTCAGACTGGATCCGGAAGATTTTTGTAGCAATACCCCTTGCGCGTCGCTAAGCGTCGTCTGCGGCTCCGCGTCCGTCGACACCTCGACTCAGGTGCCGGTGGGATGCCTGGTTTCAATGCCCATGACCGATCATCACCGCCGGTGCCTGTACTGCTTGGGCCTCGACCACGACGCGGAGTCGTGCTCCGATTGTATGGCCCTGACCTCGAAAGCTAGGCGGGAGCGGTCCCGCAAGCTTCTCGAGCTTCGCCACTCAACATCGTCGCTCGTCTGGCTCGAAGTCTTCGGGTAAGTCGAAGTGCTCTAAGAAGTCCAAGAGGCGACACCGCTCTTCGGACTCCCCTCGCCGGTCGCGCGACTCGGCCGAGGGTCTGGGTGGTTCTGGCGCCGCGCAAATCCCCATACCCGCCGGTCCCTGGGATTGACGCGACGCCGGTCAGTGCCTTCCTCTCGGCCATGAGGAGCCTGGCCCCGCCGTCGACGCCCGCTGGTGCGCCTTCGGGCCCCGCGGACTCGACTGGGCGACCTTGCGTGCCGGCGGCTCCGGCCCCGGCACCGTTGGAGGCTCCGGCCCTGACGCTGCAGGTCCCCGAGGGGCCCGAGCCTGGGGGACCTCGTCACGCCTCCGCCGGCGCCGACACCGGTACCACCCCCGACGCCGACTCCGGTCGATGTCGATCCCCGGTTCAGCCCCTGTCCGGTCGCCGATGCGGCGCCGCCCGACGCCGCATCCGACACCGCTTGAGACACATATTGTCTATCGACCGGCTCCGATCATTCCTCCTGTTTACCAGGAATCGGATGACGGGGGCGACTGGGAGGGGTCTGAGGACCCTATGGCCCTTCAAGGGCAACTTTCTCAGGACTGGGCATATGAACTGGGGGAGGCCAGTGGATTGGATACCTCACCGGACACTGGATTCATCTCTCCTCCGACTGTGGCTTCGGAGGAGGGTGCAGCTTTTTCTGTGGTGCTGCGCAAGGTGGCCGCGGCCCTTGGGCTTGAGCTGCCTGCCGTGGCTGTGAGGACTAACATCCTTACTGAGGTGCTTCAGTCTGCCGCATGCTCCACTGAGCCTCTGCTGCAATTCAATGAGGCCCTCACTGACGTTCTGCAGGGCACCTGGTCCAAGCCCTCCACAGTCCCTCCTGTGGATAGGAACGTTGCCAGGCGCCACCGCCATGCTCCGGGCGACCACAGTTTTCTGTCCCAACACCCCACCCCCGAGAGTCTGGTTATCCAGGCCTTTACCTCCCAATCCTCCTTCCCGTACGCTCCTCCGGACCGGGATTCCAAGAGACTGGAACAGTTCGGTAAGAAGCTGTTCTCCTCGCTCAGTTTGGGCCTGCGGTCTTTAAACACCGCCTGTCTCTTGGACCGTTATTCCCACTCTCTGTGGGATACGGTGGAGGACGTGCTGCCACTGTGCCCGGAGGAGGCCCGGGCATGGCTTTCCTCGGCTCTGGCCGATGGGAGAGATGCAGCGCGCCATGCCATCCGATGTGGACTCGACACTACGGACTCGCTGGGAAGGGCGATTTCTACCACGGTGGCGCTTCGACGTCACGCCTGGCTGCGGTCCACGTCCTTTTCAGGGGATGTCCAGAGCACACTCATGGACATGCCTTTTGATGGCGCTCGCCTTTTTGGTGAGAAGGCGGACAGTGCGCTGGCTCGCTTCAAGGACTCCCGGGCTACGGCCAAGTCCTTGGGCCTCTCGGCCCCGCGGCCACAAACTTCCGCTTTTCGCTCCTTTCGTGGCCAAGGAAGGGGCACCTCCTCAAGTCCGCCTAGCCACCGGCCGCAGAACCAGCCTGCACGCGGTCGCGGACGTGGTTTCCGCCGAGGCGGTACTGGAGGACAACGCGGTCAGTCCACATCCACCCCGGCAGCATCCGCCTCAAAGCCTTCCTAATCCGAGCTTTCAGGCCCATTCCTCGCCAGTAGGAGGCCGGGTTCACCATCACCTGCTCCACTGGCGTACCATTACTTCGGACAGGTGGGTGCTGCAAATCGTCCGAAGGGGCTACTCCCTCCCATTCGAGACGACCCCTCCAGCCATGCCACCGCAGCACCACCGTATCTCGGAGGATCATTTGAATCTTCTTCGAGAGGAAGTTTCGGCCCTCTTGGCCAAAGAGGCCGTCGAGCGCGTTCCGAGCCCAGAAGTAGGTCGTGGTTGTTATTCCCACTACTTTCTGGTTCCCAAGAAGGGCAAAGGAGGCCTACGCCCTATCTTGGACCTCAGGAACGTCAATGCCTTCCTACGGAAGGAACGGTTCAAAATGTTGACTTTGGCTCAGGTTCTAGCTGCCCTAGACCCTGAAGACTGGATGGTAGCGTTGGACTTGCAGGACGCATATTTCCATATCCCCATCCTGCCGGCCCACCGGCGTTACCTGCGGTTCACGGTGGGTCAGGAGCACTTTCAGTTCACCATGATCCCCTTCGGCCTTACCAGTGCCCCTCGGGTGTTCACGAAAGTGATGGCGGTGGTCGCAGCTCATCTGCGCAGATCAGGGGTTCCAGTCTTCCCCTATCTCGACGACTGGTTGTTGAAGGAGGGCTCGTCCCAGACAGTCGTCTCCCACCTCCAGACTACGGCGGATCTCCTGCATTTGCTGGGGTTTTCCATCAATGCGCCGAAGTCACACCTGAGCCCCTCTCAGAAGCTCCTCTTCATCGGAGCGGTTCTCAATTCGGCGCAGTTCCGGGTCCATCCACCGGAACAGCGGGTCCGGGATATACAGGCCCTGATTCCCATCTTTCGGCCTCTATCCTGGGTTTCGGTCAGGCTAGTGTTGGTGCTTCTGGGGCTGATGGCCTCCTGCATCCTACTAGTGCATCACACCAGGCGGCGCATGCGGGCTCTGCAGTGGGACCTGAAGTTTCAGTGGGCCCAGCATCACGGCAACCTGTCCGACCATGTCTTGATCTCGAAGGGCACTGCACAGCAGTTGCAGTGGTGGCTCACGGACCGCGATTGGGTCACGGGCAAGAGCCTCTCCCTACCCCTACCGGAGCATGTCATAGTGACGGATGCTTCCCTCCTGGGATGGGGTGGCCATATGGGAGAGGCGGAGATCAGAGGCCTCTGGTCTCCGGCAGAGTCTCGCCTCCACATCAACTTGTTGGAGCTGAGAGCGATTCGACTTGCACTGAAAGCCTTCCTTCCCTCTGTCCGGGGAAGTGTCATGCAGGTGTTCACGGACAACACCACCGCCATGTGGTATTGAAACAAACAGGGCGGGGTGGGGTCATGGACCCTTTGTCAGGAGGCTCTGCGCCTCTGGACATGGCTGGAACACCAGGGCATCACCCTGGTGGTTCAACATCTGGCGGGCTCTCTGAACGCCAGAGCAGACGAACTCAGCTGCCGGTGCATGATGGATCACGAATGGCGTCTGAACTCCGAGGTGGCGCAAGGTCTCCTTCAGCAGTGGGGAGAGCCTTGGTTAGATCTATTTGCCACCGACGAGAACGCGCAATGTCAGCAGTTCTGCGCGTTGGAATTTCCAAGGCGGCACTCGCTAGGCGACGCTTTTCGTCGCGAGTGGAGTTGCGGTCTGTTGTACGCCTTTCCGCCTATACCGCTTCTGCCCAGAGTGCTGAAGAAGATCAGGCGCGACCGGGCCCAAGTCATCTTGGTGGCTCCGGATTGGGCACAAAGGTACTGGTATCCCGAGCTACTCAGTATGTTGACCGATCCTCCGATACGTCTGCCCCTTCGGGAGGATCTTCAGTCGCAGCAGCAGGGGACGGTCCTCCACCCGAACCTGTCCAGCCTCCACCTCCATGCGTGGTGATTGAGCGGCGGCAGTTGATGCCATATGACTTGCCTCCTGAAGTCTGCGATATCATTCTGGCAGCCAGGCGTCCCTCCACAAAGACGGTATACGCCTGCCGGTGGAACAAATTTGTGGCATGGTGCATAGCAAAGGCTGTGGATCCCCTTTCCGCCCCTCTTTCTGAGGTTCCCCTCTTTCTTCTTTCTTTGGCCCGGCAGGGCTCTGCCCTGGGCACCTTGAAAGGTTATCTTGCTGCCATCTCTGCCTTCTTACGGCTTCCTGATCAGCCCTCTCTTTTCAAGTCCCCTGTAGTGTCACGCTTTCTTAAAGGCATTACTCACACGTTCCCTCCTGTCCCTTTCGTAATGCCTCAGTGGGACTTGAATCTTGTCTTAACATTTCTGATGTGCGCTCCCTTTGAGCCTTTTCACAATTGTCCTCTTCGTCTTCTCACTCTTAAGACTGCTTTCCTGGTAGCCATCACCTCGGCTAGACGGGTGGGTGACCTCCAGGCTCTGTCGTCCAAGCCTCCTTTTCTATCTGTTCATCCAGACAAGGTTGTCCTTCGGCCTCGTCCTTTCTTTCTACCGAAAGTGGTGACCCCCTTTCATCTTGGGCAATCTGTCACCTTGCCCACATTCTTTCCACCTCCGCATCCTTCCAAAGAGGAAGAGCGGCTCCACCGTCTGGACCCAAAACGTGCGCTCTCCTTTTATTTGGACCGCACGAAACGGTTCCGGGTGGACGACCAGCTTTTCGTTGGCTACGTGGGTGCTAAGAAGGGAAAAGCTGTGCACAAACGGACCTTCTCCCAGTGGGTCGTTTTGTGTATAAAAATCTGTTATTCCTTGGCAAAAAAGAACCCTCCGTTTGGGCTGCGAGCCCATTCTACTCGGTCCACTGCGGCTACTACTGCTTTGGGACGGGGAGTCCCTTTGCAGGACATCTGTCAGGCGGCGACGTGGGCTTCGCTGCACACGTTTGCCAGGCACTATTGCCTAGACAGCCAAGTCCGGAGGGATGGCTTCTTTGGCCGTTCTGTCCTATAAGGAAATTTCCCTCACGACCTCTATTGATGATAATACAATTTAATTGTAATAGGGGAAAAGAAGGGCCTAAAAACAGTGATGCACCACACAAAAATTTACAATTTTTTACTTTTTTATTTTTTGTCATTTAGCCATTTTATATTTTTCTTAGAAGAATTCAATACATTTCTTTTTCTTATCACAAAAAAATAACAAACTTTTAATTTTTTCCAATTTTTCCCCCTTTTTTTTTGCTACATTGTGAAGTATATATTTATCCTGCATTGGTATCATTCACCATATGCATTCCTCTTACGAAGCGTATGTGCGATATGTATTATATCGATCCTTATTTAATTTAAAAATATAGATATGTCCTTCTCTAACCAGTATGGTACAATAAAGTTTTGTAGGGACAAGCGTTAATGATTGATCGCATAACACCCGTTCCAAAATGGTGCTGACCAACTATGTAAGGTAGTCCTTTTTCTTCCGCTCGATTTTTTAATCATACTCCGCCCACCCATATGTTGCGTCGTTTCGATTGGCTAGTTACGAACATATTAGGTTGAGGTTTACGACGTCATTGCGTACTGCCGCACCGCTATTGCTGGTCTACCCGAACGGCCATTTGGTCGAGAATTACCTGACGACGAAGGGACTCCAAAGAAAAGGTAAGCCGTTAGACGTATAGACTACTTACAAAGAGGTGCTCGTTTTTGTCACATCTCTTCGCATTTCTTTTATTAACATAACTCGGCATAGACCAATTTACGACGTTTCTAATACATCTTTCTATGTTGGGGCGTTTGTAGATGTGACGAGTCTTCGGGTGAAAGTCTTACAACATAGATCCGAACATATCTGGCTGAGACTCACGATTTGATTGCGTATTGCCGCACCGCTATTGCTGGTCTACCCATACGGCCGTTTGGTCGAGAATTACTTTATGGTGAAGGGATTTTTTAACAAAAGAGGTAAGCCTTTTTGGCGTTCACACCGCTTACGAAGAGGTGTTAGTATTCAACACATCTCCTCGCATTTCCTTCTTAAATACAATCTGGTATATAACCGGCTATAGCGCCTCTAATCTTCTCCGATGTTTGGGTGTTTTTAGATGTGACGATATAGCGGACGAAACCTTTGCAATATAGACTCTTGTTGAATAACTGGTCTTGAAGACGACTCCCTGTTTAAACTTTAGATAAAAGGTTAGTCTTTAAATTCTTGGACAATACTTTTGGAATAAATCCCGCCTTTTCTAGAGAATCGTTTCTTAGAGGAACACAAAAGCAATAACCACCGAATTTGTGATTGGAAAATAGTCAATTCCTCCACTATGGTGGAAATGTACATATCTATCTATATCAGCGTATTAGTACAGATATAAACAGTATATGGTGGCAATAGTACTATAAAGTGGATACGCTTTTTTAAAGGAATATTACCTGTTAGATAACCAACTGTCAAATACGCTAGTGATGTGTCTTTAGGAAACATAACCAATGCAGAGATTGTCCTAGGAGTCGTGTTCCACCAACGGAATAGTAGATTCTTTAACTCTGATTTTGTTTGTCACTTTTTAGTGCCATTAGAAAAGTGATACTGCATTTGGTCTTCTTGGCCTTCCAGAAAATCATATTTGGATACCAATTCTCTTGGAGACTGTGACCTTGCTAATAATTTTTGAGTTATGAGGATGGGCCGCGTAACTAATTGTTAATTCAGGTATTGGACCATTCTTACCCCCTTATCATTAAACTTCGGCTTGTGACGATGTAGAGAGTCTCACCACTAGGTCTCTGTACTTTCTTGACAGATTCTCTATGAATCCTTACAATCGAGTATATGATGACGCATCTCTAACAGGAAATCTTTTATAAACAAGTAAGCTTCTCCCCCCTCCCCCGTTTTCCTTTGTAGCATTGGGGTTTAGGTACTGCACAGAGGACTGTTATGTTGGTGTTACACGTGGTGTTTTACGTTTTTAATGGTGGTGGTACTCTATTCTGCTTTGAGATTAGTTGTTCTTAGTTGGAGATATGTCCTTGAATAAATTGCTACCCTCACGTATTCTTAATACATGGGCTTCAAAAGTGTAGTGTTAATAGCTACTTCACTCTAATAGGACCCTCTCTCTTCTTTATATATATTTCTTTCTCTCCTTCTCTTTTTTAAAAAAAAATTCCTATTTTGCATCTAGTGGTCACCTAACTTGTGAAGATATCTTCCTTCTGCAATTTTATAGGGAATTTTGGGCCATTAATTGAATATGTATTTCTTATGTATATGTTGTTTCAGGTATTCCCTGGGCTTTATCGTTTTTGAATACATCTGTGGTCCTGATGAAGTTGGCATCCACGCCATCGAAACGCGTCGACCATTGACCTGACACTACTATCCTGCTTTTGCAGTTGTTTTGTTAGCCATAGGAGATCATTATGTACTTTGTACCTCCAATGTTCAATATACGATAAAAAAATGTTGCCTCTTTTTTCTATGTTTTTATGAAAGGTGTATGAATGTGGAATGATCTGGTATGTGTGTAGATGTGATTGTGTGATGATACAGATCCTTTGTGATCTACATTAGTTGGTCCCAGGGACTACTGTTTGTTGTCAATTGATATGATGCAGATTCACTGTAATGCATTTAGTCAGTGAACATTAAAAGTTTAAGTTATTTTTTTGTGATAAGAAAAAGAAATGTATTGAATTCTTCTAAGAAAAATATAAAATGGCTAAATGACAAAAAATAAAAAAGTAAAAAATTGTAAATTTTTGTGTGGTGCATCACTGTTTTTTAGGCCCTTCTTTTCCCCTATTACAATTAAATTGTATTATCATCAATAGAGGTCGTGAGGGAAATTTCCTTATATGATTGTTTCTTCTCCCCTTTTTTCCTGACCTTAAGTAAATTTCAAGGGGGTCCCATATTTGTTGCTGTTCTTTGGCCGTTCTGTCCTCCAGGACTTTCTGGTGTGATCTTGGTTCGCAGACCCACCACCGGGGTTGGTATTGCTTGGGTATCTATTCTAAGGTGAGGAATCTAACTAATGTGTTTCTTTCAGATGAACAAGTTACTTACCTTCGGTAACGATGTATCTGTAAGAAACATTAGTTAGTTAGATTCCTCACCGACCCACCCATCCTCCCCGTTCTGCGAACCGACATCTAGGGTTAAGGCTATCCTTTTCAGGGCCCTAGATTTTTTGGCACCAGTGTCGGTCTCTTGCATGGCTCTGCGTTCCTTGCGCGGAAAGCTATGTACAAGAACTGACGTCCGCGCACGAGGGCGGCGTCTAAGTACTCCGACGTCATTCCGGCGCACAACACCAACGACGGACGCGGAGCCGCAGATGACGCCTTGTGACGCGCAAGGGGTATTGCTACAAAAATCTTCCGGATCCAGTCTGACGCCTGGGGATATTCTAAGGTGAGGAATCTAACTAACTAATGTTTCTTACAGATACATCGTTACCGAAGGTAAGTAACTTGTTCGTTAAGAGCGTCCTTCTGGAGACTTTGTATTGTCAGGTGCAAGAGAGATCTGCATGGATGCTTGCACAACTGCATGAAGACTGCACAGATGTATGTAAGAGTACATGTGTGGTAAGGGTTTATTGGAGTTTTGAACATATAGGATCTACCTCACCCATGGCAGGAGTGGAAGGAACATCTACCCTGTTGTTTTCAAATGTGTTAGCATTTGCCTCTCATTTGTGAGATATTGATTTGTGCTGAATGCGAGCCATCACAGTTCAAGAAAACAAGCTGCCCCTTTCCTGCGAATGCAAGTCTTACAGAACCAGACCAACACAAATTAAATCTCTGACAACCATTCCTGTGTGCACACAGACTCATGGTGTGATTCTAGGCAGAAAACGATTTTTGATTGGCAATTTCAAAGCACATTTACCACTGTGGTTTTGCAAGTGATAATTACTGTAACAGCCTGACACATTTTCCTTATTGTTTAGAGAGGCAGAAAAGAGCACATGTCCTAACAGCTACTTTAGCGCATGAGCATGTGGAACCTGGGTGAGTGATTAGACTAGAGCAAAAGAAATGAGCCTTGGTGATGTTGAATGTGGTAGCGTTACACACTACTATCTGAAATACCACACAGTGCTGTATACTTAGCATGGGAGTGCAGGAGAAGCTACTGCCAGTGTGCTAAAAGTATGTTTCTGGAGACTGTGTATTGTCAGGTGCAACAGAGATCAGCATGGACGCTTGCAGAACTGCATGAAGACTGCAGAGATGTATGTAAGTGTACTTGTGGGTAAGGGTTAATTTGAGTTTTGAACATGTAGGATCTACCTCACCCATTGCAGGTGTGTAAGGAAAATCTACCCTGTTGTTTTCAAATGTGTTAGCATTTGCCTCTCTTTTGTGAGATATTGATTTGTGCTGAATGCTAGCCATCACAGTTCAAGAAAACAAGCTGCCCCTTTCCTACGAATGCAAGTCTTACAGAACCAGACCAACACGAATTAAATCTCTGACAACAATTCCTGTGTGCACACAAACTCATGGTGTGATTCTAGGCAGAAAACGATTTTTGATTGGCAATTTCAAAGCACATTTACCACTGTGGTTTTGCAAGTGATAATTACTGTAACAGCCTGACACATTTTCCTTATTGTTTAGAGAGGCAGAAAAGAGCACATGTCCTAACAGCTACTTTAGCGCATGAGCATGTGGAACCTGGGTGAGTGATTAGACTAGAGCAAAAGAAATGAGCCTTGGTGATGTTGAATGTGGTAGCGTTACACACTACTATCTGAAATACCACACAGTGCTGTATACTTAGCATGGGAGTGCAGGAGAAGCTACTGCCAGTGTGCTAAAAGTATGTTTCTGGAGACTGTGTATTGTCAGGTGCAACAGAGATCAGCATGGACGCTTGCAGAACTGCATGAAGACTGCAGAGATGTATGTAAGTGTACTTGTGGGTAAGGGTTAATTTGAGTTTTGAACATGTAGGATCTACCTCACCCATTGCAGGTGTGTAAGGAAAATCTACCCTGTTGTTTTCAAATGTGTTAGCATTTGCCTCTCTTTTGTGAGATATTGATTTGTGCTGAATGCTAGCCATCACAGTTCAAGAAAACAAGCTGCCCCTTTCCTACGAATGCAAGTCTTACAGAACCAGACCAACACGAATTAAATCTCTGACAACAATTCCTGTGTGCACACAAACTCATGGTGTGATTCTAGGCAGAAAACGATTTTTGATTGGCAATTTCAAAGCACATTTACCACTGTGGTTTTGCAAGTGATAATTACTGTAACAGCCTGACACATTTTCCTTATTGTTTAGAGAGGCAGAAAAGAGCACATGTCCTAACAGCTACTTTAGCGCATGAGCATGTGGAACCTGAGTGAGTGATTAGACTAGAGCAAAAGAAATGAGCCTTGGTGATGTTGAATGTGGTAGCGTTACACACTACTATCTGAATAACCACACAGTGCTGTATACTTAGCATGGGAGTGCAGGAGAATCTACTGCCTGTGTGCTAAAAGTATGTTTCTGGAGACTGTGTATTGTCTGGTGCAACAGAGATCAGAATGGACGCTTGCAGAACTGCATGAAGACTACAGAGATGTATGTAAGAGTACTTGTGGGTAAGGGTTAATTTGAGTTTTGAACATGTAGGATCTACCTCACCCATTGCAGGTGTGTAAGGAAAATCTACCCTGCTGTTTTCAAATGTGTTAGCATTTGCCTCTCTTTTGTGAGATATTGATTTGTGCTGAATGCTAGCCATCACAGTTCAAGAAAACAAGCTGCCCCTTTCCTACGAATGCAAGTCTTACAGAACCTGACCAACACGAATGAAATCTCTGACAACAATTCCTGTGTGCACACAAACTCATGGTGTGATTCTAGGCAGAAAACGATTTTTGATTGGCAATTTCAAAGCACATTTACCACTGTGGTTTTGCAAGTGATAATTACTGTAACAGCCTGACACATTTTCCTTATAGTTTAGAGAGGCAGAAAATAGCACATGTCCTAACAGCTACTTTAGAGCATGAGCATGTGGAACCTGGGTGAGTGATTAGACTAGAATAAAGGAAATGACCCTTGGTGATGTTGAATGTGGTAGCGTTACACACTACTATCTGAATAACCACACAGTGCTGTATACTTAGCATGGGAGTGCAGGAGAAGCTACTGCCTGTGTGCTAAGAGTGTGTTTCTGGAGACTGTGTATTGTCAGGTGCAAGTGAGATCAGCATGGACGCTTGCACAACTGCATGAAGACTGCAGAGATCAATGTAAGATCACCTTTGGGAAGGCTTAATTGGAGTTTTGAACATGAAGGAACTACCTCACTCATCACAGTACTGCAAGGAAAATCTACCCTGTTGTTTTCAAATGTGTTAGCATTTGCCTCTCATCTGTGAGATGGTGATGTGTGCTGTCTGCTAACCATCACAGTTCAAGAAAACAAGCTGCCCCTTTCCTACGAGAGCAAGTCTCACAGAACAAGAGCAACACAAATTAAATCTCTGACAACAATTCCTTTGTGCACACAGACTCATGGTGTGATTCTAGGCAGAAAACAATATTCCTGGGTGATACCAGTACACCTTTACTTATGGTGAAAACATACTCCATAATATCTGACAAGTTCAAGGCAGTTAAATATCTTCCAAAACATAAAATGTAAAACACAATTTTAAAACAAGAATCTCATTTCTATTTTTTATATCAAAATGCACCACATACATCCCCTCTCAAATTCATAACTCACCTTTAAAAGTAGTTAGTTGAGAAATAAATGTGGCACTCACACAGCAGATTATCAGAGCCAGAATGTCTGAACTGTACACCTCTCAGCAGAACCAGTAAATGGCAATGTTTCCCTCTCTTTTTTCACACATATACATGTTAACTTCAAATCACAGTGCTTCCCACATTTTTTCAAATGGAAACACACATGTTCGAGGCATATGAGCTGCAGATTATACACTGTGCATAGCTCGCCATCTGGTGTTGGGCCAGGATGTTTGCAGTTTGTTTTATCTCTTGGAAAGTCTTTGGAAGTCACAAGTTCGGTGACTCCTCCTCTGGTTCGTATTGCGCATGGGCTTCGGCTCCATCCTCAGATTGTTTTTTTCCGCCATCGGGCTCGGATGTAATACTTCGCGCTCCGGTTCCGAACTTCCCAGTTCAACGATCGACGCAAAAATCCTCACTCATCGAGCTTCTTCAGATAATAAATCATCTTACTCATCTTCTCTTCGGCACTTCTTCGTTTCCGGTCGTCGACAGCGGCCTTCGGGCCTATTCCGGCTCCGGTCTCGGCTGATGGAAAGAACTCCCTTCAATAAGTGCCCTCGATGTGGGTCCAAGTTTCCCCACACCGATCTTCATGAGGTGTGCAACCTCTGCCTCTCCCCAGAACACGAGGCCCGAGACTGTCCCGCCTGCAAGTCTTTTCGCTCAAAAAAGACCATTCGAGATCGACGGGATTGACGCAACATGGCGCACTCCTCGACCTCCGATCCAGTTGACATCTTCGGGGACGGCGTCGAAGCTCCGGGACAGCAGGACGTCGAACAGGAGGACGACGACCTTGTCAGCGCTTCCGAGGACGACGACTCAGATGTGGAGGACATCACCCCGGCGCAGCGGGTCGTGAGTACAATAACCCTCCCACGCCAATACCGAAAAAGGCTTCGGTCACACCTTCGCCTCCGGGCCTAGGCAAGACCAAGGACACTGCTTCTCACACCCCACCTTCGGGCCCGGTAAAGAAGACTATTAAGCCTTCCGGTAGCTCGGGCTCGAGCCAGCCGACCACCGGTGCCGAGAAACACCCTTCGGCACCGAAGAAAAAATCAACCTCCACACCGAACCCGGCACCGAACTCTTCGGTGTCGAAACATGCTCCTCCGGCGCTGACCAAACAACACAAGGCCCTCGGCACCGACACTCCCGTGCCGAGGCCGCCTTCGGCACCGACCAAAAAATCGGAGGTTCCAAAGAAGCACGGCTTCGATAAGCCTAAAAAGCAGTCGGCCCCGAAACCTTCGGCGCCGACTGAACAACCAGTGTCGCAGGAACTTTTCACACCGGATCCTCTGCAAAAAACACTCACCAAGGATCTAAAAACTGGACACTTGACATTGTCTTCAAAAAAGAGACACTTGGACAAACCAGCTCCACCTCCACCTCCAAAGAGAAAGGACACTGTACCTCTCCTTTCAGGGTGCCTTCCCCACCTTCTCCACCTCCTCCACCCTCTCCACCTCCACCCCCTCCACCTCACCGTTCCCCCACCTTGTCTCCTGTCCCAGACGATTTGGGAGACCCTTATTATGATCCAGCAGATGTGCCACAAGACCCCACCCCTACTGGATCTCCAGACCCATGGGATGATTATAACAATCCGGACATCCCAGATGTCCCACAGGATGACCTGTACCCATCTAAGCCATCCCCACCTGAAGATTCCTTGGGTTTTCACCATTTGTTACAACGAGCGGCACACTACCACGGGGTGGAGTTACATACTGACCCAGTGGAGGAGGATTTTCTCCTAGACACCTTTGACAATGCACATAGGTCTACTGCCATTCTACCTATCTTAAAGGGCGTAATTAAACATGCCCCTGAGGTTTTTAAAGACCCAGTCAGGGCCAGGGTCCTAAACCCTCGTATAGAAAAGAAATACAAAGCCGCCCCCACAGACCCTTCTTACATTAAAGATCCTGCACCATTGGATTCCCTAGTGGTATCTACAGCTAGGAAGCGCTCAAATTCTCAGGCGTCGGGCGTAGCACCCCCACCTGACAAAGAGTCCAAGCTCCTAGACGCGTCAGGGAAGCGCACTGCGTCACAAGCTGCCAATATATGGCGTATCGCCAATACGCAAGCACTGTTGGCCCGATACGACAGGGCGCATTATGATGAGCTAGAGACCATCATGCACCATCTCCCGGAAAAGTACAATTCTAGGGCTAATGAACTAATTCAAGAGGGAAAAACAATAGCGAATACCTCGATACGCTGTGCCCTAGATGCAGCAGATACAGCCTCCAGGGCCATAAACACCAGTGTCCTTCTCCGTCGCCATGCCTGGCTCAGAGTTTCAGGGTTTAAACCGGAGGGACAAGCCTCTATATTAAACCACTCATTCGACCAAGATTATCTATTTGGCCCCAAAGTAGACGAAGCCCTCGAAAAGATGAAAAAAGATACAGACACGGCGAAATCCATGGGAGCCCTGCAGTCACATACTCCCAGGCGCTCCTTTCGCCGCTCTTCCTTTTGGGGCACGGGCAGAGGCTACTCCTTGGATAGTGCATCCACGTCCTACAAATCCCCTCCTCAATCTACCTTCACAAAGGGTTATCAAAGAGGCGGATACAGAGGCAATAATAATAAGGGAAGAGGCAAAACAAATACTGCCCGCTCTGCCACACCTCCTGCCCAATGACTTTACCCCGCTCCCTCCAGACCATTCCACTCCGGTCGGAGGCAGAATACAACATTTCCTTCACGTCTGGGAGACCATCACCTCAGACAGATGGGTGACACAAATTATTCAGTCAGGGTATTGCCTAGAATTAACATCTACCCCCCAAACATTCCACCCAGGCACCGCCCTATGTCTCAAGAACATACTGCGCTGCTAACACAAGAGGTGATCTCCCTCCTGCAAATTGGAGCAATAGAGCAGGTCCCCATAAATCAACAAAATTTAGGGGTCTACTCCCTGTACTTTCTGATTCCAAAGACAGACGAGACTCTACGACCTATCCTAGATCTCAGACCTCTAAACACCTACATACATTCAGACCATTTTCACATGGTAACCCTTCAACAGGTTCTTCCACTCCTCTCCCAGAACGATTTTCTCACCACTTTGGATTTGAAAGACGCATACTTTCACATCCCAGTACACCAGTCTCACAGAAAGTACCTCAGATTTGTGGTGGACGGACAACACTACCAGTTCAAGGTGCTCCCGTTCGGGGTAACAACAGCACCAAGGGTTTTCACCAAGTGCCTGGCAGTAGTGGCTGCACACCTCAGAAGACAGCACATTCACGTCTTCCCGTATCTGGACGATTGGCTGATAAAAGCCACGTCCTACCAACAATGTGTGCAACATACCGCCGCTACGGTCCAACTACTTCACCAGCTAGGTTTCACGGTGAACTGTCAAAAATCCCACCTGGTACCATCACACACAAAACAATATCTCGGAGCCACCATAGACACCTCAAAAGCCAAAGCCTCTCCCAATCCTGCCAGGATTAAAAAAATACAGGCTCTGCGTCAAAAATCCCTATGTCAACACTCTCTTCCAGCAAGAGTGTTTATGCAGCTCATAGGGATGATGGCCTCTTGCATCTTTATGGTGCCCCATGCAAGATTCGAAATGCGTCCACTCCAAGAGCGCTTAGCGCGCCAGTGGAACCAGGCCCAGGGACAACTGACAGATCTGGTGTTGGTAGACGGTCGCACCCATCACTCTCTGCAGTGGTGGAACACTACAAACCTTTCCAGAGGTCAACCATTCCTGGACCCGGTCCCACAAATAATCCTAACAACAGATGCATCGCTCTCCGGCTGGGGAGCTCATCTGTTACATCTCACAGCACATGGACGCCACAACAGAAGCTACTCCACATCAGCCATCTGGAGTTACTGGCGATCTTCCTCGCCCTAAAATCCTTCCAGACACAGATTTCAGGCAAGGCAGTCC
Organism: Triturus cristatus; assembly: GCF_964204655.1. Classification (NCBI taxonomy): domain Eukaryota; kingdom Metazoa; phylum Chordata; class Amphibia; order Caudata; family Salamandridae; genus Triturus; species Triturus cristatus. Next base: position 1,436,539,533 of record NC_140590.1, read on the forward strand.
TCATTCGCACAGACAACATGACTGCCATGTACTACATTCAAAAACAGGGGGGCACACACTCTCCACAGCTCTCTCAGTTAGCACAGAGCATATGGAGATGGGCAATTCCACAAAAGATTTTTCTCCTAGCCCAACACATCCAAGGAGTCCAAAAGACCGTGGCAGATCTGCTCTGCAGGCAGACACAGCAGATCCACGAGTGGGAACTTCACCCACAAGTTCTTCACCCGTTCTTTCAGAAGTGGGGGCATCCACACATAGACCTATTCGCCACCCACGAAAACAAAAAATGCCCAAGTTTCGCCGCCAGATATCCACACCCATTGTCCAAAGGCAATGCGATTATGGATGAACTGGTCAAACAAATTTGCATACGCTTTTCCACCTCTCCCACTAATTCCATTAGTGGTGCGAAAGCTACAACAGCATTCCCTAACTCTGATCCTAGTAGCTCCAACATTGTCCAGACAACCGTGGTACACCACACTGCTGGAACTCTCAGTAGTACCACACCAAAAGCTACACCTCTCACCATGCCTCCTAACCCAGAACCATGGAGAGATCAGGCACCCGGACCCAGCTCAGCTCAACCTTGTGATCTGGCTCCTGAGGTCCTAGAATTCGGATACCTTAACCTTCCCCCTGATTGCATGATCATCAGGGTAGCTAGACGCCCTACTACTAGAGCGTGCTATGCATCAAAGTGGAAAAGATTTGTTGTTTACTGCCACAACAACACAATCAATCCTTTAAATGTATCCATACAGCACATTAAATGTTATTTACTCCATTTACAAAGGTGTAACCTAGCATATACTTCCATTCGGTTACACCTCGCTGCAATTGCTGCTTATTTACAGAACAGGCAGCACCTCTTACTTTTCAAAGTGCCTGCCATCAAAGCCTTTATGGAAGGCCTCAAAAGAGTAATTCCACACAGAGTACCACCCTCACCTGTCTGGAACTTGAATATAGTCCTCACACGGTTAATGGGACCCCCTTTCGAACCATTACATAAATGTGAGCTGCAATTTCTCACATGGAAAACAGCTTTTCTAGTGGCCATCACTTCCCTCAGAAGGGTTAGTGAAATACAAGCACTCACTATACAGGAACATTTTCTCCAGATGCATCAGAACAAGGTTGTACTCCGCACCAACCCCAAATTTCTACCCAAAGTCATTTCTCCATTCCATCTAAACCAGTCGGTAGAATTACCAGTCTTTTTCTCGCAACCCCAAACAGTTGCGGAAAGGGCCTTACACACACTGGATGTTAAAAGGGCTTTACTTTACTACATCCAAAGGACACAACCTTTCAGGAAAACCAAACAGCTATTTGTCTCCTTCTCCCCACCACACAAAGGCAACCCTATTTCTAAATCAGGGATAGCTAGGTGGATTGTAAAATGCATACAGATTTGCTACCACAAAGCAAAACGAACGCTATCTGTTCCCCCTAAAGCCCACTCTACAAGGAAGATAGGGGCTTCTATGGCTATCCTAGGGAACATACCACTAGATGACATCTGCAAAGCAGCGACATGGTCAACACCGCACACCTTCACAAAACATTACTGTGTAGATGTGCAAACCAAGCAACAAGCTAGTGTGGGCCAAGCTGTACTAAAAACACTGTTTCAAACAACTGCAACGGATGCCGGTGGTCGCCGCTAGGGTTGGGTACTGCTATATAGTCTATGCACAGTGTATAATCTGCAGCTCATATGCCTCGAACGGAATATGCTACTTACCAGTATGCATCTGTTCTTGGCATGTAGAGCTGCAGATCTATACACGCCCACCCGCCTCCCCGGCTACCTGTATCCGTTCCAGTCTTATCTTATTTAGATACAATACACATGGGTTTCTTTACTGTTACTACTACGCTCCATCTTACCCTGCTGGCGAAAAACAATCTGAGGATGGAGCCGAAGCCCATGCGCAATACGAACCAGAGGAGGAGTCACCAAACTCGTGACTTCCAAAGACTTTCCAAGAGGAAAAACAAACTGCAAACATCCAGGCCCAACACCAGATGGCGAGCTATGCACAGTGTATAGATCTGCAGCTCTACATGCCAAGAACAGATGCATACTGGTAAGTAGCATATTCCTTCTATTGGTTGCAAATTCCAACCCTTTCCAAATGATCCCTACCTCCAACATGACTTCTGCCTCCTACCATAGCAACAGGTCATGGAACACTGGTGTGAGCAGAGAGGTCAGAAGTTCAGCACACAATGTTTCTAATCCAAAGAGCAAGAGTGCTTGACTTTTCAAACCTAACAGCATATCCAAAGTAATCTTCTTTGGGAACACATTTTTTTGAACCAATACAAAACATGCTTTTAAAAATTTAAACATACGGCCTAGTTTTTAGTGTAGAATGGTCTGAAACAGCCAATGAGCTCTTTTTATTTAAAAAAAGTATGTAAGCCTCCATTTTACAACTATCTTTCTTTTCATATTGCCATTCTACTGAAAGACACCTTCTGAGTGCATCCAGATCTCCTTGAAAGATGTTCACAGTGTGGATTGAAGGTCATAGCTATGTCTTCTGGAGTGAAAAGTATGCAGAAAAAAAGAGGTATTTTGAAAGACCTTGCTTTGCCAAATGTAGACATTAAATGGATTGGTCAGAGAGGATTAAAGTGGCACCAATTAATGCCTTTGGTGAAATCTTTTCTACATCTCCCACTGCCTAACTTTATAATTGTGCACTGTGGTGGAAATGACCTAGGCACTTTAACTGGGGTAGGTCTGAAAATGCTTGTTAAGGACACCTTTGTGCAATTGATGTCACTTTTTCCACAAACTACCTTTGTATATTCTAATATATGCCAAAGGGAAAAGTGGAACTGGTCCAACCAATATTGTCCGCAGATTGACAAAGCAAGAAAGCACGTCAATAAGTCTGTTTCTTCTTTCCTCAGAGACTATGGTATGGGTTCTCTATACCACAACAACTTGCGTTACAACATGCAAGGCATTTATAGAGGAGACGGTGTTCATTTCACAGATGAAGGCAACAGAGTCTTCCTCTTGAACTTTAGACTCTGCATCGGTACTTACTTGTAGGTACAAAAAAACACTCAATGAACACAACGGCTCTTTTTAGAGCCAACCAACATCTAAACACTTAAACTTGATTTTTAATTCTATTTTTCTATGTTTTTTTGCCGCCGTGCGCGCACCCCGCGATATTTTTAATTTTTTTAAATTTTTTTATTGAGACCTTTCATTGTCCCCCTGAGAAGGCCTAGGGGGTCAGGGACTCTCTACCCTGCCCCCTTTTCACGTTCTCCACTTGTGTTTTTAGCTCTCTTCTGCCTCTAAAACTCAAAATGGCAGCTGGGGGTGCGCGCACGGTGCGCGCATTCTGCGATTTTTTGAAAAATAATAAAATGTTTTTTTCACCCTTCGGGGTCCTTCAGGGGCCCCCTGACAAAGGCTAGGGGTCAGGAACTCTCTACCCTGCTCCCTTTTCACGTTCTCCACCTTTCTTTGTTCCTGTCACAAACACAACACACAAAATGGCGGTCGACACTTCCTGATTTCGACCGATTCGAATGTTGACTGACATGAATCCACCAATCAGAATTACGCTCACGCACGTTAGGGTGCGCGTACGGTGATAGATAGATATTTATGTGCTTTTAACTGCAATTTTCTCAGGAACTACTGAACAGATTTACTCCATATATGCAAAAGACACATCCCTGACCTGAGGACTACCTCTTTGCCAAATTTCAAGTAATTCTGTTCAGCCGTTCGGGCTGTACCTTCGACTAAAGGTCCTATGGGAAAATGCATGGGGAAAACGCGTTTTGGGACCCCCCTTTTTTCTCAGCCCCACTTGACGAATCACCCCGAGACTTTCAGGGTAGGAGCTGAGCAGAGCGATATATATATATATATATATATATATATATATAGTTGTTTGAAGAAAGTGTCAATTTGGAAGAATAGCAAAATTATAGTGTTTTGAATGAATACATTGTGGTACTCGCCAATTCGAAGTCCAAGGAATCAATAAAGGAGTCTGACCCTGCATGCCAGGATTGGTCTATTACTCAAGCCATGAGCTCCAAGGAACAGATATGATCACCGGTCTCAGCCGATGCTTATACACTTGCCAGGCAAACTGCATCTGTATTAGTGGAGCCTAATTCCTGTTGTCCATGTGCTAATGCAAATGTTTCTCCATAGGTTGATGGCTCCAACCTTGCATTATAAAGAAGTTGCAAGCCCAGGTAACAGTTCTGAAAATGGGTCACTAAGGGACTCATCAACAGTCCAAATTCTTGGTACCCGGAATTTGCGAAGCCAGGCAAATGTCTAGTGTCCATTCGAAAGGGCACCAGATACAACATGGGTTGCACACAGGTTAACCAGGCTGGTCGAAACGTTCGGGACCAATCAATATCCAATTCTTGTAGTAGTAACTTTCCAAAGATCTGTAGCATGCATTCACTGTAGTGTTGGACCAGTGCCAGTTCCCAAGTGCTTGCAAAAGGAACATCCTTTGCGGGGAAACAGGATGAGGATGCCACAAATGAGGAATAACAGCAACAGGAATCCTCTGAATACACTAGATAAAATGGAGTGGATAAAAGCCAGAATTACTCCCAAAATGCTCTGAAAAAAAGTAACGAGGCCAGAGCCTAAACTTTAAAAAGGTTTGCAAATTGGTCGTACTAGACACACTAACGATTTGATGCACTAATTTGCCGACATGCAAGGGAAGGTTTGAATTTAAAAATGGCTGCATTTCACTGGAAGTTCTACCACCTGCAATTCGCAGGTCTCGTGGGCATATGTGAGAGCTACTTCTTGTTGGAACAATAATGCTTTGAGTCTGCTCAGCATGTTGAAATCTGCCTTCGAAGATTGAATCGAAGGTCACAATGAGCTGTTTAATATTCCATGTGGAAGGGAAACAAGACGTTATTGCAAGAAGTGAATAATTGGAAAACGGACAAAATATACGGGACTCCAGCCTCCATACCACAACAGTCTTGTTCGCTCATTATGAGGTAACTACCATTCAAAAGTACTGTTAAGTAAAGTAGAATTACAGGAACTGGGATTCCCTTCAAATAAGCCGAATTAGGCACCAACGTGTTACAGGTGATATTGGATTTTTACTCGTTTACAAACAAGTGAATAATGTCCTACAGTAGAGTCACAGTCTTCTCTATTTATAAAAAAGCTTCATTGTTGGAATGTTCACAATGATAAGTAAAGAGTAATGATCATAATTCATGTGAGAAGCTGCTCCCAAGGGGTTCATTTCTACCTATGGCGAAATGTTTCATGGAAGTGGTGAATTAAAATGTCCAGATGTGCAGTGAAATACCACTGTGTAGTACCCACACCACCGGAGGCATCTCGGATATAGTAAATTAGAGTTGTTTACATTTTTCTAAATGCAGCATTGTGTATGTCGCGTCTTTCATGTCCATCAGTTTTTTGTGTGTTAAGTTAAAAGGTGAAAACAAATCGGTACAATCAAGTAATGCCATGGAACTCGCCCATTCTTAAGTGTTTGAAGCGTCTACCTAAACTGCAAAATAGATCAAAGCTGACTTTGCACATGATATAAGGTTGACATGTCACTCTGCCAACATCAATAACGTATGACACAATGTTGTTCAAACCGTAAAAACTAGATGAAGTTTTCCAAATTATCCTGGTCAATTTGTCCTAAACATTCAGCAGCTTCCATTTATGATGGTTTCCTTACTTAATTATAAGTGGCATAAATAAATCTTTTAGAACATGGGGATTTAGGAACTAAAAAAAGCTGAACAATTCATGTCCTCAGACAGGAGAGAAAGATGTTTCACTGCAGACGGTGTGGAATGTTCCAACCTTTGCTGACACAATTTGCCCACCGATTAGGTGGTATCAATACTACAATGTTCTGACTGGGGATATCAGGGATCAGGTCTGCTGGATTTAAACCCAGGTGTGGAATTTAGAAAACAAGCATGACACCCACTCGTATCCATTGCCCTTTACAACCACAAGTCCGTACTCGGAACTGAGGAATTAAAGGTACCATTCTGAACAATGCTATTCAATTGTTCTTCGGTATAATTTGCTAAACTCTGCCAATTATCAAAAAGGGCATTGAAAGAATAGTCGGGGTGTTTCTTTAATTTCTGCCAACCTCAGACAAGTAGACTGTTGGATTGTTTCATTCAGGAAAATCATTTGTGTGGGAATTAAACAGGATCAACATAAGGTTTCCATGCCCTGAACCTATCATGATTTCATACCCCAAATAGACTGCAGATTAATTGTGTACTTCCATTAATCATAACCTTTCAGGGCCAACTGATAAACAAATGTAGTTTTATATATATATATTTGTTTATTTTGAGTAGGCATATATTTCCTTCATTGTGTTGGGGTTAATTTAAAATAATATGACATGGGGACTAAAATGTCATATCCTGTGAAATATGTATGCTTATCTTTCTGCTTTTTGCAACTCCGTTGAAGGAGAGTTGGACAATGGTCCCATTGTGTATAAATAAAATGAGAATGCTGTCCAGTATCTCTGTGCAGAAAGTGATGTCCATAATGATGGTAGCAGAACATCTCAGCTTACTTGGCAGAAATTTGGTAGAAGTCTTCTGATTCAAAAACCATATAATACTCTAATTCAGAAACTATCGAATTTACAGTATCAACATTCAAATCATCTGAATGCAACCGCAATACTGTTGCATCATCCATAGAAACTTTGAACACATATGGTATCTGCAGGATCTCCGTAGGACCAAATATATCGAACTTTTTCCCAAACAATTCCATCAGTCACTGGAATGGCTAAATTGTTTACTGGGAAGAAGTCCCTTTTCATTTTATGCAATGATGAATGGGGGTGGCCAGCACCCGGTCGACCAGTTTTGTAGCAGAACGTTCTGGGAGATAATGGCCATTATTAAGTATGAAAAAAATAGTCACAAATGCAATTCACAGAAACTAGATAACCAAGGTAAGTATGTTCCTGATCTATATCCGAGTGGGGACTAGATAAGTGCGTTTTAACCAAGAAATAAAAACACAAATCCGTGCCGGTGGTATGTACAAACTGGAAGAAATGTCCGAAGAATAATACCCAGAGGTATTTAACTGGAACACAGGAGGCTGTGAATCCACATTAGGGCTAGAAAAATCCAACTCAGAAGGGTTTGACAATGGTGGATCATTATAAATTACATCCATTGTAGAAGATTGGATAGAAGAAACAGGCAGCGCATTAGGAAAATGGTCAGCGGAGGACTCCGCCTCCCCTTCCAGCCAGGGAGTATCAGTATCAGAGGTGCTCACGGGACGCAGTTGAAAGTCTTGTGTAAAAGAATGACTACTCTGTGTCATACTATGAAGAATAGGCCACAGGGTGTCATTTGACATGTTCACTAGAGACAAAGCGTTTGTTTTTGTATTGCAGAAGTGGTGGCGGTATCACTGACTGCATTCCTTGGACACCAAGAACTGGATCAGGAGCATGGTACATTGGCCCAAATCCCTTTATGATCATCACTATCTCTCGAACTAGATATCTAAATTTGGAAGCCAAACGGAAACCAGAATTTGATCTGCAGCACTAGAAGTGTGAGACTCGAGCAATGTTTGCGAGATTGAGTGTCACAAAACATTTGTAGGTCCTGTAAGACAGCACAATGGTTATGTAAGTCAAATGTTGCATTAGCCACCACAACGTCTGGACCATCAAGGTCTGAAACATACATCTTAATGGCAAAAAGTACTACATACGGGGTCCGCTCACCCAGAGATCTTTTAGGGAGTTTATTTAACGCTCGTTGAACCCCATAAAGATGGTTCAGCTAACTACACCATGTACATAATACTCTAGCTATTATGGACTACTTTAAGGCACGGTTTTTTCACTCCACAATAGAATTACTCTCAGGTCTATAGGGAGAGAAAAAAGTGCACTTGGACACCCATGGACTTTATCGAATCACGGTACACTTTTTAATTTGTTTTTAAAGTATTTTTATTGTGCAGCTTGTAACAGCAAGATACAGAGCTCCATCTGGGCTTGCAAGTCAGTGATAAGAAATAGGCAATACAATCAATTTTTGCATAATAAACAATACCCAACTATAAGGCGAAACCCCTCACCTCCCCCACCCCAGAACCGGGCACTAAGTAAGTTTCATGAACCTGACTTTGTATGTGTACTGTAGACCCAGCGCTACCTACAGAAAGGCCTCGCAATCCCACCCTTGTGAATAGGCAGTCCGTCGTTACGCCCGTCTATGACAGATCAGGGTTACTGAGCAGATACGCTGCTCGAGGCCTCAGGCAGTTCCTCCGCATAAATCCCCAGTCGGTCCCTGCAATACAGCAAGTCATGAATAAATTTGCTCACTGTAGGGAGAGTTTTAGCCCCCCAACATTGTGCAATCGCCTGCTTGGCGAAGAGAGTGGAGATAGCCACCAGTCTCCTATTGCACGGCCTTAGGCCCTGTACCCACCCCAATAGGCAAACATCTGACGCACACGCCACATTTTCAAGCACCACATCTGTAAGCACACCTGTGAACCGAGTCCAAAAGCCATATATGCCAGCACAGTTTCATGCATGGTGCATAGAATCTGCATCTTCATGCCCACGCCGCACACAGCAAGCATTCTCCCTGAGTCCGAAAGGACGCAATTGAAAAGGAGTGTAGTAGAGCTGATGGAAGTACTTGAAATGTATGATGCGAAGGTTACAGGTTGCCAATAGGCGTCCTGTTAGTGTATAGCAGAACTTCCAAGCATCCCTGGACAGAGGGGCCCCCAACACTGCGGTCCATTTTATGTAGGAAGGGTCGTCAAGGGGATCTTGCTCCCTCAAGGAGGCATTATATAATTTCGTTATCAGTCCCCTACGTGAGTTGCTGACCAGCACCGTCTGCAGCGCCAGTAGCGGTTTCGTCTCGGCAGGGTAGTCGGGATATATATCACGAGTAGCCTGTCTCACTCGCACATACGTGAACTCCAGCATCAGGTCTTGATCCCGCCCTTCCTTCTGACAGCGGTTGGAGCTGACCCTGCTTATAGAGATCCTCCATCCGAGCAGTCTCCGCTTTCCCCGATGTGTGTATCACGGCCCGCTCTTGTGTTGCGCAAATGTCCGGATGGGCACCGAGCGGTAGTGCCGGGACTTAGAGGTAATCTAGATGCGCCCTTTTTGCCAGGGACTTCCCTGCCCACGCAGTGCAATGGACCGGATTGATTTCAGCTCACGGTCCACCGTGCCCTCCCAATAGTGCGGCTGCCACTAATGGCACAGGTAGCACTGAATCTGTTTCCACTGCAAGGTGTGGCTGGAATCGCTGCATGTGATACCAAAAATGCACAAACTGCGCCTGTGAATCGGGATGTTGATGAAGAGGTAGAGAAGTATCGGCATGATCGTCATTTTGACGACTGCTATCCTATCCGCCAGGGTGAGCGGCAGCTTGGCCCATCTTACTGCTTGCTCAGTGACTTTGGTGATGACGCGGCCATAGTTCGTAGAGATCACCACATCGGGGGCCCTGTGCAGCCACACGACCAGGTAACGGACCGGGTCAGTGGACCACGTTAAGGGAAAGTCCAATTCCACTTCGCGTGTGTAGCAGGAACACCGTTGACTTTGCCCAGTTTATGCCTAGGCCTGAGTAGCTTTCAAATTTCACGTACTTGCGAAGCAATTCTGATAGGTACGTAGCAGGCTCGTGGACATAGAGCAACATGTCGTCCGCATATAGCGAAACCACCAGGTGCCGCTGTGCAGTGCCGCTTTGGCATGTCACTGGCACAGTTTACAAGCCAACGGTTCCAGGACGAGCGCCAAGTGGATTGGCAACAAGGGGCAGCCCTGCCGCGTGCCTCTGTTTACTGGGAATGCCTCTGCTATCCAGCCGTTCACGCGTATCCGTGCCACTGGCGCCTCATATAATAGATGGATCCTTTTTAGGAAAAAGGGTGGCATGCCCATACGTAGCAGTACCGTAAAAATGTACTCCCACTGCAGAGAATCTAATGCCTTTGCGGCGTCAAGCAGCACCGCAACCGCTTGAAAATCCGCCTCAAAATAATGTAGGGTGGCAAAAACTGTGCGCAGGTTGTGCATGGTTGATCTAGCGGACACAAATCCCGACTGATCCAGGAGTACCAGGTTGGGGACTAAGGGCAAGAGCCTACTGGCAATCATTTTAGCTAGGATTTTGGCGTCAATATTAATCATAGATAATGGCCTGTAGGAGTCACACCGATTGGCTCCTTTGTCCGGTTTCAAAAGCATAACAATGAGTGCCTCCTTAAGTGTGGGGGGGGGGAGCGTTACGGTGTCATACGCCTCTGCAAAAACATCCAGGAGTCTAGGGGCTAGGGCTTCGGCATTGGCCTGATAGAACTCACTCGGGAGTCCATCGGGACTGGCCGCCTTGCAATTCGGGAAGAACGTAATGGCGAGTTTGACGTCTTCACCGTCAAATGGCTAGGTGAGATATTCTCGCTGGTCTGACGATAGCAATCCGAGTGCAACGTCCTCCAGGTAGGAATCCACCTTCGCAGCTGGGGTGGAAGGCTGCTTCTCATAAAGGGCAGAGAAGAAATCTAGTACCACTTTGCTTATTTCCGGCATGGTGAATTGCACCTCCCCCGCCTCATCCAGCATTTCAGTAATGGACTCCTGGCTCCAGGGCACCACCGACTTTTGCGCAAGGGAGCAGCTGGGCCTTCCCCATAATAGTGCGCCGTAGTTCGGGGTGATCTATGGGCCAGTTCCTGATCCACAGTTGCATTGTGCTCTGAGACCAGATCGTGGCCAGAGTACCTGGATTGCGGTTCTGTTCGTAGTCACGTTCCAAGGTGGATATCTCTGCGGCTAATTTGCGAATTCTGCGTTGCAGATCTTTTAAGACCCCAGCTTGCATGCCTATACACCCCCCCAAATTGTGACCTTGAAAGCTTCCCATAAGACACCTGCGCTGTCCTGCGTGTCCTCGTTTTCCTTAAAAAAGTTTTGAATGGCGGGCTCAGACTCAGGGACACAAATTTCAAGTAGTACCAGGGAGTGATCTGACGGCGTCTTCGCCAAATGGCAGATGTCCGCCACGCAAGTGCATGCGGCTTCAGAGAGGAGCCAGTATTCCAAACGGGACCACGTGCCATGCACTGTGGATATAAAGGTGCTCTCCCTTGCCCCAGGGTGCTACATCCACCAGATGTCATGTATGTTTATGGCCTCTAAGAGTGCGAGTAAAGCATCTGTCGCCAACCTGTGTCTTGGGACCCCGCTTTCCGATCTGTCTGTAGTTACATCTAGACAAGTGTTGAAGTCGCCCCCCCATAAAATTTCGAAAGGAGGAAACTTAGATATACGATGCCACACATCAGCGAAAAAGAAGTGATCATCCACATTCGGCCCATACACATTGACCAGCATCACTCTCTCACCTCTAAGCTTTCCATGCACAAGAGCCAGTCTACCCTGGTCGTCCGTCTCTGAAATGAGAACCGTAAAGGGGACTCCTTTTTTTTACAAGTGTTAGCACCCCACGGGAGTAGGAGGAGGCAATCCTAACACCGGCCCACCGTGTGCCCACAGTTTTCTCAGAGAGTTGGATAAGATGCGTTTCCTGAAGGAATGCCACTTGTACTTGAAGCCTGTCCAGATAGGCCAGTATGGATCAAATTTTCTTGGGAGTGTTTAGGCCTCGCACGTTCCATGTAAGGAACTTTATATTACTACCGGTATCTTGTAGTCATGGAGACATGCACCACAGCGTTATGACGGCCTACAGTATTATGTTGCCTGGGATTGAAGTCAGCTTGAGGTCTAAGTGCCATCCAGTGCCCCAACTTATCCCCCCCACCCACTTCAGCGGCCCCCAACGTGCCAAAGCCATCCCTACCCTGAATAAACAATTCCCAACACACAAACCAAAAATACCATCACATGTGGGGAACTCCCATGCGGGGAACACCAGAGAGCTACTAGCCTCCCACAAAGTAGGAGGTGGCTCATCAGTACCAATTGCTTATGCAGAATAAAGAAACATTTAGATTAATACTTTGCATCACAATCATTTGACTCAGAAGTGCCAGTAACACTGCAATAAATCTGCTGTGAGGGGTCAGAAAGTACTGTGTGTGAGTTCGGGACTCCACCCGCGTGTGGTTTATTGGACCAGGAGACACAGTTTGTCACCACCTCGCCAGCAGATGCCTGCCTGAGGGGAAGAATAGCACACATTGGGATCTGGTGCATCATAAGCATCTGTTCCAGAACAGCTCCATCGCAGCAACCCGCTGGATAAAGTCATATGCCTCCGAGTACGAGTCCGGTGCAGAGTGTGCAGATGGGGCGAGAGACAATGATACCATATAATGCCAAGGCTTGTGCCACATTGCAGAGAATCAACAGCAACATAGTTCGTCTCCACTTGTTCAGCTACTGTGCCCTCCTCATCCATCTCAGCCGGGTCCTCACGGCGCCGCCTCCTTTTCTTTTTCGCGTACTCTATCGCTGCCTTGGGGGCGGTAATGATTTGGTGGCGGTAATTATTTTGAAATTTCCCTCTTGACCAATCCGTAAGTGGGCGGCGTACAGCATGGCGTAGGGGACACCCTCGGATTGCAGGAGTTTTTTTACAGCGCCGAATTCCGGACGCGCCGCCTGGACTGCAACGGTAAAGTCCGGGAAGGACAGCGTGTTCCCCTGATGCGTGATAGCACCCTTTTCCCTGGCGAGTCTCAGTATGGCAATTCAATATTCTAGCTATTATAGGGCGAGATGGAGCACCCGGTACCGGCCTCGCCGCCAGGGAGCGGTGGGCCCGTTTGAAAATAAACATTGTGGACAGGTTCTCGGGTTCGAAGGTGTCCTTGATCAGAGTTTCGATGAAGGTCTCCATCCTTCCAATATTGGTGGACTCCGTAATTCTGATAATATTGCGACGGGACCGAGCCTCTAAGACTGCATTTTTTTGCTTGAATAAGCACCAGGATATTTTCCATGTCATGTGCCTTGCCCGTAACCTCGCTGAGACCGTCCTCATTTGTGGAGACCCTCTGCCTCCCTAATTCACCCGTTTTGCATTTCCAGCTGGGAGGACATATGTTCAAGTCTATGGTTCATGGCCGACATGTTCCCCTCAATGACCTGAAGACTTTTCTGCATGGCGATCAGCATCATTTCCAACGTGGAGGAACCATCGCCTTAAGTGTCCGCCTCAGAGTCAGAGGCCGCCTTTTGATGCGTTTGTTGGTTTTGCGCTCCTCAAACGTGAGGCGAGGCTGCGATCTGTCCGTTTTCCCCATGTTGTTGCCTAGCCAAGGCAGATATTTCACAAGCAGTCAGTGATGAGGTACAGCACAGATATTGGTTTAGTTAGGCTCTACACTATCAGTGAGTCCCGGAAAGCAAGCAGCGTCATGCTAGTGGGGACCAATGCGGCAGCCTCCCAGGGTTCAAGGGACTAAAGAGCGCTACACATGCCGGTCATCAGCAACATCAACTCCTTCACCGCTATACTGTCCGATGCCTACGGCAACTCTTCACAGCCAGCTGCTGTGCGCTGAAGTCCGTTACCAAAGGGCACCCAGTGCGGGGGCTGGTCGCCGCAGTTGAAGTTCTCACACAGCCCAGCCACATCGGCGAGCACCCGTTCAAACGCTGCGTGTCACCATTTCGCCAGGTCAAGTTCCCATGCGGATCTCACGACCCCCCAGGCCATGGCGCAAGGGGGAATGAAACTTATGTGGGCCAACTGTACCCTCAGCTGGACGCAGACCCACCACACGCGGACATGGTGAGCTGCGGTGCGGATGTGTTCCAGGCCCAATCCATCCCCCACCACGGCACACACGGCATGCAGGCCGCAGCTCGCAGAGCACGGCCCAGCGCCCAGGCCCACACCCGCAGCTGCAGGCCAAAGCAAGGCCATGTCCCACTCACCACAGCCCGCTGCAGGCACCGCAGTCTCTCGGCAGTGAGCCGGTATCTCCGGTGGTCCAGCGGCGGCAGAGCTGTGTCCTGTCTATTCCCTGTCGTTAGGGCATCCCTGGCATGGAGGCGGGAGGCGCCAACCAGCTAGGCAGTCGGTCCCCGAGGCCCGCCGATCAGGAGATGCTGCTGGCACAGTCCGGCCGGTGTTGTTCCCAACTGGCAAATTCCGCTATGGGTTCCGCCTGCCGCTCCCTAGTGCAGCAGAGGAGCAAGTTGGGCAGTGCAGTAGATGTAGGCTTCAATACCAGCAGCGGCACCGCGGGGGCCCGCAGCTAGGCGTGCACACTCCCCGCCGGTCTCGGGTATCGTGGCAGCCTACCTCTGGTCTCCACACAGCCGCTTGCTTTCCGCCCCAGTGCGCAGGCCAACGGGCCGCTTCAGCTTCCAACTTCGGCATTGCCATCTTGTTTCCCGCCAGTGGAATTCCACTGTAGCATAGAGCGGCCGCCTCAGAGGCCCCCAGCAATCCGCGAGGCCCCCACCAGGAGCAGTGATGTTGTATCTTGCAGGGCGTTCGTTTTGTTGCAGGTGATGCAGATAATGGTCGGATGGAGGATCAGCCGGGCAGAGCTACACTAACGTGCGGCCATCTTGCCTGGCGTCCTCTAGTGCCCCCGAATCACGGTAAACTTTAAAAAGCGAATGCCGGACCTTGGTCCGAATGTAATGCACAAAAGGCATATGTACCGATAAAGACTTGCAAGTCTTTAATAACAGTTTGAATGTCAGCCGAGCAATGTGGCCAAACCCAAAGGAATCTATAGCGAGAATATACTGCAAGAAATGAGAATTCAAAATACAAAGAGGTCTGTGGTGGACGAGACACAGTGGAACTTTTGATTTGTTGACAAATGCCACAAGTTAAAACATATTTTCTGGTCTGTTGGTATAAACCTTGCCACCAGTAATGTTGCTGTAAGAGTGAAATAGTGGCAGCCACTCCAACATGAGTGGAAGCTACACCTTTGTGTGCTGCTATAATTAAATCCTGTCTGCGGTCTGCTTTGGGAATAAAACAATCACAAACACCAGCAATAGTTTCAAAA
Source organism: Triturus cristatus (assembly GCF_964204655.1). Lineage (NCBI taxonomy): Eukaryota > Metazoa > Chordata > Amphibia > Caudata > Salamandridae > Triturus > Triturus cristatus. Next base: position 1,436,554,609 of record NC_140590.1, read on the forward strand.
GGAATACTTTGATCATTTAAGGGAAAGGAATATTTTGAAGGTAAGCCCTTTGGTAAAGCTGTGACATTTTTATAAGCATTTACAGCATCCATTATATCATTATCAATACGAGTTTTAGAGCGTGTTACTGCTGCTATTTTTATTTTTATTTCTTTATGATTTTCAAACACATAAAGCAATTGGTCAATTGATCGCAGATGCAGCTGCACTTCGAAAGTTTTGCATTGCATGAGGATTCCATAAAGTAGGGGAGAAATAGGGCATCCCTGTCTAGTGCCTTTTTCAATCTTGATGGGGTTTGAAGTCATATTATTGATCCTCAATCACACTGCTGGTAAAGTGTACAGGACCGAGACCAATCTGTAGAACAAGTCTCAAACACCTGCATGCCGTAGCACTTTAAACATAAAGTTCCGTTCTACTGAATCATACGCTTTCTCAGCATCTAGTAACAGGGCCGCCACATGTACCTCAGGTTTCAGCCTCTGGATTGCACCAAACAATGTGCGGGTATTTGTTGCGAAGTGATGCCCCAGGATGAAACCAGCTTGTCCAACTCCCACCAGAACCGAAGCAATGGTGGCAGGTGATTACCTAGAATTTTGGTGTCTATTTTGGAGTCTACGTTTAGTAGGGACAATGGCCTATAGGAAGAGCAGTCAGTCTCAGACTTCCCAGGCTTCAGGATCGTCTTTAATATAGTATATAAATCCAGAAGGTCTTTCCGAAAGCGGCCACAGCCGCAGGGCACCTAGCCATGCCCCTGGATCTATCTAACTCTGGGTTCAGTATACAAATGAAATCCCCCCCCATATCCTGGGTAGATCCCCCAAGAGGAGAAGATGTTCATTCAGTGAGTTGTTGAAATGGGGGTCATCAAACTTCGGACCATTGACCCCTACCAGCAGGACAGTTATGTTCATTGCACAATGTAACAAGGGAGGCCTATCTACCCGCTGGGTCAACATACAGGCCCTGTAATTTCACATTTCAACCCCTGCGTGCCCACACAGACACACCCCTAGCATGGGAGGTGTAGCTCACCACTATACATTGGCCCCGCATTCTATTCTGTATGAGAGCTTTGCTGTTCAGGGTGAGATGTGTTTCTTGCAATACTGCCACATCCACACCATGTCTCTGCAAATGGGCTACAATTACTGCTGCTTATTTTAGATGAGGCAACGGCAGATTTGGCTGCTTCATCAGCCAGAGTGTTCCCTACGGCATGTGTTCCAACAAGTTGATGACTCAATGTATGTATAATACGAGTCTGTCGCAACCTATGCTTTATATCTGCCACTTTAAACCACAGCAATTAGCGCTTTGTGCTACCCTTGGAATCCTTGAAATCATTTTATCTCCAAAAATTTAAGTTATCAATATCTCAACATATCAATATGAAGCTTTATTGGATTTCTTAATCAAGTAAATCATAAACGCAAACAGAAAATTACATCATGAGTATCAGATCGTAAAACATTTTTAAAATAATAAAATATAAAAAATTCAAGGATCAAATATGTATATAGTTGTTAGTCTCTTCTCCTAATCGCACTCAAAGCGGGCTTACATCAACATAGTTTTCCTACATTTAAAAATGTGTTTTAAAAACAAAATTATAGAGGTAATAAATAATTCATTTTCTAAACGTAAAACCAATAGTGCAGGACGACATTGTCTAAGACCGAGAGTTTTTAAAATCGGGAGAATCCACCTCCTTCTCTGCACAGCATAAAATTTGCAAAAAAAGCATACATGTGGTGTCGACTGTTGAGATAAATCATCACAAGGACATTTGCACATCGGTCTAGACCAATCATTCAGATCAGGAAAACTAATTGTTCTGTGTATATTGCCTAATCTAAAACAAATTAACAAGAACCAATCATAACCACCTTCGATATTCCTTGAATATGGCTGAATACTGTATGTGGTCAGCATAAGTTGGTGCACTTGTACAGTTGATTTTGCCATTTCGGCTGTATTTCTATTTAATTCCAATATGTAAGTTAACATTAAAAGACAGTACACAGTAATATGACTCACACAATATTGGTGTGGAATTCAGGATCCGTATTTTCAAGAGCATGAAATAAAGCTTTCATGTCAGCCAACTGTGCAGTACAGTCCACAAGGAACTGGGTGGAAGTAGTTTGTTGGTTAAAAGCGGCATCTGACATAGTGCCAATACCGCACATGCTGCAGAATACTGCTGCTGAGAACCTATAGCAGGGTGAGCAGAACCATCAGTGTAAATGAAGTTTGTGCATTGATTAAGAGTCAAAACTGAAGAAGGCAGTGGATAAATGTATAAATATTGCAAAAATTCTTGAGGTTGCAAAGAAGGGTTGCAGACAAAGTCTACATTTATGGCTATTAAGTATGTAGCCCATTGTATCCATCGGGATGGAGGGCCTTTGCATTAGGGACAAATGGTTTTGTGATGGCCTCAAAGGCTGGCATAGGAAAAACAACAATAATGCGTTTACGTTGAGCAAGTGGGTGTTCCTTCAGGATGGTCATATGTACACCAGTTAGATTTTTTCAGGAGAAGCAAAACGCCTTTCTGCAGGAGAATATAGATGTGCTTTATATATTCTATGGGTTCTGTATCACCTTTGTTAAAGGTTACATATGTAAATCCAGTTCCACCCTGCAATACCCGGATGACCAAGTTAGTGGTGCTATCATGTGTATGTAGGCTGCGTGTTTCAAGCAAATTAGATTGGAAAGACCTGAGTGTTGCAATGTGATCCCATGTTCAACAGGAAGTGGAAAAATCATGACATATTAAGGCATAAAGCGCTTTAGTGCGCTGTGCATGATTATGTATGTATGTCCTGCCAAAACTCAAAATTCCCATAAGAGACTTAATATTTTTTTTTTAAGTGTGCATGGAGGCTGCAAATGAGCACACTTTTTCAGAAAATGAGGGTTAAAACTATTCCCCTCATTTTTATTTAAATATTCTAAGAAAGGGACACTGAGAAAAGCTATGCAAGATTTTTTAAAGTTAAATTTGTAACCAAGTTCAACAAATCGTGAATTTGTGATCCACTCTTGCTAATTGGGGGTTCAATTAATCATCTGTGAGATAGATATCAGCGTAGGAAAGTGCATCAGGGTCAATCTCATGTATAATCAACACCATGTGTGCCGCAAAGACTCCCGGGCTGTTCTTATAGCCCATAGGAAGTTGGGCGTAGCGCCTGTGAAAACCAAGGGCGCCAAATGCTGACTAGTGATGGCTGTCAGGAGCCAAATGTGATTGAAAAGAACATTGGAAATGTCCAATGTGGTTTTGTATTTCTTACGGATGATATTAATCAGAATCGCACCGCGAGTGTGCGAGTATTAAAATCAGTGTATGTTGAGGTTTGCTTATCAGGGAGTAAACTGTACACTAAAGGAACTGTAGTGTTATTGATATAGGCATGAATAGTAGATATTTGGGTGAATGAATTGGGTGTGTATTTAAAGATACCATCCATCATCCAAATATCACTATTCTCCAAAGGTACAAGGTTATGGTGTTTTTAAGATTAGTAACCTTTTCTGAGGGTTTTTGTTGTCATGCAAAAGAAAACTTTTATTAGTAAAGGTTACAGTAAGTTCAATGGGAATGTTCATGTAGGAGTACGTCTTGGGTTTTAATCATTGTGGGTGATTTGCATGGTTTTTTCTTTGTATAATTCTGCCGAGATTAAGAATTGTGGGCATAGAATGTGCTATATACATAGGAATGTGCTAGGATACCTCCCTCAAAACTGAGCCACAGGATTCATTGATGATGGACTGCAAAGTTTTGATTTGCTGGATGTTCTCTCTAACCTCGATCTTCAGGGCAGAATGGTTATGCTTGGTGTTTTTTAAAACAAAATCCCAATTTACCGCTTTAGCCAGTGGTCGCCTTAATGAAGCTTCCCTTCCTGAACTTGCAGCAACTTCACTGAACCAAAGGTTTCCCTTGAAAAACATAGGGTCCACAATGTCTTTTTGGCACCCGGACACCTCAGTGCCACTGGTGGTGCAGCTCCTGTGCTGATTGTTGGCCCCTGCAATGCTGATCTTTACCTAGGGAGCTTTGCTCCCACACCCGATTTGCCTGCTCATGAGCTGTCCCTTACCAAAGACCCCCATTGGCTAATATTGGGCCCCTGCTCTCTGCTCCCCGCCGCCCCTACCTCTAATTACTCATCTTACTTTTGCTCACTTCCTCTTACCTTTTCTTACTCCCACCTCTTCATAAACTCTCTCCCGGTTCACTTTCACACTGAATCCTCTATCCCAAGGAGATAAAACAAGCATACAGGTTTCAGAGTGCATGTGTATACCCATCCATGTGTTTGGGATTTTGTGCGAATGTGTTGGTATATGTTTTGGTGCATGTTTGGTATATGCCTTTCCATATGTGTCTATGTAAAATTAAGTATATTTTGGTGTTGATGTTGGTCCCGATCATTGAGGAAGTAAAGCTACAGAGATGCAATGAGGGGAGTACACGGGACTTCCCATATTGCCTTGTGTCTCAGTAGATGGCGACAATGGCTTACAAGAGGAATTTATTATTAGTTCTCAGAAAATAGAACAGGTTAGGATACATTTGTATATTCCACAGTCCTGGGCAAGTCTCTTCTGAACCTCACTCTTCTTTCTGAAACTCACTTCCTTCTTTCTGCACCTCACTCCCTTCTGTCTGCACCTGTCTTTCCTCTATCTGCACCTCACTCTCTTCTTTCCACACCTCACTCCCTTCCTTCTATACTTCACTCACTTCTTTCTGCACGCCACTCCTTTCTGCACCTCACTTTCTTCTATTTGCACCACACTTCTTTCTTCACCTACCTCATTTCCTTCTGCACCTCACTCCCTTCTTTCAGCACCTCACTTACTCCCTTCTTTCTGCACCTCACTCTACATTCTGCACCTTACTCCCTTCTTTCTGCGCCTCACTCCCTTCCCTCTGCACCTCACTCCCTTCTTTCTGCACCTCACTCCCTTTCTTCAATACCTCACTGTGAGAAGTTGGCCTGATATATGCTGTCCACTAGTTCTAGTGGGCACCTTGTATCAGTCCAAACAACCCCTTATTGGTTATAGGTTAAATACAACCTTTATTGAAAGCTATCCTAGTGGTAGCTATGGAGAACAGCCTTCAGGCTAAGTCTTGAAGGAATGTAAAGCAGCTTATTTTACCAGTCTATAATATCTTGAGTCACTAAATGAAAGATATCCACACCAGGTATATATATAAAATATATGGATTTATTACTAAACACAACCTCCTAGTCTCTTTATGAGACTAGAGGTCAAAACACATAAGTTACACTTCAATAATCACAGTAAAATAGCACAAATACACGTCAGGCCCTAGGGGCGAGCCAAACCATATACTAAAATAGTGGTATAAGAAACACAACTTAACTAGACATAAGGCCTAGAGCCTGTAGAATCGCTGGGACCCCAAGGAACCACCCAAGGTAGTGACACAGGGGACCCACGGGGGCCGTGTGCAGTGCATGAACACAGCCGCGAGCTCCTGTTAGCTTCTATGGGGAATGTTGCGGTTAGATTTTTAAAGATTAGGGACACTTAGAAATGAGTCAGAACCAAACCCTTTTGCACTTAGAAAGTTCTAGGGCTAGCACCCACAGGAGCACCGTAGTACTCGTGTTACCTCACCCAGGGAAGTCGGGTGCATAGGTGTCTTTTGGTGTCGGGTCGCGTTGTCGATTTCAGTGGGAGCTGGCGAAGAAGTGCTGCTGCCGTGAAGATGCAAAGTGTCCGAAGAGATCCAAGCCTGGATCGAAGATGAGAAGAACCTAAAAGCAGAGGGGACAGATTCTGGGTCACTTGCCAGTGACCAGGAAGGCGATGAGCAGATGCCCACCGATGTCGGGTGACTTCAAGTGAAGGAGGTGAAGCTTGACTCTTCAGCCACGAGGTCCTGGAGGTGTCGAGGACAACCAGGAGCTGGATTCGAGCTGCCCACAAAGGATGTCGAGTGCTGCAGCGTCGGTGCCCGGATTGGACACAACAAGCCTTGGCAACAGCAACCCATGCAGAAACGAGAAAGATGCTTCGGTGCAGCCCAGCAAGGTATGTGGGACTCACCACTTGGATGGGAGTCAGGGCACATCTGAAGCAACCAGGAAATCCCAAGGAAATGCAAAGTTACCCCCTCAGGGACCCACCAGTCAATGGACCAGGAATCGCAATGGGACCTCGAGACGAAACACAAAATGGTGGCCCACGGGTCACTCGGAATGACCAGGCTGGCAATCTTCAGTGGATTCAGTGCTCGAGGTGGGGGCTATAAGTCAGCCCAAGCACGACTTCAAGAGACGTCGAGAAGTCAATGCACTTGCAGAAATGCACGTTGACCAGGAGTTGCGGTTCCACACTACTCACGAGGGCTGCGGGTCTCAGCTTTGCTGGGGACTCGGGTCAATCTCTGAGATGTCTGGAAATCCTCTTCCTGGGCTGCAAATACTTCGGAGTCCGGCAGGAGCTTCGATGATGCAGACCGGCAAATTGCTTTGTTGGTGCCTGCCAAGCAGGGGAGTCACTCCTTGACCCCAATGGAGATTTCTTCAGTCCTCTTTTCTTGAGCAGAGCGTCGAAGGTCCAGGATTCAGCGTCAGAGTTTTGTCCAGGGTAATCTAAAGTCCTAAGGACAGGGGTCCCATACGTATACTAAGGTAGGGGGTTGGACATACTCTGGGGACCCACCAATGGGAGCGTTTGGAAAGAGGGGTGGCTACACCCATTTCCTTTGTCCAGTTTTGCGCCAGAGCAGGGGCTGGAAGCCCCTGAACCGGTTTGAGCTGGACTATGCACAGGGACACCAAATGTGCCCCCAGTGCAGGACTTCAAAGTACTCAGAGAGTGCTCCCACCCAGCCCCAATACACATAATCCTGCCTGGGAGGTGGTTACACCTCCCTGTGACAGGAAACCTATTGTCCAGGCCTCCCCTGCCGGAGTTTCGGTAAGCAGCAGGAGGCCAGACCCGTGTCTGTGGCTGCAGCATCCATTTTGTGATGCCAGGGCTCTATTAAGTTTCTACCAGGTATACCAGTGCCTCTAGAAGGGTGGGATCATACTCCCACACGAGTTACTGGTGTGGGGGTATGATTCCAAGGTGTTTGACACCAAACACGACATGTTTCCTTGCAGCCATTCCAAAGTTAGCATTTACCGTTTTGGTTATTGTTAGAAATAGGATCTCTTGTTGGCTAAGGCTTGCGCCAAAGCAAGGCAGAGACCACGACTCTAGTCAGGGCAAGGAAGTTACACGCCAACGATAACTCTCTGCTCACCCCCTTGGTAGCTTGGCACGAGCAGTCAGGCTTATCCCGGAGGCAATATGTAAAACGTTTGCGTGCGCACACAGCAACAACACCCCAGGCACACCACAAAAGGAACTCCACACAAGGTTATATATAAAAATAGCCTTTGTATTATAATAAACACATTAGATCCTAATCACACAATGTATACTGTGCCAACTGGCACTAGGCAGTATTTATAGGGGATTATATACACATGGCAGGGCCACATGGACCACTGTCAGGATCATCACTTAGTATAAATAGTAACAGTAAGATTTATCATAGACGTAGAACACAACCAGTAATTGTAGCACAAATAGTAAATGTATAGCACAACCAGTAACTACTGGTGAAATACTGAACTGAGGCCTAGATCCTGCAACGTAAATCACACTATGCAATAATCATCACATTAGGCATAAAATACATGATGCGCCACCCTCATAAACACTAAATCACATTAGGCATAGGTATCACCAGTATAGATACATTACGCAGTAATCAGGGCCTCACACACTGAAATTGACCCCCGGCTAACTGGCTTCTCAAAGGGGGTTCAAACACCCAACGTCCAGAATGTCAGGGCTGGCTGCAAATAAGCAGCGAAAATAAGTGGGCGCAATGAACTTGCCTAAACGTAGCAGCTGCCCACTAATTGCTGGGCAGCTGGGTAATCGAAAGATGGGCACGGGCATTCACTGTGCCCCATGTAGCAGATCTGTGCAACGTTGCAGCTGCCCTCTATCAGGTGGGGCAGCTGGGGGAAATGCATTGGCACTACGGAGCCCTGGGAACCCTCACGTGGTTCCTACAATTGCGCCCAACCGTTGCAGCTGCCCACTGCCAAAACGGGGCAGCTGGAGAAAAATGCAAATAGGCCTGGGCACCACTGGGCCCTCCGGGCCTTGCTGGGGCTCCTCAATTCACTTTTGCCCCCTCATTGGAGCCCCACGAGCTCTGAGAACAATTTGGGCACCGTTGGAGCGGCCCGCTGTCGGGTGCAGGGCCGCTCAGTCAGCAGGCGGCAGAGCCCTCCTCAATCAGCTAGCACAGGCACCACTGGCCCTAGCGACAACTAGGCACACCACGTTGGAGCGGCCCGCAACGGGGGGCCCTGTTAGAATCTGGGTTCTCTGGTTGACACAGGTAGGTACTTGTGTCAAGCAAGGAACCGTTCCTCTAGTCAGGGTAGGGGGGGTACACTCCAACAATAACCCCTGCTCACCCTCTAGGTAGCTTGGCGCGAGCAGACCAGGCCTATCTCAGATTTTTCAGGTTAAGCATTTGTGAACACACACACAGTAACTCAGTGACAACCCCACAAATGGACTCCACACTGGGATATAGAAAAATAATACTTTATGTATATATATATATATATATATATATATATATATATATACATATATATATATATATATATATTCAGTGAAAAAACCATAGGTTTCACACACGTTATAGTTAGCTGGACATTTTACTCGTAAAAAACCAATGAAATTCCCCCGTTATAGTTAGTTAAGCTAACTATAACTCGCGCACCCGCAATCCACTGCTGATGACGTCACATATTACATCACTCATTACATGATCAGTGGCATCACTCATGACATCACTGATGACATCTCAAATGACATCACTGATGACATCATCCATTGAGTATCTGTTTCTTAACAATTTTAATACGTTTAATATATATAGAGAAAGGCCTGTTGAAGAATGAGTGGGTGTGCAAGTGTGTAAATGGATGATTTTCTGTGGTGCATAACATTATTCTTTAAGTAAGTCATTAAATGTATCTTACTGCAGACTAGCGACTAAACTGTGTAAATGTGTGTATGTATCTGTATGTTGGTGTATAAGTGACTGCATGGTTTTGTGAACAGCTATATGAGTCTCTATATGTGTAATTGATTGGTTGTCTGAGTATCAGTATGGGTTCGTGAGTGTTTGTGTGGGTAGGGTGTGTGTCACTCTATGCATAGATGTGTGAGTTGTGATTCTATGGGTGAATGGTTTTAGGAGTGCATCTGTGATGGACTGTATGGTTGAGCGAGTGAATGTATGGGTGTGTTAGGGATTGAATATATATTTCAGTAGTACATTTGTGACTAACTACATATGTGAAAGGCAGTATATCTGTGTGTAAGAGTATATAAGTGAGTAGATATGAGAGTGTATGATTGTGAAAGTGACTGTATGGATGAGTGTGTGTTTGTATCAATGATTCTATAAGAGTGTAAGAATGTGATACTATTTTTATGAGTAAGTGAACTTGAGTGTGTTTTACTGCATAGGTGAGAAAATGGGAGTGTGATTATTTGCATGACTGAGTTGGTGTAACAGTAGCTCTATGGATACTTGTTAGTGTGTGAGTATCTATATAAGTGTTGAAATGTATATTATAGTTTTGTATGGGGTGACTGTAAGTATGAGTGACTTTACAGGTGAGCAAGTGGAGGTATATGAAGACCAAAGAGTTAATAAGTGGGTATGTAATGATTGATATTGCAGTATATATGGTTTTGAGAATGGAACTGTTAAATTTTTACTCGGTGTATCAAAGGTTATATTATGGTGTAAGAAGATGTGGTAATTTTTCTCATGGATGACGTCATCAGTGATGTCATCAGTGATGTCATTTGAGATGTCATCAGTGATGTCATGAGTGATGTCACTGACCATGTAATGAGTGATGTAATATGTGACGTCATCAGCAGTGGATTGCGGGTGCGCGAGTTATAGTTAGCTTAACTAACTATAACGGGGGAATTTCATTGGTTTTTTACGAGTAAAATGTCCAGCTAACTATAACGTGTGTGAAACCTATGGTTTTTTCACTGAATTTGCAAGGTTTTTTAAATGCTAATTCCTAACTATAACGTGTGTGAAACCCATGGTTTTTTCACTGAATTTGCAAGGTTTTTTAAATGCTAATTCCTAACTATAACGTGTGTGAAACCCATGGTTTTTTCAGTGAATTTGTATGGTTTTTTAAATGCTAATTCTTACCTATAACGTGTGTGAAACCCATGTTTTTTTCAGTGATTTTGTATGGTTTTTTTAATACAAATTCTTATTTTAAACGTATGATTTTTTTTTTTTAATTTGCAAGGTTTTTTACAATTTTTTTTGTACTTTATATTCTCTAAAAACACTATGCTTAATTTAAAAAAATTCTGCAATATATTATTTTTTCTCATTTTTATTTTTTTACCAAACAGGAAAGATATATTACTATAACATAGTGATTCTTTTTTTCCATTTTTTTTTTTTTTTTAAGTGCGCGTACGGTAAGCTTACGGTAAGCGTAAGGTTTGCGTAATGTGCGTAATATTTTTACTCTTTTGGCGTATGGTTACGCAATTTACGTAGCCGTGCGTACTACATACGCGGCGCGTAAGCGCATACGCTACACGCGCACGTTACGCGGAAGTGTTGCGGCGTGCCTGTTATGCGCATGCGCGCGTGCGCGTGTCTTTTATACGCGCATGCGTACTTTTACCGTAAGCGCTCCGTAAGCGCTCCGTAAGCATAACGTAAGCATAACGTACGCGCACGGTGGGTCATGTGATCAAGAAACAAAACTTTTGATTGGTTTAAAGTAGTTTCAGTTCTAGAACTCTCCTACACCACACCCATTCCCCTCATTTCTGCTTGTGATCCCTTAGGAGAAGGAGCTGAGTTGTCTTTGGGATACGATGGCAGACCAGCACTCCTCTTCTGAGAGTGAGGCTAGCAGCACCACCATCAGGCAGAGAAGGAGGAAACAGAAGAGCTCTTTTATATGGGAGTATTTTACTTTTCCTGAGGGTGAGAAAAAAGTGAATGCTGCATTAGTGACTTGCAAGCTGTGCCAGCGTGTACTTTCAAGAGGTAATCCTAACAAGAAGTATTCCTTCGGGAATCACACTATGTTACGACACCTTCACGATGTACACCCTAGGACACATGCTCGACATACTGGAGGAAACCCTTCAGTAAGTCGACCAAGCACATCCACAGCAGCTCAGCCGAGTCCATCTTCGGCAGCTCAGCTGAGCCCTTCATCTGTGGGGGCAGATTCACCTTTTTCTGATCCTGTGGAAACTAACCATCGATTTGCGAGGGTTACAATGCGGTGCTCAAATTGCCATGGTCGAATTGTTCATAGGGAGACCAGTGTACCCCTAATAACAACAAAATAGACCAGCACATTTGTCCTACCAGCTAATATTCCCATTCTTCCTTTCCTCTGTCCCTGCATGAACACAACGGCTCTTTTAAGAGCCAACCTTACCTCTCAACTTTTTTTAATTTTTTCTTAAAAACTTTTTTTTTTTTTTTTTACCGTACGCGTACGGTAAGCGTATATTTTTTTTTTTTTTTTTAAAAACACTAAAAAACAATTACCACATTACAAGGTCTTTGAGGGATTAATAACGAAATACTGAAAATTTGTTTGAGGAGAAGTGGAAGAAAGGGACCATCTAATTTTTGACTTACCTGACCCACCCAACAATTTAATTATCAATTTATATTTAATTGAAATTGCTTGTAAAAAAATTTTTTTTTTCCGAAAATTTTCTTTTTCAATCTGAAAAAAAGAAAAAAGTATTAATATTTAATAAAACATTATATAATACAGTACACGTATTTACATATTTTCCAAAAACAATTTTTTGCCATTTTTTTGCTGTTTTCAGAATATATTGCATTTCACTATTAATCGTGAAAGCAATTGCATTCATCACTTAACAGCGGGCAAAAAAAAAATAACAATCTCAAAGATTGTTTTAAAAAAGCCCAGAATCTCTTTTCACTTAAACATAACATTACAGAAATGCAAAATATTCAAAAAAAATATCATCTAATAACAAAAACTTTTTCTTTAAAATACCGTCTGACAATTTTGTTACAGAAGCATAATCACAAAAATAATACATCTCAAATAACTCCACAATACATCTGGTTACCTTTCGTTTAGGCCAAATGGTAATTTTAAAATTCTTTTTTGATTAATTTTGCAATGGTAATCCAATAAAATTCCAAAATTTAAATTGTACAGATGTTACCGATTTTCTCTACAATTTTGGTTTCCCAAAAAAATAATTAAATAAGTCCACAATACAATTGGTTACCTTTCCTTTAGGCCAAATGGTAATTTTAAAAATCTTTTTTGATTAAATTTCCAATGGTAATCCAATAAAATTCCAAAATTTAAATTGTACAGATGTTACCGATTCTCTCTAAATTTTTGGTTTCCGAAAGATTCATTAGGAATTAAATAAGTCCAAAATACAATTGGTTACCTTTCCTTTAGGCCAAATGGTAATTTGAAAAATCTTTTTATTTGAAAATTCCAATGGTAATCCAATAAAATGGTAAAATTGTTTTGTACAGATCTTGCCAATTCTCTCTAAAATTTAGGTTTCAGGAAGATTAGATAGGAATTTGCTAAATCAAAAGGCAAAAGTTGCTTGAAAATCAATTGGGAATCATTACACAGTGTCCAGCCTTTTTCACATTTAAGATAAACTGTGTCATGTCCTGAAGTTACAGTAGGTCCTTCATGGAAAATTATTGCAACTGTTACAAAAGTTGTTCCTGAAATTGATAATTGCTGTCCTATAAACTTCTTTATTAAAGTATCCAATTTTGAACCATCAGCTCTACATCGTTGCATCATTAAAATTACATACTGTCAGTATTCCTTTAAAATTAACGTTGAAAACATGTCTGATTGACACTCACTGCATTCCATGCTATGATTAGCATCTTTAACTAATTTAGCAAAAGTGACTGTTTTACTCTCTGGCAATGTTAAATAAATAAACCTTTCAGAATCAACATTAGAGCCACATGTATTGAAACAGTTTTCACAACTATGTTCCCATTTATAAGAGAGACCAAACATATTTTCAATGTGTACCCCTTCTTCTTCAAGTACCTGAAGAAAATACATCAAGAATTCCTGTGCGTCTTGCTGTACATTTTGAGAAAACTGTGTTCGTCCTGAACATACATCTAAAAGTTTTCTAATTTCAGTAGCACTTTCTATTTTAGTTTTATCATTACTCAGCTTTTCAAAAAGGAGACTCAACTCAGAACAGAATCTTTTTCTTTGATTTACTATTATCTGCTCTTGCAAACTTTCCAGATAAAATACAACATTCAGCACTACATTAGCGTAGCAGTTGACACCAGAGCTATTTTCAAAAGGACAACCTACAACCTCTTCAACATTTTCCTTTTTCTTTTTGCTTGCAATTACATCACTCTTCTTTTTTTTCTCCTCTCTACATCCTCATTATAGATATTCTCAATTCTCCTTTTTTGAGAAACAACACGTTTTTCCAACACAGGATACTGACCTAAATGAGGAGCATAGGTTCTTCTTAATCTATTATACTCCTTTACACAATTTGCATCAGCACTAACTTTTGAGTCATCAAAGTCTATCATAAATAAACCAGATAATGTTTTCACTCGTGACAAAGCAACATAAGCCATACCTTCTTTGAACACAGTTGAACCAATGTTTACAAAAGCACAATCTACAGTCAATCCTTGAGACTTGTGAATAGTTACAGCATATGCTAGAGAAAACGGAAACTGTTTCCTACGTACATATAAGTCTTTCACAAGCATGAAACGAACTGTACAACGACAAATGTCTATAACTTCTTCTATCTGATCAAATCTTATTTTTAAACATTCAATTCCATCTTTTTTCTGGAAATTAATAAAACCCACAACTCTTCCCATAGCTCCATTCACTAAACCTTTTTCAACATCCAAATTTCTCCTTAAAAATACTCTACAGTTCATGCAAACATATAGATTTTTTTCTAATCCAGCTGTTTTGGAAATGTTCTTCTCTAGTGAATCCAATTTATTTTTCAGTTTGCCTGTTAATGTAATAGTAATTCTTTCATGCTGAATTTTGTCCACTGCTTCCAATTTCCTAATCTCTTCCTTTTCCAATTTCAAAAGTTCCTCATTGAATATTGAGCATTCACGTAGAGTTGGCATTAAGCAGATGACACTTTTCTTTTCTGCAATGTTCTTGTATATTTTCTCTGGAACTATTTCTTCCTTTGGGAATAAATTATGTAGCAACCGACTCTGTAATGCTTTCGTGCCAGCTTCAGTGAGTAGTCCAATTCTGATATCTTTCAGAATACTTCCATATTCTTCATCATTTGCTTGCCTCATATTAGTAGTAAGTTCCTTGTACTCAAAGAAGGACCAAATATTTGCATTACCAATGCTTCCCAATGACTTCTTTGTGTCTTCATGTGTCACAGTATTAAACACTGGTTGTCCTTTAACTGGAGTAAGCTGTAGAAGATCCCCAAAAACTATGACATGTTTTCCACCAAGTAACACGTCATAGTCTGTCCTTAGAATTTGCTGCATTCTTAAATGCACAAAGGCAAGCATTAAGTTTGACCTCCATGCTCACCTCATCAATAATGAGAACTTGCATCTTCTTCAATACTCTTGAAACTTCCAAGCATGCTTCTCCAGTTAGCTTGTGGTATTGTATTTTGTTCTCATGCTCCACTGGTAACATTAGCAAACGATGTAAGGTGATTCCTTTTATGTTATATGCTGCTAACCCAGTTGGAGCAGTAACCACACAAGACAAAGTTGAATCTGTTTTTTGCTGTAGGTAGCTTCTGATGACTTTTATTAAGAAACTTTTTCCAGTTCCAGCTTGTCCGCTTACATACATCCTGATTGGTTGAAATGATGTGCATGAGCACTCTTTTTTTTCATGTAGTAATCCGTGATCAATTTTGTTTCTGATCTCTTCATAAATTTGTTGCTGCTCTTCATTCAGTTGTCTTTCCAAATTTGGTAAGTCTATAAATTCTTCTTGAGCTTGATTCATAGCCGTTTCCACTTCAGTCATTGCTATTGCAGCTTCATTTTCAACGATAGGTTGTCCTAGGGGATCTTGACTGAGTGTTCCAGAACTTTGGCTGTCTTGAGAACTGTCTCTAGCTACTTCAGCTGCAATTGTAGTTTCCTGTTCAATTTCTTCATTTAACATTTGCACATAATTTGTGAAAGTACTGCATTCTATGCTGTCTTTGCAAGCATTAAAGGAATCTTCATAGCTTTGAAATTCTCCCAGTAGTTCGTCCTCTGAACGCCATGGTTTAAACAGCTGTAAAAGAGCCAAGTAGTAAAATTCCTTTTTGTCAGTAGTGTCGCAACTAAGCTTCCGGTGATTTATCAAACTTCCTTTTGTTTGCTTCACCAAACATCCTTCCTCACCAATGACTTTATATTTTCCATTGTTGATGTCTTCTGCGGCTTTCCGTGAATAAATGTAGTTCTGCAGCACTTCATAGAGACACAGGTTCTCTAGATGAACACTTCTCTTTGGGTAATATGTGTCCAACATGTTTGATTTCAAAATATCTGTACTTTCTGGGTCATTCTCGGCCAAATATTCAATTTCTCCAACAGATTTCAGTACCCGATTTCTCATTGCTGCAAGGCCTAAACTTGCCCAAATTATTCTTCTTGATTTTGAGTAGAGACTTGCAGAAGATAACCTATCTGAACATTCGTAGGATCCAATTTCTCGATGCGATAACATCTTTAAACTGAAACTGTACAGCTTCTTACTGACAGTCTTCTCGTGAGAAATCTCTTCCCACATTTCTTTCAATTCAGTTTTTTCTGATTTCGTAATGTAAGACGTTACATATCGAGCAACAGCAATGGAATTGTCAGCTACATACTGTATATTCATGTTAGCATTCCACATGGATAAAATGACTGGGTTGTAGTCATTTATATTTTTTGATTCTTCTTTTCTTTTTAGGTTGTAGGTATTCTTAGGTGATTTTCTTGTAATAGTATGTCTCACAGCTGACATAAAACTGTTTACTCTTCCTTTTGAAAGAACAGGTCTAGGAAATCCAAATCGACATTTAGTGTAGAATTTATCTTTCGTCTTGTACTTCCGTCGACAGTATTTTCCACACCGATGACTTTGGAAACGTAAAACTTGCTCTTTTAACTTTTACTCTTCTGTGCTTTTTGGTATAGCACATGTTGCATATTCTTCAATAAAAGATAACACTGCTTCATCAGTATCTGTTCCAAACTTTTGGGCATCCTTGATCCACAACAGCATATGAATATGAGGAGCACCTCTTGCCTGGTACTCTTTTCTCCAAAAGAAATCCACAACTTCTCCAAGAGGTGGATTTTTTTTATTGCAGATGAAGGATATCATAGCCTCAAATCTATGATTGAAATATCTGCAAACATTAACTGGATCCAATGAACACAGTTCTCCTCCTGTCTTGTATTCGATGTTTTTAATGTTTGAATTTGCCTCTCGTAGAAAATCCAGTAAATCATCCCAAGCGTACTCAGCACAGCTTAGGGTAAGGAACCATGTTGGTGTTCCTCAATTCCGTAACATGCATTTTAATTCACCATGGAGTCGGTACCAATATTCATTTGTCCCACGCTGACAAGCCATCAGATTGATCAGTTGTGTTTCCAAATGATCATCTCGGTACTGCACTTTCTCCATAAAATCCTTAGCAGACACATTTTGTAAATGTACTCCACTTTTTAAAATGTGATTTACTGCATAAGACAATGCAGACAAGTCGCTTTCAAATAAAAGATGGAACAAATAAGGAATACTTTGTCGAAATCTTGGATCTTCTGCATATAGTCTTGTAGTACGATACTCAGAAGCTGGAATCTGTTCTGGACGTTCATCGTATCGTCCTCCTTTTCCTGTAGGAAACAGCTGGGGAAAACATCGAGCTTCCAAGCTCTCCTCCCATACACTCACGGGAGTTCCTTTTGCTTTCTTCATCTGAAACAGATCAATAGTGTCTCCCATAACTTCTTTTGAATGAAGAGGATGTATGCTAAAATGTTCATAAATTTCTTCTTCCTTTGACTTGTCCACTTTTTCAATTTGTCCAGTTGGTGTTTCTGTGTCTTCTTGTAAATCTTCTTCTTCTTCTTCTATATAAATTGGTTCATACCATTTGTTATTCCTTTTCAAATACAAATTTGCTCTTTGTACTTTCCGTACATCTACCAGCTCCTGCCAAATCTTCTTATTCTTTGTAGGTACACCATTAACCAGAATAACTAATGGTTCAGTTTCCAAAGTATCTGCATCAATAGTTTCCATATTTTTTTTCAAATCCAAGGGCAAATACACCACTCTACCTTTTAAACCTCTCAGTAAATCTGAAGGAGGTAATTTACCAGTTTTGGGCTCCATACGTACTATGGTCAGGAACGGATGAACACATTGAATAAGTATAGACTCATATGTATTTAATTCAGAAAGTTCAGCAGGAATAGCATCCAATTCTAAATTATTATGTACAGCTCTGGTCGGCATTCTATTTTCTTCTAACTTATTATAACAGTATTTACAAATACGCTGATCTTCACCCAAATCAAAACAATTTTCAAGAAATATATATGTGGCAAAATCCTTCCACTTATAATTATCTTCATTTTCACTTTTTCTGTAGAGATCAACATTCCTGGTTTGTTTTTTATAATGAGTTCTGCGGCAACAAATACAAGTAATATTTGGTCTTTCATTAGAGATTATTGCAAATTTTGTTATGTGATCAATAAATTTCTTACTTACAGAGGGTTCTACGTTCTCTTCCACTTCTTCCTCATTTACTGTGTCCTTTTCTGCACTTTCTTGTTCTGGACCAAAGTAACAAAACTGAATTTCATCAGTAACCTTCTCTACATCTGATACCGATCCACGGAACATCGCCCTATTCAATTCATCTAACTTTATTGCTGGACTTTTAGCAAAATACAATCGTCTCACAAACTTTCTCATTTCAGTATGATGAACAGCCAGCATCCTAAAATGATGAAAAACACTTTTACACACTTTTCTAGATAGACAAGCCAGAGAATGTCCCTGCAAACCAGTATTCTCTCTAACTCTGCATGGATCTAGACTTTGAAGCACCTCAATCTTCTGTTTAACACTTTTTTTACTATATTCTCTTAGAAACTCTCGAAATTTATCAATAGATTCCTGACGCACAGTGCAAATACTACTACAATTCCAAGTATACACTGGGGCTTTAGGACGTCTCCCCATAGCCTCATCCGCCATCACTTGTTCCTCATCTCTTGGAACCATTTTCTCCTTCTCCATTATACAACCATTTTTCACTTCATAAGCACGACCTCTGGTGTCAACTGCATGCAGCAAACTATTACTTTGAAGATAACTCTCTTCATTAAAAAAAGGTTCACTACTTGAACTATGCATCCATTCTCCTAAAAACACTTTACAAAAGTTTGTTCTTTTCACTAGTCTTTTCCTTTTGCTTTGTGATTTCAGTACATTGACCATTTTATCTAATGTACGCATCCTGTTCAAAATTAAAATGAATAGTTTCCTTTTTAATTCTAATGCCTTTGCTACAATTTCTTTTTTTCTCTTATAAATTTTAGCTTTTTTCTTATATTTCTTCACATCCTTTATTAAATTGGACATAACTTCTCTGAAACATTTTTCTACGAATCTCTTTAAACGTTGTTTTTCTTTTTAAGTTAATCTTTATTGTTTCTGAAGGTATATTTGCATTAACTAAATGCTCAATTCTTTCCTGTTGTTTTCTATTTAAAACATTCTTTCCAGTACAGACATTTTGTACATTTTTCCTTTTTTTGAAGATATTGTTTAAAAAATCTTTTTTCTGCTTACCAGAAGACTTTCTCTTTTTTCCAACATGAGCATCTCCAACTAACTTAGGTCCTCCAGTTGTCTTCAAATATAGATTTTTTTGTGGTTTTTCCTTAGTCTGGATTTTGTAAGCATCTTAAATTTTGTTCACTGCTCTTCATCAATATCTGAAAAAAACTAAAATAAAAATCCTTTATTTTATTTAAATATATTACTATATTTTTTATGATCTTTTCAAAACTTAAAATACTATGTACCCCTTTCCTACAAGTGAAAATCACAATAACACCATCACAAATTAAATATCTAAAAACAATTCCTCTTTGCACACAGAGTCATGGTTTGATATTAGTCAGAAAACGAAATTTCTTTGCCAATTTGAAACCACACTTACTACTCTTTTTTTGGCAAGTGATAAGTACTTTTACAGTCTGACACATTTTGAATCCACTTTTCAGATTCTGAAAACAGCACATGTCCAAACAGCTTTTTGAGACCAGGAACATGTGTAACCTGGGTGAATGACTACACTCCAGCAAGGGCAACCAGCCTTAGTGATGCTGAATGTATTTGCATTACTGACTTCAACCTCAAACCCCACTCGGTTGTGAATTCTATGCATGATTCTACAGGATAAGCAGCTGGGTGTGTGCTAAGAGTCTGCTTCTGCAGAAAAATAGCTGCCCCTTTCCTACTAATGCAAATGTAAAATTACCAGAGTAATACGCAATAAATCTCTGTCTATAATTCCTCTTTGCACACAGAGTCATGGTTTGATATTAGTCAGAAAACGAAATTTCTTTGCCAATTTGAAACCACACTTACTACTCTTTTTTTGGCAAGTGATAAGTACTTTTACAGTCTGACACATTTTGAATCCACTTTTCAGATTCTGAAAACAGCACATGTCCAAACAGCTTTTTCAGACCAGGAACATGTGTAACCTGGGTGAATGACTACACTCCAGCAAGGGCAACCAGCCTTAGTGAAGCTGAATGTATTTGCATTACTGACTGCAACCTCAAACCCCACTCGGTTGTGAATACTATGCATGATTCTACAGGATAAGCAGCTGGGTGTATGCTAAGAGTCTGCTTCTGCAGAAAAATAGCTGCCCCTTTCCTACTAATGCAAATGTAAAATTACCAGAGTAATACGCAATAAATCTCTGTCTATAATTCCTCTTTGCACACAGAGTCATGGTTTGATATTAGTCAGAAAACGAAATTTCTTTGCCAATTTGAAAGCACACTTACTACTCTTTTTTTGACAAGTGATAAGTACTTTTACAGTCTGACACATTTTCAATCCACTTTTCAGATTCTGAAAACAGCACATGTCCAAACAACTTTTTGAGACCAGGAACATGTGTAACCTGGGTGAATGACTACACTCCAGCAAGGGCAACCAGCCTTATTGAAGCTGAATGTATTTGCATTACTGACTGCAACCTCAAACCCCACTCGGTTGTGAATACTATGCATGATTCTACAGGATAAGCAGCTGGGTGTGTGGTAAGAGTCTGCTTCTGCAGAAAAATAGCTGCCCCTTTCCTACTAATGCAAATGTAAAATTACCAGAGTAATATGCAATAAATCTCTGTCTATAATTCCTCTTTGCACACAGAGTCATGGTTTGATATTAGTCAGAAAACGAAATTTCTTTGCCAATTTGAAACCACACTTACTAATCTTTTTTTGACAAGTGATAAGTACTTTTACAGTCTGACACATTTTAAATCCACTTTTCAGATTCTGAAAACAGCACATGTCCAAACAGCTTTTTCAGACCAGGAACATGTGTAACCTGGGTGAATGACTACACTCCAGCAAGGGCAACCAGCCTTATTGAAGCTGAATGTATTTGCATTACTGACTGCAACCTCAAACCCCACTCGGTTGTGAATACTATGCATGATTCTACAGGATAAGCAGCTGGGTGTGTGGTAAGAGTCTGCTTCTGCAGAAAAATAGCTGCCCCTTTCCTACTAATGCAAATGTAAAATTACCAGAGTAATATGCAATAAATCTCTGTCTATAATTCCTCTTTGCACACAGAGTCATGGTTTGATATTAGTCAGAAAACGAAATTTCTTTGCCAATTTGAAAGCACACTTACTACTCTTTTTTTGACAAGTGATAAGTACTTTTACAGTCTGACACATTTTCAATCCACTTTTCAGATTCTGAAAACAGCACATGTCCAAACAGCTTTTTGAGACCAGGAACATGTGTAACCTGGGTGAATGACTACACTCCAGCAAGGGCAACCAGCCTTAGTGATGCTGAATGTATTTGCATTACTGACTGCAACCTCAAACCCTAAAAGTATTCCTCATTTATACCAGTACACCTTAATTTATGGTAAAAACATAGTCCATAATATTTTACATGTTCCTTACATTTAAATTTCTCCCAAAACACAAAATGATAAACACAACTTCAACAAAAGGAATCCCAATTCTATTATTAATTTCTTAATTTACCACATACATCCCCTCTCAAACTCATAACTCACCTTTAAAATTAGTTAGTTGTGAAAGAAATGTGGCACTCAAACAGCAGATTATCAGAGCCAGGATCTCTGTTCTGTACACCTCTCTCCTCTCAGCAAAACCAGATAATGGCAATGTTTCCCTCTCTTTTTCCACACATATACATGTTAATTTCAAATCTCAGTGCTTCCCCCTTTTTTTCAAATGTAATCACACATTTCTATTGGTTGAAAACCAACCCTTTTCCAAAAGTACCCTTCCCCCAACTTGACTTCTGCCTAGTACCCTTCCCCCAACTTGACTTCTGCCTGCTACCATAGCAACAGCTCATGGAACACTGCTTTGTGAAGTCAGGTCAGAAGTTCACCACACAATGTTTCATTTTCAAAGAGCAAGAGTGCTTGACTTTTCTAACCTAACAGCAAATCCATAGTAATGTTCTTTGGTAACACATTTTTCTGTACCAATACAAAACATGCTTCTATAAATTGACACGTACAGCCTAGTTTTTAGTGTAGAATGGTATGAAACAGCCAATGAGTTCTTTTTATTTTAAAAAAATATGTATGCCTCCATTTCCAAACTGTCTTTCATTTCTTTTTCCCTTTCTACTGAAATACACCTCCTGAGTGCATCCAGATCTCCTTTGAAGATGTTCACAGTGTGGATTGTAGGGCACAGCTATGTCTTCTGGAGTGAAAAGTATGCAGAGAAAACAGGTATGGTGAGAGACCTTGCTTTGCCAAATGTAGACATTAAATGGATTGGTCAGAGAGGGTTAAAGTGGCACCAATTGATGCCATTGGTGAAATCCTTCATGCAAATCCAACACCCTGACCTCATAATAGTGCACTGTGGTGGCAATGACCTAGGCACTTTGACTGGGGTAGGTCTGGAAATGCTTATGAAGGAGACCTTTGCACAACTGTTTTCACCTTTCCCTAAAACTGCCTTTGTGTATTCTAACATATGCCAAAGGCAAAAATGGAACTGGTCCAATCATTTTTGTCCGCAGATTGACAAAGCAAGAAAGCACGTCAACAAATCTGTTTCTGCTTTCCTCCGAGACTATGGTATGGGTTCCATTTACCACAACAACTTGCGTTACGACATGCAAGACATTTATAGAGGAGATGGTGTACACTTCAATGATGAAGGGAACAGAGTCTTCCTCTTGAACCTTAGACTCTGCGTCGGTACTTACTTGTAGGTACCACCAAAAAAATCACTTCAAAAACACAACGGCTCTTTTTAGAGCCCCCTAATATCTAAACACTTAAATCTGAATTTTATTTCTTTTTTTATTTTTTTTTCCTACCGTACGCGTACGGTAAGCTTACGGTAAGCTTACCGTACGCGTACCCCGCGATTTTTTTTTAAAAATTAATAAATTTTTTTTTGTACTTTTGTGTCCTTCTTTGACCCCCTTTCAAATGTTAGGGGGTCTGTAACTCTCTTCCTTGGCCCCTTTTCACGTTATCTCCCTTTTTTTTCTGTGTGAAACACACAAAATGGCGGCCGACACTTCCTGATTTCATCCGATTCGAATGTTTACAGTCATGTGACAACCAATCAGATTTGAGCTCGCGCACGGCACCGTACGCGTACGGTAAGCTTACCGTAAGCGCACGGTAAGCGCACGGAGCGCGATTACAAATATATATATTGATTTAAATGCTATTTTCTCAGGAACTACTGAACAGATTTACACCAGACCTACAAAAAAGGCACTTCCTTGACCTGAGGACTACCTCTCTGCCAAATTACAAGTAATTCTGTTCAGCCGTTCGGGCTGTAGCTGTGTCTAAAGGTCCTATGGAAAAATGCATGGGGAAAACGCGTTTTGGGACCCCCCTTTTTTCTCAGCCCCCGCTTGACGAATCCCCCCGAGACTTTCAGGGTAGGAGCGGAGTGTAGCGCCCCATTAGTTTTGAAAATTTCGCGAGGATTCGTCGACCGGCGCCAAAGTTATTCCAAATAGAATGTTGCGGATTTCCTATGGAAACAGGGTCCTAACTATAACTACCTACTGGCGACCGCCAGTAGGTAATATATATATATATATATGTATTCAAGCTCCAAAGTTGCCCGCAGGCAAGGCCGCACTCCCCAGCAGCTTGTTACGAGCATATTTCTCTAAGCAATTTTCAGGGTAAAGTCAACACTGCGTCCTTCTGTGATTACAGTTCTCGTGTCAACTATAGTAGAGCCTGACGCGTTTCTGGGCTTCCGCCCTCTTCAAAAGCTCGACATGAGATTGTTGCGGTGGACACGCCCACACCTTTTATAATTAACCGCCCTCAGATGAGCTTTGCTAGGTGAATCCTTGCAATGTCTTATGGGAAAGGTGGTTCGTGTCAGCCACATTGATTTTACTGTGGTGATGCCCTGGATGGGCCCGAAGGAACGGGTGAGACATAGATCCCCTGCTGTTGGTCCGTGGCCCCCTTTGATATGGGGTGGTGCGATCCTTTACGGCCGGGCCGCCGCATAAACATTCAAGCTCCAAAGTTGCCCGCAGGCAAGGCCGCACTCCCCAGCAGCTTGTTACGAGCATATTTCTCGAAGCAATTTTCAGGGTAAAGTCAACACTGCGTCCTTCTGTGATTACAGTTCTCGTGTCAACAATAGTAGAGCCTGATGCGTTTCTGGGCTTCCGCCCTCTTCAGAGGCTCGACATGAGATTGTTGCCATGGACACGCCCACACCTTTTGATTCACCTACGCAAAGCCCATCTGAGGGCGGTTAATTATAAAAGGTGTGGGCGTGTCTACTGCAACAATCTCATGTCGAGCCTCTGAAGAGGGCGGAAGCCCAGAAACGCGTCAGGCTCTACTATCGTTGACACGAGAACTGTAATCACAGAAGGACGGAGTGTTGACTTATACTCTGAAATTTGCTTCGAGAAATATGCTCGTAACAAGCTGCTGGGGAGTGCGACCTTGCCTGCGGGCAACTTTGGAGCTTGAATATTTTGCGGCGGTCCGGCCGTAAAGGATCGCACCACCCCATATCTAAGGGGGCCATGATGGACCAGCAGCAGGGGATTTATGTCTTACCCGTTCCTTCGGGCCCATCCAGGGCATCACAACAGTAGAATCAATGTGGCTGACACGTACCACCTTTCCCATAAGACATTGCAAGGATTCACCCAAGCAAAGCCCATCTGAGGGCGGTTAATTATAAAAGGTGTGGGCGTGTCTACTGCAACAATCTCATGTCGAGCCTCTGAAGAGGGCGGAAGCCCAGAAACGCGTCAGGCTCTACTATCGTTGACACGAGAACTGTAATCACAGAAGGACTGAGTGTTGACTTATACTCTGAAATTTGCTTCGAGAAATATGCTCGTAACAAGCTGCTGGGGAGTGCGACCTTGCCTGCGGGAAACTTTGGAGCTTGAATATTTTGCGGCGGCCCGGCCGTAAAGGATCGCACCACCCCATATCTAAGGGGGCCATGATGGACCAGCAGCAGGGGATTTATGTCTTACCCGTTCCTTCGGGCCCATCCAGGGCATCACAACAGTAGAATCAATGTGGCTGACACGTACCACCTTTCCCATAAGACATTGCAAGGATTCACCTAAGCAAAGCCCATCTGAGGGAGGTTAATTATAAAAGGTGTGGGCGTGTCTACTGCAACAATCTCATGTCGAGCCTCTGAAGAGGGCGGAAGCCCAGAAACGCGTCAGGCTCTACTATCGTTGACACGAGAACTGTAATCACAGAAGGACGGAGTGTTGACTTATACTCTGAAATTTGCTTCGAGAAATATGCTCGTAACAAGCTGCTGGGGAGTGCGACCTTGCCTGCGGGCAACTTTGGAGCTTGAATATATATATATATATATATATATATATATTATATATATAGATTAGGTTTAGCACAAGACCAGATAACGTTTAAACGGCCCACAATACTTATTAAACAAAGAGTTCTTGGTTTTAGCATAGTTTTGAAGTTCTGTGCGCTTCGTTCCTGTTCGTACGCTTAGTACACGGTAAAAACTACTTGGGAACGGGTCTCACACGCACTGTAGGTGCGTCGGGATGAAGCGTACACCCTACGATGCGAACAGACACAGTACCTTTACTTGGTGAGTTTGTCACGGATGCTGCGCTGGCATCAAGCGCGATGTACGGTGCGTTGTCCTCCTGGTGCGATGCGTACTACGGTACGTTAGACCTTGGGCGTGCAGGCCTTCAAGGGACGGTGCGTAGGTACGGTGCGTTCAAAGTTCGTTGCGGCGTTCGTGCCGTACCATGAGATCGGCAATCTTGATTCGAAGTGCTGGATACAAGCGAACAGTACGCTCCGCACAGGGGAGACGTACGCAACTACCGTATGCACCGCAGCCTTTCCAAAGCAGGGGAAAAGAGCGTACGCCGGCAGTACGGTTCGTAGGGGATAGTAGCAAGTACGGTTCACAGTCCTTCCGTTACGGTGCGAGCTACGGCTCGTAGAGGGGCCTTAGTCACGTGGTTCGGGCCGGACAACGGGATACCAGCTTTCAGGGGGTACGCTGCGATCAGCGAGACGTACGCAGCAGTTCGAGTCGAAGATGCGGGGAAAACGGTCCGTTTTCCAAGGCGATCTCACGGCGGTGAAGTCCACTGGTCCTGGGACTTCGTTCAGGGGGCAAGCTCACTCACAAGCCCTTGGAGATCTCTCAGCACAAGTCAAATAAAAGTTCCTTGAGTCTTTTCTTCCTCTTCTTCAGCAGCAAGGCAACCACTGCAGGCCAATCCCCCAGGTCAGGGACAGTACTCCTCCATGCAGCTTTTCCAGTTCCTTCAGGTCGGACAGAGGTTTCTTCTTGGCAGGACAGGAACTAGTTTCTTAGGAGCAGGGCTCCTACATTTATACCACAAATCCTTTGTTCTCTCAGGCCAGGGGGGCCCTTGCCTAGTTCAGTCCAGTTCTGGAGCACTTTGTTGATGCCATGCAGGCTTCTTCTTTCAGGGTGCAGGGCAGAGCCATCAGACACTCCACAGGGGGCGGAGCCAGCATTGTGGTGGCAGAGCACATCCCTATTCAGAGTCGAGGTGTACTCCTCCCACCCATCTACAGGTCAATCTTGCTATTCACCACCAGGCTACCTAGCCCTGCCCATCTGGGTTTCCCCAGCCCTGTCACTCAGACAAGCCAGACAGCAGATACACATCACGCAGAGGCGGGCTGAAATGGTTAGGCAAGCAAAGGCCAACTTTCTAAAAGTGGCATTTGCAAACGCAGAATATTAAAATAAACCTTATTAAAAGATGTACCTTATGATTCTGAGTTCAGGCATACTAAACTTGATTTTCTACCATGTTCCCTGGGTCTGTTAGGATCATAGGATGTAACAATCTTAACAGCCCATTCTGGCCTATGAGAACAGGGTAGCCTTACAATAGTGAAAAACGAAAATGGCTGTAATTCACTATTAGGACATGCCACACACATCAGAGCTTGTCCTACCTTATGCTACAATGCACCCTGCCCTTGGGCCTACCATAGGGGTGACTAACATGAAGTTAAGGGAAGGTTTAGGGACTGGCAAGTGGGTGCAATTGCCAGTTAGCATGTCAGTACCAGACTGCACGCAGGTTCTGCAATGGCAGACCTAGACACATTTTACCAGGCCGCTTCTATGGGTGGCACAACCAGTGCTGCAAGCCCATCAGCGGCATTTGTATTTACACGCCCTGGCACTCCTGGTGCACTTTACTGGGGTCTAATAGTAAACCAAATAAGCCAATCATGGAATCCAACCAACATATACATTTTACAATGGGGAGAGCATATGCACTTTAGCACGGAACAGCAGTGGTAAAGTGCCCAGAGTCATACAACAGCCAACAACAGGTCAGAAAAAATGCAGGAGGAAGGCAAAAAGTTTAGGGATGACCCTGCAAAAAGGGCCAAGTCCAACAGGCCCGCTCATAGAAAGGAGCTGCCGGCCAGAGTATCCCGCCCAGCCCTCACTCACCGGGCCTCATCATGCAGCAACGTCTACGCTTTCTCCCCTGCCGGCAGAACTTCGGTTGCCGGGCTCGGACGGACACAGCGCTGCTGCCTCCTCTCCTGGTCGCGCTGAGGCTGCCCCGGCCAGACTCCGCTTCCGTCTTGCGGCCCGCCCCCTGAGGGTTGCCTGATTTCCAGTTTAGCCCGGGTCGCGGCGGTGAATTCCATGGCAGAGATGCAGGGTGGGCACCCGCTTTCCTTAAGTAAGCAGGGAGTGAGGTGGGCACCCGCTCTCTATTTCTCCAAAACCGCGGGGTGGGCACCCGCTAATTAGCACAAATGCGGGGTGGGCACCTGCTATTTAGGACTGCATAAACGCGGGGTAGGCTCCCACTCATTGGCCAATGCGGGGTGGGCACCCGATTCGCTCTCCTCCCTTGGGGGAATCCCCACGTCGGGATTTCATCGGGGAAACCTGTAGCTTCGCGCTGCGGAGCCCTCGTGCTCCTGTTCCTCTGGGTCAAGTTGAATGGAAGCACTCACAAGATGCTAGACACAGCACAAGCTCCAGCAGTGGCCCCAAAAAGGCCAGAATAAGGAGTCCTTGGTGTGGGGAGGACCACAGCAGAGCGCAACCAGGCAGGCCAGCACGCAGGGACCCCCAGGAAACAGCAGCTGGGTCCTGCGGCAGTTCCTCCTTGCAGAGTGTCCCTCCCCCCCCAAAGTAAGAACAAGCACAGCAGAACACCTTCATGGGGTCACAGCCCCTTCATTTATACCACTTTTCCCCTTTGTGTCACAGCACAGGGTTTAGGAATACCAGTTAGAACTGGTATAGGGGAGCTTTGGAGCTCAGCTCCTCTCTCCTTTGTCAGGTGGGGGCTCAGGAATCTGACGCACCACAGGGGCGGAACCAGCATTGTGGAGGGAAGGCACAGCCCTATTCAGGTCCCAGGTGCGACTCCTCCCTCCCATCTAGATGCAGATCTCTCTAATCACCACTGGGCTGACTCACCCTGGCTCCTGGAATTCTCCACACCATCCAGCACCTGTCAATCACAAGCCAGGCATGCACTCCACATCAGGCAGGCGGACACACAGCACACAGAAATGCCAACTTCTAAAAGTTGCACTTCTCCACCAGTCACAATAAATCTGTGCACACCATCGCGCAGCATTTATTCTCACGAGTTCTCACATACTAAACTCGGCCCTGCACTCCTCTCACACTAGGAATTACCATGGACACACATATCCCCATGCATTCCTATGGGATGGCAGGCCAATCTGACCACACGCACTCAGAGAGCGCACGCACTTTACACTGGACCACCAATACCAGGTCACAGGAAAGGCAAAAAGTTTAGGGGTGAACCTGCCAAAAGGGCCAAGTCCAACAGTTATAATGCATTTAAGAGTATATGGTCAGGCTGCACTACCAACAGCATCAGAGAAGGGTCTCCGAACGCTGCAGAGGGGCTCTGCTCATGCAGGGGCACCCTCTCACATAGGAACCAAGCACCCTGCCTTCAGGATTGATAAGGCCTGCCATAGGAGTGACTTATAGGTTTATATGTGGGTATATGGTGAGATATAGTGAACTTATATCTCAGTAAGGCGTGCATGCACCACCTTACCCAGGCTGCAGTAGCAGACCTCTGGTGTCATTTTGGGTGGCTTTCCAGGGGTGGCATAATACACGCTTCAGCCCCTGGTAGGCCTCTAGGGTACCTATGCCCTGGGTACATAGTATACCATATACTGGGGGCTTACAAGGCCAGCTCAGTTCCAGTCTGAATTGTACCTGGAATCATTTTAGAAAGGAAGCAGCTAGGCTGGGGCCCTGATTAGCAGGGTCCCAGCCAGACTAAACTTGAAGAACAGTGAAACACCAGCAAAAGTGGTGGTTAACATGTGAAGCAGATCCTACTCTCCTACACAACCCCCCCCCCCCCAACGCAGGGACAATAAACTAACCTTGACCAGTTGAGTCTTCATGTTCTAAGTGGAAATATCTGGAAAGTCCATCTGCATTGGCATGGTTACTCCCAGGTCTATGTTTCCCTGTAGAGTCCATCCTCTGTAGGGAAATGGACCACCTGAGCAATTTGGGATTTTCACCCTTCATCTGTTTTAGCCAGAACAGGGGCTTATGGTCTGTCTGAACAATGAAGTGAGTACCAAATAAATATGGCCTCAACTTCTTCAGAGCCCAAACCACAGCAAAGGCCTCCCTCTCAATGGCTGACCAACGTTTCTCTCTGGAGGTCAACCTTCTGCTTATGAAAGCTACTGGTTGATCCTGACCTTCATCATTCAACTGTGACAGTACAGCCCCTACCCCCAACTCAGATGCATCTGTTTGGACAATGAACTTTTTGGAGTAGTCAGGACTTTGCAGAATGGGAGCAGTGCACATGGCCTGCTTCAGGTCATCAAATGCCTTTTGACAGCTAGCTGTCCACTGAATTGTTTGGGCATTTTCCTAGAGGTTAAGTCATTCAGGGGTGTCACTATTGATCCATACCCCTTGACAAATCTTCTATAGTACAAAGTCAGGCCTAAGAAGGCTCTCACCTGAGTCTGTGTAGTTGGAGCAATCCAGTCCATTATGGTCTGGATTTTGCTCTGCAATGGTTGAACCTGGCCTCCACCTACAAGCTGGCCCAGGTACACAACCGGACTCTGCCCTATCTGCCACTTAGTAGCCTTGATAGTTAGGCCTGCTTTTTGCAGGGCCTCCAAAACATTCCTCAGGTGGACCAGGTGATCCTCCCAGGTGGAGCTAAAGACAGCAATATCATCTAGATATGTTGCACTATAGTCTTCCAGGCCTGTAAGGACTTGATTCACCAACCTTTGGAAAGTGGCAGGTGCATTCCTCAAACCAAAGGGCATTATCACAAATTGATAGTGCCCACTAGGGGTAGAAAATGCTGTATTTGGCTTTGCATCATCAGCTAGTCTGATCTACCAGTAGCCAGCTGTCAGGTCAAATGTGCTTCAAACCTTGGCTGAGGCCAAAGTGTCTATTAGCTCATCTGCCCTGGGGATGGGATGGGCATCAGTCCTAGTGACTGCATAGAGACCCCTGTAGTCTACACAAAACCTCATCTCTCTCTTGCCATCTGTGGTGTGAGGTTTAGGTACCAGGACTACTGGACTAGCCCAAGGGCTAACTGAGGGTTCAATCACTCCCAAATCCAACATCTTTTGGACTTCTGTCCTTATACAGTCCCTGATATGGTCAGGTTGCCTGTAGATCTTATTCTTAACCGGCAGACTGTCCCCAGTGTCCACTTCATGAGTGCACCAGGTGGTCTGACTTGGAGTCAGAGAAAGCATATGTCTGAACTGACTGAGAAGCATTCTGCAGTCACTTTTCTGCTGTGCAGTGAGGCTGCCTGCCAAGGCTACACCATCAACTGACCCATCATCTGGGTTCTGAAAAAGCAGTTCATGGAGTGGGTCACTCTCTTCCTCCTGTCTGCCCTGTAAACATATGGTTTTATTCTGTTGACATGAAGTACCCTGTGGGGACTCCTAGGGGTTCCAAGGTCTACCAAGAAGGTAACCTCCCCTTTCTGTTCAACAATTGTATGGGGGCCACTCCATTTGTCCTAGAGGGCTGCTGGGGCCACAGGCTCCAACACCCACACTTTCTGTCCTCGCTGGTAGACAGTCAGTACAGCCTTTTGGTCATGCCAGTCTTTTTGTAGTTCCTGGCTAGCCTTAAGGTTTTTGGTTGCCTTTTTCATATACTCAGCCATCCTGGAGCGGAGACCAAGTACATAGTCGACTATGTCCTGTTTGGGGGGTTGAGAGGTAACTCCCATCCTTCCTTATTTAGACACAATGGACCCCTGACAGGGTGACCAAACAAAGTGTATGCAAATAAAAGGCAGGGCAAGAGTATGTCCCATCTTCGCCTAAGCTTGATTGGGAGTCCTTTAATCATGCCCTTTAAGGTTTTGTTGAACCTTTCAACTAAACCATTGAATTGTGGGTGATAGGGTGTGGTGAACTTGTAATTCACTCCACACTCCTTCCACATAGCATTCAAGTAGCTAGACATGAAGTTTGCATCCCTGTCAGATACTACCTCCTTAGGAAAGCCTACTCTTGAGAATACACCCAAGAGAGCACTTGCCACCACAGGTGCTGTAGTGGTCCTTAGGGGAATTGCTTCTGGGTACCTGGTGGCATGAACCACCACCACCAGTATAAATATGTGCCCAGATGCTGTCTGAGGATCCATGGGACCAACGATGTCAATCCCAACCCTCTCAAAGTTAACCCCCACCACAGGTAGTGGTATCAGGGGGGCCTTTGTGGTTCCACCTGCTTTGCCACTGGCTTAGCAGGTTACACAGGAGCGACAAAACTCCTTAGTGTCTTCAGACATGTGGGGCCAGTGAAAGTGAGGAACGATTCTGTCCCAAGTCTTGTTCTAGCCCAGGTGTCCTGCTAGGGGAATATCATGGGCTAGTGTCAATAGGAAGCCCCTAAACTTCAGAGGTATAACCAACCTCCTGGATGCACCAGGCTTGGGGTCTCTACACTCTGAATAAAGGAGTACATCATCCCAATAAACATTATGGGTGCCACTAGCATTAACAACAAAACAAAGTAGGGGGAGGTCCAAGGGAATTTTTTTTATAGACCTGCAGGTTGTGTATCCCTCAATTTTAAACACTATAAACACTGAATCAACCCGGGTCTAATGCTGTGTCAGCAAAAAGAAGAAAGCATACCTAACTATTCCGACATCTCTTGTTAATAGAGAACCCTTCTAGGAACAGAACCCATCAATCACAAAGGAGTAGTGTATTTGTCATCATCATTTGGGTCTGTATATCTCGATACAACGCACCAGGTCCTGATGGAACGACCTGGTGACGAGTAAAGAGAAATGGCATACAAGGGTTGCTGTCAGATCTCCAACAATAACAGAAGTATGATAAGCCCTCACGTTTGTGAAAGGGGTTCTAAAAGTGCAGCACTAAATCATAAAGGTGACAATAAAAATGGCTAGTGGAACTCAAAAGTGCTTTAATTGGTAGAGTGCCTCTGCCATCGTTAAAAAGCAAAATGGCAATTTAGCATAAATAGTTTGTCATTATGCTCAATGTCCATAGTAATCTGGTCGACATGTTTCTGCCCATTTAGATCTATATAGTATCAGGGGCATTCTTCAGGACCTTAAATGCTGCTACTATGTGAAAAAGTGTATTCAATTATAATAAAAATTCACAGACAATCCTACCACACCGGTCAACTCTACAGATGTCGAAACCGGATACCTAGGAAAACAAAGAAAGACGGATAAGAAATGCAATCATCCAGGATTTTGTATGAAACAGCAAAGAGACAGTCTTATCAAATGACGTCAGCAGGAGCACATACTAATGCTTCATGCATCTAATAGTGTATCAAATTGCACTTACCCCAAAATTATGGGTGATACCCTCACCTCAACCTGGTCTCTGCTCAGCATTCCCAGCTGCCTCATCAGCAGCTTGCTTTCTGAGGGGTTCAATAGAGGGGCAGGTTTTTGCTCCTGGCTCAGATCAGACCTGGAAGGGCCTCCTGTCCCCAAGGACTCAACCTGGTCCGATTCAAGCTCCTCTGGGACAGTTCCTTCTTCAGGCTCAAGATCATCTCTCTGAGGAGACTGATCAGTATTCTGAGTCAGGTGGGAAGGCACTGCCTTAACCCACCTTCTCCTCCTCTTGAGAGGCACCTGGTCCATTATTCCAGAATCCAGGGCCTGTCCAGCTTTAGACATTTTGGCCTGTGACCTAGTCACAGCAAAGACATGAGCAGGGATCCCTAACATTTCTGCATGTGTCCTGAGCTCCATTTCAGCCAAAGCTGAAGTCTCTAGATCATTACCAAGCAAGCAATGTACTGGTAGGTCTGCACTTATCACAGCCTTCTTAAGGCCAGTTACCCCTCCCCAGGTGAAGTTAACAACTGCCAGAGAATGGTCAGTTCTGACTTTGCTAGCATTGGTCACTTGGTACATTTCACCAAGTATCATCTGCCCAGGATCCACAAGATCTTTTGTCACCATGGTGACACTTGCTCCTGTGTCCCTGAATGCCCGAGCCTCTACTCCATTTATTAAACGCTATTGTCTGTATTTGCCCAGATTACTGGGACTCACAAAGGGGGACATATCCATGCCCCCATCACAGACTAATACAGCCTGAGTTGGAACTGTGATTAGGCCAGAGTCCATCTCAGAACCGAGGGTCAACCCTACTACATTATTTTGAACATTATTTTGAACATTGCCACCACCTACAGTAGCTGTACTAGGGGGAACAGTTGCCTTAAGGGCAATGGTGGCAGGAGTAGATTCTTTGGACTTGGTGCAGTCACTGGTCCAGTGAGTTTTCTGTTTACAGATTTTGCACCAAGGTTTCTTTTAGCCTTTTCCCTTGTTAGACTGTGAATCCCCACCTGAAGAAGATTTTTAGGGGCCTTGTGAAGACTTCTGGTCTTTACCCTTCTCCCCACCCTTATCAAAGTTTTTAGTATCTTGCTTCTTGGGTTCACCACTTTGGATCTTTACTTCCGCCTCACCCTGGTTCTGACCCACTTGTCTGCCTTCTTTCCCAATTCTTGGGGAGAGGTCAGATCTGAGTCTACCAGGTACTGGTGCAACAGCTGATTCTGACAATTATTAAGGATCTGCTCCCTCATAATCAAAATCAAAATGTACAATCCTTGATAGTCATGCTCTTTACTGCCAAGTAACCAACCTTCCAGAGCCGTAGTAGCACAATCTACAAAGTCTACCCAGTCCTGAGTCTGTGCCTTTTGGGTATCCCTGAACTTTAACCTGTATTGCTCATTGGTTAAGCCAAACCCATCAATTAAGGCACTCTTCAGACTGTTGTAATCATCGGACTCCTCTTCTCTAACAGTGAGAAGTTTATCTCTACCTTTGTCTACAAAGGAGAGCCAAAAGATTGCTGCCCACTGCTCCTGGGGGACCCTTTGTACTTTACAGGCCCTTTCCAGTGCAGTTATCCATTTGTGGATGTCATCCCCACTCTGGTAGGGAGGGACAATCTTATTCAGGTTTCTATGGTCATGAGACCTCTCCCTATCTCTAGGGATGTTGCTGCCACCATGGGACTCTAGTCCCAACTTCTTTCTAGCTCTGTAGAGCTCTAGGGCCTCCTTATCTAGGGCTACCTGCTTTCTTCTGATTTCAAGCTGAGCTTCCTCATACTTGAGCAGTCTCTCCCTTCTCTCCTGAGAGGTTTCCCTCCTATGAGAGGAGATTGAGGTCCCTATAGATGAGCTAGAATGGTTAGACTCCACTGAGGGAGATGTTAACCTTCTTGGCCCACCACCAACTCTCCCAGGCGGGACAAAGAGGGGTCCATTTTGGTCCCCTCCATCACTGTCTAGGGGAACTGGATTTTCCAGGTCCAGATCATTGTTATCTGCCTGGCCAGCCTCAGAGGTCAGATCATGGGGAATTTCACCGCTAGGCCTTTCCTCATGTGCTGTCCCACCCACTCTGCCTAGCCCTTCAGATTCTAAAGATCTGCTAAGGTTATCCAGCCTGAGTACCTCTATGAGATGTTGGGTGGTTGTACTTTTGCCTGTCTTCAGTTTCCTAGTTGTACATAATGCTCTCAGTTCCATGAATGGGAGTCTCATCATACTGGGAATCTTGAAGCCCATTGGCTTCTGCCAAGGACCTACTGGTTTCTGGCCTTGAAGACATTACTAGTGTGGTGTGGTGTATTTCACTACCTACTCTAGTGTGGCCTACTAAACTCTCTTGAGTTTTAGAAAGGGTGTGCTATCCCTTAACACACAACTCTAAGTTCAGTAGAACTTACTGTATTCTAACATTGCGCAATAGTATTTGGATTAAACAGGTTAGCGCTTATCTGATAGAGACTTCTAGCTGCAGGGTTCCTTACCTTAGAATTATCCCCAGGCATCACATTGGATCTGGATCTTTTTCATGAGTAGTATTCCTGTGCGCCGGAAGTGATTTTCGCGGTGCCTAAATAGGTGCCACCCAGGTGCCCTGACGTCAGTTCTTTTCTTTCCACACCAGCAAAGATTTAGAAAGTGCTACCCCTAAGTCATTTTTTGACTAGGCTTTCATTGTTTTGTCAAAGTCTTTTTTGAGGTTTGCCTCGTGGTGTGGTGGAGATGTCCTCAAGAAGGACGGCTTCGAGCCTTGCAGCGCCTGCCATCAACAGATGTCGGTGATTGACCAACAACTTGTATGCCTCTGGTGCCTCCAGCAGGATCACAACCTGAAGGCGTGCATTGACTGATACAACATGTATCCGATGGCCTTGAGGGAGCAATCCCTCAAGCTTATGGCAGCTCAATCTACAGTGCGGTGACAAGAGAGGTCCTGGTCGAGAGGAAGATCCCATGAGGGATCATGGAGCCCGAGGTTGTCCCCACACTCTAAGCCATTGAGTCATTCGGGTAAGTCCAAATCCTCCAAGAAGAAAAATAAGTTAAAGCATGCTTCGACTTCACCTCTTCCGTCTGACGATGACACTTGAGTACTGGCTCCGTGGTTGAGTCAGCACCTGGGGTAGCTCGGCTCTTCCCCGATTTTCCAGGGCAACCCCCACTCTTTTGAAAGAGTTTTGTTAGAACTGGGGGTCTCTAGTTGGCAGAGGTAGGAACCTTTGACCAAATAGGGGCCCTTGCTTCTAGTCAGGGTAAGGGGGTACACTTCTAAAATAACCCCTGCTCACCACCTTGGTAGCTTGGCACGAGCAGACAGGCTTATCTCAGAGGCAGTGTGTAAAGCATTTGTGAACACATACAGTAATATAGTGAAAACACTACAAATGGACACCACACCAATTTAGAAAAATAAGTAATCTTTACTAGACTTAACACAAGACCAAACAACAAAAATCCACAATACTGTACTCAAAAATAGACTTTAAAATGGTAGAAAATAGCTTAGTTCAATGTCGATGGTAATTGCGACACTTTACTCTCAAAGTACCTTGGATGCGTCACGCAATACAAACATAAGGGTCGCAGGGAAGGTGATGCGTCGGTTCCTTACCGCAGAGGAGGTGATGCATCGGTTTCTTACCGTGATCCGGTGCGATGCGACAAGATGGCACCTCGATACGATGCGACGATCCGGTGCGATGCGAGAAAATGGCGTCTTGATGCGATGTGACAACGTTGGATGCGATGTGTGCACGCCCGACGGCCGTGCGGCAAACTCTGTAACGTCTGAACTGCGACAGGCCCTGCGACACGCTTCTACTGTGATGCGCTGGCAATCTCTGCAGCGACGACACGCTTCTCCAGTGATGCGACGCGCTTCATCAATGATGCGACTGCGAGCAGCGGCGGCACACTTCTTTGGTGATGCGATGGTAACTTCTGTGGCGCCACGCTTCACCTTGTTGTGTCGTGCTTTCAGCTCCCAGCGACTCGCAGTTTTCTCAGAGGGCCCAAACAACAGTAGGCACCTCTCTGCAGGCAGAATTCCACAGCAAGGGTATTCAGGGGAGCTGGTGGTGAAGTTTTGTATCCCTGATACAAGGCTTCGCTACCAGGAGGCAAGCTCAGTTCAAGCCCTTGGAGATTCTTCTTCAAGATTGCAAAGTACAGACAAAGTTCCTTTTCTCCTTTCCTTGGCAAATAAAGTAACCACTGCAGGCCAGCCCCAACAGCACAGCACAGGGGCAGTCTCCTCTTTCAGCTTGCTTGGTTCTTCTCCTTGGCAAAGGGTCGTCTTGATTCCCAGAAGTGGTCTAAAGTTCTGGAGTCTGGGTACCCACTTTTATACACCAAAATCCTTTGTCTCTGAAGGCAGAGAGTGTGTGTACCTAGTCCAAACCAGTTCTGTGCAGTCCTGGAGCACTTTGTTGACAGGACTCCTTCTTTCCTTTGACCGTGTGGGCCAGGGACATCAGACGCACCACAGGAGGTGGAGCCGGCATTGTGGAAGGCAGGCACAGCCCTATTCAGGCCCAGGTGCAACTCCTCCCACCACTCTACATGTAGATAGGTCTATTCAGCCCTGTGCTGACTCACCCTGTCTCCTAGAATCCCCCAGCCCCTGTCACTCTCAAACCAGACATGGAATATACAACCTAGCAGAGGCAGGCTTGGACAGTTAGGCAAGAAAATACCTACTTTCTAAAAGTGGTATTTTCAAACACAGAATGTTAAAACCAACTTCACTAAAAGATGTATTTTATCATTCTGAGTTCAGGCATACTAAACTCGAATTTCTACCTAGTTCCCTGAGTCAGTTAGGAATATAAGATGTTATAATCAAACTGCCCATTCTGGTCTATGGGGAACAGGTAGCCTTGCAATAGTGAAAAACGAAAATGGCTGTAATTCACTATTAGGACATGCCAAACACACCAGGGCATGTCCTACCTTTCACATATAATGCACCCTGCCCCAAGGCCTACTTTAGGGGTGACTAAAATGTAGAAAAGGGAAGGTTTAGGGACTGGCAAGTGGGTGCACTTGCCAAGTCGACATGGCAGTCACAGACTACACAGAGGCTTTGCAATGGCAGGCCTGAGATACACTTTACAAGCGGCTTCTGTGGGTGGCACAACCAGTGCTGCAAGCCCTGGGCACACATGGTGTACTGTAATAGGGTCTGACAGGAAAATCAATTGAACCAATCATGGAGTCACTAATCCAATCCAATACTTTACAATAGGGAGCACTTGCACTGCGGCACTGAATAGCAGTGGCACAGTGCCCAAAGCATCTAGACCAGCAAAACATACAGCAAAAATACAGGAGGCAACAGCAAAAAATGGAAGGGAGACCCACACCAATGGTGCCAGGTCTAATACTTGTCCCCTCCAGCTGAAATGTGGGAAGAACTACCCACCCCTTTGGAGTTCTCTTCACTAAGGCGGAGGAAAAATCTGGACAGACCATCAGCATTGGCATGTTCTGTACCAGGGCGGTGTTCTACCGTGATATCCATCCCCTGTAGGGAAATGGACCCCCACAACAGCTTTGGATTCTCACCCCTCATCTGCATCAACCATCTGAGGGGCCTGTGGGCTATCTGAACCCGGAAGTGAGTCCCAAACAAGTATGGTCTCAACTTCTTCAGTGCCCAGACCTCAGCAAATGCCTCACGCTCAATTGCACTCCACCTCTTTTCCAGTGGAAGTGACCTTATACTAATAAAGGCTACAGGTTGGTCTAGGCCCTCCTCATTCATCTGTGAAAGAACAGCCCCTACACCATGCTCTGAAGCGTCTGTTTGAACAATAAACTCTTTTGAGAAGTTGGGTGCCAGGAGCACGGGCGCAGTGCACATGGCAGTCTTCAGGGCATCAAACGTTTTGACTTGTCAGTCCAGTTCACTCTTGGGCTGCTTCCTGGAAGTCAGCTCTGTCAAGGGTGCAACAATGTTGCCATACTCCTTGACAAACCTCCTGTAATACCCAGTGAGTCCTAAAAAGGCTCTCACCTCTGTCTGGGTTTTGGGGGGTTCCCAAGCCAGGATGGTCTCAATCTTGGGCTGTAGGGGCGCCACCTGGATGCTCCCAACCTGGAGTACCAAGTACACCACAGAATGTTAAAAACCAACTTCACTAAAAGATGTATTTTATCAATTTGAGTTCAGGCATACTAAACTACCTTTTACATACAATGCACCCTGCCCTGGGACCTACTTTAGGGATGACTAAAATGTAGAGAGGGGAAGGTTTAGGGACTGGCAAGTGGGTGCACTTGCTAAGTCGACATGGCAGTCACAGACTGCACACAGGTTCTGCAATGGCAGGCCTGAGACGCACTTTACAAGCTGCTTCTGTGGGTGGCACAACCAGTGCTGAAAGCCCACCAGCAGCATTTGAGTTACAAGCCCTGGGCACACATGGTGCACTGTACTAGGGTCTGACAGGTAAATCAAATGAACCAATCATAGTCACTAATCCAATACAATACTTTACAATAGGGAGTACTTGCACTGTGGCACTGAATAGCAGTGGCACAGTGCCCAAAGCATCCAGCAAAACATACAGCAAAAATGCAGGAGGCTACAGGAAAAAATGGAAGGGAGACCCACGCCAATGGTGCCAGGTCTAACAAGTTTTATCAGGCCATGCACCACCTCTTTGGGATGCCCATTCCTTTCGGTGGGCGGGAAGGGCCCCTACTGGATCTACAGCTGCATCACCAGTCAAGCCCAAAGGATCCAAAGATGGATCTGAATAGGGTCCGGTTGTACCTCCTCAACCTTCTCCGACGCCAATCCAGAGGCCGACATTACCGGTGCCGCCATCCGTGTCCCGGACTTGGAGTCAGAGGGGCACTGTCTGTCGTCTACTCCGGCACTGACTGAAGCCATGCCTTCCAGGCCAGAGCCTAAGCCCTATTCTTATGGGTTTGGACTCCAGCAGGAATGGGAGGGGTCGTTGAACCCTAAGGATGCTACATTTATGAGGAACAAATGAACCAGTGTGAGGATCTGGGTGAAGCCAGTGGACTGGATATTTCTCCAGAGACTGGTATGCTTTCTCCCCATACCTTAGCTATGAAGGAGGGAACATCCTTCGCAATGGTGGTGTAAAGGCCGGCTGAGATCCTGGACCTTTGCTTTCCCTCAGTTACTCTCAAGACTAATGTCCTGACGGAAGTGCTTCAACCAGGAATGTCACTATCAGACCCACCTTTCCCTTTCAATGAGGCACTTATTGATGTCCTACTTGAGACTTGGACCAAGCCCAACACAGGGGCTCCTGTGAACAAGACGATTGGCCACCACCACTGCCCCTCTCCGGGGACCCAAATTTCCTCACCCAATACCCTACATCGGAGAGCTTGGTGGTCCAAATCTCAATGTTCCATGTAAATCCTGGTACATTCCTTACCGCACCACCGGACGGGGAATGCAAGAGACTGGACAGTCTTGGCAAGGAGATGTTTTCTTCTGCCAACCTGGTGCTGCACTTTGTGACACCACGTGCCTTTTGGGCCACAATTTCCACACCCTTTGGGATATGGTTGCACAGGTGCTGCCAACGGTTTTCCATGGCTGTTGCCAATGGAAGGGATGAAGCTAAGTTCAGCATCCGCTGTGAACTCGGCATCACCGACTTCCTAGGCAGAGTGGTTTTGTTGACTGTGGCTCTGTGACACCATGCCTGGTTGAGGACTAATGGCTTTTCTGGGGATGGCCAGTCCTCACTCATGGACATGCCCATTGATGGCTCCTGTCTCTTCGGAGACCAGGATAATTCGACGCTGGAGCACTTTAAGGACAGCAGGGTACGGCCAGGTCCTTGGGATTTTCTATGTCCCCTTGTAACCCTCAATCCACTATTGTGGCCATGGAGGTGGTGCGCAACCGCATCTTTACCCACACAGCCACCGTGGCGTGCAAGCTTTCCTGCCTCTGTGTGGCCGCAGTTCCTACCGGTCTCATGGGTTGAGTGACCAACGGTCGCGTCAGTCCACCAACCCCCCTGCGACTGGAGCCTCTAAACCCTTCTAGTCTGCCAGCTTACCATCATAGGCACCCTGTGGGCAGCAGGGTTTGCCTCCACCTGCCCCGCTGGCAGTCTATAACATTGGACAGGTGGATTTTGTAGATGGTCCGAAATGGCTACTCTCTCTTTTGGCCAAAGGAGCCATAGAGAAAGTGCCGACACCAGACGTAAATCTTGGTTGCTATTCCTGCTACTTTCTGGTGCCCAAGAAGGATGGAGTCCTTAGTCTTATCCTCGACCTGTGCTCTCTCAGCTTCTTCTTCAAGAAGTAGAAATTCAAGATGCTCACTCTTAGTCAGGTCCTGTCTTACTGGAGGATAGCTTTGGACTTGCAGGTGGCATACTTCGACATTCCTGTCCTGCCTGCTCAAAGGCATTATCTGCAGTTAAGTGTGCCATGAGCATTTCCAGCTAGCTGGGCTCACTTTTGGCCTCACCAGCGCTCCGCGAGTGTCCACCAAGGTGATGGCAGTGGGTGCAGCTCATCTGCCGAGATCACAGGTGCAGTCTTGCCCTATCTCGACCAATGGTTGTTGAAGGCGGGCTCACTCCAGGCTGTCTTCTTCCACCTCCAGACTACAGCGGACCTCATGCATTCACTGGGGTTCACTATCAACGTGCCGAAATCTCTTAAAAGCTCCCTTTCATCTGAACTGGTCTGGACATGGTGCAGTTTTGGGTCTATCCTCCCAAACAGTAAGTCCAGGAAATTCAGGTTATGATACTGATGTTTCAGCCTGTAACCTGGATTTAATTGAGACTGACTCCTGCATCCTGCTTGTGACACATGCCCGTTGGCATATGCGGGCTCTTCAGTGGGACTGAAGTTCCAGTGGGCACAGTATCAGGGGAATATCTCCCACATGGTCCAGATATCAGAGGGAACTGCAAGGGGACTGCAATGGTGGCTTAACAAACCGCGAGTGGGTCAGTGGCAGACCCCTCTCCCTTACCCAACCCCAGACAGTAGTGACAGATGGGTCACTCCTGGAATGGGGCGGCCATCTAGGAGAGATGGAGATCAGAGGCCTCTGGTCTCCGGTGGAATCCTCGCTCCACATCAATCTGTTGGAGATTTGAGCAATCCTATTGGCATTGACAGCCTTTCTGCCCGCCATCCAGGAACGGCTAGTGCAAGTGATCTGAAAGAGACACGTTAGTGATAGATTCCTTGCCTTAGAATATCCCTAGACTGGATCCAGAAAGTTTTGCTAGCAGGGCCCCTGTGCATCAGTAGGTGGCGTCTTGCGGCTCCGCATCCGTCGCTGGCATCGTAAGCGCCGAGATGACATCACTGAAACTACTACAGTGCCACCCATGCGCGCTGACGTCAGTTCTTTTTTTTTCCGCGCCAGCAAGTGCAGATCCGGTTAGAGCACATCCCTTAGTCACTTTTTGACTACCCTTTTTGAGACTTTTGTCTCCTGTACTCCTTGGTGCACCTAGGGATGCCTGGATTTAAGTCTTGTGGGGCCTGCCGTCGCAATATGTCGGTGGTGGACCCCCACGATGTCTGCCTCTACTGCTTGGAGACCGACCACGACTCCCAGGACTGTCGGGCCATGGCCCGAAGGCCTTGAGGGAGCAGCGCCAGAAGCTGCTGGAGGTTCGGCTCTCGTCCCAGCGCCGTTCCAGGTCCAGGGACCATTTTCGGGATCGCTCGCGGGGCCGCAGTCGTCTCTCCTCGGGCTCCAAGTCTTCACCCTCGGATTCGGGTAAGAGACGACT
Source organism: Triturus cristatus (assembly GCF_964204655.1). NCBI lineage: Eukaryota > Metazoa > Chordata > Amphibia > Caudata > Salamandridae > Triturus > Triturus cristatus. The sequence continues at coordinate 1,436,597,327 of NC_140590.1, forward strand.
CAGAAAGAAGTCGAAGAAGCGAATTCGCTCTCCGACGTCCCCCTGTCAGTCCTCGGATGTGGACAAGGGGGACAGGGGTTCTGCCCCTGCGGCTCCTTTGGAGCCTGGGAGTCCCGCAGCCTACATACCTTACCCGGGTCCGTCGGCGACTCCCGAACAGGTGCAAGAATTTCTTGCTACCATGGCCTCGGGCTCCCTCCGGCGCGCCTTCGGGCCAAGCGGTCCTGTGTCCGGATCCTGTTAGGCCGCCGGCGGATCCAGCTTTGGCGCCACAGGATCCTGCGCCATTGGCTCTGGCCCCGGCGCCACAAGGTCCAGCGCTGGTGGCCCCAGCGCCACCTTCGGCTCCGCCCCCGGCACCGCAGTTGGTGCCATTTGTCCCGCCGTTGCCCAGGTTCCAGCACCATTTTGTTCCGGCCTGGGATCCGTATTGGGACGCGGTGCCGTTCCCAGCGCCGTTTGTTTCTTCTCCGGCCCCAGCTCTGCTGCCGTGGTCTGTTCCCCATGCGACAGAGGTGGAGGACGACTGGGAGGGGTCCGAGGACCCTCTTGCCCGTCAGTGTGACTCCGAGCAGGACTGGGTGGACGACCTGGAGGATGCCGGCGACCTCGACGTCTCCTCTGACCCGGGTTTGCCTCTCCCCCGCCTACTATTGAGGGGGGCGCCTCCTACACGATCATGATCTGTCGGGCAGCTGAGGTCCTCAACCTTGATCTCCCTACGGTGGGCCTCAAAACTAATCTCCTCACTGAGGTGCTCCAAACTGCGTCCACTTCGTCAGAGCCCCTGCTCCCCTTTAACGACACCCTCACTGACGTCTTGTTGGGCACTTGGCAGCGGCCAGCCACAGGGGCCCCTGTGGATAAGAATGTCGCCAGGCGTCACCGCCCGGCACCTGGTGACCCCGCTTTTATGACCACTCATCCTACGCCTGAGAGCCTGGTTATCCAGGCCTCGACGTCCTAGAGTGCCTTTCCCACGGCTCCACCGGATAAGGACTTTAAGAAGCTGGAACAGTTCGGTAAGCGGTTGTTTTCTTAGGCCAGCTTAGGGCTGAGGTCAGTGAATGCCGCCTACTTATTGGGCCGCTATTCCCACGCGTGTGGGATACTGTTGCACAGGTGTTGCCTCAGTGTCCTGAGGAGACCCACGCTGTGCTGTCCCAAGCTGTTGCCGAGGGTAAGGATGCGGCTAAGTTCGCCATTCGGTGTGGTTTGGACACCGCGGACTCACTGGGTAGGGTCACTTCTACAACTGTGGCGCTTCGTAGCCACGCCTGGTTGAGATCTACCGGGTTCTCGCCAGATGTCCAAAGCTCGCTCATGAACATGCCCTTTGATGGCACTCGCCTGTTGGCACTGGAGCGTTTTAAGGACTCGCGGGCCACGGCCAAGTCCTTGGGTCTTTCCGCAAAAAGCCCAGCCACTCCTGGGTTTGGTTCCTTTCCTGGCCAAGGCAGAGGGACCCAGGCATGTTCCTTCAGCAAGCCTGTAGAACCAGCCTCAGTGCGGACACGGCTTCCGCAGGGGCGGGTCTGGGAATCAGCGTGGAGGTCAGTTCACCTCCGCCCCCACTGCTTCTACCTCCAAACCTTCCTAATCCGAGCTTTGTGGAGCACCCCACACCGGTGGGTGGCAGGATCCACCACCACCTCCCCCACTGGCGGGATATCACATTGGACAAGTGGGTGTTGCAGATCATCCGCAGAGGTTACTCTCTTCCCTTTCAGTCCTCCCCTCCAGCCATGTCACCTCGGTGCCACTGCATGTCAAGGGGTCACTTGGTACTTCTTCAGCAGGAAGTCATGGCCCTCTTGGTCAAGGGGGCCATCGAGGGCGTTCCTGGGCCAGAAGTAGGGAGTGATTGTTATTCCCACTACTTTCTGGTCCCCAAGAAGGACAAAGGGGGCCTGCGCCCCATCTTGGACCTCCAGAACGTCAATCGCTTCCTCCTGAAGGAGAAGTTCAAAATGCTGACTCTGGCTCAGGACCTGGCTGCCCTCGACCCTGGAGACTGGATGGTAGTGTTGGACTTGCAGGACGCATATTTTCACATCCCCGTCCTACCGGCCCACCGGCGTTACCTGCGGTTCACGGTAGGCCAGGAGCATTTTCAGTTTTGCCGTGCTCCCCTTCGGCCTTACCAGCGCCCCTCAGGTGTTCACGAAGGTGATGGTGGTCGTCGCAGCTCACCTGCGCAGGTCAGTGGTGTCAGTCTTCCCTTAACTCCACGACTGGCTGTTGAAGGTAGTCATCAACCACCTTCAGACTACGGCCGACCTCCTGCATTTGCTGGGGTTCTCCATCAACGTGCCGAAATCGCACCCGAGTCCCTCTCAGAAGCTCCCCTTCATCGGAGCGGTTCTGCTGTTTCGGGTTTATCCTCCCGAGCAGCGATTCCGATCTTTCAGCCTCTGTCCCTCGGTGGAGCGGGGTCACTTCTTCTGGACACAGGCAGCGGACTCACCAGGCGCAGACCACCGGACCGCACACGGGACGCTGACGCTGTGTGTCTCCCTCGACGCCACTCTCCATCGCTGGCCGCAGTTGGGGGGGACTACAGCTCCCGTCATCCTTTGCTCCTCACCTGCCTTCCTTCCGGCCAGCAGCGCGCCCGGAGGCGCTTCATAAACAGCGGCTCCCTCGGTGGAGTGGGGGGCACTTCTTCTAGACACAGGCAGCGGACTCACCAGGCGCAGACCACCAGACCACCGGACTGCACACGGGACGCTGACGCTATGTGTCTCCCTCCACGCCACTCTCCATCGCTCGCCGCAGTTGGGGGGGACTACAGCTCACGTCATCCTTTGCTCCTCACCTGCCTTCCTTCCGGCCAGCAGCGCGCCCGGAGGTGCTTCATAAACAGCGGCTCCCTCGGTGGAGCGGGGGGCACTTCTTCTGGACACAGGCAGCGGACTCACCAGGCGCAGACCACCAGACCGCACACGGGAAGCTGACGCTGTGTGTCTCCCTCGCCGCCACTCTCCATCGCTGGCCGCAGTTGGGGGGGACTACAGCTCCCGTCATCCTTTGCTCCTCACCTGCCTTCCTTCCGGCCAGCAGCGCGCCCGGAGGCGCTTCATAAACAGCAGCTCCCTCCGCGTCGCAGTACGCGTGCGGGCGGCGCCGGGCTGAGCCCGGGCAGAGGGCGGGCCGTCTGTGGCCGTCAGGGGCCACAAGAGGCCGGGCCGGGCCACCCCTCTTGCTAGCTCTCTCTGTACACCTATATGTGAGTAATGCTGGTTGTGACACTGGGGTTATAGAGGATAGACATTATTCCATTCTTCCGAGACTTCACCATCTGATACGATATTTATGCTGGGTCTGTTATATGTGAAAGTAGTGATAAGGGGCGGAGAGGTCTAATACGTTATTATCTCACGTGGGGCATAGTGAATGTGTGGCAGGGGGTGGGCGAATAAAACAACCCACGATAGTTGTACAGGTATTGATTAGCAGTAGGGGGAAGTATGACAGGCAAAACAGTGACACGCTCGACAAGAGCTCAGTGTAGTATTTCCGAGGCTTCTCTGGCACACAAAGATGACATTAGCTCTGTATTCCCTGTTATTATGCAGCCTACTGCCATTGATCGCATGCTCAAAAGAGTGCTAGGGGCATTGTCGAGCGAAATCGAGCGCACAGAGAGGCGCCTGTCTTTAACCCCAGATCCTGATCCTCTTTTAACAATTCAAGATCAGGACCAGGAGGTTGTGTTAATCTCACCCTCTAGTCCCTCAGAAACCAGTGAGAGGGATATTTCATGTGCCCAACCCATTATAACTAGGAATAAGGAGGATCTAGGTCCCACCAAATGCGCTATTCTACACAAAAAGAAGAAATGCGCTCAAAAAAAGCGTAAGAATATAAACAGCTTAATCACCTACACTAATCCACCTAGTAGAAATATTAGTGGGATTGAGCGAGCTACACAGACATCTCTTCAAGCAGATCCCCCAATCTGGTTAACTAAGATCATGTCAGACCTACAGGCCCAGTTAGAAATACTGATCATAAATCAGCTGAAGCCGGTGACAAGTAGGCTGGACAAAATCTTAAGTGAATTAAAGAACAGGGAGACAAAGGGTAGCTCTTTAGGGGGTTTAAGCAATTCCACTAGCACCCTAGAGACTAATCAAGCAATTCAAAGGGCGAATAACTTCAGTGATAGTAGGAACGTACAAATAACATCTGCACAGATCCCTGATGCCCCGGCTCCCCATGGACAAGCGCTCAGTAATCACACCCCTAGTGAGAGAGAACTGCGTCCTAACAATGGCCCAGGTAAACAGAAGTTGGACAAACAGCCCCAACCCCCTGCTGACCCCATATCAAACGCAGTAAACCATGAAGATAGGTCTACTCTAATACACAAGAGACGCCCTACCATAAACCTTCCCCCTGAGGCATGCCCGTTGGTCGTTGTTTTTGCTGGGGTCCCAGAATTAAAAGAGGCCCAGAAAGAATCACACCAGGAGTTAAAAAATAAACTCATTTATTGGCTGACTCAAAACAGACCAATATCTAATAACCAGGACGGGGACATTCTCCTGGTTAGACGAGTGAATTGGATAGGGATTAGACCTAAAAACATCGAAGGAAACTGCATTATTGCTCATTTTAGGGACAGGAGGGTGGTTGAGCATATTTTAAGTCAGGGACCACCTGGATGCATGACGGGCATAAGGCCATTGTCACTTAGCTACTTCTACTTGAGGCAGCAGGCACCAAAAGAGGGACAGCACACTGTATGGAGATGCGTGGAGGGACGAAATCCTAGTTCAAATAGAGGCCCAAATTGTTCACGACAAGTGACAGGGATTTGGGAAGGAGGACACCCATGTTGGGCAAATAGGTTCACCCCACTAAGGTCACTAGACGAGATTAACTGACTATCCATTTCACATTCCCCTCTAGCGCAGGCTGACACGGATCAGACAATACCTGATCGGGTAGATTCGATAGAAGGAACCTTTCCCATACATTGCTTGACCAAAGAAGATGGACAGTCATCACCAGGTGGGGGTGGGCGCAGGATCCTAGCAAGGACCATAGGAGTCCCAGACCCTCTCGCTGGGGGTTGCTCACAAACACCCTTAGGGACAGGAATCATAGCCCCAGAACCAAGACAGCAGGACAGTGATCTGCAGAAACTATCCTCCAGGAAGAAAGGGGGGCGGGCTAACATTACTCAAGGATTGGCAGGGGTAGGGCCCGTTACGATTGAGAAAGAGGGCCTGAAAATTATTTCGTGGAATATAGCAGGTATTGCAGGGAAATTTGACAACAAGGATTGGCGTCAGTATATGGCCCATTTCCATATAATTTGCCTACAAGAAACCTGGGCATTGGATAACACCCACCTTCAAATAGCCGGTCATAAATGTTTTTTCACGCCCGCACAAAAAACCTCCTCAGGTAGGGCCAAGGGTGGTTTGATAATATACATTGACCTAAATATAGAAGGCAAATGGTCTAACGTGGACTGGTTCGCATGGAACATCCAGGCCCTGAGATTCAGGAACAAAGGGTTGGGTCTTGTTTTGTTCAATGTGTACAATACCATTCTCCCGGAAAATGACTCCACTACCATGAGGGAACTGGATGCTAAGCTGAAACAAGAACTCGCTCCCGCCCATGGTGCTTTGGCCCCCTTGATACTAGTAATGGGTGATTTGAACTGTCACTTATGTCCGTGGTTGTTTCCGATCAGTGTTAACTAGTCAAAATGCCCAATAGAAAAAGGCCCCCATTTCAGCCACTCCCCAAGTGGTATCGAGTTGGGTAAGCTCATCCACTCTCATGACCTTGAGCATACAGTTGATATGATCCCACTGGAACCGGATGGCACACTCCCCCCTACTTTTAAAGGGAGAGGGTGCTCGTCCTACATAGATTATATTTTTGTCTCGAGAGGTCTAAAAAATCGGATCATTAAAGTAGGATTTGAGTGGAGTCCGTTTAGCGACCATAACCCTCTGGTTATGGAGCTTCTGTATCAGGGCAAGCAAAAGAACAAGCCTGTTGAGGGCACCATTGAATGTGTGACGGCCCAGGGCAGAAGACTCAAGTGGGCAAAATTAGATGGGGCTAGATTTTACAAGTCCCTGATGGAAAGAGGCAAGTCACTCATTGACGAGTGCTTAGACCTCTTGGTGGTAGGGGTTCGCCTAATAAATGTGTTTGGACAAATAACTAGCTTGGTGGACGGGTTGTTGTTGGCCAAGGCCCCCAAGAAAACTCATTCTAATTCACCGAAATGGTTTGATGGGGGTTGTACAAGCGCTCTGAAGAACCTAAAAATAGCCCTGAGCGGTACACCTAGGGACCAAGTAGAAGTCAAAATATGCAGGTCAATATATAGGAAGGAGCTAAAAAGAAGGAAAGTTACACTGCAGGGGGAAGCATGGGCGGCCTTGAGGGAGGCTTCTGAAAATAGGGATATCACAGAATTCTGGAGATTAATAAATTCCCCTTGTTTTCAAGATAACAACGCCCCTGAGGTCGCAACAAACATCCTCCCGGAACAGTGGATTGTTCACTTTGAGGGCCTGTATAACCACAGGGAGGAGGACACGATAAAGGAGAGGGGGATGAACATCGAGAGAAAGCGGGTGGTACTCTCCCTGGAAGAGATTAGAATGGGCATTGAGGGACTTACCAAAAACAAAGCCCCGGGCCCAGATGGGATCGCCCCAGACCTGTTCCTGAGTCACGTGGATTTATGGGCCCCTATTATAACTAGAGTATTAAATGTAGCCATTACGGTCGGTCTGCCTCGGTCTTGGTCAACGGCCATTATTGTACCCATTTTTAAAAAAGGCAACAAAGATGACCCTCAATGCTACCGCCCTATCTCCTTGATAGATGTCACAGCCAAAATCCTGGGAAGAGTAATGCTGAATCGATTGACCGAGTGGGCCGAGGATAAAAACATCATCTCAGATGCCCAGTACGGGTTCCGGACCGGTAGGTCCACCAGCGATCAATGCCTGAACCTATACATGCTGGTAGCAAAGTACACCAAAACCAGCAACGAAGCCATGTATCTGGGGTTCATGGACTTGGCCGCTGCGTTTGACCATGTCAATAGGAATAAGTTATGGGTAATGATGAACCAACTCGGAATCGATCCTGGGATAATTTGCATACTGAGGGAACTGCATAGAGAAACCTCTCACAGGGTACGTTATAACAAGGATGGGGGACTGACAGAATCCCTCAGCTGTACAAGTGGCGTGAGGCAGGGATGTATTTTAGCCCCTTTTTTTTTTCATTATATATTAATAATTTGGAACAATCTCTTAACAATCTAAATACAGATTGTCCAAGGGTAGGGACATGTACGCAGATGATGCGGTTCTTCTGGCACGAAACCCTAAAAGTCTGCAGATCCTTATTGATGGGTTTGTCAAATTTATGGAGGCAATAGACATGTCTGTCAATCTAAAAAAAATCATATGTAATGACAGCAGGCCACAAGCCACGGATTGGCTCTACTAACAGAATTGGCACCCACACACTTGAAAGGGTGCAAACATTCTCGTATCTAGGTGTGCTCTTTGATGAGTCACTAAAATTCACACCCCTCGTGCAGGAAAGGTGTGGCAAATTGGTGGCATCATCTGGGGCCATTTCTGGTTACGGGAGGAGAGTCGGCCGCTGGTGTCCGGAACAAACAATGAACCTTTATGGCTCAATGTGTTGTCCAAAAACCATGTACGGCTCAGAAGTATGGGGATTTACAAATCTTGACGGACTACAAAGGGAAGAAAACAAAATACTTTGTTCAGTATTGAAAGTCCCTAATTGCACACCAGCTCTCATAGTCCACAAAGAACTAGGAAGACCCTACTTAGAGGATCTGATTAAGTTTAGACCAATCCTGGCTTGGCTTAAAATATGGACGAACCCTGAAGCTGCACTGAGCAGGTTGATTATACAAGATTGCCTTGGCAGAGATAAACATCTGAAAATCCCATGGATCAATTATGTTAGACTAGCCTGGAAAGTATGGGTTACCAAGAGCTGTACTTAAACCCCTCACTGATCACTGCTCAGGATAAGCTTAACCTGAAGAGAATTTTTATGGAATCAAGAGTATCGGGCAGGATTACAATAGAAGGGAGCAAACCTACAGTGAGTACTTACAGTAGGCTTGAAACCACTGCAGGGATGGAACCATATCTCTGTGTCCTCTACAATGCCCAAGAGAGGTTTTTAATGTCACGTTTTAGGCTCAATTTTTTACCTTATTTATTAGCTGATCCTGAGGTTTTAGTAACTCAATTGAGCAGAAGTGTGCCTGCGGCTGCGACAATAGGTCTCCGCAGGACACCCTTCATTTTGTACTTTTATGTCCTATATACTCCATCCCAAGACGTAGAATTTTAAAAGATATTCTGAAAAAGGCAAGGTTCACTCGAGCCAAAGAGGCACTGACCTTTTTTACAAAGGGCTAGTGACCCGTTAACATTATGCGCGGTGATAAGTCTCTTGAAATTTGCACTCAGACTCAGGGTAACTAGAGGCCAGCATTAATTATGAACACTGTAGATTCGCCAACTTGTTAGTCTTAGCAAGCTACTTATAAGGATTGTCTGTGATTAATGAATTATTTGCATGTACATAGATTCATTCAATGTTCTGTATACTGATTTAATACTGTTTTAACTGTATATATGTGTATTCTTTTATGATGGTTTTTAACCACCGAATAAAGAACTATTGAATTGAATTGAAACTGTCTTGAACTTGTAAGATATTACTGAGTATGTCTTCACCATAAGTTAAGGTGTACTGGTATCACCCAGGAATAATGTTTTCTGCCTAGAATCACACCATGAGTCTGTGTGCACACAGGAATTGTTATCAGAGATTTAATTTGTGTTGCTCTTGCTCTGTTAGCCTTGCACTCGCAGGAAGGGGGCAGTTTGTTTTCTTGAACTGTGATGGTTAGCATTCAGCAGAAATCACTTTCTCACAAATGAGAGGCAAATGCTAACACATTTGAAATTAACATGGAACATTTTCCTTCCACTTTTAAAGTTGTTTTTTTATTTTAAGGTAAGGAAGATATTTAAGTGCCTTGAACTTGTAAGATATTATGGAGTATGTCTTCTCTAGAAGTTAAGGTGTACTGGTATCACCCAGGAATACTGTTTTCTTCCTAGAATCACACTATGAGTCTGTGTGCACAAAGGAATTGTTGTCAGAGAATTAATTTGTGTTGGTCTGGTTCTGTAAGAATGGCATTCGTAGGAAAGGTGCAGCTTGTTTTTTAGAACTGTGATGGTTTGTATTCAGTATAACAAAGCTGTTTGGGCATGTGCTATTTTCTGTTTCTGAAAAATATAATGAAAATGTGTCAGACTGTTAGAGTAATTATCAGTTGCTCTACCACAGTAGTAAGTTTGCTTTCAAATTGCAAATCAAATTTCGTTTTATGCCTAGAATCACACCATGAGTCTGTGCGCACACAGGAATTGTTCTCAGTGATTCAATTCGTGTTACTCTGGTTCTTTCAGAATTGCATTCGTAGGAAAGGGGCAGCTTGTTTTATTGAACTGTGATGGCTACCATTGAGCCCAAATTAATATGTCACAAATGAGAGGGCAATGCAAACACATTTGACATCAACATGGTAGATTTTCCTTCCACTCCTGCAATGGGTCATGTAGTTTGTACATGTTCAAAAGTCCAATTAACCCTTACCACCATGTAGTGTTACATACATGTCTCCAATGTTTATGCAGTTGCGCAAGCGTCCATGCAGATCTCTTTTGCACCTGACAGTAGACAGTCTCCAGAAGCACAGTCTTAGCAGAGTGCAAGCTGTTTCTCATGTACAGTCATGCTTACTATTCAGCGCTGTGTCGTGTTTCAGATAGCAGTGAGTAATGCTAATACATTGAACATCACCAAGGCTCATTTCCTTTGCTAGAGTGTAGTACGTCATTCAGGTTGCACATGTTCATGGTCTCAAAAAGCAGTTTGGGCATGTGCTGTTTTCTGTTTCTGAAAAATATAATGAAAATGTGTCAGACTGATACAGTAATTATCACTTGCTCTACCACAGTAGTAAGTGTGCTTTCAAATTGCAAATCAAATTTCGTTTTATGCCTAGAATCACACCATGAGTCTGTGCGCACACAGGAATTGTTCTCAGAGATTCAATTCGTGTTACTCTGGTTCTTTCAGAATTGCATTCGTAGGAAAGGGGAAGCTTGTTTTCTTGAACTGTGATGGCTACCATTGAGCCCAAATTATTATGTCACAAATGAGAGGGCAATGCAAACACATTTGACACCAACATGGTAGATTTTCCTTCTACTCCTGCAATGGGTCATGTAGTTTGTACATGTTCAAAAGTCCAATTAACCCTTACCACACATTTAGTGTTACATACATGTCTCCAATGTTTATGCAGTTGCGCAAGCGTCCATGCAGATCTCTTTTGCACCTGACAGTAGACAGTCTCCAGAAGGACAATCTTAGCAGAGAGCAAGCTGTTTCTCATGTACAGTCATGCTTACTATTCAGCGCTGTGTGGTGTTTCAGATAGCAGTGAGTAACACTAATACATTGAACATCACCAAGGCTCATTTCCTTTGCTAGAGTGTAGTACATCATTCAGGTTGCACATGTTCATGGTCTCAAAAAGCAGTTTGGGCATGTGCTCTTTTCTGTTTCTGAAAAAAATAATGAAAATGTGTCAGACTGTTACAGTAATTATCACTTGCTCTACCACAGTAGTAAGTGTGCTTTAAAATTGCAAATTAAATTTTGTTTTCTGCCTAGAATCACACCATGAATCTGTGCGCACACAGGAATTATTGTCAGAGATTTAATTCGTGGTACTCTGGTTCTTTTAGAATTACATTCGTAGGAAAGGGGAAGCTTTAATTTGTGTTGGTTTTATTGTGTTTTTCACTTGTAGGAAAGGGGTAGATAGTATTATAAGATTTGAAAAGCACAAAAAAAATATAGTAATAAATTTAAATTACATAAAGATATTTTTTTTTTGTTTTTTTCAGATATTGCTGACCAACAGTGAAATAAATTAAAGATGCCTATAAAATTAAGGAAGAGAAAAGAACAGAAAAAACATTTATATTTGAAGACAACTGGAGGACCCAAATTAATTGAAGATCCTCATGTTGGAAAAAAGAAAAAGTCTTCTGGTAAGCAAACTAAGGATTTTTTAAAAAATATCTTCAGAAAAAGAACAAATTTGAAAAATGTCCCCACTGCAAATAGAGTTTCAAGTAGAAAACAACAGGACAAAAGTGAGAAATTACAAAATGCTAATGTACAATTAGAAGAAATAAAGATTGACTTAAAAAGAAAAACAGCATTTAAAGACATTCGTAGAAAAATGTTTCAGAGAAGAGTGATGTCTAATTTGCTAAAGGATGTGAAAAAATATAAGAAGAAAGCGAAATTTTATAAGCGAAAAAAATATATTGAATCAATTGTAGCTAAGGCTTTAGATTTGAAAAGAAAACTATTCATTTTAATTTTGAACAGGATCCGTACATTAGATAAAATGGTCAATGTAATGAAGTCACAAAGCAAAACGAAAAGAGTAGTGAAAAGAAATAACTTTTGTAAAGTGTTTTTAGGAGAATGGATGCATAGTTCAAGTACTGAACCATTTTTTAATGAAGAGAGTTATCTTCAAAGTAATAGTTTGCTGCATGCAGTTGACACCAGAGGTCGTGCTTATGAAGTGAAAGATGGTTGTATAATGGAAAAGGAGAAAATGGTTCCAAGAAATGAGGAAGAAGTGATAGCTGATGAGGTTATGGGGAGACGTCCTAAAGCCCCAGTGTACATTGTAGTAGTATTTGTACTGTACGACAGGAATCTATTGATAAATTACGTGAGTTTCTAAGAGAATATAGTAAAAAAAAAGTGTTAAACAGAAGATTAAGCTGCTTCAAAGACTAGATCCATGTAGAGTGAGAGAGAATACTGGTTTGCAAGGACATTCTCTGGCTTGTCTTTCTAGGAAAGTTTGCGAAAGTGTTTTTCACCATTTTAGGATGCTGGCAGTTCATCATACTGAAATGAGAAAGTTTGTGAGAAGATTGTATTTCGCTAAAAGTCCAGCACTAAAGTTAAATGAGTTGAATAGGGCTCTGTTCCGTGGATCTGTATCAGATGTAGAGAAGGTTACTGATGAAATTCAGTTTTGTTACTTTGGTACGGAACAAGAAAGTGCAGGTAATGACACAGTTATTGAAGAAAATGTGGAAGAGAATGTAGAACCCACTGTTAGTAAAAATTTTGAAGATCAAATGACAAAATTTACTGTCATCTCTAATGAAAGACCAAATATTACTTGTATTTGTTGCCGGAGAAGCCATTATAAAAATCAAACAAGGTATATTGAACTCTATAAAAAAAGTGAAAAAGAAAATAATACTAAGTGGTTGGATTTTGTTACATATTTTTTTCTGGAAAATTGTTTTGATTTGGGTGAATATCACCATATTTGTAAATACTGTTATAACAAGTTAGAAGAAAATAAAATGCCAGCAAGAGCTGTACATAATAATTTAGAATTGGTTGAAATTCCTGCAGAACTTAGTGATTTAAATACGTATGAGTCTATACTCATTCAATGTGTACATCCTTTTCAGACTATAGTTCGTATGGAGCCCAAAACAGGCAAATTACCACGTTCGGATTTACAAAGATGTTTAAAAGGAAGAGTTGTCTATTTGCCATTGGATTTGAAAAAAAATATGGAAACTATTGATGCAGATAGATTGGAAACTGAACCATTAGTTATTTTGGTTAATGGACTACCAACAAAAATTAAGAAAATTTGGCAGGAGCTGGTAGATGTACGAAAAGTACAAAGAGCAAATTTATATTTGAAAAAAAATCATAAATGGTATGAAACATATTATATGGATGAAGATGAAGTAGTTTTACTACCAGACTCAGGAATACCAGCTGGGCAAATTGAAAAAGTGGATAAGTCAAAAGAAGAAGAAATTTATGAACATTTCAGCATACATCCTCTTCATTCAAAAGAAGTTATGGCAAACACTATTGGTCTGTTTCAGATGAAAAAAGCACAAGGAACTCCCGTGAGTGTATGGGAGGAGAGCTTGGAAGCTCGTTGTTTTCCCCATTTGTTTCCTACAGGAAAAGGTGGACGATATGATGAACGTCCAGTACAGATTCCTGCTTCTGAGTATCGGACTACAAGATTATATGCAGAAGATCCCAGATTTCGTCAAAGTATTCCTTATTTGTTCCATCTTTTATTTGAAAGTGACTTGTCAGCACTATCTTATGCAGTAAATCACATTTTGAAAACTGGAGTACATCTACGTAATGTGTCTGCAAAGGATTTTATGAACAAAGTGCAACAGCGAGATGATCATTTGGAATCTCAATTGATTAATCTAATGGCTTGTCAGCGTGGGACAAAGGAATATTGGTACGGACGCCATGGAGAATTGAAGTGTATGTTACGGAATTTAGGAACTCCTACATGGTTTCTCATCCTAAGCTGTGCTGAGTACGCTTGGGATGATCTTCTGGATTTTCTTCGAGAGGCAAATTCAAATATTAAAAACATCCAATACAAGACAGCAGGAGAATTGTGCTCATTGGATCCGGTTAATGTTTGCAGATATTTAAATCATAGATTTAAGGCTATGATGTCCTTCATCTGCAATAAAAAAAATCCACCTCTTGGAGAAGTTGTGGATTTCTTTTGGAGAAAAGAGTACCAAGCAAGAGGTGCTCCTCATATTCATATGCTGTTGTGGATCAAGGATGCCCCAAAATTTGGAACAGATTCTGATGATGCAGTTTTAAGTTTCATCGAAGGATATGCAACATGTGCTATACCTAAAAGCACAGAAGAGAAAAACTTAAAAGAGCAAGTTTTACGTTTCCAAAGTCATTGGTGTGGAAAATACTGTCGACGAAAGTACAAGAGTAAAGAAAAACTCTACACAAAATGTCGATTTGGATTTCCACGACCTGTTCTTTCAAAAGGAAGAGTCAACAGTTTTATGTCAGCTGTGCGACATACTATTACAAGAAAATCGCCTAAAAATACCTACAACCTAAGAAGAAAAGAAGAGTCAAAATATATAAATGACTACAACCCAGTCATTTTATCCATGTGGAATGCTAACATGGATATACAGTATGTAGCTGACAATTCTATTGCTGTTGCTCGGTATGTCACATCTTACATCACTAAATCTGAGAAAACGGAATTGAAGGAAATGTGGGAAGAGATTTCTCATGAGAAGACTGTCAGTAAAAAGCTATACAGTTTCAGTTTAAAGATGTTATCGCATCGAGAAATTGGATCCTACGAATCCTCAGATAGGTTATCATCTGCAAGTCTGTACTCCAAATCCAGAAGAATAATTTGGGTAAGTTTAGGCCTTGCAGGAATGCGAAATCAGGTACTGAAATCTGTTGGAGAAATTGAATATTTGGCAGAGAATGATCCGGAAAGTACAGATATTTTGAAATCAAACATGTTGGACACATATTACCCAAAAAGAAGTCGTCATCTTGAGAACATGTATCTCTATGAAGTGCTGCAGAACTACATTTTTACACGGAAAGCCACAGAAGACATCAACAATGGAAAATATAAAGTCATTGGTGAGGAAGGATGTTTGGTGAAGCAAACAAAAGGAAGTTTGATTAATCACAGGAAGCTGAGTTGCGACACTGCTGACAAAAAGGAATTTTACTACTTAGCACTTTTACAGCTGTTTAACCATGGCGGTCAGAGGATGAATTACTTGGAGATTTTCACAGCTATGAAGATTCCTTTAATGCATGTAAAGATACGATTGAATGCAGTACTTTCACAAATTATGTGCAAATGTTAAATGAAGAAATTGAACAGGAAGCTACAATTGCAGCTGAAGTAGCTAGAGACAGTTCTCAAGACAGCCAATGTTCTGGAACACTCAGTCAAGATCCCCTAGGACAACCAATCGTAGAAAATGAAGCTGCAATAGCAATGACTGAAGTGGAAACAGCTATGAATCAAGCTCAGGAAGATTTAATAGACTTAACAAATTTGGAACAGCAACTGAATGAAGAACAAAAACAAATTTTATGAAGAAGTCACAAAAAAAATTGATCATGGATTACTACATGAAAAGAAAGAGTGCTCATGTGCATCATTTGAACCAATCAGGATGTATGTGAGTGGACAAGCTGGAACTGGAAAAAGTTTCTTAATTAAAGTCATCCGAAGCTACCTACAGCAAAAAACAGATTCATCTTTGTCTTGTGTTGTTACTGCTCCAACTGGGTTAGCAGCATATAACATAAAAGGAATTACCTTACATCGCTTGCTAATGTTACCAGTGGAGCATGAGAACAAATTAGAATATTACAAGCTAACTGGAGAAGTATGCTTCGAAGTTTCAAGAGTGTTGAAGAAGATGCAAGTTTTCATTATTGATGAGGTAAGCATGGTATCAAACTTAATGCTTGCCTTTGTGCATTTAAGAACGCAGCAAATTCTAAAGAGAGACTATGACGTGTTATTTGGAGGAAAACATGTTATAGTTTTTGGGGATCTTCTGCAGCTCACTACATTTAAAGGACAACCAGTGTTTAATACTGTGACACATGAAGACACAAAGAAATCATTAGGAAGTATTGGTAATGCGAATATTTGGTCATTCTTTGAGTACAAAGAACTCACCACCAATATGAGGCAAGCAAACGATGAAGATTATGCAAGTATTCTGAAAGATATCAGAATTGGACTACTCACAGAAGTTGGCAGAGAAGCATTACAGAGTCGGTTGCTACATAATTTATTTCCAAATGAAGAAATAGTTGCAGAGAAAATATACCAGAACATTGCAGAAAAAAATACTGTAATCTGCTTCATGCCAACACTACGTGAATGCTCGATATTCAATGAGGAACTTTTGAAATTGGAAAAGGAAGAGATTAAGAAAATGGAAGCAGTGGACAAAATTCAGCATGAAGGAATTACTATTACATTAACAGGCAAATTGAAAAATAAATTGGATTCTCTAGAGAAGAACATTTCGAAACAGCTGGATTAGAAAAAAATCTTTATGTTTGTATGAACTGTCGAGTATTTTTAAGAAGAAATTTGGATGTAGAAAAAGGTTTAGTGAATGGAGCTATGGGTATATTTGTGGGTTTTGTGAAATACCAGAATAAAGATGGGATTGAATTTTTTATAATAAAATTTGATCAGATTGAAGAGGTTAAAGACATTTGTTGTTGTTCAGTTCGTTTCTTGCTTGTGAAAGACTTATATGTACGTAGGAAACAGTTTCCGTTTTCTCTAGCATATGCTGTAACTATTCACAAATCTCAAGGATTAACTGTAGATAGTGCTTTTGTAAACATTGGTTCTACTGTGTTCAAAGAAGGTATTGCATATGTTGCTTTGTCACGAGTGAAAACATTATCTGGTCTATTCATGATAGACTTTGATGACTCAAAAGTTAGTGCTGATGCAAATTGTGTAAAGGAGTATAATAGATTAAGAAGAACCTATGCTCCTCATTTAGGTCAGTATCCTGTGTTTGAAAAACGTGTTGTTTCTCGGAAAAGGAGAATTGAGAATATCTGTAATGAGGATGTACAGAAGAGAAAACAAAAGGAGAGTGATGTGATTGCAAGCAAAAAGAAAAAGGACAGTGTTCAAGAGGTTGTTGGTTGTCATTTTGAAAATAGCTCTGGTGTCAACTGCTACGCTAATGTAGTGCTAAATGTTGTATTTTATCTTGAAAGTTTGCAAGAGCAGATAATACTAAATCATGAAAAAAGATTCTGTTCTCTGCTGAGTTTTCTTTTTGAGAAGCTGAGTAATGATAAAACTAAAATAGAAAGTGCTTCTGATGTTAGAAAACTTTTAGATGTATGTTCAGGAAGTACACAGTTTACTCAAAATGTCCAGCAAGATGCATAGGAATTCTTGATGTATATCCTTATGGTACTGGAAGAAGAAGAGGTAGAAATAGAAAATATGTTTGGTCTCTCTTATAAATGGGAACATAGTTGTGAAAACTGTTTCAACACATGCAGCTCTAATGTTGATTCAGAAAGGTTCATATATTTAACATTACCATAGAGTCAATCAGTCACTTTTAGTAAATTAGTTAAAGATGCCACTCACAGCATGTAATGTTCTAAATGTAAATCAGACATGTTTTCAACGTTATTTTTAAAGAAATATGGACAGTATGTAATTTTAATGATGCAACGTTGTAGAGCTGATGGTTCAAAATTGGACACTTTAATAAAGAAGTTTACAGGACATCAATTATCAATTTCTGGAAAAACTTTTGTTGCAGTTGCAATAATTTTCCATGATGGACCTTCATTACACAGTTTATCTTAAATGTGAAAAAGGCTGGACACTGTGCCATGATTCTCAATTGATTTTCAAGCAACGTTTGCCTGCAGAATTACCAAATTCCTATTTAAGTTTTTCTAAAACCAAAATTTTAGATACAAATTGCAACATCTGAACAAATCATTTTTGCGATTTTATTGGATTACCATTGGATATTTCATCAAAAAAGAATTTAAAAATTACCATTTGCCCTCATGGAAAGGTAAAAATTTCTCTTGTGGACTTCTTTGACAGATATTATTTTGGTGTATGTGCTTAAGCAACAAGATTTACAGACGATATTTATTGAAAATAGTTATTGTATTTTTATTAAATATGTTACATTTCCATAAAGGTATGTTTTACTGAGAAGAGATTCAGGGCTTTTTTTAAACAATCTTTCAGATTGTTAATTTTTTTGCCCGCTGTTAAGCGATGAATGCAATTGGTTTCACGATTTACAGTGAAATTCAATATATTCTGAAAACAGCAAAAAAAGGGCAAAATATTGTTTTTTTAAATAAGAAAATATGTGTACTGTATTGTAAAATGTATTGTTAAATATTAATACTTTTTTTCTTTTTTTACAGATTGAGAATGAAAATTTAGGAAAATTAATACTTTTTTCTAGCAATAAAAAAAAAAACAAGTTATTGATAATTAAGTTATTTTGTTGGTCAGGTAAGTTTGAAATATCTGTATTTATCACACATTTACTTTCGTACTCCCTTGTTTTCACTTCTCCCCACTCTGCTTTTCTCATTTCCCTTGTGGTCCCTCAAGTACATTGAAGGGTGAAATAAATATTTTATTAAAAAAGGTGCGCACGGTAAAAAAAAATTTTTTTTTTAAAGTGATAAAATAAATTATAAAAAATTGTGAGGTAGGGTGGCTCTTAAAAGAGCCCTTGTGTTAATACAGGGACAGAGGAAAGAAAGAATGGGAATATTAAAAGGTACAGCACTTTTGCTGCTCAATCTTATTGTCTATTAGAGGAATACTAGTCTCCCCCATAGCAATAAGAGAGTGACAAGTATTGCACCTTATATGTACTCTCTGAAACCGAGGGTAGATGTCCAGAGGAGCAGAAGAGGGTGATGCTCCCACCGCAGAGGAAGGGCTCGGCTGAGCTGCCGAAGATGTACTCGGCTGAGCTTCTGCGGATGTGCTCGGCTGACTTACTGGAGGGGTTGCTTCAGTATGTCGAGCAAAAGTCTTGGGATGTACATCCCTAATGTGTCTAAACATAGAGAAAATTCCAAAAGAATACTTCTTCCTTGGATTTCCTCTAGACAAGACACGCCCACAAAGTCTGCAGGTGACTAATGGAGCATTGACTTTTTTCTGCCCCTCTGGAAATGTGGAATATTCCCAGACAAAAGAATTCTTCTGTTTCCTCCTTCTCTGTCTAATAATGCTGTCCTGCTCACTCCCAGAAGAGGACTGCTGCTCTGCCATTGTATCCCAAAGACAATTCAGCTCCTTCTCCTAGGGAATCACAAGCAGTAATGAGGGGAATGGGTGTGGTGTTGGAAGTTTCTGGAAATGAAACAAGTTTAAACCAATGAAAAGTGTTGTTTCTGGATCACATGACCTACCGTGCGGTCAGTGATGTCATGAGTGATGTCACTGACTATATCATGAGTGATGTAATATGTGACGTCATCAGCAGTGGATTGCGGGCGCGCGAGTTATAGTTAGCTGAACTAACTATAACGGGGACATTTATTTCAATGGTTTTGTACGAGTGAAATGTCCAGCTAACTATAACATGTGTGAAACCTCTGTTTTTTTCAGTGAATTTGCAAGGTTTTTTAAATGCTAATTCCTAATTATAACATGTGTGAAACCTCTGGTTTTTTCAGTGAATTTGCAAGGTTTTTTAAATGCTAATTCCTAACTATAACGTGTGTGAAACCTATGGTTTTTTCAGTGAATTTGCAAGGTTTTTTAAATGCTAATTCCTAACTATAATGTGTGTGAAACCTATGGTTTTTTCAATGAATATATATATATATATTTCTACATATATGTTTGCCTTGATTGTGTCTCAATCATACTATTGATATGTTAGAGTCTGCTATGATAGGTGCATTTGGCTTACTGTGTGGTGCTATTTACTATTAAATATATCCCAGATATACCAATTCGTCTTTTCCTTGTAGCAGGAGGTGTGGACTTTTCTTGGCCAAGTATTCTGTTGTAGAAGGATGGGTGAATTCCCTTCTAGCAGGTAATTGTGTTATAGGAAGTTGTTCTACTCCTGGCAAGTGATGTGCAAAGTATATCTCGCTCTAGAGAAGTGTTGTGTGTGTTACCTTGCTCTAGAGGAGACTCATGTGATATTGTTTTCTTGCCTTGCCTTTGGGGGAGTGTTGAAAGTTTGCCCACCTTAGGAAGTGCTGTGTATATGTTATATTCCATAAGTTTGGAACTGATATTCTCGCCCTAGGAAAGTGACGGTACATACCTTGGTCCAGGGGAGATCTGAGACCTGTCAGTACAACACTACATAAAAAAATAAAAGATTCAGGAAATTACATCTAGAGTGTTACGGAGTCATCATGTTGCCAGATATTCCATTTAGTGGTTAACCAGTAATTTTCCCACTTTGTCTCAAGAATGTTAAAGTCATTTTAACCCGGATATTGTCAACTTTTTTTTTTCTCTGTGTACTTTAACCTAATTTTTACCTGTTGAAGTAGCAGCTTGATAATTTATTCCGACACACTGTTTTCACATTTCTTCTTCCCTTTTCAAGTATAGCTTCTGCCATTGTTTTCTTCCATTACAAAAGCTGACTTCGATAAGCATTAAAGTTTGGCTATAGATCTGGGGGACGAATTTGCAGGAATGCCAGCAATGAAAGCTCCCACAGCCGCAGTCTAATAGCAGCCTCCTGCTGTGGGTGGCTCCTTTGAACATTTCTGCCAGGGATTAATTTAGTTAACCGTCAAGTCCTGATTTTCAGACTAGGATACGTTTGTCTGGTTGCCACACTACTTGTTATCAAGTTGCCATGGAGATTGGGCAGGTTAAAGAGTACCATCATGGCAAAAGTGATACTTTTACAGCAAGGTGCTAAAGAACATTTAGAATCCCCATCAGCAGTTCAATCAATCAAATAAGCTTTATTCACTTTAAAGAGAATAAATCATAAAAGCGCAGTATATCACTTAAAAATATTTGTAAAACCAACGTTATTAAAAAGACATTTTTAAAACACTGATGATTACATAACATTAAAAAGGCCAAATTCATATGCCCATAGTTTTCCTAATTCTGATTATTCTTTTCAAATACAGGGCTAATGGTCTTGTAAACACTTCATACTCTAGAAATTGTAATATTAAAACACAGAACGACATTGCCTAAACCTATATACCTTAGAATTGGTAAAATCCTTTCTCGGCACAGAATAACATTTGCAAAATAAAATAACATGCATTGTTGATTGCAGAGACTTATCGCATGGGCACAAACTCATGATTCTAGACCAATTATTCGTGACTGGGTAACTAATGAACCTGTGAAAGTTCCCTAATAAAAAGCGGGTCAACAACATCCTGTCATAGGCCCCGGTAACAGTTTTGCGATACGGTTGTAAGCTATGCGTAGTTAACAACTTTTTGTTCTCCTGGACAGTTGGCTTTAAAATTTGGGTAGGAAATCTGATTGTCTCCAGGAGCGTTAAGGAGTTGATATTCAAAGATTTTCTCGGAATGGTGGTTAAACTGCCTGTGTCATCGAAATATTCAGGATGCCCAAGGTCTTTCGTAAAATTTCTAACATATTTTAACCAAGGGATACTAGTCTCCCGCTGTAATTTTAAGCGATCGTTTAAAATGTCCCAGTTAAAACTAGTATCTGTTGTAGTCCAAATCTTGTGCCACAGTAAAATAGGTTGAATTTTTTAAAGGTCTGATATGTGCGGCATCCCTAATTCAGAATGACATGAGTAGGTGGCTATGCTATTTGGAACTGCCAGCAGATATCTAAAAAGGGCATTCTCAACTGGCTGCAAGGGCTGGGTTTAGGCGTAGCCCCAGATACCAGCACCATACATGGCAGTTGAAACGCATTTTGTTTTATAAATCTGTAATAGTTTGGCTACTGGTCGTCTTCCCAGCTTTCTGACAAAATTGACTAAAGTGGTAGTGGGTTTTTAAAAATAATAATTTTCTTGCTTGAACAGCCTGGGACCAGGTCCCCTTGTGATCAAAAATAATGCCTACATAAGAGAAAATTCTAGTAAATTCAACCTTATTATTGTCAATAAATATATATCCGCATTTTACACTGCCGTTTCCACATTTTATAATGAAAGTTTTGGAAGTGTTCACTCGGAGGCCCAGATTATGCATGAATATTGAAAAACTGGACACTGCTCTCTGAAGCCCAAGTTGCGTTTGTGACATTAAAACAGCGTCATCTGCATACAATATGGCAGGTATCGGGCCCTTATCAATCTGTGGCAGATCCTGGCACTGTTTCGGTACGGCTTGGCCTAAACCGTTGATATACAGTGTAAAAAGAAAAGGGGCCAGAACACATCCTTGTCTTACCCTTTTCCGTATTGCAAACATGGCCAGGCACTCTTCCTTAATGCCATAGTGCACCCTAGCTTTGGCGTCGCTATATAGCTGCCTCATGCAGTTGATAAGCGGAATTTCCACACCCAGATTTTCTAATGTCGTCCATGGTTTATCAGGGATAACACAATCAAATGCAGCAGTAAGGTCTAAAAAAAAAAAAGCCAGGTATAGCTTCCCTGCTTTGCCCGCATGTATTAACCTAGGAGGATGTTTAAGTTTAGACCCTGCTCAATCGTACCTAAGCCCAGTCGGAAGTCATATTGTAGTTCTGTTATAATACCATTGTCTCCGGGACAGACTTGTAGTCTGTTCAATACAATACGACCTGCCACCTTAACTAGGGAATCTAGGAGCTATATTGGTTCGAGAAGATGTGAGATTATGGCAGTCTCCCTTCTTGAAAACTGGGACCAGGATTGATTCTGACCATGATGGAATAAATCCTGAAGAGCAACATGCTGCTAGTACTTGCGTCAGTAACAGGCCCCAAAGAAGCAGGTTTGCCTTATAGAGATCGACAGGCACTCCATCAGGGTCAGGTGCTTTACCACCCCTGCTTGCCTTAATGGCGCAGTTAACTTCTTCCAAAGTAAAATATACATCCATTCGGTGGTTACTTGGAGGTATTGACTCCGATGGTTGTTTTGACACTGCCCTTGGTATTCCATTTGTGTTATCATTATACATTGACGAGTAATGATCCACCCATTGGTCCTCAGTAATGGTTATCTCAATGGATGGTGCATCTCGAGGGGCTAAAAAAGGGGCATTTACTGCTTTCCAGAATCGCGTATTCTTTCTAGAGGCAGTAACCTGATGCGATGCCAACCATACTTCGTCTCTTACTGCGCGCTTGCTTTCAATGATGGCATGTTTGTATGTCCCTCTAGCCAATTTAATTTTAGATGAATTTCTGGTGGGTTTATTTAACAAATTTTTCAGATCAGTATGAGCTTTGGTACATCTGGTGTCAAACCAACCCTGCTTCTCGTCATGAGATTTTTTATTCTCCTCAAGTAGGGCTCTTTTGACATCCGAAGTGATCTGTGCAATTTATCATCCATTTGAATGCTGTTGGACTTGGCCCTTCTGGCAAGTTCCCCCCTAGAACTTTTTGCATTTATCCTATCCTTTTTCCTATGTTGTATTAGTGGTTTTAGGCCTCTAGGTGCTTTTACACTGTGTCCCAGTGGAAAGAGCGTGCACTCTGTGAATGTTTTAGTGAGACTGACCTGCCCTCCCATAGGAATGCATGGAGGATCTGAGTGACCATGTTAAATTTTGATGTGAGAGGAGTGCAGGGTCGGGTTTGGTATGTGCGAACTCGTGAAATTTAATGCTGCGCGATGATGTGTGCAGCGTTACTGTGTCTGGTGTAGAAGTGCCACTTCTAGAAGCTGGCATGTCTGTGTAATAAATGTGAAATGACTGTCTGGCTTGTGATTGGCTGGTGTGCCTGGCTCCAGGAGTCAGGATGGGTCTGCCCCGGTGGTGAATGGAGAGATCTGCATGTTGATGGCAGGGAGGAGTACACCTGGGACCTGAAAAGGGCTGGGCTTTCCCTCCACAATGCTGGCTCCACCCCCTGTGGTGTGTCTGATGTCCCTGGCCTGTCCTGTGAATAGGGAGAGGGGCTGAGCAAAACAAAGTGCTAAGGAACCAGTTGCATCTGGTTCGTCCCTTCCCTGCACCTTTGGAGACAAAGGATTTTGTGTATAAAAGAGGGGCTGTGACCCCATGAAAATGTTCTTGTTCTTGTTCTGACTTGAAACAACCAGGGGCGTGCTGCTGCTGGGGCCTCCCTGGGCCCTGCCCAGCCCCTGGATGCTGGAGGACTTCTTGGACCTTTTTTTTGCTTTCCCCTTACCAAGGCTTGTTACAGCCTGCCAAGCGCGTGGGCCTCGCAGCACGGCGCTGCACGAAGAGCGAGAGAGGGAATCCACAGCATAGGGATTCCCCCATGATGCCCGCCTCGCGGGTGCCCACCCCGCTTATTTTTATATTTACTGCGGGTGCCCACCCTGCCTACCGGTGCCTTTTGTCTTCAACTCGCGGGTGCCCACCCCGCTGATTTTTATTTATTCCTTTGTTGCGTATTGAGGGAGCCTACCCATCATTGCCCCCGAGATCCCCGCTGCCGTCCGCGGCCCGCCTGGTTGTGGGCGGGGCCACCGTACGGAAATGGAAGTAGCCGGCGCAACGCTGACGCGGGGCTCCCATGCTGAGGGGAGAGCCCCGAGGTGGCAGCCGGATGAAGGGAAGCCCCGGGTCCCAGGAGGGGGCCCGGGTGAAAAGGAGGCGGCAGAGGTGTGGGCTGGAAAAAGTCCCGGTCCCAGAAACGGGACTGGTTGAAGAGGAGCCTTCACCACCAGCACCGGTGAGTGAGGGCTCCAAGGGGGTCCGGGCCACATTTCGCTCCCACCGAGGAGGGAGCTGATAACTGTTTTAAGTGCCAGTGAAGGCACTGGGTGTAGAGTTCTTGGGCGGCCCGTCTGATAGCGGCCCGCTCCAAAGGGGGCATAGTTGTTTACAGAGCCCCGTGAGGCTCTAACGCGTGGCACAGTGTTGTTTAGAGGGCCGGAGGGGCCCGTGAGCATTTTCCGTGCCTCAGCATGGTGTTGGTTTTCCCAGCGGCGCCGCAGTTGCGGCCCGCTGCCACAATATGGGGGCATTAATTATTTTCCGAGCCCCGTGTGGCTCCAGCTCTTGGGCATGATTATTTCAGGAGCCAGTGTGCTCCAGGGGGACATGTGTATTGTTAGAGCCTTCGTGGCTCCCTCAATTGCATAGTTCATTCATTCAAAACGCCAGTGCGCGCCCCAGTGCTCAGGGCCAGTCCTTTAGAGGCGCATAGTTGTTTCAGGAGCCCGTGCGCTCCAGGGGACATTATTATTCTAGAGCCCCAGATGGCTCCATCGTTTGGTCCCTCTTGTTTTAAGGGCGACTACAAGCCCATGCCGCATTCGAGTATTTACAGCTGCCCAGCAACTAGTGGGCAGCTGCACCGTTTAGGCCCCCAGACTATTGTTCTCAGCTGCCCAGCAAGTAGTGGGCAGCTGCAACGATTAGAACTGCGCAGATTGCTCACCCTTGACTTTCGCTGCCTTAGCAGCACGCCTTGACTTTGGGGACACAGTGCATTTGAGCCCACCTTCTGAGATGGCCAGTTGGCCAGGGGCACGGTTAGATTTATAGTGCGCCAGGCCTTAATGTGATTTATGTGCTACTGTGATTGTGGGTGTTAGGAAATGTACCGTGTGTAGTATGTTTTGCGCACCCTGTGTTTTATACCTCTAGATATGATTTCTGCATAGGAGGTTGTTTTACCTGTTTAGGTTTATGTTAGGGAGATTATACTTCCCTGTGTGATGTACGCCCCTAGTGGAAGTATACTTAGGAGGTAGGGTCTAATGCGTTGACTTGTGAGAAATTGCATAATGTGTTTATGCCCCTGTGATGTATACAGGATAGGTTTTATACCTGATTCCATTGTGATAATGCTGAGGTCATTATTGCGCCAGTAGTTACTGGTTGTGCTCTACCGTTATAATTTGTGTTACAGTTGGTATATGTTCTACATTTACAATTGGTGATTTGTGCTAATTCGGACAGTGGTCCAGGTGGCCCTGTCTTGTGTAAATAGTCCCTTGTAAAATTCTGCCCAGTGCCAGTTGGCACAGTGTAAATTATGTGATTATCATCTAATGTGTTTATTATAACACAAAGGCTATTTTTTATATATAACCTTGTGTGGAGTTTCTTTTGTGGTGGGCCTAGGGTGTTGTTGCTGTGTGCGCGCGCAAACGCTTTACACATTGCCTCCGGGATAGACCTGACTGCTCGTGCCAAGCTACCAAGGGGGTGAGCAGGGGTTATCTTTGGCGTGTAACTCCCCAGCCCTGACTTAGAGTGGTGGTCTCTGCCTGGCTTTGGCACAAGCCTTAGTCAACCAGAGATCCCATTTCTAACAAATGCATTGACAGATGCTGAACAATAGCATTTTGAAGGTTGTCTCTCAAAGGTGGCCAAATGGGTGGAAAACAATACCCTTAAACTTAACTTAGTGCCTGTGATTGACCAACCCTAATAGGCATGGTTCTCTTGGGGTTGGCCAGTGGCGCTAGGGCCATTCCTACTTCCCAGTACAACAAAAAAGAATTTGGACATTCACATTGATAATGCTCTTACACTTTACTCTCAGGCAAACAAGGCTCTATCAACCTGTTTTCTTGTTATTAAAAATGCTAGGTCTCATTTGCTTCCTCTAAAATGCCAGAATCAAGTAGTTGGAAAATGACTCTCTCTGAAGGGTCATTCCAAACTTTGTGCCGTCCTCCTCCTCTTTTTCTGACATTTTTGTTGGCTTTAGGACTTTAGCACTTGTCAGGAGTGGGTAAAGTGCATGAGCTCGCTGCTCCATGCAGAACCTGTAAATTAAATGGTACTATTGGTTTACTGCCACTTCGACTTGGGATTTAAAACTATTTCCCCAAACACATAACACTAGAGCTTGCTAGGGGAGGGAACTAGAGGCTACGGGGTGTTCAGGGTGAGTTGGCCTCAAAGCTCAATATGCACACACAAAATAAGCTACCTTGAATACATCTTTGATTCTATACACAAAAGCAAGCACACTACACTTGATTGAGTGAGGTGCAGGGTATCTAAAAAAAATGTGAAGGACTGTCCTCACACACCACCACGTGTCATGCTTCATCATTGGCAGTCCTCGCTCTCTAGAAACTGCGTTTGGTAGAGAGCAAGCCTACACCTGGAGACAGGGAGACACTTCTAAAAAAGAAGTGGGGGCCCATGATAAAGTGTGAGGTTAAAGTCAAAGGAAACACCAAACATAATTTATTTGTTGGGTGTTTACTTGAAATAAAAAATCAAGCGTGGAGAAATGAGGAACTAGTACCTCATCGCCACCAATGCCGTCAACATGTTTTTGCCATGCTGGCCCGGAGGGTCCTTGGCATTCATCAGGACGAGATAACTATGGTTCCTATATAATCTCTTCTGGTTTAGATATTACCACCATGTAGAATGATCTTTGTCAATGTATACCTAAAGTAGGGATTTCCATGAAACCCCAAGTCAGGGGCTGAAATGCCCAATGTGAAGGGGGGTTGGGAGACCCCTGTAGTCACACTTGCCTCAAGGTGCATCCCTTGATGTGAGTGAGGTGCAGAAAGAAGGGAGTGAGGTGCAGAAAGAAGGCAGTGAGGTGCAGAAGACAGGGAGTGAGGTGCAGAAAAAAGGCAGTGAGGTGCAGAAAGACGGGAGTGAGGTGCAGAAAAAGGAGTGAGGTGCAGAAAGAAGAGAGAGGAGCAGAACGAAGTGACGTGCAGAAAAAAGTGAGTGAGGGCAGAACGAGTCAAGAGAGGTGTAGATAGAAGAGTAAGGTGCAGAAAGAAGAGTGAGGTGCAGAAAGAAGAGTGTGAGATGCAGAAAGAAGAGTGTGAGGTGCACAAAGGAGTGAGGTGCAGAAAGAAGTGAGTGAAGTGAGGAATAAAGGGAGTGAGGTACAGAAAGAAGAGAGTGGGGTGCAGAAAGAGGAAAGTGAGGTGAAGAAAGGAGGAAATGGAGGTGAAGAAAGAAGGCAGTAAGGTGCAGAAAGAAGGCAATGAGGTGCAGAAAGAAGGCAATGAGGTGCAGAAAGAAAGGAGTGAGGTGCAGAAAGAAGAGTGAGGTACAGAAAGAAGAGAGTGGGGTGCAGAAAGGAGTGGGGTGCAGAAAGAAGGGAGTAAGGTGCTGAAAGAAGGTAGTGAGGTACAGAGAGAAGGGGGTGAGGTGCAAAAGGAAGGGAGTAAGGTGCAGAAGGAAGTGAGGTGCAGTAAGAAGAGTGAGGTACACAAAGAAGAGAGTGAGGTGCAGAAAGAAGTGAGTTTGGTGCAGAAACAGTTGGGAGAGGTGCAGAAAGAAGGAAGAGTGAGGTGTAGAAAGAAGAGTGAGGTGGAGAAGGAAGTGAGTGAGGTGCAGAAAGAAGGGAGAGAGGTGATAGAAGAGTGAGGTTGAGAAAGAAGAGAGTGAGGTGCAGAAAGAAAGGAGTAGGGTGCAGTAATAAAGGAGTGAGGTGCAAAATGAAGAGAGTGAGGTACAGAAAGATGGGAATAAGGTGCAGAAAGAAGGGAGTAAGTAAGGTAAAGAAAAAAGGGAGTGAGTAAGGAGCAGGAAAAAGGGAGTTAGGTGAAGAAACAAGGTAATGAGGTGCAGAAGAAAAAGAGAAATACAGAAAGAAGGGAGTGAGGTGCAAAAGGAAGTGAAGAAAGAAGAGTGAGGTGCCGAAAGAAGAAAGTGAGTTGCAGAAAGAAGTGAGGTGCAGAAAGAAGTGTATGAAGTATAGAATGAAGGGAGTGAGGTGCAGAAAGAAGAGAGTGAGGCCCAGATAGAGGAAAGACATGAGCAGAAAGAAGGGAGTGAGGTGTAGAAAGAAGGGTGTAAGGTGCAGAAAGAAGAGTGAGTTGCAGAAAGGAGAGAGTGAGGTGCAGAAAGAAGTGGGTTGCAGAAAGAAGTGAGTGGGGTGCTGAAAGAAGGTAGTGAGGTGCAGAGAGAAGGGAGTGAGTTGCAGAAGGAAATGAGTGAGGTGCAGAAAGAAGAGTGAGGTACACAAAGAAGAGAGTGAGGTGCAAAAAAAGGAGTGAGGTGCAGAAAGAAGTGAGTTTGGTGCAGAGTCAAGAGAGGTGCAGAAAGAAGAGAGGTTAAAGAAGAGTGAGGTGCGGAAAGTAGACAGGTTAAAGAAGAGTGAGGTGCGGAAATAAGGGATTGAGGTGCAGAAAAAAGAGAGTGAGGTGCAGAAAGAAGGGATTGAGGTGCAGAACGAAGGGAGTGAGGTGCAGAACGAAGGGAGTGAGTGAGGTGCAAAAAGAAGGGAGTGAGGTGCAGAAGGAAGAGAGTGAGGTTCAGAAAGAAGGGAGTCAAGTGTAGAAGGAAGGGAGTGAGGTGCAGAAGGAAGGCAGTGAGGTGCAGAAGAAAGGGAGTGAGGTGCAGAATGAAGAGAGTGAGGTGCAGAAAGAAGGGAGTGAGGTGCAGGAGGAAGGGAGTGAGGAGCAAAAAGAAGGTAGTGAAGTGCAAAAGGAAGAGAGTTAGGTTCAGAAAGAAGGGAGTCAAGTGTAGAAGGAAGGGAGTGAGGTGCAGAAGAATGGACTGAGGTGCAGAAGGAAGAGAGTGAGGTGCAGAAAGAAGGGAGTGAGGTGCAGGAGGAAGAGAGTGAGGAGCAAAAAGAAGGTAGTGAAGTGCAAAAGGAAGAGAGTTAGGTTCAGAAAGAAGGGAGTCAAGTGCAGAAAGAAGAGAGTGAGGTGCAGAAAGAAGAGAGTGAGTTGCAGAAAGAAGGGAGCGAGGTGCAGAAAGAAGGGAGTGCCTGAGGATCTGAAAGATGTGAGTGAGGTGCAAAAGGAAGAGAGTGAGGTGCAGAAGGAAGGGAGTGTGGCGCAGAAAGAAGGGAATGAGGTACAGCAGGAAGTGAGTGAGGTGCAGAAAAAAGGGAATGGGGTACAGAAAGAAGGGAGTGAGGTACAGAAAGAAGGGAGTGAGGTACTGAAAGAAGGGAAATGAGGTACTAAAAGAAGGGAAATGAGGTGCAGAAAGAAGGGAGTCAGGTGGATAATGAAGGGAGTCAGGTGCAGAAAGAAGTGAGTGAGGAGCAGAAAGAAGGGAGTGGGGAGCAGACAGAAGGGAGTTAAGTGTAGAAGGAAGGGAGTGAGGTGCAGAAAGAAGGGAGTGAGGTGCAGAAGGGAGGCAGTAAGGTGCAGAAGGAAGAGGGTGAGGTGCAGAAGGAAGGGAGTGTGATGCAGAAAGAAGGGAGTGAGGTACAGAAAGAAGGGAGTGAGGTACTGAAAGAAGGGAATGAGGTGCAGAAGGAAGGGAGTGAGGTGCAGAAGGAAGGGAGTGAGGTGCAGAAGGAAGGGAGTGAAGAGTAGAAGGAAGGGAGTGGGTTGCAAAAGGAAGGGATTGAGGGCCAGAAAAAAGGGAGTGAGGTACAGAATGCTCCCTGTATGCATTACAAATAAAAAAAAACAAGCAAACAAAAAATATCCCTAGTATCTAGTGGGCATTCCTGCTGCACAATTGCACGATCGCGCAGCAGGAATGCTCAAAGAGGCATCGGAGGAAAGGAAACCCCTTTCCTTTCCCACAATGTCTCTTTGATCACAAAATCCTCCCTCCCCGAGGAGAAACTCACCTTCTCCTCCTGGACGCGCTGGAAGCAAATGGCTTCCAGCGTGTTCAGTTTCATTTAATGATGTCGACACACAATTCGAGTGGACGCCATTAAATGATGTTGAAGGGCCCAGAGGGGCAGCAGAAGGGCTTCCACTGCCCTCCCCAGAGGGTGCAGCATGAAGGGGGGCCCATGGGGGAGGGCCAGTCCTTCCCCCATGGGTGGGTGCTAGGACGGCCAGGAGCCGTCCTGAGCGCACACACACCGTGGCTCAGGACGGCTCCTGGCTGTCCTGAGAAGGAAAGGGGTTAAAAAATTATGTAAAAGTTAAAAATGCTCTGAAAGTCCTCTAAATAGTTAATGTACTGCTAGACCAACTGAACACTCTGAAAGCCATAGTGCTCAGTGAGAGCAAAAGAGGAAAAGTAAAACAAAAATGATGTTTTTGAATTCCAATTTAGGTTGCTTTTTTTAAAAAAAAGGCCGAATTGTTCCCAGCACACGGAGAGCCAAATGTTTGTGTGCCCTTTGTGGGAGACACAACATCACTGCTGTTTGCCTTCGCAGAAGAGGGTCCCTTTAACACCTCTTGGAGCTGGTCAATGGCGCAAAGGTGATCTTCTCCGGTTCCCATAGCTACTGCTGAGGTAGCACCTGATGCCTGTAAGCCTGGTACAGAGCTGGTGTCCATTACGACAGGAGTTGAAGCTTCCTGCGGTGGCTATGAGAAAGCAGACATCAGAATTGGACTATGCTGAGGACTGCAATACATAGATCTTTAATGGGTCCAGCAGTACAACCAAATCTGGAGGCGCAACCAATGGAAGTGTTAGACAGATGTCCAACATGCATTCGTATCTGCAAAATAAGCAGCGGATTACAGGCAAGACGCAGTCGACCCAGACTGATCTGAATGATAGAAACCACTGCTCGCTTAGCTCCCGAAGCTGAGGTGTGCCCAGATGGAGTACTATGAGTTCACGGCAACATCGCTCCAAGAGCGCTTTTTCCATCTCTTAGGAATTTGGGACATCCATTGCGTAGCAGGAAAATTAAAACCAGGATACCCACTTCAAGTAGTAGGACCAGCGGAAGCCCTGCAAAAACGCTTCCCAATACAGAGTGTATTAATGATGGAATAACTCTGAAGACCGTCTGAAAGGTGCTCAATAGTCCAGAACTTATGTTCTTAAATAGATGTACTATCCCACTCGTATCAACCATGTTAAAGATACGATGTACCATTTCCCCAAAATGGAGCGGGAAGTTAGTTCCAACTAGTGCCTGTATCGCAGCTAATGAGCTTGCAACCTGGAGATCAAAAGTCTCTCGAGCTAAGGTTACATCCACCTCCTTCTGTAAAAGTATGGCTTTCAGGCTGCTCAGCGAATCAAACCATATAAGGAAAACATTCAACAAACGCCATAGTGGCGCCTCCCTGACTGTGTGCATCAGTGGAAACAATGTTTACATACATACAAGTAACCCTGGAACTTACTATAACCAGATAGGCGATGCCTGGTAGCATCCCACAACAAACATCAAATAACTCCAATTTGAGTGTAATTTGAACGCCAGATTAATCACAGCAGCTGGGGATCCCTTCAAGTGGCATGATAGATTTGCAACCGAAGCATTACAAAGTTCAGTGAAGGATAATATCCTGACAAATTAGAGACCCACTTAAATTATCACATTCTGAACCGCTTAGAAAGACTTCAGTGTCCCTATTCCTGCATCTAAATCTCTAAGGTAATTCCCACGATTCATATATGTATTCCCTACCCCACGCTTCATACCTGCCTACTTGATGGTACTGTAGACAATATTGAAATTGGAATGTCGTAACTGGCAATGTAATATGGCCATGGATTACCCAATCTGTGGAAGGTGACTCAGCGGCAGGAAAAGGTAATTGGTCCAATTTTTCAATGTGCAGCATTGTATACTTTGCATCTCTTTGTGCCATTGGTATGCTTTCTGTCAGATTATAAGCAGAAAACAGATGAACTGTTGATATATCACCAGGGCACATGACCAGAGCGCAATGACTGTAGGGTCCAGCTTAATAATACAATGGATCGTAACTGCGATTGCCCATGTTGAAGAATGGACTGATCCTATTCAATTATATCTATTGCAGAAGACACAACGTTGACCAGTGAATAAATCCTGGATGTTAGTGTGGTCATGTCATTGTCGACCACTGCCAAAGCCTTTTCTAGGTTAACCCAGTCAATTTCACGCAATCTCTCCGCAGCTTCCTGTTGTGAGATTTTCCATACTTCGTTGTAAATAGTATATAAGAAGCATTTTAGACGTGGTTTCCGGGGACCTAGCAAAGAATCCCTTAGATACATGTCTTCTGAAAGTAAGGACAAGTTTTGTTTCACCTTGGACAGTGCTGAGGTTCTCAGCCACTCTAGGCATAACTTCCCAACACTGTTGGATTTCACCACCCCAGGATGTTCTCATTGTACATAGTGTTGGTCAGGCCCATGGATACGAAACACTTCCGTTGTACCCCTGAATCTTGACTGACACCCATTTGTGTCGATAGGCCAAACCAACCATCCCTTCCAATTGGGGTCTCAGAATTGTGTGAACCCTTGTGTATAATGTCATCTAGCAAATCCTCACTATGTTGTGTATAGTTTTACCATCCCTCAAGTTTGAAAGAGAGGGAATCCAAGTTGTGTTCAAGTCCTTAATCTTAGCTAGTCCAAAACAGGAAATCTGTTGCACTGTGTTGTTCAGGAAAATAATCTGTTGTGGTATAAGACATTCTCTAAAGAATGCCTCAGTTCCCTGAACTTGCCAATCTTTAGTCCCCCAGACAGATTTTGTGTCTATGGTGTCCCTCCAAAAGTCAAAACCTTGTAAAGACAGCTGGGAAATAAAGGAAGCAGAGTATATCTGTTTCATATTAGTGAGCATATTTTTCTTTTCAGGTGTAGGTGAAACCTTAGAATAATATGAGGTTGGTCTGAAGTGTTAAACCCCGAAAAATAAGCAAACTTTTGTGCAAACATCTGTGAACTACATTTTGGTGGTGTTGGGCAATGTTCCCATTCATGGTAAGAAAAAACATAACATGGAATACTTATTTTGTGCAAGAAATGATTACGAAAATGTTGATAACAATACACAGTATCAAAATCAAATGTATCGTCATACAATTTATTTTTAGAGAATGCAGCATATTGTTCTAAATCAGACAGCATACTATTCACAGTTTCAAAGTCCAAATCATCAGAGAATGTACTGGAGGTAATGATATAATTCAAAGACATTTTAATTACATTTAGTATTTTCAAAAGTTCAGTGAGACCAAATACATCACATGAAACCCTATCCGAAAATATTCCTGCAGGAATCAGAACTGCTGTAATGTTCACAAAGACAGGTCGCTTTGTTTACAATGAGATGATGTATGTGGTTTCAGGACCAAACTCACATGTCGTACTGCGGAGCGTTCTGGGATATAATCTCCATTCAGGCACACGACAGTCACTACACCTATCCAAAGGACTAGGAAAAGGATGAAACAAAGCAAGTCTTTTCAGCCAAATGTAGAGATTACATATTTTTTAAGGGGAACAGAAGCTGGTGGTGACTCAGGTTCACTAGCATCCAGAGAAAAAGGGGCAAAATCAATGAAGTAGCAAGACGCTGTTTGATCTATCTGTGGTAGCTGAGCAGGTTTTGTTGAACTGGTAGATGACTCGATGAGAGACATTCACATATATGTTGGTATTAGGTCAAATTGAGATCTGTGTTTCATTTGTATTTTTGTTGCTGTTCAATTTCAACTTCTACGAGTTCCATTCCATTGTTGGCAACTCGTTACTTCGTAGAGTGGAATCTTCAAACGTTATTAGTCTTTCTGTCTGAACTTCCTGAATGGTAGCGAGAGGAGATCAGCGGCTACACAGGAGCCCATGCAGTCTGCTATTCCGTATCGGCTACATAGTGTGGTTTGATCAGATCAATGGACATGAATCTTTTTTCTTTTTTGCGGGCAAGAGGTGGAAGAAGTACTGTTCTTGTTCCGTCGACGGCCAGGACAGGTACAGGCGCTCATAGGATGGCCCAAATTATTTTTTGTCAACAATCTTTTCTCTGACCAGGTCCCTGATCTTCGAGACCCTGGCTGGTCTTGCCGAAATAGCTTTAACTTCCCCAGGGGTGGTGCGTTTTACTTGGACGTTGCTTTGTAATGCCCAGAATTCAATGAGTTCCTGTAAAACAGCCAAACGATCATTGATGTCAAATGCTTTTTCATCCGCCACTGTGCTGCCACAATCAAGGTCAGGTACTCACATTCTCATCACAAACAGGACCTCATATGAAGTAAGGCCTCCTAGGGAACTTCTTGACATGTTGTTAAGTACCCTCTGGACCCCGTATAGGTGACTGACCAAATTCCCACCCGAGCCTAATACCCTTGCTGTTAAGGATTGCTTGAAGTCCCGGTTTTTGCTCTCCACAATTGAATTTCCCTCGGAATGATAAAGAGAGGAGTACCACAAGACCACACCCAAACTACCCATAGCTTCTTTGTAAGCCTGAGAACTAAATGCAGGGCCAGGGTCAGATTGTAATGTGCCAATTGCGTATGTCCCTATGAAGACTCGGAAATCCTTTATAAAAGTCCGAGCATCAGCCAAGTGCTGGGGCCAAACTCACAGGAATCAAGAGCATAAATCCATTGCCACCAAGATGTAATTGTAAGCCCCATCAGATTGTAAGGGGCCACAGTAGTCCAAATAGACACATGCGAGAGGTCTTCTGAAATCTGTAATGGTGGTTGTGGTGGTTGTGCTATGGTGGATCTCTTCATCTGCTGAAAGATGTCGCACTTAAGGACCAAACCCTTAGTCAGTTTGGTAGGACCTGGCCACCAATAACATTGTTTCAGTAGTGAAACTGTCGCAGTAATACCTGCATGTGCTGAACCCAGACCCTTGTGTGCAGCTAAAATTAAACCAAATATGATATCCATGTTTGGTATTACTCTATTCCCCACTCCTGGAATTTGAGCATACAGAATATTTTGTGCATCTAACTTGTAGAAGTACTCGAGTGGAAAACATTTTAACAAGGCTGAGCTGTTTTCACGCAAAGTGATGACAGCTACCATTATCTGTCCATCTATCCTCGTGCTAGAACAAGTGATTGCAGCAGTTTGCACTGTCACCTTAGCAGCTTCTTCAGCCAATGAATTCCCTTCAACGTGCACACCAATACACTGATGCCTCAGCGTATGAATCACATGAGCACAAGGAAGGCCTTTTTTCAGCTCTGCCACTTGTTCCCAAAGTAATTTGTGCTTTATTGCACATTCTTATGAACCTCTAAACCTATTCTGGCCCGAGTAGTGATGATATTCATTATATGTCTGGACAAAATAAAATGAATCGCACACAATAAGTGTGGGGAATTCTCGATCTGTGTTTTTAGCGCCAGTATCAGGGCTTTTAGTCCTGCGAACTGTCCCGTGCAATCTCCTAGAGACTGCGCCTGCGTAATGCTAGGTCGGAACTTACCGTCCGGCATACGTCCCTTTACAATCGCACCTGCGGCGCTGTATTGCTGTTTACTTCCTACGACAGGTTGAGCAGAACAGTCAGTGCAAATAATATGTTCACACTGATCTAGAAGCAATATTTCATTTGGAAGAGGATATTCTTGTTCTTACTGCAAACATTCTTGTGGTTTTAATGTAGATTCAAATGTGTAGTCTACATCTGTTGCAGTTAGAGAATTAGTCCATTGTATCCATCCATGCAGTGCTTTAGCGTTTGGAACATTTGCTCTACTAACAGCCTCTAAGGTTGGTACTGAAGTTACGACAGTCATTCATTTCCCCTGAGCCAGTGCTCTTTCTCTCACTACAGCAGTCTGTACTGAGGTCAAATCTTTTTCTGTCATCGCAAAACGCATCTCAGCATTCGTGAACAAATGTGATTTGTTTGCAATGAGCACAGTTTCACCTTCATTAAAAGTTAGGTAAATGTTCCCGGATTGACCCACGATTAAACGGATCATCGAATTTGTAGTATTTACACATGTATGTAAATGCTTAGAAGCTGTCATGTCAGCTTGTAGGGAGCCTAGAATTTATGTATGTTCCTGTGTTCAATGTCAAACTGAGAAATGAGGTCTAATTAAGTCGTAGAAAGGTTTTACTTTTTCTGCGTAATCTAAAATGTATGTTCTCCCAAAATTGAGGAATCCTAAAATGGATCAGAAGTTTCTCAGGGTCTTAGATTATTAAAACATGAATTTGAAGCCCTCAGAGGCAAACCCCAAAATTATGTTGTTCACTCTAGTCAAATGATCCAATAATTCATCGTCCGTCAGATAAATATCATCTACATAGGGCAATGTCTCCTCATCAAATTTTGAAGTAACTCTGATACTCTTGCTGAGAATACCTCAGGGCTATTCTTGTACCCAGAATTGGCGTTGAGAGCCAAGGGCTGAAAATGCTGTCAAATATCTGCTCTCAGGCGTTATGTTTTGGCAAAAGAATCAATTTGGCATATCTAGTTTTGTATTTCTTCCTCGCAATGTTAATCATTAATGCGGCACTGTGTGCATTTTGCAGTGCACATGTTTTCCTGCATGTGTTCAAATGCCTGTAGTCTAAAACTAGACGGTATGAATTGTCAGGTTTCATTATGGGAAACAAAGGATTATTCATGGAAAAGGTGCAATTTTTGATTATACCCTGGTATTCAAGTTAATCTAAGATCCCGGACTTGTATTTTTGCATCATTTTTTATAGGGTACTGTCTTTGTGGGGTTGGAGTAGTTTTGACTGGGATTACATGGTGAGGTGACTCAGCATACCAACCTACATGATTGCGATAGAATGCAGGAGCTAGTGCTACCACCCACTCCTGCGTGTATGAACGTTTTAATGGTTCTGGAACGAGGTGGGAGAAAGCTGGTATAATTACAGTCTCTCCTTTTGGGCAGTCCATAATAAACTCAGGTGGTCAATCTTTTTCAGCCAGAAGGATATTGTATCTAAAAAGTCAGGTTTTCCCAAAAGAAACCTTTCATTTTTCTTGATATGTCCCCCTCCATAGGGAGTGTTATTTCATGCAACTGATGTGGGACACTTACCCTAATATCAAGTGTCTCCACTGTGAAATGTGCATTCAACAATGCTGTCAAAAGAAATTACATCAGGTTCTGGCGAGCTATTGTCACTTCTGCAGTGCTGTCTAGCATGGTCAGAGCCCATTCAGAGGTTGAGTCCTCAGTAGCCTGGGCATTTCTTATTTGAAGGCCAGCTACTTTCTTCTTTCTAAATTGAGGCTTACGCTTGAGTTATCTTCTTTTGAAATAATGTAATCTGAAGTGCGATGTGTGTCTCTAGGCTTGACTCGCTCTTTTGATCTGTGTTCTGACCGTCCTTCCCTCTGAGATTTTTGCTGAACCCTGAAAGGAACAAGAGGAGCTTGTATCAGTATACTGATTCCTGGCAGATTTCTTAATGTTATCACGGTTCCTAAGGTTATACCTCTTGTCAGAGGGTTCCTGTTGAGGAGACCCACCCCGTGCTTGTGATATATTCTGACTATTTTGTTGTTGTTTATTATCTCATTTCTTTTTAGAAGAATCGGGTGCTTGCTTGGGGTTATCCTTTTCAGGATTACCCATTAATTGTGGTTTCGTAGATCTAGCTCCCAAATTATCTCTACCCAATGAAGCCTAGGTTTCTTTGATACTTTTAGGTAATTCTCACTCCTGTTGTGCAGGAGTGCATTCACTCAGGTGTTGGCATATAGCCACCTCTGCTGCCTCCCTTTTTTTATGTTCGCTAACATAATTGTCAATACCTGGGAAAAATTGGCTATTATTAATTTCATCCGTAAGTTCAGGGCAGGTTCTGGCCTGTACTCATTCTGTATTTGTCTTAATACTTCTGGTATCACTGCTATTGAAGGGGTGCCATGAGTCCTGGGATACATGGCAGCGAAAACTGTACCCTGAGTGGTACAATCCTCTATCTGGGATGCTATCCCCATTGGCAAGCAAATTGTTAGTATTCTGTGTTTTTCTTGTGTGCCTGTGTGGGAAGCACAGCCTCTAGCTGTGCTATTTTCTGTGCTATCCAGAATGGCATTTGCTTGTGTTGAGTGTGCATTCTTCCCATAACCGTGTTCAGTGTTTGTGGGGTGATTTTAGTTGAGGTCCCTTGTAGTTGACCTGCTGGAATAACCCTTGAAGGTTGGAGTGTTCTCATAACAAATTGTGCCAGGTTTCTGTAAAGTTTTATTATTTCTTTGTGAAGTGGACATAAGTCTGCTATTGGTAATGTGTCAAATTCTGGATGCAGTGTGTAAGCAGCTAGGACCAGCCAAGTTGCTCCGTCCCTGCTGAGTGGACAGTCTCTCACTTTTTCTGTGGTGTGTGGGACAGCACCTTCAAACCAGTTTATATGTTCCTGGTACGTTAACGGGACCTCTATGTCCTCGTATGGATTGTATTCTTCTGGTATTTCATCCGCTATATAAGAATGAAATGTATGTGCATCTGCAGGTGAGAATTTGACACAAGAACAGAACACCTCTGTCCTGTATGCCTTGTGTAATTTGTCCCTTCCCACTCCAGGCGTCTATGGATAAATGTGAGTTGGGGTCTCTGAGAAAGCACTACTGAACTACTCAAATGTGACCATTAAATAAAAACCAAACAAACGCTGGTGGTGCCATGTCATGTAGTGCCTACAAGTCTATATAGGATCTGCGTGTTTAGACAACATAAACCAAGGGATTGGTGTCCAGACCAATTCCAGACAATTCCTAAGGATATGTTAGTCTGTAGACCAGCTAGCTCACAGTGCCACTATAAGCCCCCCCCCCAACCTCACCAGAGAGCGAATACTTTCTGGCGACTATCGAACATGACAACCCTGACCCCTCCAGGATGGTGGAAACAGTCCAGCATTTTTCGCTCAGTCACTCATGATCACTTTTTCTCAGAGAGATACACAGAATAAATGGTGGGGACGTTTTCGATAAGCATTTATTGAACCAGCATAATTCTAGTATAAAATACATGTGCTGCAACACTCACAAGACAGAAACAGATATATAGGGCTATAAGCACCAACAGAGTAATTAAAAGGTAGAATTCTACCATGGTATTAAAACAGTGAACATATGCAGGCATATAGATGCATGAAAGTAATAATGCGTACTCCTACGATGAAAACCCTAACTAGATGTATGTATGTGTACCTAGAATGTATGTAGGTGTATAGCCAAGAATCCCCCTAGGAAAGAGCCAACCCCATTACCTGATGTAAAAGAGTGAAGGATCGTCTTGGTCTCGAGTTGGACACCATGCGATGAATGTAAGACCTCTGCGTGCTGGACTGTCTGTGTGCAGGGACTTCAGCTTCTCATGTCAGCATGTTAGCGTGGAAGTCCTTTTCTCCTCTGGGTTGCTCAGCTAAGATGTGGTAATTATATACCCGAAAGGTCCCCCTAGGGTTTCTACCTAGATGTGCCATGGTACTGTGGGCATGTTGGCCAAGGATGACGATAGTGGTGACCCTTATACAGAGTTATTATGAAAAAGATGGTAATCCTGCTGTGATACAGAGAATCCTCATGCATAATTACAAAGGCTAGTTTTCAGAGAAAACCACACGACATTTATGCGGCACCTAACTAGGTAAAAGGTCAGCCCAGAACCGTTCTGTAGAGCAAGGTAGGACAAATGTAGATAAAAGGTTGTGCAACTACCTAGGTCTATATTGGGGTACATTGGGGTTCATAACAGTGGAACTGTGCGGCGTTGAGTGAAATTGTGCTGATAGGAATTATGTGGCATAGTGTGGAGTGTATTTATGTGGATTGTTGCTATGTGGCACAGAGTGGTTTAATGTGGGGTGTATTTATGTGGTACTGAGTAAAGTTTAATTATGTGGAGCTGAATCGGGTTGCATTGAGTGGTATTATGTGGAGTGTAATTATGTTGGGCGGTGTTGAATTGTGTGGCGGTGAATTGTGTGGATCAGAATTGTGCGGTGTTGTATGCACCTACATGGTCATGGAGAGGCTACCATTTTGGCATATTTGAAAACTTTTACTTACATTTGCAAGATGGCAGATTGGTACTTAAGAATGATAAATAAAAAGGTTTGCACAATGACATATAACGAGTGGCCTGGCAGTACTGCTGCGCCCTCACTGAAATAAAACAAGAGGCCTGAGCACAAGGAAGCATTCATTTGCAGAAGTACCAGAGAGTGACACTCATAAGAGGGACTGCACCGAGAGGTTGACTGCTCATACGTATGAACCTGCTATAAATAATGCAGCTGGTGTTAAAGCATAGACAAAGCCAATAGGTCTTGGCAATGCCCAAGCTATTGACCTTGTCAATGTGAATGCCTTTGAGCCATATTATTTAGCAGCACATCTGCTGTTCTACATGGCTCAAAGTTATTCAAAGTTTCACTATGATGCTGCCAGTGCAGGCCATGTCATAGCGCTTTATTCATAAGAGGTGGCTCCATGTCAAAAGTACTGAATTGGACGAGGACGAAGAGATAATATGCAGCTGGGAAGAAAATGGACTGTAATAAAGCTGTTATCGCATAATGACCTGGTTGTAATGCCAAATATGTGTGGAGTATATTTATTTTTAAGGAACAAATCATTCCTCTTTGTGAGCATGAAAACATGTACGCTGTATCACGCAATAAGTGGCAATATAATCTATGGTTACTTGGGGAAAAAAAAAACCCTGAGCAATACTGTATAGTTGGCAATATGACGTACTGTTCTAGCGTTAAAACATTTGTGACAAAGTCCTGCATTAGCAAGACTGATGACTATTTCACACTAAAAATATTACTGCTATCCGTACTTAAGATTTACACCAAAACATATGTTTTCAGACACTGTTTCACTGGATTTATAATGAAATATTCATGGGAGCACACCTACTCATGCAAGGCTTTCATCAGCCCTTTCTTCTCTTGCCAAACCTTGCTACAACACAGTACCTTTGGAGGATCCATATAAAGGACTATTCTCTTACTTGTCCCTGGGGTACTCATCACCATGGAGTTGAAAAAATGCTCCTTTATCTAGGTACTGGGAAGACCACCAGTATGGTATGGGAAGGTTTCAAAATAAGCAGCCTGCCTTCTTCCACCCTCCCTGACTTTCCCGGCTCTGTGGAATATACAAATGTATCCTAACCTGTTCTATTGTCTGAGAACTAATGTTAAATTCCTCTTGTATGCCATTGTTGTCATCTAATTAGACGAGTAAAAGAGCCACAAGGCAATATGGGAAGTCCTGTGTACTCCCCTTATTGCATCTCTGCAGCTTTACTTTCTCAATGATAGGGACCAACATCGACACCAAAATATACTTAATTCTACATAGACACATATGGAAAGGCATATACCAAACATGCACCAAAACATATACCAACACATTTGCACAAAAACCCAAACACATGGATGAGTATACAGATGCACTCTGAAACCTGTATGCTTATTTTATCACCTTGGGATAGAGGATTCAGTGTGAAAGTGAATCTGGGAGAGAGTTTGTGAATAGGTGGGAGTAAGAGAAGGTAAGAGGATGTGAGCAAAAGTAAGATGAGTAATTAGAGGAAGGGGCGGCGGGGAGTAGAGAGCAGTGGTCCAATATTAGCCAATGGGGGTCTTTGGTTGCGGACAGCTCACGAGCAGGCCAATCGGGTTTGGGAGCAAAGCTCCTTAGGTTAAGGTCAGCATTGCAAGGGCCAACAATCAGCACAGGAGCTGCACCACCAGTGGCATTGGGGTGTCCGGGTGCCAAAAAGACATTGTGGACCCTGTGCTTTTCAAGGGAAACATTTGGTTCAGTGAAGTTGCTGCAGGCTCAGGAAGGGAAGCTTCATGAAGGCGACCACTGGCTGGAGAGGTAAATTGGGGATTTTGTTTAGAAAACCACCGAGCATAACCATTCTGCTCTGAAGATCGAGGTTAGAGAGAACATCCAACAAATCAAAACTTTGCAATCCACCATCAATGAATCCTGTGTCTCAGTTTTAAGGGAGGTATCCTGGCACATTACTATGCTTACAGCATGTTCTATGCCCACAATTCCTAATCTCGGCAGAATTATACAAAGAAAAAAACCGGCAAATCACCCACAACAATTAAAATCCCAGACGTACTCAGACATGAACATTCCCATTGAACTTACTGTAACCTTTACTAATGAAACTTTTCTTTTGCATGACAACAAAAACCCTCAGAAAAGGTTACTAATCTTAAAAACACCATAACCTTGTACCTTTGGAGAATAGTGATATTTGGATGATGGATGGTATCTTTAAATACACACCCAATTCATTCACCCAAATATCTACTATTCATGCCAATAGCAATACCACTACAGTCCATTTAGAGTACAGTTTACTCCCTGATAAGCAAACCTCAACATACACTGAATTGTGGTAAAATCTAAAACACTCAATAAAAGTCCTAAAAATTGATAATTGATTTTGAAATACCATTACATTATATCCAGATACTCAATTTCAAGGATGTTTTTTTTTCACTTTTCTCAGGCTTAGTGGAGAATATACAAAATACATCCTTAGTTGAGGATTACATTTCAGACAGTAAACTGCAAAATGAATTGAAGAAACTAACCGCATTATGCTTTCTACTTCCTGACAGTGTAGATGAATTCTACACATCAATTACTGAATCTGAGTATTTTACAACAAACAATGGCAAATTGGCTCCCTTACTAAATGACTTTGAGGATACATGGGTTGGCAATCTAAACAGATTGGGTGGCATGAGGAAGCCAAGGTTCCCTGTTGAGTGGGGGACTGTTACACAACCTATTTAGAGGGGGGTGCAAAAACTAATAATGTAATAGAGGGATGACAAATCATTCAACACATCAATTGGAAAACCTTACTCAAACTTTAATAATTTGTTAGGAATTTTGAGGAAGGAGCAAAGTTTCAAAGAATTGAGAATAGCGCAATCATTGGCAGGTAGTCTGAACCCATGTGTTGCAAAAAGAACAAAAGAAAAGTCTGAGTGACTATTGGGACAATTTCAACAATTTTTGTTGATGGTGGCTTCAGACTACCTAGACAACATTGCACGTATACTACATTTCTAACAAAGACTAACACCTATTTTATCTTACTTGCCTGTTTATAATTTTTTTGAAGAAATTAGTTCAGCATTTTATAAATTATTTTTCCTAATTAAAGGAATGTCAGGCTTCTTACCTGAAGTTGTCTTTTCTTCAACTGTTGGTGATTTATAAATAACCACACCTCACCAAGAGTCTTGAGAGCTTCAATAATCCAAAGTAACAAATCCATATTCCATGTAGGTATCCCAATCCTGTTGTAAACTAACAAAGAAAACATATTGACATAGTCATATTTTCCAACAAAACTGTTGGAAAATTACTGTGTAGTCTAAAAATACACAACCCCTCCCAAACAAAATCACAAAAAATATATATTTAAAAAAACAAACAAAAGCGCAACAACAAATCCGTTTATCCAGTGCACTGGCCAGACAATAGTATTCGATTCATATCCTTTGAAGCAATGTCCCAAAATCCAGTGGTGCACAGTCACAATGTTTTAATTGAACAAAACAGCCAGGAAAATAATTAAAAATGTCACCAAACTCCAATAGTCTATCCATGGCATACATTTTGTTCTTAATCTCACATTTGTTAGTGCCATGAATACCATATAGAATGATTTAAATAACATGTTGCAAAAAATGTTTTAAAAAATGTTTTTTTTTCTCATTTGGTTTAAAATAAATTCGATTCTTTCTCAAAAAGAGTTTTTACGCAAAAAATGAAAGAAAAAAAATCAGCCTAATGTGGGCCTACAACCCCTAGCTGCAGAGGAATGAAAAAGTGGTTAAAACATTCAAAAATACATTTTACTACTAACATGCCTTTAACTACTTCCCTCATCTCTCCTTACAATAAAGTATGCCCCCTGTAATCAGTTTAATAAATGTAATTTGACTTACCCTTCCTTGCTTCTGATCTTGATCGCAATGATCCACTGACTTTAGAAACCTACACACAACCGCCTATGTGAAATGAAATCAAAAAGGAAAAAAGGAACATATCTTCCATTGAGCTAAATGGAAAAGCATGGAAAAGTACTTTAAACATTTTTTTACAGTATTTTAATTATTTATTTTAAGGAATTTCTTTA
Source organism: Triturus cristatus (assembly GCF_964204655.1). Taxonomy (NCBI): domain Eukaryota; kingdom Metazoa; phylum Chordata; class Amphibia; order Caudata; family Salamandridae; genus Triturus; species Triturus cristatus. The sequence continues at coordinate 1,436,641,725 of NC_140590.1, forward strand.
AAAAAATAATTTAAGATATGCAATATTTTTAGAATTTTCCCAAGATTTTATTGCACTATTAAATATTTTTTTAAACAATGTTAGATGCATTTTTATTTTGTTTTTTAAAATAATTTCTATATTTTTCCCACATCTAAAAGTGTGTTTTTTATTTACAGTTTATTTAAATATTAAATAGGTATAACATCTCACCAAGCTAAACATCTTTTTTTAAATGTATAATTTATTGATTTAAAATGGATACTCATTTATTAAAATGAATACCAGAGTATTAATACACTCCCCCACCCAAACATTATTCCAGAGGGTGGGTGGTACACACCCAAGAGTATTTTTGCGAATTAAATTCAATTAATACCTGTACATTTATACACTCTGCTACCCAAAACGATTTCCTCACATACCGCACCTGAGGGTCGGTGTTACACATCCAAGAGTAATTTGTTTAAAGTAATAGCATTATTATTTAAAATAAATGAATACCCAATTATTTTAATTAATACCAGTGTATTAATACACTCCCCCACCCAAAGCCCCTATTTCCCTCACACCCAGTCTCAGAGGGTGGGTGTTATACACACAAGAGTAAATTCAAATCTTTTAAAAATGTATAACAAAATATAAAAAATTATAATACATTAATACACAGGGATTAAAATGTTTACATGATTATTCATTCACTACCCCACCTAATAACCCAATTTCCCACACCAGAGTTTAGGTTTTTAAACCATTAAAAAAAGATTTTTTTTTAACTAAACAAAAGTAAAAAATATAAATGAATTCCCAGGTATTAAAATTAAATACGTTAATAGGGACCCAAAACTCCTATTTCTCACGCATCCATTTACTATATTGAAAATGAATTTTAAAAAATACAAAACTTAACCAAAAACAAATAAAACATTAAAATTATTCCAATATAAAAACCTATCTATTAAACTTACTATAAAATGCCTTTTAATGGAATGCATTGTAATGGCATCAGGCTTTGAAATGACAGGCGTTGAAATCTCTTATGAATTGTAAAAATGTGTTGTAAAATTATTACGCTGTAATGCCTGTATTGTAATTGTAGTATCCTAGTTTGGGAACCAGATGTACCGTACCACCTCTTGGCAAGGCTACTTCTGATAAGGACACTAGGCCAACCCTTGACTTCTCAAATAAATCATGGGATAAACCTAAGCAACAACAAAACAAGACATCAGAGAGACCTTACGGTTTTCGTGAACGCATTAAAATCAGGTATCCTGTGAGTTATCAGATTCCTGATATCTGTTCTTGTTCCTTTTAGGAATCATCTGACCAACAGTATGACAGAGGAGGGCGATCTGATATCAGAAAAGGAGAGTACGTGCAACTGAAGAGAGAATGCTCATCTGACGTGAAGATAAAGGAGGATATGCTCCTTCCTTACAAATCACTTCTCCAGAAAAATAAAGTTACAGCATTGAAAGCTAAATACTGCACAGACAGTGAGAACCCTCCTCCAGAACAGGAGTTGGGTGGTGACTCTCCTCGACAGTGTGGCAGAGGTAACCACAGTACGCCAGAATCTCCACCAATTTCTGGTAACAAAAGCAACTGATGCCTTCATTACAGTTGAAATTGTGGACACCCGCGTCGCACCTCCAGACAGACTTTATCACTTGGAAATCCAAATTGAAGGTGACGTTAAATGCACCATTGAAGCATTTTTTTGGGACAACTTGACTACTTCTTATGATATTCTATTGGCGGATGCCGATTAGGTCCCACCTTTGTTTCTTGCGTGTCCCCAAAGTGAGAATGTTATTCTCCCTACTTTCTCACACCTCATCCCAGACAAGGTCAAACATGCATACGTATCTGAATGGGCCCTTGCCTTAGCCCAAGCTCTTTATCGTAATCAAATAGGTTGGGGATGAGGATTACCCTTACCATGCTATTCCTATACAATCTACACCTCAAATTCAGCCGAGTGGCCTATTAAACAGGATGCTAAAGCTCCCGTTAAAGAAATCCTTTCTGAGCTTGTGTACCAGGGAGTAATAGAACCCTGTGCCTCCCAAATGAATGATCCTCTTTTTCCTGTTCTGAAACCTGATCACTCCTATCGTATAGTCTTAGATTATAAACATTTGAATAGTAACACTCGCACACTCGCCGTGCAAAATACCCATAGTACGAAACTTTGGACATTTTCAAAGTTTTTTTTCAATAACAATTTGGCTCCTAACAGCCGTCATTGGTCAGCATTTAGCACCCTCGGTTTTCAGAGGCACTACGCCCGACTGCCTAATGTCTATAAGAACAGCCCGTGAGTCTTTGCAGCGCACATTGTGTTGATTCTACATGAGATTGACCCTGATGCAATTTTTCTATGTTGATATCTTTCTCACAGATGATGAATTGAACCCCCAATTAGCAAGAGTGGATCACAATTTTGCGATTTGCTGAACTTGGTTACAAATTTAACTTAAAAAAATCTTGCATAGTTTTCTCAGTGTCCCTTTCATAGGATATGAAAATAAAAATGAGGGGAAAAGTTTTAACCCTCATTTTCTGAAAAGTGTGCTCATTTGCAGCCTCCATGCACACTTAAAAAAATGTAAGTCTCTTCTGAGATTTTTGAATTTTGGCAGGACATACATACCTGATCATTCACAATGCATTAAAGCGCTTATGCCTTAATATGTCCTGAGTTTTCAACTTCCTGTTGGACATCGGAACAAATTGCAACACTCAGGTCTTTACAATCTGATTTGCTTGAAACACGCAGCCTAAAAACACATGATAACACCACAAACTTGGTCATCCCGGTGCTACAGGGTGGAATTGGATTTACATATGTAACCGTTAACAAAGGTGATACAGTACCCATAGCATATAAATCACATCTTTATACTCCTGCAGAAAGGCATTTTGCTTCTCCTGAAAAAATCTAACTGCTGTACATATGACCATCCCGAAGGAACAGCCACTTGCTCAAAAAAAGCATTATTGTTGATTTTCCTATGCCAGCCTTCGAGGCCATCAAAAAAGCATTTGTACCTAATGCAAAGGCCCTCCATCCCCAATGGATACAATGGGCTACATCCTTAACAGCCATGGATGTAGAGTTCGTCTTCAATCCTTCTTTATAAACTCAAGAATGTTTGCAATATGTATACATATATCCACTGCCTTCTTCAGTTTTGCCTCTTGATCAATGCACAAACATCATTTACACTGATGGTTCTGCTCACTCTGCAATAGGTTCTAAGCAACAGTATTCTGCGGCATGTGCTATTGGTATTGGCACTATGTCAGATGGCGCTTTTAACCCACAAACTACTCGCACCCAGTTCCTTGTGGACTGTACTGCACAGTTGGCTGAATTGAAAGCTATATTCCATGATCTTGAAAATACGGATCCTGAATTTCCCACCATTATTGTTTGACTCGTATTACTGTGTACTGTCTTTTAATGATAACTTACATTTTTGGAGATAAAATGATTTTAAGGATTCCAAGGGTAGCACAAAGCGCAAATTGCTTTGGGTTAAATTGGCAGATATAAAGGATAGGTTACCACAAACTCATATTATACATACATTGAGTAATCAACTTGTTGGAACACACGCCATAGGGAACACTCTGGCTGATGAAGCAGCCAAATCTGCAGTTGCCCCATCTCAAATAAGCAGCAGTAATTGTAGCCCATTTGCAGAGACACGGTGTGGGTGTGTCAATATTGCAAGAAACACACCTCAACCCGAACAGCAGAGCTCTCATACAGTTTAGAATGCGGGGCCAATGTATAGTGGTGAGCTACACCTCCCATGCCAGGGGTGTGTCAGTGTGGCCATGCAGGGGTTCAAATGTGAAATTACAGGACCTGTATGTTGACCCAGTGGGTAGATAGGTCTCCCTTATTACATCATGCAATGATATAACAGTCCTTCTGGTAGGGGTCTATGGTCTGAATTTTGATAACCCCCATTTCTACAACTCACTCATTGAACGTCTTCTCCTCTTGGGGTATCTACCCAGGATATGGGGGGGGGGGGGGGATTTTAATTGTATACTGAAGCCAAAGTAAGATAGATCTAGGGGCATGGCCAGGCCCCCTGCGTCTGTGGCCCGGGCGCTTGCGGAAATAATGCAGGGTGAAGGCCTTCTAGATTTAAATGGTATATTACTGGTGATCCTGAAGCCTGGGAAGTCCGAGGCTGACTGCTCTTCCTATAGGCCATTGTCCCTACTAAACCTAGACAGTAAAATAGACATCAAAATTCTAGCTAATCACCTGGCACCATTGCTTCCGGGCTGGTCGGTGTAGAACAATCTGGTTTCATCCTGGGGCATCAATACCCGCACATTGTTTGGTGCAATCCAGAGACTAGACCCTGAGGTACGTGCAGCAGCCCTATTCCTAGATGGCGAGTAAGCGTATGATTCAGTAGAATGGAACTTTATGTTTTAAGTGCTACAGCATGTAGGTTTGGAGACTTGTTCTACAGATTGGTCTCGGTCCTGCACACTTTACCAGCAGTGTGATTGAGGATCAATAATATGACTTCATACCCTATCAAGATTGAAAGAAGCACCAGACAGGTATGCTCTATTTCTCACCCACTTTATGGAATCCTCATGCAATGCAAAACGTTTGAAGTGCAGCTGAGTCTGCGACCAATAGACCTATTGCTTTAGGAGTTTGAAAATCAGAAGAAGAAAAATAGCAGCAGTAACACACTCTAAAACTCATATTGATATAATGGATGCTGTTTTTTTTTTTGTTCAAATTTCTTTATTGGGAGTTTCACTTTTCATAGTACAGAATTACAAATTTTTATTCAAACATGAAGACAGGTGCGTGCAGACCGTTGAATGATTTCATTGTGACCCGAAACAACTATCCCTACACCTATGTTGCATCAGATGTAAGAAACAGTAAAATAAAACGGAGAGTACATTTCAACTGAACTATTACGGGCAGTGGTAGGTTGTCTGGTGTCTGCCTATGTAGAGTTCTGCGGGATGTGGGTTGATATTCAGTCCCCAGCTCTATCCCCGTGCACCTTCTTTGGAATTGTCCATGAATGTGTTTCCGACTTGGCGAAGTCGCCTAATTAGGCGTCGGGGTGTAAACTAATAACTGTTAACAAAGGAGGGAAGGGGAGGTCAGGGAGCTTGATGATTGTATAGTGGTATTTACTTAGTGTGTGGCTGATTCTGGTTCTGGTTTGCTCGTTACTGAGCTGTGGTGTCAGTGGCGAGGGAGGGGGAGTGAGCTCTGGGGAGGTTGTGTCTCCTACCATGAAATGAGGGTGATATTCCCATGGGGCCTTAGCACACAGTCGGCCCTTCAGATCGTATGCTCGTTACGTGTTGGTGATCGCTGGTGCCACGGGGAACAGGGGTGGCGTTTGGGATTGTGAGGCAGCAGGTGAGTCCTTGAGCAAATTGGACCCTGAGTTGAGCCCATTCCATGGAAATGGGATGCTTAAGAATCCCTTTCACCTCCTCAACTCTCAGTGCATCTTCCTCTGCTGTCCCCCATTTTTTAACGGCACCTATCCAGGCTGTTTGTGGGGGTCTCGCCGGGGTCCTCCAATGCATGGCTATTCCTCGTTTTTCTAAGAGCATAGCTAGGGAAGCGAACCTGCATTGCACCTTTTCTGTCTTCCGCCTGCGGAAGACGCCCAGGGCACTGGCCTTCCACGTGGAAATATGCATGAGGTTGACCGTCACCCTTAGGGTCTGATGTACCCTATTCCAATACTGTAGGAGTGCGGGACAGTCCCAAAACATGTGTTTAAAAGTTGCCTCAAGTGTTCGGCATCTGGAGCATGCAAAATGTGTGTCGGGGTAAAACCAGTGGAGCCGGTGAGGTGTTAAGGTGTTAAGTATGCACGATGTAAAATGTTGAATTGGATGTTTTTGAAACGTGCATTTCAAGAAACCTTTTTTGGGTACTCTAGTGCCTTTTCCCATTCTTTGTTGTGGAGCGCCCGTCCTATTTTGTACTCCCATTTCTGGCGCAGAGCTTGTACTGAGGTTGTGAGCAGTTCCCGTATCACTTTGTAATGCCAGGTGACTAAGTGCCTCCCCGTGCCCATACGCAGAATTGTGTGCAGCACCAGGTGCGTTGGTGGTTCTCCCCCAGTGAGATCCCAGCACTGTCGGGCGCTATATATTAATCGTCAATGGACCAGAAACTGTCCCGGGGGGAGATTGTAGCTTTCCCTTATTTGGGCATATGTGTCAGCTGTCCAGCCTCGAACATGGACTCAACTTCTGTCACCTCATGCTCAGTCCATATATGGAGGGCGCTGGAGGTGTAATATTTCTCCCGCAGAGGGAATTCCACTAATGGGAGCAATGGGGAGTAGAGGGGCTGACCCCTTGACATGCGGTGTATGCGCATCATGCATTTACGGGCTATCACTACCTGCAGGGGATGAGTACGCGTAGGTTTGGTGCCCAGCATCAGTAATCTCCAGATGGCCGGGAGAGGTATCCGGCCATCGTTGGAGAATGTCTCCTCCATGTGGCACTCTGCTGTCCAATGGGACAGCCACTGTAGTTGGGCCGCTAGGAAGTAAGCTTCAAAGGAGGGGTTCTCTGACCCCCCTGTGTCATGGGCAAATGAAGAGTTTGCAGAGCAACCCTGTGTCTACCCCCCCCCATATTAAAGTTGTGAGTAGCGTGTTTAGTTCTTGAAAAAAGGAGCGAGGTGGTATCATTGGGAGATTAGTAAAAGAGTAGAGTAGCCTGGGTACCATAATCATCTTCGCTAGAGCTACCCTTCCTATGGGGGCCAAAGGCAGAGTCTTCCAGAAGGCGACTGCCGTACGCAGCCCCGCCAAAGTCCTGCGGTGATTTCCCTCATAGAGACTCTTGGGCGAGTGATACAGCCGCACTCCCAGGTATCGGGGTGCCGCGGCATTCCAACCGAGTACCTGGGGCCCAATCACTATGTCCGAGGGAGTTAGGTGGGGGCTTAGCGGAAAGATCGTCGATTTTCCCTAATTAACTTTGGGGTCTGAGACCTCTGCAACGTCCTGTAGTATTGTCCATATCGGCGCAAGGTCGCTGGTGATATCTCGCACATAGATCAGGAGATCATCGGCGTACAGTGATCCACTATGCACTGTGTCTGCAATTGGGATGCCCCACGCCACCCCCGACGCAAACGAATGGCTCTTCAAAATATTCCTATCACTTATAGGATCAAAGTGTTACTTTTGCAACTATTGCCAGAGTTTGTGATTGTGTTATTTCCAAAGCAGACCGCAGACAGGATTTAATTATAGCAGCACACAAAGGTGTAGCTTCCACTCATGCTGGAGTGGCTACTGCCATTTCGCTCTCACAGCAACGTTATTGGTGGCAAGGTTTATACCAACAGACCGGAAAATATGTTTTAACTCGTGACATTTGACAACAAATCAAAAGTTCCACTGTGTCTCGTTCACCACAGACATCTTTTTGTTTCTAATCAGCCTTTTGGCTGCGTTTATTTAGATCATTGTAGCCTATTGATTTCATATACTGCGTTTAAATATATTTTGCTTGCAGTATATTCTTGCTATAGATTCCTTTGGGTTTGACCACATCGCTCGGCTGACATTCGAACTGTTATTAAAGACTTGCACGTCTTTATCAGTACATATGCCTGTTGCGCATTCCATTTGAAAGTGTACCATGATTCGATAAAGTCCATAAGTGCATTTTTCTTCTCCATATAGACCGGAGGGTAATGTGAAGTGAATGAACCGTGCCTTAAAGCAGTCCTTAATGGCTAGAGTATTAGGTACATGGCGTGGTTGGTTGAACCATCTTTATGGGGTTCAACTTGCGTTAATTAAACTCCCTAAAAGATCTCTGGGTGGGCGGACCCCGTATGAAGTACTTTTTGGCATCAAGATGTATGTTCAAGACCTTGATGGACCAGACGTCGTGGCGGTTACCACAACATTTGACTCAGATAACCATTGTGCTGTCTTACAGGACCTACAAATGTTTTGTGACACTCAATCTCGCAAACATTGCTCGAGTCTCACACTTCCAGTGCTGCAGATACAAATTCTGGTTTCCGTCTGGCTTCCAAATATTAGAGATCTAGTTCGAGAGAAAGTGGCGATCAAAAAGGGATTTAGTCCAAAGTACCATGCTCCTGTTCCAGTTCTTGGTGTGCAAAGAATGCTAACAGAGATTCTGCCACCACCTCTGCAATACAAAGACAAACGCTTTGACTCTAGTGAACATGTCAAATGACACCATGTGGCCGATTCTTCATAATTTGACACGTAGTAGTCGTTCTTTTACACAAGACTTTCAACTGTGGCCTGTGAGCACCTCTGATACTGATACTCCCCGGCTGGAGTGGGAGGCTGAGTCCTCCACTGAACCTTTTCCTAACGCTCTGCCTGTTTCTTCAATCCAGTCTTCTACAATGGATGTCATTTATAATGATCCACCATTGGCGAACCCTTCTGAGTTGCATTTTTCTAGCCCTACTGTGTATTCACAGCCTCCTGTTTTCCGGTTAAATACCCCCGGGTATTATATGGACCAAGATAATTCTTCTTCGGACAGTTCTTCTATTTTGTACAGGCCTCCAGCACAGATTTGTGTTTTTATTTCTTGGTTCAAACGCACTTATCTAGTCCCCACATGAGTGAGGCACCGTATTTATTGGGAGACCCGGGGGAACGCTGGGTGGTAGGAAATTTGTGTCAGCCCGGTGATGCCACAACTTTCCCACACAAAAATGTGTGAAAAAGGTGATTTTTTCAGCTAAAATTGAGGTTTACAGGGCATTCTGGGTAAGGAAACGTTGGGGGATCCACGCAAGCCATACCTCCCTGAAATCCCCAGGGTGTCTAGTTTTCAGAAATGTGTGGGTTTAGTAGGTTTCCCTAGGTGCCGGCAGAGCTAGGGTTCAAAAACTACAGCTAGGCACTTTGCCAAAAAAAGTTCATTTTTCACTGCGAAATTGAGGTGTGTCCACGATGCGTTTTGCACCGTTACCTGTTGCGGGCACTAGGCCGACCCACACAAGTGAGGTACGATTTTTCTCGGAAGACTTTGGGGAACACTGGGTGGGTGGAAATTTGGGGATCCAAGTAGATTCCAGAACTTTCCACCACAGAAATATGGAGAAAATGTGGTTTTTTGGCAATTTTTGAGGTTTGCAAGGGATTCTGGGTAACAGAACCTGGTGGGACGCAGTCAAGTCACCCCATCCTGGATTCCCCTGGGTGTCTAGTTTTCAAAAATGTATAGGCTTGCTAGGTTTCCCTAGGTGCCGGCAGAGCTATGGTTCAAAAACTACAGCTAGGCACTTTTCCAAAAAAGGGTCATTTTTCACAGCGAAATTGAGGTGTGTCCACGTTGCGTTTTGCGCCGTTTCCGGTCGCGGGCACTAGGCCGCCCCACACAAGTGAGGTACCATTTTTCTCGGAACACTTTGGGGAACGCGGGGTGGGTGGAAATTTGTGGATTCATGGATATTCCAGAACTTTCCACCAGAGAAATGTGGGGAAAATGTGGTTTTTTTGGGCAATTTTTTGGGTTTGCAAGGGATTCTGGGTAACAGAACCTGGTGGGAGGCAGTCAAGTCACCCCATCCTGGATTCCCCTGGGTGTCTAGTTTTTAAAAATGTATAGGTTTGCTAGGTTTCCCTAGGTGCCGGCAGAGCTAGGGTTAAAAAACTACAGCTAGGCACTTTGCTAAAAAAGGGTAATTTTGCATTGTGAAAATGTGGTGTGTTCACGTTGGGTTTTGAGCCATTTCCTGTCGTGGGCACTATGCCTACCCCTACAAGTGAGGTACCATTTTTATCGGGAGACTTAGGGTAATTCAGATTTGTAAAGGAACTGTTATTATCTATTGACTTTCGATGCATTTCTGCCTTCCAAATGAAAGACATTGTGTAAAAAAGAAGTCATTCTAAAAAATGACTGATAATTCTCATGCTAGTACGAGTATTCCCAAATTCGGAAATGTGCAAATATCTACTGTTTCTAAACTCTATATTTTGTTCCCATTTCGGAAATAGATAGGTGTCTTTCATACCGATTTATCCATGTACACATTTTTACAGAATAATTACTATATACCCGGTACATAATAAAAAACCATTGCAAGTTGCTGCTCAGTTTTTGGCTCTGGGTTCATCGGGTTCTTGGTGAACCTACAAGTCCTATACATCCCCACAACCAGTAATGTCCAGCAAATGTAACGGTATATTGCTTTCAAAGAGCTGTCATAATTAGAAGAAGTTACAGGTGAAAACGTTGACACAAAAGGTGCTTTTTTTCAACAAATTTTCAATTTATCCTATATTTAACTGTTAGTTTCTATAAAGAAACCTTGATGGATCTACACAAATGACCCCTTGCTGAATTCAGAATTTTTTCTACTTCTCTAAAATTATTGCTTTTGTACCCATTTCTACCATTAACTGGAAGGAGGTCGAAAGCACAAAAAATAGCAAAAATAGGCTATGTCCCAGAAAAATGCCAAAACTGTGTAAAAAATGTTGGGTTTCTGACAAAAGTCTGGTATCCCCTAAAAGCTGGGAATATGGTGATTTCAGCCCCACAAACCCTTTTTTGATAACACTTGCAGGGAAAAACCCAGATGCTTTCATTTGCAGCCTGTTATTCCCATTTTCCCAAAAAGAAACCTAACTTTTGCTGTATTTTGGCTCATTTCTGTGACCCCTCCAGGGGAATCCACAAACCCTGAGTACCTTCAGAATCCCCATGTTGTTGGAAGAAAAGGACACAAATTTGGCGTGGATACCTTATGTGGTCAAAAAGTTATAGGGGCCTCAGTGCGCACTACCCCAAATAGCCAAAAAAGGGCGTGGCACAGGAGGGGGGAAAAGGCCTGGCAGCGAAGGGTTTTTCATGGGGGCTTACCTTCAATGCGATAATTATTTGTGGAACTGTGGGAGTCTTATTCTACCCACATCTTTTTCCAACCCCCCGTAGACTTTTGATATGTTTTATCTGGGCAATCCACAATTTCAGCAATCTGAAAATAACACAAATAAAAATGTATTTGTTTCTCCCCCTGGTTGTTAATTTGTTTTCCTTCTAATATTTCTAAACTATCTATATATTGATCTCCTATTGTATCTTCTTAGTCACAGTTATTCCTCTAAATCTATTTCGCTACTTCCCAGAGTATGGCTAAGCCCATTTATATTCTATCTCTTCATCGCCTGAACTAGATCGTTGCCTTCTACTCTTTGGCTGTCTTAGCTTTAATATATATCTTACGACAGGCACCATCCTTATTATTATTGTGCTCTATCTGGTAGTACAGCGTCCTCTGTTTCGTGTTATCTGCTCTTGTTACACGTATATTGTATCTGACGTATCGGCTCTATTCTGGCTACGGGGGTCCCGCTAAAGTTAGTTGTGTATTGGGAATACGGCTTTAAACAAAAAGTCCTTTACACGTGCGGGCAGAAACCTACTTTCTCCCCCTAATCAGGCAAATTGTCTTCTTAACTTTACTATGTTTTTTCCTACCTACTCGCAGAGACCTTACCTCAGCGTGGTGGCGTTGCGATGTCTAATCTTCCCGTATTTGGCATAAAGTGTATTGTCCGATTCCCTTGTACTTATTTGGTTGGCAATTTTCAAAGCCGCGTTTCTGTTCTCACGAGACGTCGGTAATAACGCGATATGTCCGTTCTATCGGGGACATTCTTTAACTCCACCGCGCATGTTTGGCGGTCATCTTTGAAGGGTAAAGACATTTTTTCCTTTCAAAACGCAGTATTCTCCATATATATTTATAGCCTAATGCTACGGGGCGCCAGTCATAATGTTACACGCCAGTGATGGCATAAGTGTTTTTATTGTATTGTGCATATCAGGTAATAGATTATAGATCTTCTATTTGTAGTTCGCATAGATCCTTATCTCCATATATTACAGGTCTACCCCAAGACGTGTGGCGGCAATCTCTAAAGGGACTCTGGGTGGATTCCTTACCCAAACATAAAGACATGTATATGTAGCCTAATGTCTAGGTCCTTTACGGTTTGTTCTATAGTCCCATAAATATATTAATATATTCTTAGCACGAATCTGGGCTAGTCCTATCTATCCTCACTTTATATTGTTGGATGGTTACGGAGGATTTATATGACTCAGACAGTCTAACTTAGTTTAGTTTCTAAATTATAGTTTCCCAGTCCTCCCTACTATTTAATCCATTCTTTATAGTATCAAATTTGATCATATACCATTGTTCTTGATGTTTTCTGCGTTGTACACAGTTACCTATTCTTCTTTGTGCTATAATTCTCTCTAGTATCACCCACCTCATGTCATTCGCATTATGGCCTTTCTCTTTCCAGTGACTTACCAAGGGTGCGTTCTCTTTGTATTTATCGCTGATCTATGTTCACATATTCTTAGTCGCAGCTCCCTCCCGTTTCCCCTATGTATCCCTGCCCACATGGGCAGAGAATAAGGTAAATAATATTCCTACTTCTACAGTTGTTTAACATCTTGATTTCAAATTTAACTGAATTTAGGGTAATGTTTTTCGTAACCAGACATAGGTCGCAGATACTACAACTACCACATTTGTGGTTACCAGTAGCTCTACTTGCTGAGATAGTTTGTTGTGTCTCCCCCTATCCTCTCTATATGTGTGCACTAAGGTGTTACGTAAGTTTTTATTTTTTCTGTAGGCAAACATGGGTTTCGGCATGTTCTTCACTTTATTGCTAATGTTGAAGAACTGGCTCACCATTACCATTTTTTCCATTTTATTTTCTTTCTTTTTATTTGCTAGGAAACTCTCTCTGTCATAGAATCTCGCCCTCTTTAAGGAATGGGTGATCAGTGTTTTAGGGTATCCTCTCTCCCTAAACTTGCTCTTGGTCTTTTCTGCATGCTTATAAAAGTCTTAAACTGATGTACAGTTTATTCGAAGTCGAAGAAATTGCCCGAATGGTATGCTAAATGCTGATATTTCTGAGACCAGAGCACTGCGTCAACCAAGAATTAGAATGTCTTTTTGTGTATACTTAGGTTCGGGGTCCACCATTAATCCCAGAGCTCATGGACATGTAATCATTTAGTTTTGGTAGAAGGGGATGGGGTTAGGCTACTCTGTCTTATAACAGGACAAGGCTTGTTATGGTATACGGTTTATTGCCCATGCCTACTGTACTTTTAGTATGTATTTGTTTGATAATTGTGGCACGAATACTGCATTTTAGAGCACAATATTTAAAAAACTATATTCTAAACTTTCTTCGTGTCTCTTGTTTAACTTATTGTGGACAAGTGCGAGTTAGAGAACGAAAGGGTGTGTCCTATTACCGTGATCCCCACGGGGGTCGGGAGCGTTGTGTTCTGGGGTGCAAAGTTACATGTCTCTCTGGTAAAGATAGGAGGGCAAGTGAAGCACTATAGCTAGTCTGACTCTGGCTCAAATACTGCAGTGGTATGGTGACTCAGTCCCTATATGCCAAGGTTCTATATTCACAAGCAAAGTTCTGTTCCCGAGCAGAATCCCTGCAACACTGTCACAGACTGTGACCTCGTAGCACAAAAAATATACAAGTCACCACTGCACCAACCAAGATGTCATTCGGTCTCTTTCTGGTTACACACAGACCTCTGCAGTGCATTAACTACTAGAGGTTTCATAATGCACTATAGTGAATTTTCCACCTACAAATTGTAATATTTATTTTGCTTTAAGTTATTTTATATGCAGATACCTGACAGTGAAAGACCTAAAACATTGAAAGAAAATTCTGTTTTTAGCCACATCTTTGACCCCGCTCCATGTTCAGACTCAAGGTCATCTAGCCCACAGGCCGAAACAAAAGTCAACAGCAGCTGCAAGATAACATAACAAGGAGTCAGTTTTTGCTAAAATATAAGCATCAGTTTCATATCAAAAATAAAAACCTTTTTAGAAAAATTGTACGAAAGAAGATTAAGGGACCACTTCCTCAACTTGTAATTAAAGAAAGCATCCTACTTGTACCTTACAGTTCATCATTGATGACTGTAAATGGTATGTTTTAATTACGATGAACAATGTACAGCAACCTCCAGTTCTATGCAGATGTAAAAGCCATGCCATCAGCATCTCATGAAATATTGTACGATTCTCCTTGGATACCTTGCAGTAAAGTTGCAGCCCATGCCCACTTGAAAGATGCAATTGCGTGGTGGTTTTGGCATCAATAAAGATTTGCCGCATTTGCCACATAATCCATCATTTAATGCATAATCTGCAGACTTTATTTTTGTGTGTGTGAAATTTTTTATTGAAACAGAAAAAATAAAGCACAATACAAAATATTTCAATCATAATAAAACATGGACCATACGAAAATCAACATATACATCTGTTCGTTCTAACAAAAAAGAAATCAATCAAAGATATATAACAAACAAATAATGTGAGACAGAAGGGGGGGGTTACATATCTCAGATACATTAAGAGGCTAGGTTGGTTATATTGGTGATAATTCACTATAAGGGTATAGTTAGGGTATGTGCTGTGGAGTTAGATCAGAATACAGAGGTGGTGATTCTATGGCAGGTGTTCAAACATCTTCAGGGGTTGGTCTAAGCCTTTCGTTCTCGGGGGCTACCCGCGGGCTGGTTGAGGGAGCTAGAGAGGCACTGAGGGTCTGTTGTAGGTGCCTACGGAAGATGCACCATATCTCTTTTGGTCTTGATGTGGGAGGATGAAGCGTGGTATGTATTTCAGATTGTAAACTACAATATGTCCATGCCGCTTTTTTGGGCCCTAGTTTTGCTCCCCAGCGCACTTCCACCTCTCTTTTCGCCAGCAGCAGAGCAATGGCTACGAATCTGCGGAAGCAGGATTTAACCCGGTTAACCAGGCCCAGCAATCCTTTACGTGGAGAGGGGAAGAGGGGGGTGTCAATTATTCTTGCTATCGTTTGAAAGATATCTAGCAAGAAAGGCAGCACTTATGGACAAGCCCAAGCCATGTGTGCAAAGTCGGCATCTTGCATATTGCATTTGGGGCAGTTGGAGGATTTTGAAGAGTCAAACTTGGGCAATTGCTGGGGTGTGATGTAGACCCTGTGAATGAATTTAAAAAGTAGGAGCACCTGCCTATGGTTTGGGGAGATTTTCTGAATTTGGTCAAGGCAGTATGTCCACTCCTTATCTCCTTCCAACGTTGCCTTATCCCCTTGTCCCGTACCTTTTTGAGCACCATACAGGCTGTGTACAGTTTTTTAACCATGTGCGTTCCTTATTTATCCGTGATAAGCAGAGTAAGTGGGGTAAATTCAGAGTAAGTGGGGTAAATTCAGCGTGCAGGGATGGAAAAGTAGTGACTGCAGAGCGGAGCGATCCCAGCAGTCTAGTGATTACAAACTTGTCCATGTAAGTTATCCCTGGTATTGCTGGGAAGTCCGACAGTGTCCGCGCCCGACCATCGGGGAATAGAGAGCCAACTGTATCCAGTCCTAACTTGGTAAGTGTAGTCTGTACAACTTTTTCGGTGGCGAGTGGGAGGAACGGTTTGTTCAATAGGGGGATGACTGGCGAATACAGTGGGCCGTCTCCTAGCATAATGTTGAGTTTACGCCAAGCAAAACCAAAGGGGATGATAGACGGAGTGTTGAACATTGCAAGCACTCACCCCCAGTCAACTGATCTGGGTTTAATCCATCATCATTCTTTAGCTCACTCCACCACCCCAGTTCAAACATGGCCATATGCAAATCAGTCTGCTCCTGTGCCTCATGGGAACAGTCCAGCCTGAACTGCCAAGCAATGTTTTCCCTGGAACGGAAACAAGCATCCTGGGACCACTTTCTGCCAAGCCCAACAAGTGGTAGCAAGGGACTGAATGTCCTGCGGGTCAAGTGGTATGCCCTTAGGGAATGAGGCTTCCAATGGCTTGGGTACTGCTAATTCCCTATTGGGTTTGGTGTATGGTATATGGACGTCCGGGTGGTACCAGTGATGTGCATATTGTGCTTGTGCCACTAAAAAGTAAAGATGGGGATCCGGAACCGCAAACCCTCTTCGGCCATATGGGAGAGTCAGAGTATCCCATGAGACTCCCGGTCTGCGTCTGCCCCACACTAGTTTGATAAGAAGGCCTCATAGCTGGCTAAAAAATGCGTTAGTGAGTGGAATGGGTATAGTGCTGAACAGATAGAGGAACGGAGGCAGTACCTTCATCTTGATTAGTCCCACGCAGCGTGCCATAAATAGAGGAAGTTGTATCCACTTCTCAACCTGCGTGGTAAGCTGCTCTACCGCAGCCCCTTAATTTAAGCGTATGACTTGGCCTTTGTCTCTGCGGAGGTGGACCCCAAGGTATTAAGTGGTGTCATCCGCTCTCGGCCGGGAAAGTTCAGTCTTATCAGCCAAGGCTGCATCGGTGACGGGGAAAAGGACCGACTTTCCACAGTTTATCTTGAGACCTGACATGTCCCCAAATCAGCCAATCTTCTCTATAAGGGGTTGTAAATTATCTCTGGGATGTCGTACGAAAAGTAGGATATCGTCCGCATACATGGACATCAGCAAGGGGTCATCAGGAAACTGTAAGCCCCGCAATAGGTGTTTGTCTTGCTATGGCAGACCAACAGGTCTAGAGCTATAATAAATAATGGTGGGGACAGTGGCAGCCCTGTCGCATTCCACATGAAATGGGGGTGACAAAGAACCATTTACTCTAAGTCGAGGTGTGGGATATGAATAGAGTAATGAAATCAAGGCTATAAAATTAAAGGGGGAACCTAGTTTACACAGTGTAGCCACGAGAAAAGGCCACTCGAGTGAATCGAAGGCCTTTTTCGCATCTAGAAGTAGCCATCGCTGCAGGAGTAGTGGGTTCTAAACGGTTTATAACGGGAAAATCAGTACGTAAATTGAGAGCTGTAGAACGGTGCAGGATAAAGCCCAATTGGACAGGAGAGATTATTTGTTCTAGTAACAAGGAAAGTCTAGTAGATAGCATTTTGGCCAGGATTTTATTATCCAAATTTTTTAGGGAGATGGGGCGATAACACGCGCGGTCTGTGGGTACCATACTGGGTTTAAGTAAAAGAGAGATGGCCGCCTCCATCATAGAGGGAGGGAGGGTGCCTGTTTCCAGGGCCACTGCGTAGACTTCCAGGAGTTGCGGCGCTAAAGTATCCTTGTAGGCCTTATGAACAACGCCCGATAGTCCATCAAGTCCCGGTGCCTTAGAGCCTGTGAGGGCATCTATAGCAATCGTAATTTCTTACACTGTAAAGGTGTCTGCCAGGAAGTCCGCATGCCCCCTGGTGAGCCAGACCATGGCAACATCCTCTAGATATGCAAGATGTTGAGAAAAACCTGAGGGGAGCGGGTAGACCAGAGGGAGCGGTGGTATGCCACCAGCTCCGCTATTATGTCAGTGTCATCTTTCGCTACGTATCATCTGCACGTTTAATTGCTGCTATGTGTCCATTTCCCTTGGGAGGGGGCACAAGCTGTGCCTACGTCCTTTCGGGGCGTTCCCCTTTGCCGCATCTACGGGACACCTGATATTTCCCAAGTAAGGAAGCTTCTCTGTCGGCATGCTCATTAAATTCTATAAGGAGGGCACTACATTTGTTCCGAGTGTGTGGGTTTGGCGGAGTTGCATCTAGTAATGTTAATTCCGCTTCTGTTTTAGCAAGTCTCCCGCTCATTGCCTGCAGCACCCCAGCCTGTTTAGATAGAACAACACTGTGCCTATCATAATCTGCTGATTTTAACAAAAGACAATTTTTTATTACTGAAAAGGATCAACAGTTATTAAAAAGCAGCGGCATGTGTTGCTGCACAGTAGAAGGCCCTTTACAAAGCTGGACTGGTCACCTTTTTGTAGCTTATTGCTATTTGTGGGTGTTAAACTGGTTCAGTACCAGTTTAACACCCAAGATGCACCACAGATTGACTGTTTATCTGGAGAAAAACAGGCACTCACATAACATTAGTTTAGAAATATGTTATCTGATTAGGTTTTATCAAATTATGTTTTGTTTGTCAAAAAGAAAGTAATATTGTGCATTTTTAGGTAATTCTTTTTCGAGACTATTTATAAGTGTGTGGTAAGCCTCTGACACCGAACCACAGTCACCCACAAACCTTTGATTTTCTAAACACTATTTAGTATTATTTCCCCACCGTCAAAATTATTTGCCATGGGAATTGGGGGTGATTATGGTTGTCGAGGAGTTCTAGGTTCTAGACATTTTTGTCGGGGGGGGGTGGGGAGTCGTTAAGCCTAATAAAAATGATGACAGAGGGTCTCACAATCAAAACGTTTGAAGACCTCTGCTTTATGCCCTTGTGACTAAAATATGTTTTAAAGAAATTATTTGAAACACATAACAAACTAATGTGTTCAAGATCATAAGCGCCGGCAGGTTTAACTCAGAGACAGGATTGCAGTGAGCTACCAAAAAATAAGCTGCCCAATCCCGAGCCACCCAATACCCGAGTCTACAAACACTGAGCTAACAAAAACAGCCACCAACAACAGAGCCCCCTAAAATAGAGTTTGCGGCAAAACGTTAAGGGAGAACCACACCAAAGAGGTAAGGTCTAACAGGAAAATAATGAACCCCCATCATCCCCCTAAAAAACAAGCCATCTCAGCTGGTACTACTAAAGGGGCAACACATCTGACTACCTTGGAATATAAGAATTCAAGAACTATAACAAACCGAAATAAAAAGTAGGTGGAGGCAGGGTCTACTCTTCCCAAGGGCAAACACCAGCCTCCTTGCAGTTGCTTCTCGTTTAGGTTTTGAGTTTACAATACCAATTCTGACATTGCTGAAGCTTAAAGTACACTAGAGGTATTAAGTCGCAGACAGTTGCTCAAGGCGTCCTACCATTTCTTAACCTCTCATCCCAGGATACATCTACCTCTCACAGTTGCTCTATCCACTGTCATCATATCAATTTGTTTGGAACCCTTGGCAACAGAGCTTATTATCCATAAGATGATACAAGTACACATGAATCATACCCAAGTCCTTACCCAGGATCCTTATGAATATATGAGTTAGAGTGGCCTAAAGATGCCCAACACCTTGTCAGATGGGATCACAATTCTTTAAGCCGATTTGACTGAACAATGGTTTTTAAATAAATATTTTTACAACATTTGTTCAGCACACAAACCAATGTGAACAAGACCATATGCCCTGGCAGGCGTAACTCAGATATGACAGCAGTATTCTGTAAACAAAATGGAGGTATGGTTAGTAGCAATAACAGCATCAACATTCCTATCACAAGAATAGTACAAAAACAAGGCAAGCCGAAAACCTACCTTACAATAGCAAGGCAAGCCAAAAACCGAGCCGCCAAAAGCAAGGCAAGCCAAAAACTGAGCCGCCAAAAATAAGGCAAGCCAAAAACTGAGCCGCAAAAAACAAGGCAAGCCAAAAACTGAGCTGCCAAAAACAAGGCAAGCCAAAAACTGAGCTCTCAAAAACAAGGTTAGCCAAAAACTGGGTCGCCAAACACTCCAATCCTGAC
The DNA here is from genome assembly GCF_964204655.1 of Triturus cristatus. Taxonomy (NCBI): domain Eukaryota; kingdom Metazoa; phylum Chordata; class Amphibia; order Caudata; family Salamandridae; genus Triturus; species Triturus cristatus. Next base: position 1,436,661,252 of record NC_140590.1, read on the forward strand.
ATTGTTAAAGTGTCAAGTACACCAGAAGTAATATGGCATGGGCAGTTGCTCAAGGTGTCCTATCTTCCAGGCTGCCCCCCAGGGAAAGTGATCTTTCAGAAATGTCTTTACCTCTCTTTTCAGGCTTCCTGTATCTCTCACTGTCGCGTTACCCGCTGTCTTATAAAATTTTGTAGGGCCCTGGGCAAGACTCACACTGATTTTTCAGTGACATTTGCTAAAAATGTAATGTACAATTCAATATGTAGTCTGAATTAGCAGATCTGGAGTAATAAAATTCAGATTTCAAAGGGGGAAAAATACCATAGGATGACACAAGTACACTTGAATCATTGAAAAGTCTTTATTCAAGTTCCTTACGAATATGGGTATTGAAGTGTTTTGAAGACACCCAACACCCTATTAGACGAGATCACCATTTTCCCATGTGACTAAACAAAGTTGTTTAAATATAATTGTTTTATTATATTTTTTCACCACATAAACCACTTAGTACAAGACCATTAGCTCTGGAAGGCTTAACTCTGAGACAGGAAAGCAGTAATCTTTTAACATAATATTGATTCAGCTAGTGGCTATAATAGCATTAGATGTACATCAAAATAAATGCACCAGAATAGAAAAAATTAGCGGGCCACATATGGAACGTGCCACATATGGAGCCGGCCACATACGGAGCCGGCCACATACGGAGCCGGCCACATAAACAGAGCCAGCCACATACGGAGCCGGCCAATAAACGGAGCCACCAATAAACGGAGCAGCCAATTAACGGCTCCGCCAATAAATGGAGCCGCCAATGCACAGCGCCGCTAATGCACAGATCCGCTAATGCACAGATCCGCCAATTCACAGATCCGCCAATACACAGAGCCACAGCAGTGGTTTGCTGTGTAGCTTTTACATTTTCAGTGTCAATTCTGACAGTGCTGAAGCTTGAAGTGCGCCAGAGGTATTAAGGCATGGGCAGTTGCTGAAGGCGTCCTCTCCATTCTTAACCTCTCTTTTCAGGATACCTCCACCTCTCACTGTTGCTCTCTCTACTGTCATATCAATTTTTTGGGAACCCTGGAAAAGAGAGTTTATTATCCCTAAGATGACACAAGTACGCATGAATCATACCCTAGTCTTAATCCAGAATCCTTATGAATATATGCATTAGAGTGGCGTAAAGATGCACAACACCTTGTCAGATGGGATCGCCATTATCTAAGCCGATTTACCTGAGCGTTTTTTAAAAACATATTTTCACAACATTTGTTCAGCACATAAACCAATGTGAACAAGGCCATACGCGCTGGTAGGCTTAACTCAGATATGACAGCAGTATTCTGTACACAAAATAGAAGTACGGGTAGTGGCAATAACAGCATCAACATTCCCATCAAAATAAATGTACAAAAACAAGGCAAGCCAAAAAACGAGCCGCCAAAAGCAAGGCAAGCCAAAAGCTGAGAAACCAAAAGCAAGGCAAGCCAAAAACTGAACAGCCAAAAGCAAGGCAAGCCAAAAACTGAGCCGCCAAAAGCAAGACAAGCCAAAAACCAAGCCGACAAAAATAAGGCAAGCCAAAAACTGAGCTGCCAAAAATAAAGCAAGCCAAAAACTGAGCTGCCAAAAGCAAGGTAGGCCAAAAGCTGGGCCGCCAATCACTGGGCCGCCAATAAAAGGAGCCGCAAATACACAGAGCAGTCGCAGTGGCTTGCTGTGTAGCTTTTCAATTTTCTGCTCCAATTCTGATATTACTGAAGCTTCAAGTGCGCCAGAGGTATTAGGCATGGGCTGTTGGTCAAGGAGTACTACCTATCCACTGTCACCTTATCAATTTTTGGAACCCTGGGAAAGACATTACAGTGAATTTTGAGTGGTATTATCTAATAGTTTAATATACAGTTCAATATGTGGGATTTAATTTACAGATTGAGTCAGAAAATTCAGATTTCGAATGCAGACAAAATTCTCTAAGATAACACAAGTAACCATAAATGTTAGAAAAGAATTTATCCAGGATCCTTATGAATATAGGTCTTAAAATGGCTTAAGAAGCCCACCGTATTGTCAGACAGGATCACCAGACTAAGCCTGTTTGACTAAAACAAAGACTTTAAATAATTATTTTTCTTTCCTTTTTTAAGCACAAAGCAAAGGAAAGGGTGGAACAACAGAACCGCTGGCAGGCTTAACTCAGACAGGACGGCAGTATTCTGTTAACAAAATAGAGGTAGAGTTAGAGGCAATAACAGCATCAACATGCAGATAAAAAGAAATGCACAATCAAAAGCAGACAAGAACTGAGCCTACAGAAGCAAGGCAAGCCAAAAACAGAGCCGCCAACAGCAAGGCAAGCCAAAAACAGATCCACCAAAAGCAAGGCAAGCCAAAAACTGAGCCGCCAAAGGCAAGGCAAGCCAAAAACCTAGCCGCCAAAAGAAAGGCAAGCCAAAAACTGTGCCGCCAAAAGCAAGTCAAGCCAAAAACTGTGCCGCCAAAAGCAAAATAAGCAAAAAACTGAGCCGCCAAAATCAAGACAAGACAAAAACTGGGCCACCAAGCACTGGGCCACCAAAAGCAGAGCCACCTACAAAAGGATTGTCGAGGGCCAAAAGTTAGGGGAGAACCATGCCAAAGATGGCAGGTCTAACAAGCCAAGAACCAACTCCTCCCACAACCAACAAAAAAACAAAAAAATCACATCTGGTAGAAGTAATGAAGAGGAAACACATCTGACTACCTTGCAATATAAGAACCCAGGAACCATTATAATATACCAAAATTAAAAGCCGGTGGCAGCTAGTGTCTATACCTCCCAAAATCTAACACCATCTTCCTTGCAGTAGGTTCTTGTGTAGCTTTTGAATGTACAGTTCCAATCCTTGCATTGCTGAAGCGTCAAGTACACCAGAAGTAATAAGGCATGAGCATTTGCTCAAGGTGTCCTATCTTCCAGGCTGCCCCCAAGGGAAAGTGATCTTTCAGAAATGTCTTTACCTCTCCTTTCAGGCTACCTGTATCTCTCATTGTCACCAATAAACGGAGCCGCCAATACACGGAACCGCCAATACACTCAACCGCCAATACACGGACCCGCCAATACACAGAGTCGCCAAGATACAGAGTGCAGTGCAGTGGCTTCCTGTGTAGCTTTCACATTTTCAGTTCCAATTCTGATATTGCTGAAGCTTCAAGTGAGCCAGAGGTATTAAGGCATGGGCTGTTGCTCATGGTTTTCTACCATTTCTTAACCTTTATTTTCAGGATACCTCTACCTCTCACTGTCGCTCTATCCACTGTCATGTTATCAATTTCTTTGGAACCCTGGGCAAGAGAGTTTATTATCCATAAGATGACACAAGTACTCATGAATCATACCCAAGTCCTTACCCAGGATCCTTATGAATATATGTATTAGGGTGGCTTAAAGATGCCCAACACCTTGTCAGAAGGGATCTCCATTCTCTAAGCCGATTTGACTAAACAATGTTTTTTAAATAAATATTTTTACAACATTTGTTCAGTACATAAACCAATGTGAACAAGACCATATGCGCTGGTGGGCTTAACTCAGATATTACAGCAGTATTCTGTAAACAAAATAGAGGTACGTTTAGTGGCAATAACAGCATCAACATTCCCATCAAAAGAAATGTACAAAAACAAGGCGAGCCCCTATTGGTGTAAAGTACTTTGTTTCTGTATGTTTTCTTATCTGAATTAGTTTCCTTCACTCTTGAAACATAAACCAACACATATGGTTGTTTTGTTAAACTACCTCCCTATAACTTAATAATCAGGCATAGACCCCAGTAATTTTCAAATGTGTACAGATATGACTTCGGTATTATCCAATGATCATTTTAAGATGATATGCATATATGTTTTTGTGTTATTAGTGATGATTTGTGTTAAATCTATGATATGTTCTTTTTACCCCTTTTGATTTCCCTCTCCTCTGCTTTCGCTCATCCCCTCATACTCACTTGCTATTCACAATTTATAATATTGCTCCTATACTTGTCCTGGTGAATGGCACTCTCAACCCTCACTATACTCCAACTCCCTACACCTTACACACTACCTATATACCCTATTGATAAAAAACTTTTTGATGCCTATATGATGGGTTTTCCGCTGTTTGGACCTGGGTTCTATACACTTTCACCTACTTTCACTTCACATGCATCCTCACTCTTTTTCTATATACTTCCATGTCGCTCCTCATGTGTGTTCCTTATTCCTATCAACCTTGATGAAGCCCTGGCCAGCAGGCCACTGGGTGAAACATGTGTTGGCTGTTTCTTTTCTTACTCACACCTTAAGAAAAATATAAATAAAAAGGAATAAAATTACAACAACCTTTTGCTTCCTTCCTGCATACCACAACGACAGACCATGGCAAATCACTAAGATATCAACTCAATCGTTGGATCACACCAACCTTAAGTTTGAAGTAAATCCAGAAGACACTAAACCCTACCCTTCTGCATACACTTGTTTCACACAAGGTGGTCCTTGGGTGTTACCACTGTCTAGGGTTGTGTCACAAGGTACAATTTGCGTCCTGTCTATTTGAGCATGAACCTTGGTGGCGCCCATCTGTCTTTTTCATGAACACATGAATCATACCCAAGTCCTTACCCAGGATCCTTATGAATCTATGTATTAGAGTGGCTTAATGATGCCCAACACCTTGTCAGATGGGATCACCATTCTCTAAGCTGATCTGACTGAACAATGTTTTTTGAATAAACATTTTTACAACATTTGTTCAGCACATAAACCAATGTGAAAAAGACCATATGTACTGGTAGGCTTAACTCCGATATGACAGGAGTATTCTGTAAAGAAAATAGAGGTATGGTTAGTGGCAGTAACAGCATTAATATTCCCATCAAAAGAAATGTACAAAAAAGTTGCCAAACACAAGGCAAGCCAAAAATGAGCCGCCCAAAACAAGGCAAGCCAAAAACTGAGCCGCCAAAAGCAAGGTAAGCCAAAAACTGAGCCGCCAATAGCAAGGCAAGCCAAAAACTGAGCCGCCAAAAGCAAGTCCATCCAAAAACTGAGCCGCCAAAAGCTAGGCAAGCCAAAAACTGAGCCAAAAAAAATAAGGCAAGCCAAAAACTGAGCTACCAAAAATTGAGTTGCTAAAAACAAGTCAAGCCAAAAATGAGCCGCCAAAATCAAGGCAAGCCAAAAACTGAGCTGCCAAAAACAAGGCAAGCCAAAAACTGAGCTGCCAAAAACAAGGCAAGCCAAAAACTGGGCTGCCAAGCACTGGGCCACCAATAAAAGGAGCCATCGATACAGAGAGCCGCCAATACACAGAGCCGCCGCAGTGGCTTGCTGTGTAGCTTTTAAATTTTCATTTCCAATTCTGAAGCTTCAAATGCGCCATAGGTATTAAGGCATGGGCAGTTGCTCAAGGCGTCCTACCTATCCACTGTCACCTTATCAATTTTTAGGAATCCTGGGCAAGAGATTGCAGTGAATTTTGAGTGGCATTTTCTGGTAGTTTAATATACAGTTCAGTATGTGGGCTTTAATTTACAGATTGAGTCATAAAGTTACCAAAGTCTTTACCTAGGATCCGTATGAATATAAGTGTTAAAATGGCTTAAGAAGCCACTGTATTGTCAGACAGGATCACCAGACTAAGCCTGTTTGACTAAACAAAGATTTTAAATAAATATTTGTCTTTCATTTTTTAGCACATAAAGTAAAGGGTGGAACAACATCACCGCTGGCAGGCTTAACTCAGAAAGGACAGCAGTATTCTGTTAACAAAATAGAGGTACAGTTAGTGGCAATAACATGCCGATAAAAAGAAATGCACAATAAAAAGAAGACAAAAACTGAGCCTACAAAAGCAAGGCAAGCCACAAACGGAGCCATCAAAAGCAAGGCAAGCCAAAAATTGAGCTGTCAAAAACAAGGCAAGCCAAAACTTGAACGGCCAATAGCAAGGCAAGCGAAAAATTGAGCCGCCAAAAGCAAGGCAAGCCAAAAACGGAGCCGCCAAAAGCAAGATAGGCAAAAAACTGAGCCGACAAAAACAGGGCTGCCAACCACTGGGCCACCAAAAGCAGAGCTGCCTAAAGAAGGATTGTTGAGGGCCAAAAGTTAGGGGAGAACCATGCCAACGATGGCAGGTCTAACAGGCCAAGAACCAACTCCCCCCACCCCCCCCAACCAACCAAAAAAAAACACAGCTGGTAGAAGTAATGAAGGGGAAACACTTCTGACTACCTTGCAATATAAGAACCCAAGAACCATTATAATATCCCAAAATGAAAAGCCAGTGGCAGCTAGTGTCCATACCTCCCAAAATCTAACACCATCTTCCTTGCCGTAGGCTGTTGTGTAGCTTTTGAATGTACAGTTCCAATCCTGACATTGCTGAAGCATCAAGTACATTAGAAGTAATAAGGCATGGGCAGTTGCTCAAGGTGTCCTATCTTCCAGGCTGCCCCCCAGGGAAAGTGATCTTTCAGAAATGTCTTTACCTCTCTTTTCAGGCTACCTGTATCTCTCACTGTTGCTCTACCCTCTGTCTTATCAAATTTGTAGGGCCCTGGGAAAGACATTACACTGATTTTTCAGTGACATTTGCTAAACGTTATAGTACAATTCAATATGTGGGCTGAATTAGCAGATATGGAGTAATAAAATTCAGTTTCAAAGGGGAAAAAATTCCATAGGATGACACAAGTACACTTGAATCATTGAAAAGCCTTTATTCAAATTCCCTACCAATATGGGCCTTGAAGTGGTTTGTAGACACCCAACACCCTATTAGACGAGATCACCATTTTCTAAGCCCTTGTGAGTAAACAAAGTTGTTTAAAAATAATTGTTTTATTATATTTTTTCACCACATAAACCAGTGTGTAGAAGTCCATAAGCTCTGGCAGGCTTAACTCTGAGACAGAAAAACAGTAATCTTTTAACATAATAGTGATTCAGTTAGTGGCTATAATAGCACTAAGATGTAAATCAAAAGAAATGCACCACAATAGAAAACCTTAGCAGGCCACATACGGAGCTTGCCACATACGGAGCGTGCCACATACAGAGCCGCCAATAAATGAAGCCGCCAATAAACTGGGCCGCCAATAAACTGAGCTGCCAATAAACGGAGTCGCCAATACAAAGAGCCGCCAATACAAAGAGCCGTCAATACACAGAGCTGCCAATACTCAGAGCCGCCAATACACAGAGCTGCCACAGTGGCTTGCCGTGTAGCTTTTAAATTTTCAGTTCCAATTCTGATAATCCTGAAGCTTCAAGTGTGCCAGAGGTATTAAGGCATGGGCAGTTGCTCAAGGCGTTCTACCATTTCTTAACCTTTCTTTTCAGGATACCTCTACCTCTCACTGTCGCTGTATCCACTGTCATCTTATCAATTTCTTTTGAACCCTGGGCAAGAGAGTTTATTATCCATAAGATGACACAAGTACACATGAATCATACCCAAGTCCTTAACCAGGATCCTTATGAATATATGTATTAGAGTGGCGGAAAGATGCCCAACACCTTGTCAGATGGGATCACCATTCTCTAAGCCGATTTGACTGAACAATGTTTTTTGAATAAATATTTTTACAACTTTTGTTCAGCACATAAACCAATGTCAACAGAACCATTTGCGCTGGTAGGCTTAACCAAGGTATTAAAGCAGTATTCTGTAAACAAAATAGAGGTACGGTTAGTGGCAATAACAGGATCAACATTCCCAACAAAAAGAAATGTACAGAAACAAGGCAAGCCACTATTGATGTAAAGTACTTTGTTTCTGTATGTTTTCTTTTCTGATTTAGTTTCCTTCCCTCATGAACAAGAAATTTACACATATGGTTGTTTTGTTAAACTACCTCATTACAACTTAATAATCAGGGATGGACCCCAGTAATTATCAAATGTGTACAGATATGACTTTGGTATTATCCAATGATCATTTTAAAATGTTATGCATATTTTTTGTTGTGGTATTAGTGATGATTTGTGTTAAATCTCTGATATGTTCTTTTTACCCCTTTTGATTTCCCTCTCCTCTGCTTTCGCTAATCCCCCCATACTCACTTGATATTCACAATTTATATTATTGCTCTTACTCTTGTCCTGGTGAATGGCACTCTCACCTCACACTATACTCCAACTCCCTACACCTTACACGCTACCTATATACCCTATTGATAAAAAACGTTTTTATGCCTACATGATAGATTTTACACTGTTTAGACCTGGCTTCTATACACTTTCACCTACTTTCGCTTTACAGGCATCCTCACTCTTTTTCTATATACTTCCATGACTCTCTTCATGTGTGTTCACTTATTCCTATCATCCTTCAAGAAGCCCTGGCCAGCAGGCCACCGGTTGAAACACGTGTCGGCTGTCTCTGTTCTTACCCTCACCTTAAGAAAAATATAAATAAAAAGGAATAAAATTACAACAACCTTTTGCTTCCTTCCTGCATACCACAACGACAGACCATGGCAAATCACTTTGATATCAACTCAATCGTTGGATCACACCAACCTTAAGTTTGAAGTAAATCCAGAAGACACTAAACCCTACCCTATGCATACACTGGTGGTCCTTGGGTGTTACCACCATCTAGGGTTGTGTCACAAGCTACAATTTGGGTCCTGTGTATTTGAGCGCGAACCTTGGTGGCATCCATCTGTCTTTTTCATGAACACTTGAATCATACCCAAGTCCTTACCCAGGATCTTTATGAATATATGTATTAGAGTGGCTTAAAGATGGCCCACACCTTATCAAATGGGATAACCATTCTCTAAGCCGATTTGACTGAACAATGTTTTTTAAATAAATATTTTTCCAACATTTGTTCAGCACATAAACCAATGAGAACAAGACCATAAGCACTGGTAGGCTTAACTCAGATATGACAGCATTATTCTGTAAAGAAAATAGAGGTACGGTTAGTGGCAGTTACAGCATCAATATTCCCATTAAAAAAAATGTACAAAAAAGTCACCAAAAACAAGGCAAGGCAAAAACTAAGCTGCCAAAAAAAGGCAAGCCAAAAACTGAGCCACCAAAAGCAAGTCAAGCCAAAAACAGAGCCGCCAAAAACAAGGCAAGCCAAAACTGAGCAGCCAAACACTGAGCAACCAAAAGCAAGGCAAGACAAAAACTGAGCCAACAAAAATAAGGCAAGCCAAAAACAAGGCAAGCCATAAACTGAGCTGCCAAAAACTAGGCAAGCCAAAAACTGAGTTGACAAAAACAAGGCAAGCTAAAACTGATCCGGCACAAACAAGGCAAGCTAAAAAAGAGCCGCCAAAAACAAGGAAAGCCAAAAACTGAGCCGCCAAAAGCAAGGCAAGCCAAAAACTGAACTGCCAAAAGCAAGGCAAGCCAAAAACTGAGACGCCAAAAGCAAGGCCATCCAAAAACTGAGCTGCCAAAAGCTTGGCAAGCCAAAAACTGAGAAAACAAAAATAAGGCAAGCCATAAACTTAGCTGCCAAAAACAAGGCAAGCCAACAACTGAGCTGCCAAAAACAAGGCAAGCCAAAAACTGGGCTGCAAATAAAAGGAGCCGCCAATACAGAGAGCCGCTACAGTGGCTTTCTGTGTAGCTTTTACATTTTCAGTTGCAATTCTGACATTACTGAAGCTTCAAGTGCGCCAGAGGTATTAAGGTATGGGCAGTTGCTCAAGGCGTCCTACCTATCCACCTTCGCAGTATCAATTTTTTGGAATACTGGGCAAAACATTGCAGTGAATGTTGAGTGGCATTTTCTGATAGTTTAATATACAGTTCAATATGTGGGCTTTAATTTTCAGATTGAGTCATAAAATTCAGATTTCTAATGCAGGCAAAATTCTCTAAGATAACACAAGTAACCATAAATGTTACCAAAGTCTTTACCCCGGTTCTTATGAATATAGGTCCTAAAATGGCTTAAGAAGTCACCGTATTGTCAAACAGGATCACCCGACTTGGTCCGTTTGACTAAAGAAAGATTTTAATTAAATATTTGTCTTTAATTTTTAAGCACACAAAGAAAAAAGGTGGAACAACATAACCACAGGCAGGCTTTACTCAGACAAGACAGCAGTATTCTGTTAACAAAATTGAGGTACAGTTAGAAGCAAAAACAGCATCAATACGCAAATTAAACGAAATGCACAATAAAAAGCAGACAAAAACTGAGCCGTCAAAAGCAAGGGAGGCTAAAAACTGAGCCGCCAAAAGCAAGGCAAGCCAAAAACTGAGCCGCCCAAAAAAAGCAAGCCAAAAACTGAGCCGCCAAAAACAAGGCAAGCCAAAAACTGAGCCGCAAAAAACAAGGTAAGCCAAAAACTGAGCTGCCAAAAACAAGGCAATCCAAAAACTGGGCCACCAAGCACTGGGCCACCAATAAAAGGAGCCACCAATACACAGAGCCGCCAATACACAGAGCAGCTGCATGGCTTGTTGTGTAGCTTTTACATTTTCTGTTCCAATTCTGACATTGCTAAAGCTTGAAGTGCGTCTGAGGTATTAAGGCATGGGCAGTTGCTTAAGGCGTCCTACCTATCCACTGTCACCTTATCAATTTTTTGGAACCGTGGGCAAGACATTGCAGGCAACTTTGAGTGGTATTTTCTGATAGTTTAATACGCAGCTCAGTATGTGGGCTTTAATTTACAGATTGAGTCATAAAATTCATATTTCGAATGCATGCTGGGTGCGCGTGCAAACGCTTTACACATCGCCTCAGAGATAAGCCTGACTGCTCGTGCCAAGCTACCAAGGGGGTGAGCAGGGGTTATCTTTGGCGTGTACCTTCCTTGCCCTGACTAGAGTGGTGGTTTCTGCCTGGCTTTAGCACAAGCCCTAGCCAACCAGAAATCCCATTTCTAACAACAAGTAACCATAAATGTTAGCAAATACTTTACCCAGGATCTTTATGAATATAGGTCTTAAAATGGCTTAAGAAGCCCACTGTATTGTCAGACAGGATCACCAGATGAAGCCAGTTTGACTAAAACAAAGATTTTAAATAATATTTTTCTTTCATTTTTTAAGCACATAAAGTAAAGGGTGGAACAACATCACCGCTGGCAGTTTTAACTCAGACAGGACAGCAGTATTCTGTTAACAAAATAGAGGTACAGTTAGTGGCAATAACATGCCGATAAAAAGAAATGCACAATAAAAAGAAGACAAAAACTGAGCCTACAAAAGCAAGGCAAGCCACAAACGGAGCCATCAAAAGCAAGGCAAGCCAAAAATTGAGCTGTCAAAAACAAGGCAAGCCAAAACTTGAACGGCCAATAGCAAGGCAAGCGAAAAATTGAGCCGCCAAAAGCAAGGCAAGCCAAAAACGGAGCCGCCAAAAGCAAGATAGGCAAAAAACTGAGCCGACAAAAACAGGGCTGCCAACCACTGGGCCACCAAAAGCAGAGCTGCCTAAAGAAGGATTGTTGAGGGCCAAAAGTTAGGGGAGAACCATGCCAACGATGGCAGGTCTAACAGGCCAAGAACCAACTCCCCCCACCCCCCCCAACCAACCAAAAAAAAACACAGCTGGTAGAAGTAATGAAGGGGAAACACTTCTGACTACCTTGCAATATAAGAACCCAAGAACCATTATAATATCCCAAAATGAAAAGCCAGTGGCAGCTAGTGTCCATACCTCCCAAAATCTAACACCATCTTCCTTGCCGTAGGCTGTTGTGTAGCTTTTGAATGTACAGTTCCAATCCTGACATTGCTGAAGCATCAAGTACATTAGAAGTAATAAGGCATGGGCAGTTGCTCAAGGTGTCCTATCTTCCAGGCTGCCCCCCAGGGAAAGTGATCTTTCAGAAATGTCTTTACCTCTCTTTTCAGGCTACCTGTATCTCTCACTGTTGCTCTACCCTCTGTCTTATCAAATTTGTAGGGCCCTGGGAAAGACATTACACTGATTTTTCAGTGACATTTGCTAAACGTTATAGTACAATTCAATATGTGGGCTGAATTAGCAGATATGGAGTAATAAAATTCAGTTTCAAAGGGGAAAAAATTCCATAGGATGACACAAGTACACTTGAATCATTGAAAAGCCTTTATTCAAATTCCCTACCAATATGGGCCTTGAAGTGGTTTGTAGACACCCAACACCCTATTAGACGAGATCACCATTTTCTAAGCCCTTGTGAGTAAACAAAGTTGTTTAAAAATAATTGTTTTATTATATTTTTTCACCACATAAACCAGTGTGTAGAAGTCCATAAGCTCTGGCAGGCTTAACTCTGAGACAGAAAAACAGTAATCTTTTAACATAATAGTGATTCAGTTAGTGGCTATAATAGCACTAAGATGTAAATCAAAAGAAATGCACCACAATAGAAAACCTTAGCAGGCCACATACGGAGCTTGCCACATACGGAGCGTGCCACATACAGAGCCGCCAATAAATGAAGCCGCCAATAAACTGGGCCGCCAATAAACTGAGCTGCCAATAAACGGAGTCGCCAATACAAAGAGCCGCCAATACAAAGAGCCGTCAATACACAGAGCTGCCAATACTCAGAGCCGCCAATACACAGAGCTGCCACAGTGGCTTGCCGTGTAGCTTTTAAATTTTCAGTTCCAATTCTGATAATCCTGAAGCTTCAAGTGTGCCAGAGGTATTAAGGCATGGGCAGTTGCTCAAGGCGTTCTACCATTTCTTAACCTTTCTTTTCAGGATACCTCTACCTCTCACTGTCGCTGTATCCACTGTCATCTTATCAATTTCTTTTGAACCCTGGGCAAGAGAGTTTATTATCCATAAGATGACACAAGTACACATGAATCATACCCAAGTCCTTAACCAGGATCCTTATGAATATATGTATTAGAGTGGCGGAAAGATGCCCAACACCTTGTCAGATGGGATCACCATTCTCTAAGCCGATTTGACTGAACAATGTTTTTTGAATAAATATTTTTACAACTTTTGTTCAGCACATAAACCAATGTCAACAGAACCATTTGCGCTGGTAGGCTTAACCAAGGTATTAAAGCAGTATTCTGTAAACAAAATAGAGGTACGGTTAGTGGCAATAACAGGATCAACATTCCCAACAAAAAGAAATGTACAGAAACAAGGCAAGCCACTATTGATGTAAAGTACTTTGTTTCTGTATGTTTTCTTTTCTGATTTAGTTTCCTTCCCTCATGAACAAGAAATTTACACATATGGTTGTTTTGTTAAACTACCTCATTATAACTTAATAATCAGGGATGGACCCCAGTAATTATCAAATGTGTACAGATATGACTTTGGTATTATCCAATGATCATTTTAAAATGTTATGCATATTTTTTGTTGTGGTATTAGTGATGATTTGTGTTAAATCTCTGATATGTTCTTTTTACCCCTTTTGATTTCCCTCTCCTCTGCTTTCGCTAATCCCCCCATACTCACTTGATATTCACAATTTATATTATTGCTCTTACTCTTGTCCTGGTGAATGGCACTCTCACCTCACACTATACTCCAACTCCCTACACCTTACACGCTACCTATATACCCTATTGATAAAAAACGTTTTTATGCCTACATGATAGATTTTACACTGTTTAGACCTGGCTTCTATACACTTTCACCTACTTTCGCTTTACAGGCATCCTCACTCTTTTTCTATATACTTCCATGACTCTCTTCATGTGTGTTCACTTATTCCTATCATCCTTCAAGAAGCCCTGGCCAGCAGGCCACCGGTTGAAACACGTGTCGGCTGTCTCTGTTCTTACCCTCACCTTAAGAAAAATATAAATAAAAAGGAATAAAATTACAACAACCTTTTGCTTCCTTCCTGCATACCACAACGACAGACCATGGCAAATCACTTTGATATCAACTCAATCGTTGGATCACACCAACCTTAAGTTTGAAGTAAATCCAGAAGACACTAAACCCTACCCTATGCATACACTGGTGGTCCTTGGGTGTTACCACCATCTAGGGTTGTGTCACAAGCTACAATTTGGGTCCTGTGTATTTGAGCGCGAACCTTGGTGGCATCCATCTGTCTTTTTCATGAACACTTGAATCATACCCAAGTCCTTACCCAGGATCTTTATGAATATATGTATTAGAGTGGCTTAAAGATGGCCCACACCTTATCAAATGGGATAACCATTCTCTAAGCCGATTTGACTGAACAATGTTTTTTAAATAAATATTTTTCCAACATTTGTTCAGCACATAAACCAATGAGAACAAGACCATAAGCACTGGTAGGCTTAACTCAGATATGACAGCATTATTCTGTAAAGAAAATAGAGGTACGGTTAGTGGCAGTTACAGCATCAATATTCCCATTAAAAAAAATGTACAAAAAAGTCACCAAAAACAAGGCAAGGCAAAAACTAAGCTGCCAAAAAAAGGCAAGCCAAAAACTGAGCCACCAAAAGCAAGTCAAGCCAAAAACAGAGCCGCCAAAAACAAGGCAAGCCAAAACTGAGCAGCCAAACACTGAGCAACCAAAAGCAAGGCAAGACAAAAACTGAGCCAACAAAAATAAGGCAAGCCAAAAACAAGGCAAGCCATAAACTGAGCTGCCAAAAACTAGGCAAGCCAAAAACTGAGTTGACAAAAACAAGGCAAGCTAAAACTGATCCGGCACAAACAAGGCAAGCTAAAAAAGAGCCGCCAAAAACAAGGAAAGCCAAAAACTGAGCCGCCAAAAGCAAGGCAAGCCAAAAACTGAACTGCCAAAAGCAAGGCAAGCCAAAAACTGAGACGCCAAAAGCAAGGCCATCCAAAAACTGAGCTGCCAAAAGCTTGGCAAGCCAAAAACTGAGAAAACAAAAATAAGGCAAGCCATAAACTTAGCTGCCAAAAACAAGGCAAGCCAACAACTGAGCTGCCAAAAACAAGGCAAGCCAAAAACTGGGCTGCAAATAAAAGGAGCCGCCAATACAGAGAGCCGCTACAGTGGCTTTCTGTGTAGCTTTTACATTTTCAGTTGCAATTCTGACATTACTGAAGCTTCAAGTGCGCCAGAGGTATTAAGGTATGGGCAGTTGCTCAAGGCGTCCTACCTATCCACCTTCGCAGTATCAATTTTTTGGAATACTGGGCAAAACATTGCAGTGAATGTTGAGTGGCATTTTCTGATAGTTTAATATACAGTTCAATATGTGGGCTTTAATTTTCAGATTGAGTCATAAAATTCAGATTTCTAATGCAGGCAAAATTCTCTAAGATAACACAAGTAACCATAAATGTTACCAAAGTCTTTACCCCGGTTCTTATGAATATAGGTCCTAAAATGGCTTAAGAAGTCACCGTATTGTCAAACAGGATCACCCGACTTGGTCCGTTTGACTAAAGAAAGATTTTAATTAAATATTTGTCTTTAATTTTTAAGCACACAAAGAAAAAAGGTGGAACAACATAACCACAGGCAGGCTTTACTCAGACAAGACAGCAGTATTCTGTTAACAAAATTGAGGTACAGTTAGAAGCAAAAACAGCATCAATACGCAAATTAAACGAAATGCACAATAAAAAGCAGACAAAAACTGAGCCGTCAAAAGCAAGGGAGGCTAAAAACTGAGCCGCCAAAAGCAAGGCAAGCCAAAAACTGAGCCGCCCAAAAAAAGCAAGCCAAAAACTGAGCCGCCAAAAACAAGGCAAGCCAAAAACTGAGCCGCAAAAAACAAGGTAAGCCAAAAACTGAGCTGCCAAAAACAAGGCAATCCAAAAACTGGGCCACCAAGCACTGGGCCACCAATAAAAGGAGCCACCAATACACAGAGCCGCCAATACACAGAGCAGCTGCATGGCTTGTTGTGTAGCTTTTACATTTTCTGTTCCAATTCTGACATTGCTAAAGCTTGAAGTGCGTCTGAGGTATTAAGGCATGGGCAGTTGCTTAAGGCGTCCTACCTATCCACTGTCACCTTATCAATTTTTTGGAACCGTGGGCAAGACATTGCAGGCAACTTTGAGTGGTATTTTCTGATAGTTTAATACGCAGCTCAGTATGTGGGCTTTAATTTACAGATTGAGTCATAAAATTCATATTTCGAATGCATGCTGGGTGCGCGTGCAAACGCTTTACACATCGCCTCAGAGATAAGCCTGACTGCTCGTGCCAAGCTACCAAGGGGGTGAGCAGGGGTTATCTTTGGCGTGTACCTTCCTTGCCCTGACTAGAGTGGTGGTTTCTGCCTGGCTTTAGCACAAGCCCTAGCCAACCAGAAATCCCATTTCTAACAACAAGTAACCATAAATGTTAGCAAATACTTTACCCAGGATCTTTATGAATATAGGTCTTAAAATGGCTTAAGAAGCCCACTGTATTGTCAGACAGGATCACCAGATGAAGCCAGTTTGACTAAAACAAAGATTTTAAATAATATTTTTCTTTCATTTTTTAAGCACATAAAGTAAAGGGTGGAACAACATCACCGCTGGCAGTTTTAACTCAGACAGGACAGCAGTATTCTGTTAACAAAATAGAGGTACAGTTAGTGGCAATAACATGCAGATAAAAAGAAATGCACAATAAAAAGAAGACAAAAACTGAGCCTACAAAAGCAAGGCATGCCAACAACTGAGCCGCCAAAAGCAAGATAGGCAAAAAACTGAGCTGCCAAAAATAAGGCAAGCCGAAAACTGGGCCGCCAAGCACTGGGCCGCCAAGCACTGGGCCACCAAAAGCAGAGCCGCCTAAAGAAGGATTGTCGTGGGCCAAAAGTTAGGGGAGAACCATGCCAAAGATGGCAGGTCTAACAGGCGAAGAACTACCCCCCCCCCCACC
This sequence comes from Triturus cristatus, assembly GCF_964204655.1. NCBI lineage: Eukaryota > Metazoa > Chordata > Amphibia > Caudata > Salamandridae > Triturus > Triturus cristatus. The sequence goes on from NC_140590.1 coordinate 1,436,678,018, forward strand.
AAAAAAAAAATCACATCTGGCAGAAGTAATGAAGGGGCAACACTTCTGACTACCTTGCAATATAAGAACCAAAGAACCGTTATAATATCCCAAAATTAAAAGCCGTTGGCAGCTAGTGTCTATACCTCCCAAAAGCTAACACCATCTTCCTTGCAGTAGGTTGTGGTGTAGCTTTTGAATGTATAGTTCCAATCCTGACATTGCTGAAGCATCAAGTACACCAGAAGTAATAAGGCATGGGCAGTTGCTCTAGGTGGCCTATCTTCCAGGTTGCCCCCCGGGGAAAGTGATCTTTCAGAAATGTTTTTACCTCTCTTTTCAGGCTACCTGTATCTCTCACTGTTGTTCTACCCTCTATCTTATCAAATTTTTAGGGCCCTGGGAAAGACATTACACTGATTTTTCAGTGACATTTGCTAAAAGTTTAATGTACAATTCTAGATGTGGGATTAATTAGCAGATATGGAGTAATACAATTCAGATTTCAAAGAGGGGAAAAATTCCATAAGATGACACAAGTACACTTAAATCATTGAAACGTCTTTACTCTAGTTCCTTACCAATATGGGTCTTGAAGTGGTTTGAAGACACCCATCACCCTATTAGGTGAGATATCCATTTTCTAAGCCCATTTGACTAGACAAAGTTGTTTAAAAATAATTTTTTTGTTATATTTTTTCACCACTTAAACTGGTGAGTACAAGACGATAAGCTCTGGCAGGCTTAAATCCGAGAAAGGAAAACAGTGTTCAACATAATAGTGATTCCGTTAGTGGCTATAATAGCATTAAGATGTACATCAAAAGAAATGAACCACAATAGGAAAACTTAGCTGGCCATATAAGGAGTGTGCCACATACAGAGCCTGCCACATACAGAGCCAGCCACAAACGGAGCTGGACACATACGGAGCCAGACACATACGGAGCCAGACACATACGGAGCCGGACACATACGGAGCCGGAAACATACAGAGCCAGACACATACGAGGCCGGACACATATGGAGCCGGACACATATGAGCCGCTAATAAATGGAGCCACCAATATCCGGAGCCACCAATAAACGGAGCCACCAATAAACGGAGCCACCAATAAACGGAGCCACCAATAAACTGGGCCACCAATAAACTGAGCCACCAATAAACTGAGCCGCCAATACACAGAGCCGCCAATACACAGAGCCGCCAATACACAGAGCCGCCAATACACAGAGCCGCCAATACACAGAGCCGCCAATACACAGATCCGCCAATACACAGATCCGCCAATACACAGAGCCGCCAATACACAGAGCCGCCAATACACAGAGCCGCCAATACACAGAGCCGCCAATACACAGAGCCGCCAATACACAGAGCCGCCAATACACAGAGCCGCCTATACACAGAGCCGCCTATACATAGAGCCACTGCAGTGGCTTGCTGTGTTGCTTTTACATTTTCTGTTCCAATTCTGACATTGCTAAAGCATCAAGTGCGCCAGAGGTATTAAGGCATGGGCAGTTGCTCAAGATATTTTACTATTTCTTAACCTCTCTTTTCAGGATACCGCTTCCTCTCACTGTTGCTCTATCCACTGTCATCTTATCAATTTCTTTCGAACCCTGGCCAAGAGTGTTTATTATCCATAAGATGACACAAGTACACATGAATCATTCCCAAGTCCTTACCCAGGATCCTTATGAATATATGTATCAGAGTGGCCTAAAGATGCCCAAAACCTTGTCAAATGGGATCACCATTCTCTAAGCAGATTTGCTTGAACAATGTTTTTTAAATAAATATTTTTACAACATTTGTTCAGGACATAAACCAATGTGAACAAGACCATATGCGCTGGTAGGCTTATCTCAGATATGACAGCAGTATTCTGTAAACAAAATAGAGGTACGGTTAGTGGCAATAACAGCAACAAGATTCCCATCAAAAGAAATGTACAAAAAAGCTGCCAAAAACAAGGCGAGCCAAAAACAGAGCCGCCAAAATCAAGGCAAGCCAAAAACTGAGCCGTCAAAAGCAAGGCAAGCCAAAAAGTGTGCCGCAAAAAGCAAGGCAAGCCAAAAACTGAGCCATCAAAAGCAAGGCAAGTCAAAAGCTGAGCCGCCAAAAACAAGGCAAGCCAAAAATTAACCAGCCAAACACAAGGCAAGCCAAAAACTGGTACGCCAGTAAACGGAGCCGCTAATTAACAGAGTCGCCAATAAATGCAGCCGCCAATAAACGCAGCCGCCAATACACAGAGCCACCAATACACAGAGCCGCCAATACACAGAGCCGCCAATACACAGAGCCGCCAATACACAGAGCTGCCAATACACAGAGCTGCCAATACACAGAGCCGCTGATACACAGAGCCGCCAATACATAGAGCCGCCAATACACAGAGGCTTGCTGTGCAGCTTTTACATTTTCAGTTCCAATTCTGATATTTCTGAAGATTCAAGTGCGCCAGAGGTGTTAAGGGATAGGCAGTTGCACAAGGCGTCCTACATATCCACTGTCGTTTTATCAATTTTTTGGAACCCTGGGCAAGACATTGCACTGAATTTTGAGTGGCATTTTGTGATAGTTTAATATACAGTTCAATATGTGGGCTTTAATTTTCATATTGAGTCATAAAATTCAGATTTCAAATGGAGGCAAAATTCTCTAAGATAACACAAGTAACCATAATTGTTAGCAAAGTCTTTATCCAGGATCCATATGAATATAAGTGTTAAAATGGCTTAAGAAACCCACCGTATTTTCAGACAGGATTACCAGACTAAGCCTGTTTGACTAAACAATGATTTTAAATAAATATTTTTCTTTCATTTTTTAAGCACATAACAAAGTAAAGGGTGGAACAACATAACCGCTGGTAGGCTTAACTCAGACAGGACAGCAGTATTCTGTTAAAAAAATAGAGGTACAGTTAGTGGCAATAAAAGGATCAACATGCCAATTTTATGAAATGAACAACAAAAAGCAGACAAAAACAGGGGAAGCCAAAAACTGTGCCGCCAAAATCCGAGATGTCAAAAACCGAGTTGCCAAATATTTAGCTAACAAATACTTGGCCGACAAATACTGGGTTGCAAAATACTGAGCTCCCAAAAACAGAGCTACCAAAAACAGGAGCATTAAAGGGCAAAAAGTTAAGGGAGAACCTTGCCAATGATGCCAGGACCAACAGGACAAGAACAAGCCCATCAACAAAAAAAACAAGCCATTACTGCTGGTAGTAGTAATTAATGGGCAACATATCTGAATTGCGTGGAATATAATTGGTTAAGAACAATCATAATATACCCAAATAAAGAGTAGGTGAAGGGAGGTGTCTATGCCTCCCCAAAAAATAACTACAACCACCTTGCAATGGCTTTTTATATAACTTTTGAATTTACAGTTCCAATTCTGACATTTCTGAATCTTCAATGTCTCTCTGGGAATGTAGGGCACCTCTGCAAACCTTGAAGCTTCAAGTACTCCAGAGGTATTAAGACATAGGCAGCTGGTCAACGTGTCCTACCTTTTCATCTGAACCCCACTGAAAGTAATCTTCAATCAGTTTCTGAACCTCTTTTCAGGCTACCTATAGCTCTAACTGTTCCTCTACCCACTTCATCTTAACAATTGTTTGGTACTCTGGGGAAGACATTATATTGATTTTTGTGCAACATTTTGGGACTTTAATGTACAATTCATTATGTGGACTTGAATTTGAAGATATTGAGTAATAAAATTCAGATTTCTATTGGGGGTAAAATTCCATAAGATTAACTACAAATGAATCATACAATAGTTCTTAATCAGGATCCTTATGAATATATGTCTTAAAGTGGCATAAAAACAGCCACCACCTTCTCAGACGGGATCACCATTCTCTAAGCTTATTTGACTAACCAAAGATTTTTAAATATCTTTATTACATTTTTTCAACACATAACAAACCAATGTGTACGAGACCATAAGCGCCAGCAGGCTTAACTCAGAAACAGGACAGCAGTATTCAGTTAATATAATAGAGGTACAGTTACTGGGAATGACAGCATTAAGATGTCCATCAAAAGAAAAGCACTGCCATAGAAAGGCGCCCAAGAAACACAGCCGCCCAAGAAACACAGACGCCCAAGAAACACTGATGCAAAATATACAGAGCCGACGAAAATAGCAGTGTTGAAGGCCAAAAGTTAGGCGGGAACCATACCAAAGTGGCCAGGTCTAAAAGGCAAATAACTACCCGCATCCCCAAACAAAACAAGACATCACAGCTGGTAGTAATGAAGGGGCAATACATCTGACTACCTTGGAATATAAAAAGTCTAGAACTAGCATAATAAATAAAGAGCAGGTGGCGGCAGGTGTCTATGCCTCCCAAAAACTATTACCAGCCTCCTTGCAGTGGCTTGTCGTGTAGCTTTTACATTTTCAATACCAATTCTGACACTGCTGAAGCTTTGAATACACTAGAGGTATTTAGGCCTGGGCAGTTGCTCGGTTGCGGGGATTCTGCACATACACAGAACTATGCACAGAAAAACAGGACCTCAGTGTATAGGGGTTGTACCTTCCTACCACCTTAGTGCCCAAAATCCCCAAATCGACTAGCTATAGTGTCTTATTTGGTCTCCTACATAATCACGAAGCTACAAATGATTAGACAACCCTGAACACAACACTCCCGACTCTCTCAGGAATCGCGGTAACAAGACATACCCTTTCGCTCACTCCCTCGTACTCATCCCCAATAAGGATTGTCGGAGTCAATGTATAGTTCAAAATGTTTATTTTAACTATTGTGCTCTATAATGCAGTATACGAGCCACTGCCACTAGCAAAATGCATAATCCTAAAACAGTTAGCATTGTTACAATACCACAGAATTATAAAGGAGGATGTCATCATATACAGACAGTGGTAAAAGGACTATAAGGCCTATCCACCCTCCCCTTGGTAAGTTGAAATTTATTATATAAAGGAAGATCTCTGGGCTTTGTCAGCAGACCCCATACCTTAGAGCCTAGATGGTAGATTTCCATCATAGGAACAGCATTGCTCTGCTCCAAGGAAAGGTTTCTCTCCAAGTGTCTGTGTACAACATGCATCCCCGTAATATCAAAGCACGAGTCTTCAGCAGTGCAGCTGTGTTTAGCATGTTTGGTCTAGGTTCTAGACCCTGACCAGAACAGAGTAATAAAGGGCATGTTTATCAACCTTGCACATCATGCTCAGACTAAACTCCAAGAATAAGCCGAGAACGTAGAAAGCAGACAGTTCTCATGTGAAAGGCACACAGTCTTGCTAAATAAAGTCATGTAGTAACGTGCACAAAAGCAGCATCATGGCAGCAGAGCTCATGCTAACTTAGCAATGTCAAGAATGACCCTAACGGTCATATAACACCCTTCCCTTAGTAAGGTCGTAGTATATAGACAAAAAACCAAAACAGAGTTTAAAGTTAAGCCAAGTTCAGAAGCGCTTGAAAAAACCAAATTGGAAAAAATAAAAAATATAAAAAGAAATACATTTTTAATGTCTTTTGAAATTTTGTAGTTTCAGAAATAAGACTCAAGAAGGGGATGGAAAGTCCATGAAAGTACGTGAACTTAGGAATGCAATTTGTTCCAAAAGGTCATCGCTATCGTTAGTAGTAAAAAGGGATGACATCCAATAAAGTATGTTGAAGACATGCTCTTTGATTGTGATGCCTCCAAGAGCATGGTAGGACAATTTGCATGATATTCGATGAAACTTTGTTGTAGGAGGTTCTGCGCAGCCGCGCAGGTATCCCATTCTGCCAGGATCCCAACTGCAGTAGCACACGCCATGTGGTCATTCCCAAAACAGGCCCGTTCATGGGCCTCTAAGGGGCCCATTAACTGGTTAAAATCCGGGACTCTACACGACTAATTAGAGAGGCATAAATGCAAAGCCCAATAGAAGGGGCACCACTGACAGCAGAACACGGGTTGCATGCAAATGAAGTAGGCAAAGCGAAAAGATAATCCATAACTCACACTCAGCGTTGCTAAGGGCAAGCGTCCAAAAAGTTGTTGCCTTCGATCACAGTACAGTGGCAATTGGCCTGGTCTGTGCATTACCACAAGATAAGCAGCCATTGCGTAGTAGAAGCAGAAGGATCAATACTCCACCTGCAAGCGCCAGTAATAAAGGGAACCCTCCGAAGAAGCTAGAAAAGATAGAATGAATAAAAGCCGGTATTACTCCAAATATCGTCTAAAAAGAAGTCACAAGGCCGGATCCCACTAGTTTATTTTAAATTAGCAAGGCCTGTGGTATCAGACGCATTAAATATTTGATGTATAAACTCCCCAAAATGAAGTGGAAGGTTAGTGTTCAGAAGTGACTGAAATTTGCTAGATGTTCTAGCCACCTGCAACTCGAAGGTCTCTCGAGCTGAAGGGAGGGCCACTTCTTGTTGAAACAATAGTGCTTTGAGCCTGCTTAATTTGTTGAAATCTGTTTTCAAAGTAGGAATGGAAGGCCAAATTGAACTATCTACTTTCCCATGCGGGGGGGGGGGGGAAGCACAGTGCTACAACAAGTAACACATAGTTAAACTGTTACTAAATACGGGATCCCTGCCCCTAAACCACAGCAGTCGTGGTTGTTGAAAATAAGATTAGTGCCGTTAGTAAGCAAGATAAAAGCGGGAATTATTGATGGGAGTTCCTTTAAAAAAACATGCAAGATTAAGCGCAGATAAATTACAAGCGCAGTGCAACTTAACACGTTTACAAACCAGGGAATGTCCTACTGTGGAATCGCAGTCCTCCCCTGTTAGGAAAATGTCCTTATCCTCCCGTTGACATCTGTGCGTGAAAGGAAGGGACCATAATTCATGGAGAAATGCACTACCCACTGGCTCAAAGCGTCCTATCGGAAAATATTTCATACATGATCTAAATTGAAACAGCGAGAATGGTAGAGCTATTACCCCATGAATTAACCAAACAGCCAAGTTTGTCTCCGCCACAGAGAATGGCAAGGGCTCCAACTGCTCAATGTGTAACAGCGTGTAAGTAGCGTGTTTCATAGACATAAATCTATGCTTATCAGTCAAATTAAAGGGTGAAAACAAAGCAAAAGCATTTAAATAATCCCAAGGGACTTTTCCCATTTTGAGAGTCTGTAATATCCATGCAAACTGCATTACTGATCTTAATTGATTTTGACCATGATACAACACAGAAACATCATTCTGAACAATATCACTACTAGACAAAACAATATTATCCAAGGTATAAATGCGTGAAGAAAGTCCATTAAAGCTACTGTCGACTACAGCAAGGACCTTTTCCAAATTTGCCTGATCAATTTGGCGAAGACGAAAAGCTGCTTCCATCTGCAAAAGTTTCCAAATGTTATTGCACGCTGCATAGATAAACCTTTTATTTCTAGGGGCTCTAGGTCCTAATATAAAATCAGCCAAATTGATGTCGCTCCACAAGAGTGTTAAGTGTTGTTTTAGTGATGACAAAGTAGAATGTTCTAGCCATTGTTGGCACAATTTACCCACAGAGTAAGTGGTGAATGTATGTGAATTTGGAAAACGAGAATCTGGTCTAGTCTGTGTGAAGCCTGGTGTTACATTATTAAAACGCAATTGACATGCATTAGAACTTATTTGCTAGACCAACCAACTGGATTGGTCAATTTCCAAAACATTAAAAGTGTCATTCCGATATAAAGCTTGTAATACATCGATCGTGTAATTAGTGTATGTGTGCCAATCATCATATTCCACTAAGGAGGGAATGGATGGGATATTCCATTTTTTAACAGTCGCCAAGCCAAAACAAGTGGTTTGGTGCACTGTATCGTTTAAAAACAAAATTTGATTTGGATGCAGAGCTTCAGTACCCTGAACCTGCCAAGTTTTAGTGCCCCAGATCGATTTTAAATCAACTGTATCTTTCCAGTGCTCATAACCCTGTTTGCCCAATTCCGTTCTAAAGGAATTTGAATAAATCAATTTAGTATGGGTAAGAATAAATTTGGGCTACGATAAGGAATGTAATTTAAAAAAAATAAGATTCTGGATTAGACGTGTTATATTCGGTAAAACAAGCAAACTTATCCCGAAGTGTTTTAGAACTTCTCGTGATGGGAGTTGGACAATGTTCCCATTTTGAGTAATTAAAGACAGGTCGTAACATGTTCGTTTTGTGTAAGTAACGATGCCTATAATGTTGATAACAGAATAAATCAGCATAATTGGCAGAATTTAAATACAAATCTTCAGAATCAAAAGCAGCATAATTTTTCAAATCAGAAAACAAACAATGAATGTACATCCCAATCATTGGAATGTATGTCCTGTGTTACCACATCTCCTAAGGAGACGTGAAACACGTATGGTATTTTAAGGACCTCCATCGGACCATGGATTTCAAAAGCCATTTTATCCCACACAAAGCCATCTGCAACCAGGAAAGCCAAAATGTTCACAAGAGTTTGATCAAGTTTCATGATATGGGACGATGTATGAGGCGCCAGAACTCCGTCGACCAATTTTACAGCAGAACGTTCTGGCAAATAATGACCATTGATCAGCAAGAAAAATACTGTCACAAATCCAATCAACATGAAAAGGAAAATGAGAACAAGTACTAACCAGATGTAGGTCCAAGGTGGGACTAGGTAAGTATTTTCAAACCAAGAAAAAAAAATACACAATTTTGTAGATGGACTTGTCAACGTGGAAGACGAGGAGGATGAGTCAGAAGAGAAGCTGGCATGATCTCTAAAGTACCCGCTAGCACTCATGTTTATTAGAGGTGGTAGGGCAGCATCAGCATGATGTTGTCGAGGACTGTTCGGCACCTCACTAGTGGACTCATCTGTAGGGTATACTCGACGTCTGTATTGGAAGTGGATGGAGGCAGAACAGGCGAAAGGTCAATAGTAACATCCATCACTCCCTCAACCACACGGGCATTAATGGAAGAAGATAGAGTCAGCAGATTCAATGAAATTGCGTTGCACTAAACTGCAGGCATAACACTATTCAGAATCGGCCAGACGGTGTAACTTGACATTGTCCACTGAGATGTATCTGTTGTCTTTGCGGCCAGGTAAAGGTGGCAAAATTACTGTACGAGTACCCTTCAATCCAAGTACTGTAACTGGTGCACGATAAGAGGGACCAAATTCTTTGTTTGTTATCCAGCTTTTCCCGTACCAGATCTCCAATCTTAGGAAGCCAGCCGGCAATCGGAATCAGCAGTGCTGCATCATTGGAAGAGGGTAAATGTTCAGTTGCGTAGCTGTCACTGGTCTTTTGTAGGTTCTGTAACATAGTAGAATGATTATCTATGTCAAAGATTGCGGCAGCTGCCACAACGTCTAGACCATCAAGGTCTGGAACAAAAATTTTAATGCTAAAGAGCATTTTGTATGGGGTCCACCCACCCAGAGATCTTCTAGGGAGATTATTTAGTGCACGTTGAACCCCATACAAGTGGGCCAGACAGTTCCTGCCAGTACCCAAGACACTAGCTGTCAAAGATTGCTTTAAGTCACGGTTCATTCGCTCCGCTATGGAATTGCCTTCAGGCCTATGTGGAGACCAAACTGTACCTGCACCCCCATTGGCATTATTGCGTCCTTGTACGTCTTAAAGGCGAACGCTGGACCTTGGTCAGAATGGAAGGTGCCACAGGCAAACATTCCGATAAAGACACGCAAATAGCTAATGACATTTTGAGCGTCAGCACTTCGTTGTGGCCAAACCCAAAGGAATCTAGTGCACGAATCAACTGCAACCAGGACATATTTATATGCAGTATTAGAAGAGAACGGACCGCAGTGATCCAGATACACCCAGCCAAATGGCCGATTAGATATACATAGCTGTGTTGTGGTGGGCGTGAGACCGTAGACGGCTTGATTTGCTGACAAATGTCACACAAAAGTACTTTACGGGTCTGTTTATATAATCCATGCCACCAGTAACGTTGCTGTAAAATAAAGACTGTCACAGACACTCCAGTATGTGCAAAAGCCATGCCTTCGTGTGCGGCAACTATTAAAGCAGGTCTGCGGTCCATGTTGGGAATCAGCCGATCCCCAACAGTTGGAATTTTAGCATAAGAAATTTGTTCGGAAAATAAATAAGAATACTTTGAAGGGAAGCCCTGTGGAGGAACAGTTCCATCCTTCGTGGCAGCAATAGCTGCCAAAATGTCATTATCAATCTTAGTCATGGACCTTGTAACTGCTGCTACAGAACACGTGGCTACTGCAGATTTGGCTGCTTCATCAGCCAAAAAATTACCAACAGCATGTGCTCCCACACGCTGATGGCCAAGAGTATGGATAACCTGTGTGAATGGGAGACTTTTTTTTTGTTCCGCCACTCGAACCCAAAGCATTTTATGCTTTATTGTGCTGCCTTTAGAGTCTCTATAGTCATTTTGTGACCAAAAGAATCAGTTGTCATTAAAAGACTGGACACAGTAGTAAGAATCGCATGCAATAAGAGTATTCACATTAGGAACAGCAAACTCAAGAGCAAGAACAAAAGCACGCAGGTCCGCCAATTGTGCTGTACAGTCTACAAGCGCCTGTGTATGCACTATAGAAGACTTAAATTCTCCAGCCACAATAGCGCAAGCCGCTGAATAAGCGTGTTTGGAACTGACCGCCGGTTGTGCCGAGCCATCAGTATAGATGGTACATCTGTACTCATCCAAAGGGAGCAATGACAGTGGAGGAGGATGAACATGTTCATACTGTAAAAACTCCTGTGTCTAAAGAGTATGATCTAAGGTAAACGTGACATCAGCCGATGTCGAAGAAGGAGCCCATTGTATCCAACACGGATGTAAAGCCTTACAATTTGGTACACTCACCTTAGTCTCGAACTAAGGCACTCGTACCACGCTCCAGGAGGACTTTGACGCGCTCACACGACACTTGTCAGCGTTCTCGCGCTTTTAAAACTTTAGGTGGTATTTCTGGCAGCGCTTAGCGTTTTTTAATATTATTCCGTATTTACGGTGCAAATTGTGTTTTCGGACCTGACATATAGCGCTTACCCCCACATAAAAGATAATAAGCACCGCTGTTGGGAGCGGACTCACTTAGCTCTCTGGACACACTTTAGAACGGCGTCCGCCATCTTGGGTGAGGCAGGGACTCCTCGTGGTGACACTCGGCCAGCGCACTAGTTTCGCAGACCGGACTCCACGCCCTACTTAAGGTGAGCTTCGAGGTTCGCTCTGCCTTGAACTTAGGCACTCGTACCACGCTCCAGGAGGACTTTGACGCGCTCACACGACACTTGTCAGCGTTCTCGCGCTTTTAAAACTTTAGGTGGTATTTCTGGCAGCGCTTAGCGTTTTTTAATATTATTCCGTATTTACGGTGCAAATTGTGTTTTCGGACCTGACATATAGCGCTTACCCCCACATAAAAGATAATAAGCACCGCTGTTGGGAGCGGACTCACTTAGCTCTCTGGACACACTTTAGAACGGCGTCCGCCATCTTGGGTGAGGCAGGGACTCCTCGTGGTGACACTCGGCCAGCGCACTAGTTTCGCAGACCGGACTCCACGCCCTACTTAAGGTGAGCTTCGAGGTTCGCTCTGCCTTGAACTTAGGCACTCGTACCACGCTCCAGGAGGACTTTGACGCGCTCACACGACACTTGTCAGCGTTCTCGCGCTTTTAAAACTTTAGGTGGTATTTCTGGCAGCGCTTAGCGTTTTTTAATATTATTCCGTATTTACGGTGCAAATTGTGTTTTCGGACCTGACATATAGCGCTTACCCCCACATAAAAGATAATAAGCACCGCTGTTGGGAGCGGACTCACTTAGCTCTCTGGACACACTTTAGAACGGCGTCCGCCATCTTGGGTGAGGCAGGGACTCCTCGTGGTGACACTCGGCCAGCGCACTAGTTTCGCAGACCGGACTCCACGCCCTACTTAAGGTGAGCTTCGAGGTTCGCTCTGCCTTGAACTTAGGCACTCGTACCACGCTCCAGGAGGACTTTGACGCGCTCACACGACACTTGTCAGCGTTCTCGCGCTTTTAAAACTTTAGGTGGTATTTCTGGCAGCGCTTAGCGTTTTTTAATATTATTCCGTATTTACGGTGCAAATTGTGTTTTCGGACCTGACATATAGCGCTTACCCCCACATAAAAGATAATAAGCACCGCTGTTGGGAGCGGACTCACTTAGCTCTCTGGACACACTTTAGAACGGCGTCCGCCATCTTGGGTGAGGCAGGGACTCCTCGTGGTGACACTCGGCCAGCGCACTAGTTTCGCAGACCGGACTCCACGCCCTACTTAAGGTGAGCTTCGAGGTTCGCTCTGCCTTGAACTTAGGCACTCGTACCACGCTCCAGGAGGACTTTGACGCGCTCACACGACACTTGTCAGCGTTCTCGCGCTTTTAAAACTTTAGGTGGTATTTCTGGCAGCGCTTAGCGTTTTTTAATATTATTCCGTATTTACGGTGCAAATTGTGTTTTCGGACCTGACATATAGCGCTTACCCCCACATAAAAGATAATAAGCACCGCTGTTGGGAGCGGACTCACTTAGCTCTCTGGACACACTTTAGAACGGCGTCCGCCATCTTGGGTGAGGCAGGGACTCCTCGTGGTGACACTCGGCCAGCGCACTAGTTTCGCAGACCGGACTCCACGCCCTACTTAAGGTGAGCTTCGAGGTTCGCTCTGCCTTGAACTTAGGCACTCGTACCACGCTCCAGGAGGACTTTGACGCGCTCACACGACACTTGTCAGCGTTCTCGCGCTTTTAAAACTTTAGGTGGTATTTCTGGCAGCGCTTAGCGTTTTTTAATATTATTCCGTATTTACGGTGCAAATTGTGTTTTCGGACCTGACATATAGCGCTTACCCCCACATAAAAGATAATAAGCACCGCTGTTGGGAGCGGACTCACTTAGCTCTCTGGACACACTTTAGAACGGCGTCCGCCATCTTGGGTGAGGCAGGGACTCCTTGTGGTGACACTCGGCCAGCGCACTAGTTTCGCAGACCGGACTCCACGCCCTACTTAAGGTGAGCTTCGAGGTTCGCTCTGCCTTGAACTTAGGCACTCGTACCACGCTCCAGGAGGACTTTGACGCGCTCACACGACACTTGTCAGCGTTCTCGCGCTTTTAAAACTTTAGGTGGTATTTCTGGCAGCGCTTAGCGTTTTTTAATATTATTCCGTATTTACGGTGCAAATTGTGTTTTCGGACCTGACATATAGCGCTTACCCCCACATAAAAGATAATAAGCACCGCTGTTGGGAGCGGACTCACTTAGCTCTCTGGACACACTTTAGAACGGCGTCCGCCATCTTGGGTGAGGCAGGGACTCCTCGTGGTGACACTCGGCCAGCGCACTAGTTTCGCAGACCGGACTCCACGCCCTACTTAAGGTGAGCTTCGAGGTTCGCTCTGCCTTGAACTTAGGCACTCGTACCACGCTCCAGGAGGACTTTGACGCGCTCACACGACACTTGTCAGCGTTCTCGCGCTTTTAAAACTTTAGGTGGTATTTCTGGCAGCGCTTAGCGTTTTTTAATATTATTCCGTATTTACGGTGCAAATTGTGTTTTCGGACCTGACATATAGCGCTTACCCCCACATAAAAGATAATAAGCACCGCTGTTGGGAGCGGACTCACTTAGCTCTCTGGACACACTTTAGAACGGCGTCCGCCATCTTGGGTGAGGCAGGGACTCCTCGTGGTGACACTCGGCCAGCGCACTAGTTTCGCAGACCGGACTCCACGCCCTACTTAAGGTGAGCTTCGAGGTTCGCTCTGCCTTGAACTTAGGCACTCGTACCACGCTCCAGGAGGACTTTGACGCGCTCACACGACACTTGTCAGCGTTCTCGCGCTTTTAAAACTTTAGGTGGTATTTCTGGCAGCGCTTAGCGTTTTTTAATATTATTCCGTATTTACGGTGCAAATTGTGTTTTCGGACCTGACATATAGCGCTTACCCCCACATAAAAGATAATAAGCACCGCTGTTGGGAGCGGACTCACTTAGCTCTCTGGACACACTTTAGAACGGCGTCCGCCATCTTGGGTGAGGCAGGGACTCCTCGTGGTGACACTCGGCCAGCGCACTAGTTTCGCAGACCGGACTCCACGCCCTACTTAAGGTGAGCTTCGAGGTTCGCTCTGCCTTGAACTTAGGCACTCGTACCACGCTCCAGGAGGACTTTGACGCGCTCACACGACACTTGTCAGCGTTCTCGCGCTTTTAAAACTTTAGGTGGTATTTCTGGCAGCGCTTAGCGTTTTTTAATATTATTCCGTATTTACGGTGCAAATTGTGTTTTCGGACCTGACATATAGCGCTTACCCCCACATAAAAGATAATAAGCACCGCTGTTGGGAGCGGACTCACTTAGCTCTCTGGACACACTTTAGAACGGCGTCCGCCATCTTGGGTGAGGCAGGGACTCCTCGTGGTGACACTCGGCCAGCGCACTAGTTTCGCAGACCGGACTCCACGCCCTACTTAAAGCTCGCTATGACGATGCGCAGCGGAGATGCGCAGCGGAGTCGCCGGACCCACGCCGGAGTCCAGCCAGAGTCCTGCCCGTCTGGGCTCGTCCGGGCTCAGACGGGCTTAGGGCATGGTACTATGTCAAATTCTCCACTATTGCGTATCATCTATTCACGAGATGAGTTACTTGCATTACGCATTAATCCCCCGGAAAAGTACCCTGTTACCAACTTGGGTGCGCGGATACTCCCCCCACGAGGATTGGACGCATTGCTTCATCCTCCTCCTGATACAAGTACTTTACTATGGGGCATGCTTAATTGCAGGTCACTTCCGTGTCATGCCGTAGAAATTAACATTCTTATTCAAGAGCACGAACTAGACATCTTGTTTCTGTCGGAAACGTGGATTACTTCTAGTTCTGATGCGGACATTGTACTTGCCCTCCCTCCAAGTTACCTTATCGGTCATTTGGATAGACCTGAGGGACGAGGGGGTGGACTTGCCGTTATCTATCGTGATAACCTTAATTGCAGGGTCTGGAGGGGCTTGGTGGCAGATTGTGAGAGTTGCCACTTTTCCATACAGGTATCACCAACGGTTACATTGGCTGGCCTGCTGATTTACCGACCCCCGGGTAAGGTCGGCAACTTCGTAAGCTCTGTGATGGAAACGGTCACCCTCTTGGCAACATCCACATCTTCCTTCATTGTGCTAGGGGACCTGAACCTGCACTTTGAGGACACTGCGGATATGATCGCGGCAGACCTCAAAGGAGATCTATCTGCTTGTGAGCTCCGGTTAGTCAACACAGGAGCCACCCACGTGAAGGGCCATTTGCTGGATCCGGTATTTTCGAACATCCCTCGGCTGAGGGCCAGACCAGCTCTTCCGCTCCCATGGTCAGATCACTCCTTAGTGTCGATGGAATGGCAAATCAATCTGCCCTCTAAACCGACATTTCAAGAGGTGGTGGTGGACCGTATATGGTCCAGACTACCGATCGGTGACTGGACTCAGGCCCTGGCAAATTCACAACCCGTAGCTGAGGCAGACCCGATTCAAGGAGATGCTGACCTCAACCGATGGTTGACTGCCCCGCTTGATGGCTTCATACCGGTGAAAACCCTACAGAAGAGGGAGAAACGAGTGGGTTCCGCCCCCTGGTTCATGGCTGAGCTCCGCCTGCTTAAGAAAGGATGTAAGAAACTGGAAAGGGCCTGGAGGAAGAAATTTGATGCGGCCAGGCGTAAGGACTACTGGACAGCGATGAGAGCCTATAAAGCGGCCCTCCGCCTGGCAAAAGCACAATTTTTTGAGGAGCGAATACAACTTGCCTCAAACTCCTCCAGGGAGACCTTTAAGGTGGTGCAAGAACTGCTAAAAGTTCCTGAGCCAGCAGTCACCCATGACCCTGAGAGGTGTAAGGAGTTGGCCAATTTTTTCCACACTAAAATAGTAAAAATACTAGACTCTTTACCCCAGGTTGCTATATTTCATGGGATTCAAGAAGAACCCCTCCCTGTGGGGATAAAAGAGTGTCCTTTCTCCCTTGACATGTTCGGCCCAGTTTCAGAAAGTGAAACATTAAAAGCTATAGTTTCCATAAAAAGCGGTTCCCCCATGGACCCTGTCCCTTTTAAAATCCTAAAACAAGCGGCATTCGTTGTAGTTGGGCCCATTACGAACTTGATCAACGCCTCCTTCTCTCGTGGTCTGGTGCCACCCACCTGGAAAAAAGCCGTGGTCAAGGCTCTTCTAAAAAAATCTAACCTTGACGCAGCTGAGCTGGCCAATTTTAGGCCCATTTCTCTGTTGCCAGGTCTCAGCAAAATTGCTGAGAAACTTGCTAACCATCGACTGTCCAACTTTCTTGAGTCAAATGGTCTGCTCCGAGACTCGCAGACCGGCTTCCGTCCCGGCCATGGCACCGACACGGCCCTCCTGGCGGTCGTTGAGGAATCGAGGCGCATCTTAGATTCGGGAGGATCAGTGGCAGTGATCCTCCTGGATCTGAGTGCGGCATTCGACACCGTTGACCATCAGGTGTTGACCCAACGGCTGTCAAAGGTGGGTGTGGCAGGTGTCGCCCTGAAATGGCTCTGCTCATTTCTGGAAGACCGTTCCTATCAGGTCTGGGAAGGAAGCAACAAGTCTCCATCTATTTCTCTCCAGTGGGGGGTGCCGCAGGGCTCGTCCTTGAGCCCGACATTATTTAATGTCTATATGGCCCCCCTGGAGGATGTGGTGACCCCTTATAACATCAAAATCATCAGCTATGCTGATGATACTCAGCTTGTGGTCGCCCTTCCTCAACTGGTGGAGAACCCTGACTTGTTGTACTCATGTCTGGCGGACGTCCACACCTGGATGAGCAGTTCAGCCCTGAAGCTGAACGGCTCTAAAACAGAGATCATGCTGCTTGGAAACAAAGTGCCACCACTGTCACCTTCATGTTGGCCAAGCTGTATGGGTGACTTTCCAACCATGAAAGAGGAGATCAAGAGCTTAGGAGTCTGGCTGGAGCAAGATCTTTCCCTTAGAACTCACGCTAAAAGAACTGCGGGAGTCTGTTTTGCCCTGCTGCGGGCTGCGCGGAAAATCCTTCCGCTTCTTCCTTTTCCATCGAGGAAGTTGTTGATTCAGGGTTTGATAACATCTCGCCTTGATTACAGCAACAGTCTGTTTCTGGGCGCCCCTGAATCGACTTTTAACAAGCTTCAGCAGGTGCAAAACGCGGCAGCTAGACTCCTTATGGGTATCCCCCGAACAGAATCCGCCAGACCCGCTCTCAAGGCACTGCACTGGTTACCGGTGCGGGAGAGAGTACAGTTCAAGGCACTGTCCATCGCCCATAAAACATTCCAGGGCGGCGGGCCTCCTCTTTTAGGGAGCCTGGTAGTACCTTATAAAGCGAATAGAGCACTGAGGTCTGACCAGAGGTGTCTGCTCCAGGTCCCGAGAGTAAAAAGATCACGCACGGGAGGGAGGCGATTCTCTGTGCATACAGCAATGCTCTGGAACTCCCTCCCATTAAAACTCCGAGCTGAGACCTGTACCCTGCGTTTTCGCAGAGGCTTGAAAACACATCTGTTTCCCCTGTGAGTCGCTATCTTTATTCCATGGTCCCACGGTTGATGCACTGTTCATAGCGCCGGGATGCCCCAGGGTAGCTGTGCGCTATATAAGTTTTAATAATAATAATAATAATAATAGTCTCAGCTTCTAAAGCATGGAGAGGCATGACCATAAGAATTTGTTTCCCTGCGCCAGCGAGCATTCTTTCAGAATCACCATTTGGTCCGCTGTCAAAACCTTTTCAACATTCGAAAACCTAATTTCAGCCGATGTGTATAAATGTGATTTGTATGCAATAAGTACTGTGTCTCCCTCATTGAACATTAAGTAAGTGAAACCCACCGTCCCCTGTACTATACGTATCACCAGGTATGTGGTATTGTAACATGTCAACAAGTAGTTAGTAGCAAGCAAATCTGACCTCAAAGATTTTAGAATTGAGGTATGTTCCGATAGCCAGCTGGCTGAAGAAAATGTTGGTTGTATCAACGCGCATAGCGGTTTGATACGCTCGACGTAATTGCTAATGTATGTCTTCCCGAAAATTAAAAAATCCCAGCAAAGACTTACGTTATTCGGTGTAGAAGCAGGTCGCTATTGTAGACATTTCTCCAGAAAGTGCAGGGGACAATCTCTTACCTTCACTATTGAGCTCGTAGCCCATAAAGAGCACCACTAAATGTGTGATGTGTGATTTTGCAAATTTGAATTTGTATCCATAGTCGGCAAACAACCAAATAATGCGGTCGACATGGACAAGATGTGGCATCTGTTCATCGTCCGTCAGGTAATATCATCAACGTACGAGAAAGCATCAGGGTCTATGCTGTTTAACAAAGACACAACACATGCAGCAAAAGCCCCAGGGCTATTCTTATACCCTATAGGCAAACGTGTACATTTTTCTGATTCCCAATGGCAGTGAATGCTGTCCAGTCACTGCTCTCGGGAGCCAAGTTGTGACTATAGAAACCATTGGATATATCCAATGTAGTTTTTTATTTGTTATGGATAAGAGTGTTCACTAACGCAGAGCTGTGTGTTTTGTACCGCAAATGTACGACAATGACTATTCAAATTTTGATAATCTAAAACAATGCGATCCGATCCGTCATGTTTTCAGCCTGGAAAAAGAGGATTTTTCATCGGTGATACGCAGGATTCAATCACTCCTTGATACTCCAACTGCGTCAGAATATCACAAACAGGAACCTTAGCTTCTCGTTTGATAGGATATTGCGGCTGTGGCATAGACCATAACAGGATCGCATGTGCTGGGGAATCTCAATCCCAGCCCCCCTGATTACGGTACACCGCCGGGGCAATGGCCAAAGCCCACTCTGCTGCAAAAGCCTTTGCATGTTCCTCAGGGACATAACGCGAAAATCTCAGAAGTATCACATCTTCATCTTTAGGAGCGGCTAGCACAAACTGTGGTGGCCGATCTGCACTGCTAACAAAATGTCATATGAAGAGGTTAGATTTTCCCAGAAAACAGCTGTGATTGTATGCTGTATATCACCTTCAATTTGGAAGACTATTTCATAGAGTCTATCCGGGGGGGCAACGCGTGTATCTACTGTTTCTACTGTGATGAATGTATCAGTTGCTCTCGCCTCCAGACAGGGACACAGTGCCTCCTGCACAATGGTAACCTCCGCTGCGTTGTCAAACAAAGTCACTGCCCATGTCCAGTCTAGAAGACGTGTTCTCACCGTCTGAGGCATATTTTGCTGTAAAGGCAGAAAATTTCTTCTTCTGATATGGTGGCCTAAAATGAAGCAGATCCTCTTGTTTGGCTTTAACATCAAACTGTCAAGGTTGATCCCTTCCCTGCTATGTGGTCAGACCTTTGCCACGATCCTGGCGCTCCCCACCACTGATGTGTGAGTCCAAAGTGTCCTGTAAAGAACGAGGAGAGCGATGATCAGGGACTTGAATTCTATCAGGAGTCTTAATTTTCGCGCGGTTGAGCAAGTCATAAGTACGCTCAGAAGACTCAGGTTTCGGTGCACCACCACGGGAACGCTGCTTCCGTTGTTGCTGCCCCTGTTTTTTATTTCTCCAGTTCTTTTTAGGAAAGAACAGGCGCCCATCTTTATCGGTCTGGGCCTTTTGTTGACTTTGGGTTTGAGATTGAGTTTGTGGTTGAGTAAAAGGTTTGACTCCCAGACTATTGCGCCCTATGGTGTTATAAGCTTTAGCAATAATCTTTGGCAATTTGCGTTGCTTGTCTGCGTCTGCCACAGCCTCCAAGCGTTGCGCCCCTTGCAAGCTTACAGCATCACCCTTAACATTTGGAAGGATCATATCGCAAACAATCTCTAACACCCCCACCAGTCTCATTCCCTACTCCAGGGCCACTTCGGCCCCATGTTCATACTGAACACGTTTTATCACGGATGGGAGAACGGTCATTGAGGGGATGCCGAAAGACATCGAATATACCGCTGCAAACACTTACCCCAAGTGTTACAATCAGCTAATTCGGGAACCAGGTTTTTCGGTAGACTTATTGACAAAATCCTGTGCTTCTCCACAGGTGTGGTATTTGGAAAAAAAGCTTTGAGTTGCCCAAATTTCTCGGCAAGTCAATAAGGAAGTTCATCCTTATTTTGGGGAAGCATGCCCAGCACAGAATTAACCATTAATGGACTGATGGTCACACCACCAGGTGCAGGTGGTTGTGCGGCAGCCTTATCACATAAGCAACTGCTGCCATATAAATTCGCATCGGGAAATTGGGCCTTTTATAGGAACAAAGGTGGGGAAAGAAAAGAAATAGGGTTCTATCCTAATGCGACGGTCTCCCTCTGTTTTGACTTTGTGTCTATGGAATATCCAAAGATATTGAAGTAGATGCCTCGCTCACTTATCGTGACATGCTTCCTCATAGGCGTCTATCCACACCCGGGTAAGATGGTACTGCCCGGGTGGACTCAACCATAGATGTGATGGGAGTTCTTATATAAAGCAAGTGCTGGTCATGCAGAGAACCAGATGAGTGATAGTAAAAATATCTCTAGGTATACCCAAACATTATGTTTTATTCGGAGGGTACCTGGGGTATGAATAAAAACATTTAAAAAATCGGGGTTTTCTGTATATAATTGTTCAGTTGTGCCCCTTGTAAAGTGCCAACATGTTGCGGCCCTCGCCAGGAGCCCATATGGGTCAGGGGCCTTAGTCAGGCTATTTATCTACCGCTTTGTGTCCCTGCTCTTCTATGGTGCACAAACTACATGCACAGACGTGAGGCCTAATGCGCTCACTTGTCTTCAACATGTCCTCAGTAGATTTTCTACTGCTTGTTTTAATTATATAACATGCGGATCAGGCAGTTTGTTGCTGTCTTGTAGTCACATATTTGTCAATGTGAAAGCACCGCTGAGATACCTCTACAGCTCGCTCTGTCCCACCTGGAAGTTGAGCGTCATGATCTGAATAACAGCTCTATATATACGTATTAATGAAGAATGTAATACGCTTAGCTCCACGACTGTAGCAGTGAGATAAGTTGGGTGCGGGTGCACTCAGCCAACACTGCCCATCTATAGATAAGGGTCCTAAATGGACCGTTGATATTGTGTGAGGAAGGGCGCCATTAAACCATATTTGGTGTTGCCAAGCTGTGAGCGGAACCTCAAGTGTTCTATGCGGTCTATATTCCTGCAGATTCTCGGTGGCAGTATACTCGTGAAACAAATTATCTGTTCCATCGACTGCCAAAAAGGTGACCCAAGAATAAAATACTTAGAAGCATAATGCTGGAACCGCTTCTACAACAAAGATAAGCGCAACACCTGCATCAGGTACTCCGTATTGATTCAAATAAGCCCTGAGCGGTGCGAGGTTAGGAGGCGCTATGGCAACTGCCATAATGAATAACAGAGAATAACAACCTATGCGTGGCAGTGCAACAAAGGGTTAAAAGAGAGAAAAAGACCTTTTAAAATTCAAGTTTGAAAAACCTATAAAAATTACATTATAGGAGGCTACACCGTCACAGCTGTCTCATGGAAACAGAAGTGGGGGTATTGTGGACAAGCACTACTCATGAGCTTTGCAGATAAGAACCAGACCAAATATCAGGCGCCACGTTGCGGGGATTCTGCACATACACAGAACTATGCGCAGGAAAACAGGACCTCGGTGTATAGGGGTTGTACCTTCCTACCACATTAGTGCCCAAAATCCTAAAACCACTAGCTTTAGTGTCTCATTCGTTCTCCTACATATTCATGAAGCTACAAATGATTAGACAACCCAGAACAAAACAGTCCAGACTCTCTCAGGAATCGCGGTAACAAGACATACCCTTTCGCTCACTCACTCGTACTCATCCATAATAAGGATTGGCAGAGTCACTGTATAGTTCAAAATGTTTATTTTAACTAGCATGCTCTATAATGCAGTATACAAGCCACAACCAACAGCAAAATGCATAAACCTAAAACAGTTAGCATTGTTACAATACCATAGAATATAAAGGGGGATGTCCTCATTTACAGACAGTGGAAAAGGGACTATAAGGTCTAACCACCCTCCCCTTGGTAAGTTGAAGTTTATTATATAAAGGAAGATCTCTGGGCTTTTTCAGCAGACCCCATACCTTAGAGCATAGATGGTAGATTTACTTCATAGGTACAGCATAGCTCTTCTCCAAGGAAAGGTTTCTCTCCAAGTGTCTGTGTACAACATGCATCCCCGTAATATCAAAGCACGAGTCTTCAGCAGTGCAGCTGTGTTTAGCATGTTTTGTCTAGGTGCTAGGGACTGACCAGAACAGAATAACAAGGAGCATGTTTATCGACCTTGCACATCGTGTTCAGACTAAACTCCAGGAATAAGCAGAGAAAGCAGAAAGCAGACAGTTCTCATGTGAAAGGCATAGAGTCTTGCAAAATAAAATCATGTAGTAACTTGCACAAAAGCAGCAACATGGCAGAAGAGCTCATGCTAACTTAGCAATGTCGAGAATGACCCTAACGGCCATATAACAGTTCAAGGAGTCCTACTTCTTTGACTGCCCACAGGGAATGTGATCTTTCATTAGTTTCTTAACCTCGCAATCAGGCTACCTCAAACTCTCACTGTCGCTCTATCCACTGTTATCATATTCATTTTTTGGAACCCTGAGCAAGGCATTATAGTGATTTTTGAGAGGCATTTTCTGAAATATTAATATGCAGATTAATATGAGGCCTTAAATTTGCAGATATTGAGTAATAAAATTAATATTTTGAATAATGGGTAAAATGCCACAAGTACACCTGAATCATACCAAAGTCATTACACAGGATCCTTATATATACATGTCTTAAAGTTGCTTAAAGAGACCCAACCGCTTGGGAAATGGTAGCCTGTTTGACTAAACAAAGATTTTAAATAAATATTTCTTAAATTTTTTCAGAACATAACAAACTAATGTGTACAAGACCATAAGCCCTGGAAGACTTCACTCACACAGGATAACAGTAGTCTGTTAACATAATAGTGGTTCAGTTAGTAGCTATAACAGCATCAAGATGTACATCAAATGAAATACACAATAATAGAAAGAAGCGCCAATGACTGAGCCGCTAAAGACTGAGCCGCCAAAGACTGCACTACTACAAATTGAGCTGACAAATCGATAGCCACTAAAGTGAGCTGACAAAAAGTCAGCCGACAAATATTGAGCCACCAAATACAGAAGCCAAAAACAGAACCATCAAAAATAGGAGGGTTAAAGACAAAACTTTAGGGGAGAACCAAATCGTGAGTCGACACAAAAACAGAGCCGACACAGATGTGGATAACAAAAAGATCTTCCAAACACAGAGCCACCAAAATGGTAGAGTTGAAGCCAAAAGGTTAGGGGAGAACCAAACAAAAGATGCCAGGTCTAACAGACAAAGAACCAACCCTTCCACACCCAAAAATAAAACAAACCATCACAGCTGGTAGTAGTAATGAAGGGGCAACACATCTAACAACCTTGGAATATAAGTTTAGAACTATCATAATAAACCCAAATAAAGACGAGGTGGTGGCAGGTGTCTATGCCTCCCAAAAGCTAACACCGGTCTCATTCAGTGGATTATTGTGCGGCTTTGAATTTACAGTAGCAGTTCTGACATTGCTGAAGCTTCAAGTACACTATTAGGGCTGCCCTCAGGAGGTGCAGGTTGAGCTTCTTCCAACCGAGCATCTGCATAACAACAACTATAACACAAATTCCAAAACTTGCTAAAGCCAGGCATTTTCAAAAGAAAAACACAGTCGTCATTTTTACCTGGCAAGGTATTTGCAAATACTTTTTATCAAGACAGTCCTTAGACCATACCAAACTCAAACCCAAACGGTAGCATATCCACAAAGAACCAAAACAAACTCACCTGATATCAGTAGTACAAATGAACCGGTCCTCCACTGCTGACTCTTCAGATCAAACAGTCAGAGCCAAGGGTTTCGCCATTTAGGACTCCAGTCGGGATGACCACTGGGCGAGGCACCGTCCGGTAGGACGGAAGGGGCAGCTGCGATCAACAGACACTTGTTGGAGGGATTCCTGAACCGTCAGTCCGACCCGACGATGTCCTCGGCCTCCCTCGTCTGCGGAAAGGGGATGAATCAATCACCAGAAGGCATCCCTGTTCGGGTGCCAACTGAAGGAAGTGACCCGTTAGGGCTACGCGGGTCACTAATGACCACCTCTCAGCTTCTGTAATAAATGAAGAGCCAGTCAGACTGTAGAGAATACAAACCAAAGCTGTTTATTCATATACATTCAGAGTGGAGCCCCATCTGCCCAGTCACAAGGAGTGCTGCCGAGAGGATTGACTTCGACAAGCATAAAGAAACAATATGCAAGTTTCGTAGTCAAGCAAAAATGTGCCCACAGTGAAATTTTCCAAGCAGGTGCAGTCAAACAGTGAAATACAAAGAGTAAGGGTTTCAACTTCTCGTATCTGACACAAACTAACATCCAAGGTCGTTCCATTCTAAGCCCGCCACTAGACAAGTGGGAGAGGGCCTCTATCTAGTGGGAAAGGTATGCGCTAATATGAACAGTGCACTCATTACTAAAATATAACGGAAGTGAAGAAAGCAAACTCTAAGGGGAGCATTTCTCGGAATTGGACGAGATCAGTTTCAAACAGCCTAAAATGACGCCTGCAAACAGAATGGTGCAGCGAATGCTAACTCACTTAGAGCACTGCGTAAATACAAATAGTTTCTATTCTAATAGAGGAATGCAACTTGTCCTTCCTGTTGTTTCAAGTAGGGCAGCACATTAGAACACTTCGAGGGGGAAGAGAGGCCCCACACATTCCATGTAAGCAACTTAATTTGTGTAGTCATGGTTAGTGGGCCAGGAGAGAGAGGCTAGCCTGTGGGTGCTTCACATCTTCTGAATATCTAATTTCCCAACAGCTCTTGTGCCAAAAGAGGCCCAGGGCAGGGGGAGGCATTACCCAGGTCTGGAGGTATATGGGGAGAAGCTGGTGTCGCATATCAAAGTTGGCAGAGGCTTAGAAGCCTCTGGCCTTGATATGCTAAATCACTAGCCATCCTGTTGGAGGAGGTGTGAACACCTGCCAAACAGACATTGTTCCTGTCCTCTGAGAACACAGGCTCTTCATTGCAGGGGGTCAGAAACTAGTCTACGGTGGAAAGCTGGAAGATACCAGTCAGCCAAAACACAGAATAGGGCTACAGGTGATCACCACTACGGTGCCCTCTGGGTGCATGTCCAAATAAGCTAGATACTGGCATAAGTGCAGATTTATTAAGATGACATGTTTGATACACAACATCATTATTTTCAGTTCAGCCGTTATGTAGCTTGTTAACTTGCAAGGACCAGTACCCAGTACATTTCTTTAAAATGTCCTCCTGATCACCCCAATGACTAGCAATGGAACTAGGCATTACAGGGCCATATCTGCTCATGCAGATGCGCTCTCAAATGTAATATGATGCACCCTGCCTTAGGGCTCTGAAGGACTGCTGTAGAGTGACTTAAGTATAGCACATGCTGTGTACTTTGCCATTGCACACAGGGAGTGGGCAATGTCATGTTTTCAAAATTGTTTGCGCAATTTCATGTATCTTGGATTGGAATGGTGAAAGAATGGATGAGAGAATGCAAAGCTTAAATGGTGGGTATCAAAGAATGAATAATACTAGAACAATGAAAGGATGAATGGATAATTGCTTGGATGATGAAATAAGGGATCTCTTCTGGAGAGGAGTGTGTCGCCAACTTTGCTTCCTTGGTTTCAAAGCTTTGGTTCACAGGGGGGCGGGGGCACTTACATTTTCTGTCTTCTCTCTTATATCACTGATTTGATAAGCGAGGCAGATATGTATCCCACCCATCAATCACCTCCCTCCCCATGGCATTTTTCCAGCCATGACCCAACTGCAGCATGGTTCAATTTGGTACTGTGGTGTTGGCTATGCAATGTGCATCTGCTTCACTTGATGTAGCATTTATAAAGTTTTCATTCCATTGCAAACCAAAAACAAGGTGCGGTTCCCTTCCCTCCCAGTGCCCACTCAGTCACCTCCTTTATTCTTTCCTAAGTTCTGTCCCAACTACCTAAAAAATTGAAAGATGTGTTCTTGGCATGTGCCGCATTATTTTGACCAAGTTATCATTTATATTTCATGGCTTCCATAACGGATTTACGGCATTCTTGTTCAATTTTCTTTCCTTTCGACATACAGTGAATGACTAACCCAAAGCTTAAACAGTGGACACATGATTATGATCAATGACACCCCGCTATTCTATAGCAATCCCTCTAACCTACCCTGCAGGTGAGTAAGTTTATAGTTTCCTTTCCTTACTGCCAAGTGAATGTATTTGTTGGATATAATTTGTGGTGGAGGGCAAGGCCAGGGAGTACAGTGAGACTAAGTGTTTGATTTGAAGTTTTGCATAAGGGGGCATAACATGCCAAATACAATTTATCTCATTCCTTTAACTGTACTGCAGTGCATCATTTTTGCCACCATCTAGTTACGGTAGACAGGAAATCCGCATCACATACGTGATGGGTGCAACATAGTATTATAAATCTGCCTCTTTGGTTTCAAGGTAGAATTGAAAGGCATTTTGAGAAAAGCAGCGCCAGCTTCACAGAGTAGCAAATAACCTGACGCACTACAAGTACGCCTCCATTAATTTAGCACAAGAATACTTGTACTCCATAGTGCATGATGCCTTATTCATTGAGGAAATGTATTTTTCCAAACCAAGTGTCTGTTTAGTATTTTACCAGGAAATCCTCCAAAATAAAAAAAAATAGTGTGCTGTTTATTCTGTCTTTGTTCCATTCAGCCAGTCAGTGCATTTGCCTTTTCTGAGGCATGTGTGGGTAACAAATAGCCCTGTGAGTGTGACAAAGTAATCACAAATTCCAATGGCCCTAGGGGACCAGAAATGTACTGCTACTGTGCCACTATATACTTTTAAACAGCTGCTTTGCAGAAAGCATTGTTTACAATTTGTCTTTTTGCTTTCGTGATATACCTACTCCTGCTGGTCGTGTGCCTACATGGCAGGAGATAGCAGCCCAGTTGGAGGGAATCAGGGCCAAATTCTGATAGCTGGTTGCCCTGTAGGTGGACAATGAGGCAGCACGTCCTGCAGCACCTGGCACAGCTATACTGCAGGATGAAATAGATGGAGGGTAACCTTGAGGAGAAAAGAACCAACATGGAGAACCCCTCTTTTAGACCTTATTTTGGTTGGTGTGATTTTCATTGTGGGCGGGCGGAGAGGGTGGCAACTGGGATGGGAATAGCTTGGAATTTTCTTTGGACATTGGTTGTGGACGGGGTGATTTGTTCGGGGAGAGTGCTGGGCCTTTTGTGGGTTGAGAGGGTGGATTTTGTGTTTGTATGTTATATATTTTTTGTCGCGCAGCCTGTTGGTAAGCAGGTTATCAAAGTGTATGCATACCAGTTAGTTATACTTTGGTCCTACAACCCTCTGTAATTATATTATTGATTGAACATTAGGGTGGTAGGGTATGTACCCACTGTATAAAACAACCTAGATAAACAAGAAAAGTCAAAGTTGTATAGTTCTCTGCAGTAGAAGTTAGTTATTTACTAAAGAAGTTCACTTCACTCCAGTTCGCTTACCTGAATAATTGAAGCGATGGCTGCTACCTCTCTCAATCTTCAAAAACTTCTTGCAGGGTTTCCCAAGTTGCCTTCTTAATAATGATGGTAGTGGTGGTAGTAGTAGCAGGCTAGTGCGCGAACAGGGAAGGCATCAGAACAAGCAAGGTCTCACTCCCCCCTAGGTGAGCACCAACTGTAGGAGTGACCAAAATGATTTTCCATCAGAGGCAACTAAATTGAAAGAAAAATAGTGTTAGTTGGTTATATATTTATATCATAGCTTTACAATTACTATTAATTAAAACAAAAGTTACAGAATCCTTCTACATTATAACTCCCTACTCCTTATGAGCAATGTTTATTAGAATGGATTGCTGTGGTATGTGAATTAGACATTGCTGTTTAATCTGATACACCTCCTGTATCATTGCCTATGTATCTTTTTCAACCTGGATATCAAGTCTGAGATGTTGACTTATTTTATGACTGACCATGTCATTGTTCTGTTTTGTCATGTGCCAAATGCAATAAACAGATCGAGTCCAAAACAATAGTTACAGACTCCTTGAGTCAGGAGAAGTGGGCTCAGTCTTGTAAATTAAGATATCTTTAAAAGTAGCCCTGCTAGGGGATGATAAAAGGATAGGCATGGGAGGGAAGCAGGCATTGTCTCCAAAGTCCTTGATGGGAATGGGGAGGATTCTTCACTAAACTTTGGTCCAACTCTGGCCAAACATGGGGATAAAAATGGTGAGGCTGCGTAAGTCAGCTACAATCTTCCACTAACTACATCCTTATATTTGGCAAAGCAGTTTGGCGACAAATAATACAAGTTCTGTGTGTCCCTACTCTCAGTCAAAAAAGTTGAATTAGTCCTCAAACTCATGTGGTTCACCGAGAGGTTGGTCATCGTGATCCAACATACTCATGTCTGACCAATCATCCTCCTGTGTTATTTCAGGAACGGTGTGATTGTGAGGTATGAAATATTGGTTAATTTTGATCATGGTTGGAGGGAGGAGCCTAGCGCGCATCCAAGATGGTCGCGTGAGCACAGGGCTCCCCGGACCCTCGCTGCTCCTCGGAATTTATCCTGACTTTATCCTGACTTGGTTGATGGAATCTGGAAGACGAATGTTGGCTGAACACTAAACTCCTTTCGGAAACCAAATCGGACCTGGCAATCCTGAGTTATGGTGGTTTTAACTTTTGAGGCCCAACCGATGGCTGTGCCCGATGCGAAGGTGATCTGTGGAGCCGGGGCGTAGTTGAACAACAACGGCAGCGGGACTGTGCCAGTGGCCGTCACATCACTTTCGGTTTCACTTTTGGATCTCTGAGGGGCTGGACAGTGGAATTGCTTGGTTCGACTGGGCTTTCACTTTGCCTTCGCTTGATGCCTGTGTCTTCGCCTGCTACCAGTGTGCCCATCGACGGTGGTCCCTTCGCTCCGCCACATTGCGGCCTCTGGTGCGGCCCGCGTCTGCTTGGCCCGTGCCCCCTCGATGCTTCCTCGGTGGTCCCCTTCGGCAAACATGGTTCTCATGGGAGGCAAGGGAGACCCCGAGAGGCGTAAGACCAAGACATCCCTACGTGGGGGACCGGTCCAGATGAACAACATGGACCGCTACACTCAGGGTAAAGGATCCCCCGGGACGGCCAGTGTCCCCCCGGATGATGCCAGTGGTGGCCCGTCCGTTTCTCCGGATCTGTCCCTTCAGGACATCATGGGCGCCATTAATGGCATCAGGGAGACCATCGCTACGCAGTACGAGGCCTTGGCCCGTAAAATCGACACGGTGGCCATTGATGTTACGCTAATCCGGGCGGATCTCTCTAAGACCAACGAGAGGGTTCAATCGCTGGATGTGCGGACGTCCTCCCTTGGTACGGACGTGTCGGACCTGCAGACTACTCTCGGCGATCTCAAGTCGGCCAACGATCTGATGGCCCGGCGGCTGGAGGACTTCGAGGGACGGGCTCGACGCAATAACATCCGCGTCATAGGCGTTCCGGAGACCTCCGACAACCGCCCGGTTGATCTCATGGTTGAGGAGCTCATCCTCGAACAGCTTGCCCCCGCTGGCCTGAGTAAGTTCTTCGCCGTGGAGCGGGCCCATCGAGTTCCAGGTGGTCGGCCGCGACCGGGGGCCCCCCCGAGGCCTATTGTTGCGAAACTTTTTCATTACAGAGACCGAGATGCGATTCTGCAGGCCTCACGGGTCCATGGCCCGGTCCGATATGAGAACTCGTCCATTAATTTTTTCCCGGACTTCACCCAACTTGTCCAGAAACAGCGGATGGGCTTCCAGGGGGTGAAGCGTCGTCTCCGGGACCTCGGTCTCAAGTACTCTATGCTTTTTCCTGCTAGGCTCCGAGTGGAATATGAAGATCGGACTACCTTTTTTGACTCTCCTGCGACTGTGAGTGACTGGCTGGATTCGGTGCCGGCCCGGGGTGACCGGACTGGGCCCTCTGCCGGTACCGAGGGTGGCGGGTCTCCTTCGGAGTGACTTTTGGTCCTTGACTTTGCCATTTTGTATTGTTCGGCTGGGTTCTACTTCTTTTGTGCATTTTGTTTCATTATGATCTGTGTGGGGGCGGGCGGGGACGGGTCCCTTTCCTCCTCCGGGGTCTTTTCGTAGAATGGGGTTTGTAGGGCGACAGGCACACTGCAAGTTGGGGTGGTTTTTTGGACCGCAGGGGTGCAGGGTGGGGGGTGTTGGATTCGGGGGGGGGTTGGTGGGTGGGTGGGGTTGTTTGGATTTGTGTTTTTTGTTTTCAAGGCGAGGTATTGGCTATGGTTCAGTTTCGGGTGTTGCGCTATTTGCTAGGGGACCTTTGATCTACTGGAGGGGATGGGGGGGGACGGGTTGAGATTGATGTCTTGGAACGTCAACGGATTGGGGAACCGTATCAAACGGGGTGTTGTGCTGCAATATTTGCGTCGTCTGACTCCTGATGTGGTGTTCTTACAGGAGACGCATCTGGTTGGTAATGTTTGTCATGCCATGAACAGGGGGGGATACCGACTCGTGGCCCATTCTGGTTTCACCACTGGTTCTAGAGGGGTAGGCATTCTCCTGCGATCTTCACTTCCGTTAGAGATCACCAGGGTAGTCCTATATGATAGAGGGCGCTATGTGGCTCTGACTGGGAGGTGGGAGGGGCAGTCCCTTTCCTTGATCTCGGTCTATGTTCCCCCGGGCCTCCAGAACTCCACCTTCTCAGACTTGGGTCGTATGCTGCTTGGGCTTCCTGACAGTCTTTTGCTTATGGGTGGGGACTTTAATTCGGTTGTCTCGGGTGACCAGGATCGCCACCCGCCCAGGGCCCTCCCTGCTGCCCAGGCGTGGCTCGGCGGACTCCTGGAGACCTTCGGTCTGGTGGATTGTTGGAGGTTAATGCATCCGACACAGTGTCAGTACACATTTCACTCTGGGGCCCATGGGAGTCTCTCCAGATTGGATTATTTTCTTATGCCCGCGGCCCAGGCTGCCCGGATTCGAGAGGTTAAACACCTGGCCCGGGGTATCTCTGATCATTCCCCACTGTGGTTGCTTTTTGACACTGGGACGCGGTCCGCTGGGCGGATCGCTCCTATTAACCCTTGGTACCTGCGAGACCCCAAGATCCGTGATAGCCTGATTAAGTCGATTGATCAATATTT
Organism: Triturus cristatus; assembly: GCF_964204655.1. Classification (NCBI taxonomy): domain Eukaryota; kingdom Metazoa; phylum Chordata; class Amphibia; order Caudata; family Salamandridae; genus Triturus; species Triturus cristatus. The sequence goes on from NC_140590.1 coordinate 1,436,709,387, forward strand.
TCTTGAGAATGAGGGGTCGGTGTTGTCCTCAGTGTCCCTGTGGAAAGCTTTTAAAGCAGTGCTCCGCGGGCATGCCCTGTCCCAGATTGTGGAGGCTAAGAGGGTTAAGAGAGAGGCGGTGGTGACGCTGGAGACTGAAATATCGGGGCTGGAGGCAGCCTTGGAGGCGGGTGTCACTCCGGATGGGCTGCATGCCCTCAGCCTGAAGCAGTTTGAATATAAGTCTGACGCTGCCAAGACCATGTATAGGGAGCAGCAGGGTAGGTTGTATGATGCCGGAGACAAGGCGGGTAAGCTGATTGCCTGGTTGGACAAGAAGGAGAGAGTGAATCGTGTGGTCCTGGAGCTTTGGGCTTCGGATGGAGTGTGTGTGACTGAACCTGGTGAGATTGTGGAGTGTTTTGCTGACCACCTCCGGGCTGTGTACTCCCCGGTGTCTGATAGAGATGAGGACGACTCTCGTCTTCTGCTGCGGGATATTGCCCTGCCCGGCTTATCCGTCGAGGACCGCGAGCTGATGGATGCCCCTTTGTCTGTCGACGAGATTGCTACTGCAATTCGCTCCCTTCGCTCGGGCAAGGCTATGGGCCCCAACGGCCTGCCGATTGAACTGTATAAATTACGCCCGGATAAAATTGCGCCTTTTCTCCGTCATATGTTTCAGGAGTCGCTCGAGAGGGGTTCCCTTCCCGACGACCAGCGTCTGGCTACTATAGTGGTGATTCCCATGGATGGTAAGCCACGTGACCGCTGTGCCTCATATAGGCCTATTTCCCTACTAAATGCCGAACCCAAAATCCTTGCTAAGGTCCTCGCTAATCGCTTTCTGAGCGTTATATGTGACTTGATACATCCGGATCAATGCGGCTTCATCCCTCATCGTAATACCGCTCTCAACTTACGGCGTCTGCACGGTGTCCTCGCTAGGGCGGAGTACTTCTCTGAACCGGCCATATTGGTTTCCTTAGACGCCACGATGGCCTTTGATACCATTGAGTGGCCATTCCTTTGGGCCGTCTTGGCGAAGTTTGGCTTTGGGGAGGGATTCCTTAGCTGGGTGAAGCTTCTTTATGCTGGACCAATGGCTCAGGTCGTTGTCAATGGGCGGGTTTCTCGGCCTTTCGCTCTCGGGAGGGGAACTAGGCAGGGGTGCCCGTTGTCCCCGCTGCTCTTTGCTCTCGCCTTGGAACCCCTCGCTGCCTGGCTCCGTTGGGAGCCCTCGATTAGGGGGCTCCGGTGGGCCCCGGGCTTCGAGGATCGGGTCTCATTGTACGCGGATGATATTCTCTTGTATCTCACCTCACCGCGGAAGTCGCTCAATGTTCTCTTTGATGTCCTTACTTCCTTCGGGAAAAATTCGGGTCTGATAATTAACTGGTCCAAATCTTGTGTGTATCCTATCTCTGGTGGCCTTCCTCTCTTGCCGCCTCGGCTTCCGCTCCAAATATCTCAGTCCGGCTTTAAATACCTGGGGGTGTACGTTTCGTTGGATCCGGCGGTCCGCTATGAGCAGAATCTCCTGTCTCCACTTCGGCGTTTGAGGGCGGATACGGCTCGGTGGTGTAAGCTGCCCTTGTCTCCACTTGGTCGCGCGGCGCTGTTTAAAATGATATCCCTTCCCAGATTTCTTTATGCGCTCCAGAACTCCTTCGATGTCATTCCGGCGGCCTACTTTAGGGAAGTGGAGAGTTTGCAGAGGAGACTGGTTTGGGACGGGCGAGCGCGTATCGCTTTGGCAAAGCTAACTCTCCCCTGGTATGACGGGGGCATCGCGCTTCCTGATATTAGACGGTATTATTGGGCCTCCCAGCTGTCTGCCATTAACCATGCTACGTACGCTCCTGGTTTGAACCCGGCATATGAGATGGATAAATTCCTGCTTCCCGGCGGTAACTATAACAGAGCGCTTTACTCTCGATCCGCTGGTGGGACCCTTACGGGCCCTACTAGGATTGCGGTACGTGTGTGGCAGGCGGCGAACGTAGCGATGGGCTGGAGCGAGCGTTTAACGTGTGCCACTCCTTTATTCGCCTCAGAACGCTTGGGAAGCCTCTGGACAACGAAAGGCTTCGAGCACTGGGACACGATCGGCATCAGCAGAGTGGGGGACCTATGGGTTAAAGGTGCGGTTAAATCCTTCGCTGCGCTCCAGAGCGAGCACGAGCTTAGTGAAAGAGAGTTCTTCCGTTATGCGCAGGTTCGGCACGCCCTGCTCTCGGTCTTTGGGGAGGGGACCACGGTCCCTGCTTCTTCGCCTCTCGAGGACCGCATACTCGATGGTCACGTCCCCGACAGTACTATCTCCTTGATTTACAAAAAACTGATATATAATCGGGCTGACCTCTTGGTGCGTCTTCGGGAGGCATGGACGGGAGATGGGGTGGAGTTGGACGACGAGGACTGGCAGACTGCACTGTCATCCCCTAAGGAGGTGGCCATCCCGGCCCGTCTCCGTCTGGTCCAGCTTAAGATTCTCCATCGTGTTTATGTGACGGGCCCCCGCTTGGTCTCGATGGGGTTCTCTGACGACGGACTCTGTAAGCGTGGCTGCGGGCTCAGTGCCACCTTTCTCCACATTCTATAGGAATGCCGCGAGGTGGCGGAATATTGGCGCCAGGTGCATGATGTTATGAGACGAGTCACCGGGGTCGCTCTGCTGCCGGAGGTGCGTCGCTGTGTTCTGAATGTATGGGAGCCCAATGACTATAATGCGGCTCAGGCTCGGTGGGCGGCCTTGGGGAACATGATCGCAAAGAGAGATATAGCGCAGCTTTGGGGTTCCCAACGGCCTCCCACCGTGTCCGTATGGAAGGAGAACATGGACTGGTGCATGTTCAGGGAGAAAACTGTGTATGTGGCTCGTGGTAAACCGGGGGCATGGGGTAGAATTTGGGGGCAGTGGAACGCGTATCGCGGGTCTATCTGTGCTCCCCCCCTGGTGGATACGTCTGGGGTTGCCTCGTCCCCCTGATCCTTGAGGGTTCCTTGCTTATCTCGTACTTCGGAGTACAGATTTTGTTCTCCCGTGGCCCCCCCTCCCTCTCAGGCCTCCTTTTATTGACCGCCCTCGGGTGGTCGGGTGTGGACTCCCCCGGCTGTGGTTCGACGCCCATTTCAAGTCGTTTCGCCTTGCTTTTTGTTTTTCTTTATTTTTGTTGTTATTTATATTAAAAGTGTGTATCCTGACTTCCCTTATGTGCAGTCTGATCTACTGTAATATAGCGGAGCCCCTGTGGGCCAGTCATTGTTTTTTGATCTGCTTGACCACTTTAACTACTAGCGGCCGGCCCTGGCGGTTGTAGGCCCGTGCTTGTAACCTTTTCTCTGCACAATAAATTTTTTTTCAAAAAAAAAATAAAACAATTTTGATCATGGTTAACGCTCCATGTTTTGAGGCGAGATACGTGTCCTCCTCATTGTGACAACTGTGCCAGCACCACTGAGCACATGCTCAGAAGACACTGGCCACCAGACAAGCCAGAACGTTTGCCAGCCTGCTGAGCTGTGCCATTGGCCTATCTTCCCATACCAATACACCAATTGGTTTGGATCCACATATACCTCTTGTGTCATTCAGATAGTCCCAGAACATTCTCTGAATGGTCATTGGTGCTGCCACGTGCTCATTCTCTTGCCTCCGCCTCTGCACTGGACTTAAGCCCTGCATATTAAAACCAACCCAACCCAACAAAGAGCTTTTGGCCAAATGTTGCATTCCTGTTGCTGCAGCAGCTGGTATTACTGTTGCTGGTTTTGGCCGCTGTGAGACAACAGAACTGTCACTCTGGAAGTCCAAGGCAGCACCACTGATCTTGGGCTAAGGGGTCGGACTCTAATTTACAGCTGATGTGCTAGGTCTCTAGCTCACTAAACAATCCACTTTTTATTCTGAAATATCCCCTTCTAAAAAAGGAATGAAAGTGAGCAGTATTTTTTTGTACTGTGCATAAAGTATTGCGGTAAAGATGTACTTTATGGATCAACAGTGACTCTTTGCACCCTTGTATTGTCAGCCAAGCAAAAGATTAAACTCTGAACCAAATTATGCACATCTTCACTTACACATGTGAAGCTTTCAGCCACCATTTTTAACTGGCAGATGCAACAATGGTATAGCTTGGCCCATTGTACAGTCCTCCTTGCTGACTTCCAGTGTGATAAACCTGAAAAGGAGGTAGCATTTTTATCAGGCATTTAACTAGGCCCCATTTGTCCATCACAATGGACATGTTTTTCCCAATTGCATCCCCTCCTCTTTCAATGACATACTCATTGATCGATTCGTACTGCTCAAACAAATATTGCAACATGTATAGGTCCAACCTGTTGGCACCTCCTGTATGATGGCTTTATCTGGCATTATATTTTCATGCTGAATGATCCTCATTTACCTCCGGATTTAAAAGAATGGCTGAAATGAGGGCAGATTCTTCTGTAGGTGGTCAGTAAGTTGCTGTCTCTTTTTAGAAAGTCCTGCACAATGAGGTGGATGCAATGTGCCAAACACAGGACCCTGAAATAGTCACCAGCTGCCTTGGCATTAACAATATTACTGCCATTGTCAGTGGCAGAAATTCTAATTCTGAGACCTGAGTCAGAGCCATTTAAATACCTTGCTGGTGGGGGGGCGTGGACAAGATGGCAGCATTTCCCTGTCTCTCCCTCGCACGCCCGCGAATAGCGCTGAAACGGGGCCGATCACTTCCCCCGTTTCTGGCACACAGCACCGCCAGCGGTGCCGGAGTGAGGGGTGAGCCTGTCGATGCCTCTCCGGTGCCCCCTGGAGCCGTGGTGACCGTCTGGTGGCGGGAGGAGTCTGAGGCCGGCCGCGGCCTAGTGCCGAGCGCGGAAGCTGCGGCCTGAAGTTCCGAGCCGCAGGCGGAGGAGTGGGACCCCCGCGGCAGCTCCAGTGGCGCGTGGACGCTCTGCCGACCCCCGGAGACCAGAAGGAGGTTGGGCGGCGCTCCAGCGGGCACAGCGGCAGGGTGCCACAGCCAGCAGCACGGCCCCGGAGGATACAGGGGCGGCTGGACGACGGGGGGACCTGAGGCCTAGCCGGGCGCGGAGCGGCGCCGGCCTGGACTGGAGGCGACGCGTCTAGAGCGCCTGCGGGTGGAGGCGGAGGCCCAGCATCCACTTTGGAGTCGGGGACCACCTGGCTGGTGACAGACGGAGGGCCGGTCTGGTTGGCTGCCATCGCCGCAGGACGACGGACTGGGGCCTGAAGGTGAGAGGGCCGGTGGCAGAGGGTCCGTGCCCGAGGCCGGAGGTGCAGTGGCGGCGCCGGGCCCCCAGAGGTGCGACAGCTCTTTGCCCGCGAGCCACGGAGGAAGAGTCGGGGCCACGCGAAAACTGACCCCCAGGAGCGAGGAGGAGCCGGGAGGCGACCGAGGGGCGGGGGTCGGAGCGGACGGGCCCCGCCGCCACGACAGCGGGACGGGAGCAGGCGGGGGCGGCCGCCGCCTTACCCTACAACAGGGGGGAAGTGACCCCCAGAGTCGGAGAACACTAGCGGCCGCTGCCTGCCCCCCCTCAGTGGCCGCTTCGGAGAGAGGTACAGGGGCCCACGGATGTTGCCACTGGGACGGGCTCCCCCAGCAGAGGAGGTGGACGGCGCCGAACACGAGGGTGGATCCCTCCAGCAGTGGCCGGGGCCTGCAGCGGGCGGAGCGCTGTTGAGAACAGTCTTCGGGGGCCTGACCGGCGGGTTTGCGGCCTGATTCCTGGTGCCACGCCGAGAGGGACGATACCACGGTGAGCCCACCGGAACGATGGCGACCCAACGGGGTAAAGACAATGACAAGGCACAGAGCAAGTCGCTGCAGGAGTTGTTCGCCAAGCCCCAGGTGGGGGCGGTAAACAACGGGAGGACTTCAAATGCATGAAGCAGGAACTCGCGGCGGAGCTACGGGAGGTACGGAGGGACCTGGACGGTATGGGAGAGAGAGGGCAAGCGGTGGAGGACAGGATGGATGCACAGGACACGGCGCTCTCCCTGGTGCACCAGGATCTTCTACGCCTCCATGACCAGCAGGTGGGCATTCAAACACACCTGGAGGATTTGGAGAACCGGTCAAGACGGCATAACATCCGCATCAGGGGGGTGAAACGCAACGCCGAAGAGGAGGATGTCTTCGCCTTCACGTGTGGGCTCTTCAACCGGATTCTAGGGAGGCCGGCGGACACGGCGCTTGTCTTAGATAGGGCCCATCGGGTGGGCCCCCCCGCCCAGATGGTGCCCTGCCGGCCGACATCCTGGTCTGTCTCCAGGACTACACCACGAAAGAGGAGATCCTCCGCAAGGCAAGATCGCAACACCCCATCACCTTTCAGGGTTGTCTCCCGGTGCTCTATCAGGATCTTTCCGCTCTGACCCTACAAAAACGCAGAACCTTCCGCCCTGTCACGGAAGCTCTCCGTCAACGGGACATTAAATACCCTTGGGGCCACCCGTTTCGTCTTATCTTTCGGCACCAGGACCGGCTGTATCAGCTTCGCTCCCTGTCGGAGGCGTGCAAGCTCTTGGACATTGACTGCCCGAAGGAGGAGGAGGAGGGTCAGGTAGCGGGCTCTCAGAAAGCCGGTGGCCCAAGCTCAGGTTGGAGCCAACTGAAGCAGCGGCGCAGGGGGGCCAGAGGGCGGAGGCCCCCTCCCGAGGAGATTGCCCAGGGACGTCAGGAGGCCCTGGCCTCGGTGGCAGACTCGTTGGCGCCAAAGGTCGAAGCCCCTTGAGGGGGGCCGCCGGAGAGAGGTGATATGGCAGTCCCCTTCTGGTTTACATTGCCCCTCAGCTCGCTGGGGCGTCACTGGCGGGCACAAGGGTGGGCGGGCAGGGGAGGGGGGGCTCTCTGGGACGCCACGTTTCCCCCTTTGACATTGAACATTCCGATCTTCCCTGGAAGATGGACTTTCGGTTCGCCTAAGACTGTTGGGGAGAGGGAGGGTGGATGCGCTGGGTCAGTTGGGGTTTTATTCTCTTCTATTTCTTTTCTTCCTTTTCCTTCTTTCTCCTGGGTCGGGCTCGAGGGGCGGTTGTTGGAAGGCACGGGCACACTTCGCTCACCACAGGGATGCATAACACTAGCTTGCGTTTACTGACCGGTGGGAATGCCTCCGACAACAATTAAGATCCTTACGCTCAATGTCCGGGGCCTTAACAATCCTATTAAACGAAGATCCATAATTTCCCTTCTTGCACAGTCAGGGGCGGAGCTCTGCCTGCTCCAAGAAACGCATTTGCTTACGAAAGACGTGCACCGGATGCAGTCTAGGTCATTCCCCATACAGTTCTTTTCCTGTGACTCCACTAAACGGGCGGGGGTGGCGATACTTCTAGCACCAAAGTTCAAGGGGCTTTCGATGCACAAGGTGGCAGAGATAAAGGTTAGGCTGCTGGTGTACCAATTCCAGCTGGGAGATTACACATTCACAGCGGGCACGATTTACGCACCAAACGACAGACCTGAACGCTTCCTCCACACGGCATTGACGGAGTTGTCGGCTTCTACGGACCAGAGGTTACTACCTTGGGGGTGACCTGAATCTGGTCTTCGACAACGTGATGGACCGCTCTGCCCAACGCACGGGGCAGGTCGGTGCTCTGTCACAGACGGGTCGCACTGCGCTACAGGAGCTGGACATGGTAGATCTCTGGCGGCTGTATAATCCCTCGGCCCGGGAATATACGCACACTTCTAGTGCACACAGCACGTACGCGCGCCTGGACTATTTCCTGGCCACCCGCGCACTCGGGCAGGAGACCTCTGAGGTGGAGATTTTAGCGGCATCCCTCTCTGATCATGCAGCGGTGGTTATGACGCTGAAGCTCCCGCCCATGGGCAGGAGGAAACGCCAATGGCATCTGCGGGATACACTCCTGCTTCGCCCCGTGGTGGTCAAAAGCTGCAAGGGGTCATTGAGGAATACCTTCGATTCAATGACAACGGAGATACGGCCCTGCCCACGTGCTGGCTGGCTCTGAAGGCGGTGGTCTGGGGGGCCATTATAGCCCTCTCCGCGGCGGAGAACAAAGAACGGCAGGCGAAACGCGTGGAGCTATCACAGAAAGTCAGGGAGCTAGAACGTATGCACAGCCGTACGGGGGCACCGAGGGTCTGGCAGCTGTTAAAAGCACAGAGGGCGCAGTTGGAAGCGCTTGACCGTGACAGGGCAGAGTATGCAGCGCTACGCCTTCGGCATAGCTACTATGTGGGGGATGATAAATGTGGGGGCCTCTTGGCTCGCTGCCTTCGGGAGCGCAGATCGAGAGAGGGTGTCAAGGCAATAGTAGACCAGCGCGGGGTCCTGCACACCGACGACGGGGAGATTGCTGCGACGTTTCGGGATTTCTATGCCCGGCTCTATGACGAGCAGCCGCTCGATGGCAGTGGGCTGGACGCGTACTTAGACCAAGCACGGATGACAGGCCTCTCTCCACTCCAGGCGGAGCTGCTGGACTCGCCGATCCGGCCGGAGGAGGTGATCTCGAGGCTCAAACTCGAGGCTCAAACTCGGCAGGTCCCCGGGCCCCGATGGCTTTACGGCTTCTTTCTACAAGCAATTCTGCCCCCTGGTCACCCGGCTCCTCACACGACTTTTCAATTCGTTCAACACGTTCGGGGAGCTGCCCTCCTCCTTGCTGGACGCCGCAATAGTGGTGATCCCCAGGCCCGGGAAAGATAGCACGCAGTGCGGTTCCTATCGACCGATCTCCCTTTTAAACGTGGACCTTAAGCTGTATACGGGGATTTTAGCGGCCCGTCTTGCGCCGCATCTGCCGAACCTTATAGATCCGGATCAGGCAGGCTTTATACCAGGCCGCCAAACGAGCGATCACACGAAACGGGTCCTGCATCTCATTGAGAAGGCCTCTCGTTGCCCGGCCGACTACGCCCTTCTGGCGGTGGATGCCGAGAAGGCCTTTGACCGGGTGCATTGGCCCTATCTTGAAGCGGTCCTGCAACGGTTTGGCATGCGGGACAAAATGCGGGAACGAATTCTCAACTGCTACCGCGAACCCCACGCATCGGTCCGAGTTAATGGCCACACTTCTGAGCCATTTCAGATCTCCCGGGGCACGCGGCAGGGCTGCCCCCTCTCCCCGTTGCTTTTCACAGTGTACATGGAGCCCCTTGCTCAGCATATACGCCAAAACAGCCGGATCACCGGCAATCGCTTCGGGGGGGACACCCACACGATTTGCCTCTACGCCGACGATGTTCTGTTGACCTTCAGGGAGCCCTTAGTGTCCCTGGGAGCGATCCTCGAGGAACTCACCGCGTTTGGGGAACTATCTGGCTTCAAAATTAACGTTGCTAAATCTATGGCGCTCTCCCTCTCTCTCTCACACTGGGAGCGGTGGCAGACCTCCGGGCAACTTACCCGGTCCCCTGGTCGTCGGAGCCGGTCCCCTACCTCGGGGTGCAGCTGACCCCTATGATTCCAAGCATTCAGACCCTGAACTACGAGCGTCTTTCTTCCACCATCAAAACAGATCTCCAGCGCTGGCGACACCTGCCGCTCTCGTGGCTTGGGCGAGTGGCGGCCCTTAAAATGACGATACTGTCTAAGATACTGTATGTGTTCCACACGCTTCCCAAATACCCACCGAAGGGCTGGATCAAACGGGTCCAATCCGAATTAGCACGCTTCATTTGGCAAGGCAGGAAACCGCGCCTCAAACGCCAGATTAGTTCTCTCCCGCCGGAATACGGGGGCATCGGAGTCCCCGATCTCAAGCTCTACTTCCAGGCCGCTCAGCTACGGTATCTGGTGGAATGGGTGAGGCCTGAATCCGAAAAACACTGGCTGTTCCAGGACCGGGCGGGGACTACCATGGCCGCGATCCCGTTTCTGCGCCGGGAACAGCGGCCCCCTAACTTATATGCCTCTTGGGTGACCCAGGCGGTGGTCCGGATCTGGGATCAGACCGGCGAGGGGCAGGAGCTGACGTAATTCCCCTCAACCCTGACCCCCCTGTTCGGGAATTCCGATTTCCCGCCGGGGCTCCCGGAGTCCTCTTTCCCGGGTTGGCGATACTCCGGCTGCAGAGCACTGGGGGTCCTGTACAATGAGGGCAGGTTCCTCCCCCTGGCGCGGTTGGCAGCGGATTATGGAGTTCCGCTAAGGACCAGATCGGCTACTTGCAGATCAAACACTGGGTCACGTAGCCGCGGGAGAAATGGGCAGCGCAACGCCGGCTCACTACGTTCGAACGCTGGCTGATCACACGGCATATGGACAAACAGCTGACATCGGATCTCTATAAGACGCTCCTCTCGTCACATTATCACTCATACCACGCGGGGAGGGCATGATGGGAGAGGGACCTGGGAAGGGACCTATTGGCGAAGGAATGGGAGGGTAGCTGCTACAGAGCTCGCCATACGGCTACACACACAGGGCTAACTGAGACATTCACTAAATTGGTGACCTATTGGTACTACACACCGGAACGCCTACATCGCATGGACAGCTCACGCAGTGCAGATTGCTGGAGGGGGTGCGGTCAGCTGGGCACCTTGGTATACATTCTCTGGGACTTCCCCTTGTTATCCTCGTACTGGCAACAAATCCTAGATGAGGTGGATAGATATTTTGATACAGAGTTGCCCCGACTTCCTGCATACATCATCCTGGGGGTCCCCAACGCCATTACTTATCCCTTGAAGTCCCACAGGGGGAAACAGATAGCCCTGGCACTAGGGGCGGCCACACAGTGCCTGCTAGCCTGCTGGAATGCATCCCGCATACCCACACACTTGGAATGGTTGCATCGCCTCTGGCATATCTTAGGGATGGAGCGTATCTCTCTGACACTGGCGGGAAAGGGCGCCTCCTTTGCGGAACTGTGGCATCCGTTCCGGTCCCTTCTGGCCCAGGACTTCCGGGAGCTGACTTGTCCCCGATACCTGCGCCTCCTCCGGCTCAGTGACGACCCGGAAGATGGGGAAACCACTTAGACATCATGATTGGAGCATTGGCCCAGGGGTGGCTCTTTACGCTCGGCTTCCGGGTCCCTTTGCTCCTGAGACGCGGTTTCGCTTCCTATCTTCCTTCCTTTTTCTTTTCCTTCTCTGACTTTCTTGTTACAGGGGTATGGGGGAAGGCGGGGGGGTTATTGGGGGGGTTCGGGTTAGGGGTGGGGGGAGGAAAAGTATTGCGGCTGCCGGGCCTAGCAAGCGTCCCTTCGATTTCCCACCCGGCTGTTAGCGGGGGCAGTGAGCTAAGTTGATCTTATCCCTGAGGGGGTCGGGGGACAGTGTATCTGCCTGCTGCTATATTTTTCTCTGTTGAAAACCTTAATAAAAGATTTAAACCTAAATACCTTGCTGGTAAAGTCTTCCAAGATGTTTGTAACAGTATAGGTTTTCTCCATGGCAAACATGGCTACTGTTGTATGCCAGCAAACACCCTTAAAACTTTGTTCAGTGCTGAGACTTAGAGATGCCAGTTGCCTAACCCCCAATAAAGAGACACACAAGTTATCAGTGGCTTGACAACTGTTCAATGTTTGTCAGATGGATACAGTGAACAGCAATCTAATGCAAAGCTTGTCCAACCAATTGCAGCACATCGTGGTGGAGCGCTGGAACAGCAACTCTGGAAATATGGGTCCTGCTGGGAAACTTCAATTTCAGGCAAATGGTAGTCACAAATTCTAAAATAAAAAAAGAAAAGAAGAGAAAATGGAGGTCTAGTGCTAGCATTTTAGCCAGCTTCCCGTTGCACAAACCTACAGTTAGGTGGTGGCATTCATTGGTCCCTTACTGCCAAAACATACCCATAAAAGTAGCCTGGATTTTTTCTCTTTTCTGGTGTCACTGATGCAGGAGACTTCCGGACAGGGCCGGCTTTATCGCTGGTGGCGCCCTGTGCGAAAATGTTTGTTGGCGCCCCCCAATGACCACTTCCGTCAGGGATTCCCTCACTACCACCCTTCAACAGGGCACCTCAAGTCTTCATAACTACTTTCTCACGGATTCATTAAATTAGTTTTATAGCACCACTCATACCAGTGTAGGGTGTCAGAGCGTTTTACATCACACATATTACACAGAGACAATCAATCCAGTGCCATAGCTAGCCTTTTAGCCCCCCCGTGGAGGTCACTGCGTTTTCCGCCCTGTGGCAGTCGACTGGAAGGTGGGGGGGGGGATAAATTACTACCCCTACATGGCAGGTAAGAGCAGGAGAGGCCGCCGCCACCAAAACTCATGCCACCTGGAGCGGACCATCCCTCCCTTCCTTGCTATGCCACTGAATCAATCATACGTGTGTTAATCAGTATGAGAAACATTACATAAGACAGAGGACCACAATAGGAGCCATGTTATCCATACTTGTAGGCAGTATAGTTTGAGTGCTTGGTCTAGAGAAGGACAAAATTAGAATATAAAACTGAACACCGTGGTTGGGGGTTCTCTTTAATATTAAGAATTGATTTCTGCCCCAATTAACCCATTTTGCAACATTAGGATAATAAAAGACTGGGGATAAAATCGTAACGCTCTAACCTATACAATGCAGTTTTCATGCAGCTCTATGATGACAGTTAATTGCTCACTGTTCTAAATTAGGATTTTAACTTACAAACTGCAAGTAAGAATAGTATCTCTCTGACAAGAGCAGTAACCTACTGACTTTTTTACATTATATGCTCTTTGTGATGTGCATGGTATACGTTCTTTGCAGCAGGCACATTAGCCTTCTGTGCTACCTTACGATGAATCAAAACTTCCACAAGTGAAAGCTCCAATCTCTCTCTTCAGAAAAATCATTACACACTGGAGTTATCGTGACATGTTTATTGTTGCCAGAAAATTGCTTGAAGCAAAGAATGCGGCAGCAGGTGCATTTAAAACTATAATATATGTTGCACTGCCACAGAGCCAGCCCTGCCTACAACTTACTTTGTTTCAATTCACAAACTGAAAGTGAAGTAGACTATCTCTAGCAATCAAGGCAGCAAGAAGACATACTGATTGTGCGAGAAGAGAGCGGAGCTCGGCTCTATGTGCTTAGATCAATCAAATGAAATTCCCAAATGTTAACGCGAAACCTTTTATTTTATTTTCTGACTCATAAGCAAAACAAATGTTTACTTTTACTGCAGCTCATGGGTGGGCACAAAAGTGTGCCTCCTGATCTATTTAACACTGTCTTATGTTTCTAGGAAGATTAACGTCCTGGAAAAGAAAGCTTGATATTCAAAAGTGCAGGCTTTTGGGCAATGCGACTGGCGCCGATTTCAAGAGCCCAAATGGCGCACCCTGACCTTGGCACCCGGTGCGGTGGCACCGCTCGCACCGCCCAAAAGCCAGCACTGCTTCCGGAGAGAAAAGGAGGTGGTTAACTCAATGTGCGTCTTGGGGCAGTCACTGTTAGGTGCTGCTGTGGTATTACCATATGACTTTTGTGCCCTTGCGAGGTTGCTGAGGCGGATGATACTGGTGCAGTGCTGGGGATAGGGGTGCTTTGCATAAAGAGCCTTTCACCCTCTTCTTTCTCATCACCTTCACCTCCCACTGATCGAAGCCGATTCCCCTCATCACCAACACCATCTAAAGCAATTGTTTCTACAGTGCACCTCACACTGGAATGTGTGGTATTTTTTTCCATACGGGATGTTTGGCCTCCAGTACCATAGTGTGAACCAGGCTTCCCTTGATGAAAATTGTGTGGCAAATAGAGCATACTGAGATGTTATCCTCCTGCTTATCATTAAAAATGTAGCAAACTGGATTGGAGAACTTTCAGTGGAGCAATGGTGCCATTGCCAATGGCTGAAGAACAGGAGGTAGGCGGGGTGTCTACGATTGGCTTTCTGCAGTGCATACTTCTGAGCTAGTGGTGAATGCAGGTCTCAGAGGGGGCCTTATAGATCTGGGAGCTGGCCACATCCTTCGGAGCAGGTTGAAGAGGAGTAATGTTGGATCTTCTGTGAGCCAGCTTCCACAATGACTAGCTCATTGTCATCCTCACCTATTTCCAGAATTTGGAGGCTTTCAGGTATTTTCCTTTTCCGAAATCTTTCCTGGTAAGTTTTGGACTCTGCCAGGGTCCAATCCACATCATCAGAAGGGGGCTTGGAGAAGATGGAGTATCCTTCCTTTTTCTTGCGGGAGATCTAGAAGCCAATAGTTCTAAAATAAGATGTTCTTCTTACTCAGCAGAAAGCTCAATATTCTGTCCTAATCAGAAAGATCTATTACTGGCTGCAGCTGCTGTCCACTGTGCTCAGTTTCCTGTCATGACTTTACAAAACAGAAACCCAATTCAATATCACTGCTTGGCTGTGTCACCAGGATTGTTGTGGCTGCCTCAGTGGAAGGCATAGGCTTGGACTTAGGTTGGGGTGGTTCCGTCGTTATGGGAGTGCTGCTTCCAGCTTGATCCCCGGTAGCCGGTGCAGCAGGCACAAGCTTGATGAAAAAGATTGTGGCCGTCCCGCCCGTGGTGGAAAGCTGCTTCTTCTCACTGGCCACTTTCTTGGCAGAATCTTTCTTTGGGGCCATCTTAAAGCAGTCAGTTGGCAGTGACAATTAGCTGTACAAGCGGAAGTGTTGGAAGGGGCGATCTCCGGGGGGTTACAGAACATGTTCCTGACCACCCGGTGACCCACCTCTCCCAGAACCAGGCCGAGCACCATCAGGGAGGCCCTTCCAGGAAGGGGTCTCGTACTTTAGGATCGCACTCGCTGAGCTGGCACTACTTGACAAAGGGACACCAAACAGTAGGTTTTAGTAGACGGAGATCTTTATCTATGATTCATTGGATCTTTATGATCCGCAAGGTAGTCTTTGGTCAATACAACAAGCTTGGTAATTCCTTGGGGATTGGGGTAGCGGGACAGTTCTAGGTTCAGAGTCAATGCAGAGTATCCTTTGCACAGCTCTCAATCCTCGAGCCGGGGGACACGGTACAGTCTTGGGTCCAGCCGGACCAGTGTATTCTCGAGCCGCGACCACGTCCGCAGGGCTCCGGTAGGAAGGAACTGTCAATCGAGAGATCTTCGGGGAGCCGCGATTCACTCGGCAGGCTCAGCTGGTCTTAGAGTTCGGGGGAGCCGCAAGTCTCTCAGCGGGCTCCGATGGTCTTAGAGTCAGGAGGAGCCGCCAGTCTCTCAGCAGGCCCCGGTGGTCTTAGGGTCAGGGGGAGCCGCGAGTCTCTCAGCAGGCCCCGGGGTTCGTAGTGTTCTCGGGAGCCGCGACGACGTCAGCAGGGCTCAGATGGTTTCCAAGGATCAGGTAGCGTCCTTCTTTGCAGGTTCATCGAGCCGCGACCAGGTCTGCAGGGCTCTCTTAGTTCCAGGTCTTCTCTGCCCCAGTCCCCTCAGCACCCCCTGTTATACGCCTCATTCTCTTTGAAGTCCGGCATCCACACAGAGAGGGGTCTTGGCTTCTGGGGGCGGTGTTTGGATTTCCTGCCGCTTGGCTCTTTGATCCTTTCAGGTTGGCCTGGGAGGGACTCTAGACACCCAGCATGCGGGGAGCCAGCTCCCTGGGGGTCCGGAGGGCGATTGAAACCCTCTGTTGAGAGGAGGTCAGAGGTGTGACAGAGACTACTCCTCCCTGTCTTGCTTGGGGGGGGGTTCCCTCTCCTTTGGCCGGGCATGGCGCGTTCAGGGTCTAGGTTTCGCTGGGGCCCCGGGCCGGCCATCGGGACATCGGGACATGGTGGCCAGGGGCCTTCGGTGGCTACGGGGTGGGGAGGACGGGCGGCTATAACCAGGGACCAGGGGTGGTGTATGGGTTGGGTCTGGGGGCTAGTGGTCAAGGAGGCCCATGCCACGCGGCCGGGCCCCACACGCGTCCCCCCCAGCTGAAAGTCGGGGAGAACTACCCATCCTCTTGGGGGTTCTCTTCGCTGAGGCGGAAGAATCGGGACAGGCCATCAGCGTTGGCGTGGTCAGTACCTGGGCGATGCTCTACGGTGAAGTCCATCCCCTGGAGGGAGATCGACCATCGCAGCAGTTTGGGGTTTTCTCCTCTCATTTGCATCAGCCACCGTAAGGGTCGGTGATCTGTTTGGACTCGGAAGTGGGTTCCGAACAAGTAAGGCCGTAGTTTCTTTAGTGCCCAGACTACTGCGAAGGCCTCTCTTTCAATGGTACTCCACCGTCGTTCCCGTGGTAGTAGCCTTCGGCTGATGAAGGCTACAGGCTGGTCTAGGCCCTTCTTGTTGAATTGTGAGAGGACGGCCCCGATCCCGTGCTCCGAAGCGTCCGTCTGGACTACAAACTCCTTGGAGTAATCGGGGGCTTGGAGCACAGGGGCCGTACACATCGCAGTTTTTAGGGCGTCGAACGCCTCTTGGCAAGGGGGGATCCATTGTACTCTCTTCGGCTGTTTCTTGGAGGTTAGCTCTGTGAGGGGGCCTACTATGCTGCCATAGTTTTTAATGAATCTTCGGTAGTAGCCGGTGAGGCCTAAGAAGGCCCGGACTTCGGTCTGTGTCGCAGGGGGCTCCCAGGACAAGATGGCGTCAATCTTGGGCTGGAGGGGGGCGACCTGCCCGCTCCCGACCTGGTGCCCCAGGTAAACCACGGAACCTTGTCCAATTTGGCATTTGCTGGCTTTGACGGTTAGGCCCGCTTGGCGCAGGGCCATCAGCACCTGTCGGAGGTGCTGGAGGTGTTCGATCCATTGGGAGCTGAACACCGCAATGTCGTCTAGGTACGCGGCGCTGAACTCTTCCAGCCCGGCCAGGACCCTGTTGACCAACCGCTGGAAGGTGGCCGGGGCATTTTTCATTCCAAAGGGCATGACTCAGAAGCGATAGTGCCCATCTGGGGTGGAGAAGGCGGACCGCTCCTTGGCTCCCTCGGTGAGCACAATTTGCCAGTATCCGCAGGTCAAGTCGAAGGTGCAGAGGTAGTGAGCAGCCCCCAGGCGGTCAATGAGCTCGTCTGCACGGGGGATAGGGTGAGCGTCGGCTCGGGTGACCGCGTTGAGCCCCCGGTAGTCCACACAGAACCTTAGTTCGGGGGCGACCCCCGGGGCCGCTGCTTTCGGAACCAGTACCACGGGGCAAGCCCATGGACTGTCGGAGGGTTCGACCACCCCTAGGGCTAGAATCTTGGCTACCTCGGCCTGGATGCAGGTCCGGACCCTGCCAGGGACGCGGTAGGCTCTGTGCCATACTGGTGGGCTGTCTCCGGTCTCCACGTCGTGGACACACCAGTCGGTGACCCTGGGGGTGAGGGAGAAGAGGTCTGCGAATTGCCCCAATAGCTGGCGGCAATCGTCGTATTGTTGGGGGTGAGGGAGGAGGAAAGTCTCACTCCTTCTATAGAGCCATCCTTTTCTTTCGCGCACAGGAGGTCCGGGAGGGGCTCGGTGTCCTCCTCGGCCCCATCGTCGGTGGCCAGGAGCAAACTCAACTCCGTCCTCACGAAGTGAGGTTTGAGGCGGTTCACGTGGAGGACCCGGAGGGGGTTCCGAGGAGACTGGACGTCAACTAAATAAGTGACTTGACTCTTTCGCTCTATGACCTTGAAGGGTCCAGTCCATTTGTCTTGGAGAGCGCACGGGGCCATCACCCAGACCTGTTGGCCCGGCTGGAACTCGACCAGAGTGGCATTCTTGTCATACCAGAGCTTCATCTCCTCCAGGCTAGTCTCGAGGTTTGATTCGGCGAGCTCTCGGTATTTCCAAGTCTGGTTGCGGAGCGCCAAGATGTATCGGAATACATCTTGGGGGAGCCCTCGGGGGGCGATCTCCCAGCCCTCCTTGACCAGGCTCAGGGCTCCCCGGACAGGGTGCCCATAGAGCAATTCGAATGGGCTGAACCCCAGAGATTTTTTGGGGAACTTCCCGGTATGCGAACAGGAGGCAGGGAAGGAGAACGTCCCACCTGCGATGAAGGGGCTCTTCGAGGCCCATAATCATCCCCTTCAGGGTCCGGTTAAACCGTTCCACTAGACCATTGCCTTGGGGATGGTACGGGGTGGTGAATTTGTACGATACTCCGCATTGCTGCCATAAGGACTTCATGTACTTCGAGATAAAGTTAGTTCTGCGATCACTCACGACCTCGCGAGGGAACCCCACGCGGGAGAATATCCCCATCAAGGCCCGTCCCACCACAGGGGCCGTCACGGTTCGGAGGGGAATGGCCTTGGGGTAGCGGGTGGCATGGTCCACCAGTACGAGGATGAACCGGTGGCCTTGGGCGGTCCTTGGGTCCAGAGGTCCCACGATGTCTATCCCCACCCGCTCGAAGGGGGTACTAACGACGGGGAAAGGTTGTAGTGGCGCTTTGCGCTTTCCGCCACTTTTTCCGCTGGCCTGACACGTGGGACATGACTTACAGTGGGCGTCGACATTAGCTCGCATCTTGGGCCAATAGAAGTGGGTGACTAAGCGATGATAGGTTTTGTCTTGGCCCAAGTGTCCCGCCAGGGGTACATCGTGGGCTAGGCCCAGGAGGAAGTCTCGGAAGCGCAGGGGTACCACCAGTACCCGGGCCAATCCTAGCTCGGCAGACTTCTGCTCACTGTACAGGAGGTCGTTTTCCCAATACACCCAATGGGTTCCGGACTTGTCGCACGCCGCCTGGGCTTCGGCCTGCTGCCGGAGTCCGATGAGGGAAGGGCAGGCGGCTTGTTCTCTGCAGAACTCTTCCCAGGATGGGCCCCCCTCGGAGCGCCATTGCGCCAACTCGGGCATGTCACCTAGCTCCGTCATTTGCTCGGGGTTCTGGTATAATGTCCCGTTGACGGGGATGGGTTCCCCTTCCGGGGGGGGGTCATCGGGCTCGGGTAGCCTGTTCTGTCCCTCGGGGATGGTGACTGGGTTCAGGGTTTGGGTCTCACCTCCCTCGAGGGGAGGCGATCGGGCTGGCATGGAGCGCGTGGTGGCGCACACCCATTCGGGTAGGCCCATCATTCCCAGGTGGGCCCTTCGTTCCACCTGTCCCTCGAGGTCGTTGCCCAGGAGGCAGTCTACGGGCTGGGAGGTTCGGACAGCCACTCTCAATTTACTGGTTACTCCCCCCATTCGAAGGGTACCAGGGCCATCCTGCAGAGGCTCTCAGAATTGTCCGAGGATATAACTGGACAGAAGATGTCGGGAAGTATCTGGTCTTCGGCTACCAGGTGGCAGTGGACCGCTGTGACACACGCCCCGGTGTCGCGGAGGGCCTCGACTCGGTGCCCGTTGACTGTCACCTGCTGTCAGTATTTTTTGGTGTTGGCGGGTAAGGCAGTTCCGGGAACCATTTCTCGGTCTCCTAGGGAGACCAGGGCCATGGCTGCAGGCTCCCACTCCTCGGTGTCCTCTATCTCCTCCCCTAGGGCCACGGTGGCCATCTGTCGGGCTGGGGGAGCGGTTGCTGCGGCCCGTTGGTACCTGGGACATTGGGGGTCACTGGCGTAGTGACCAGTCTGTTGGCATCAGTAACATGTGATCCTGTCTCGGGGTCCCTGCCTCCCCGGGGGCCCCGTGCTGGCTGGGGGTGGTGCTGGAAAGTGCGGGGGTTGGTTTCTGGGGGGACTATGCTGGGGGCCTGCCAGGAATTCCCTCTGTCTTCCCTGGTTTCCCCCACCCCTCTGGCGGGGAGGTCCCTGACTGTGGCGGCCGTAGTCTCCCACGGGGCCCCGGGGGGCTCGGGTGTTCACCCAGCGGTCAGCTTCAACAGCCAGTTTCCGCAGATCTGTGAGCTTGCTGTCGAGGAGGTGCTGGCATAACTCTACAAAGCAATTTGCGGACAAGTGTTCCCATGCGATCAGGTCGAACAGCTCCTCAAAGGTGGAGACCTTGCTGCCCTTGATCCACCCGTCTAAGGCTCGGCTGTAAAAGTTCACGTACTCCACCCACGTAGTACCGGGTATCTTTTTGCAGTCTCGGAATCTTTGCCGGTACATCTCGGGGGTGAGTCCATATCTCGCTAACAGGGCCTCCTTCATCTGGATGTAAGAATGTAGCACAGTGGAGGGCAGGTCCAGCAGGGTGTCTCTCCCCTCGCTCAGGAACCGGCCCCACAAGCCAGCCCCCCAGTCCTTCTGTGGGACTAGGTGGGAGGTCATGGCGACCTCGTAGGCCTTGATCCATTGCTGGATGTCGTCGTTCTTGTAATATTCTTTCACCACATCCTTGGGGATGTGGACCTTTGATTCCACTGGGGGAGAGGTCCCTTGATTCCCAGGGGGTCTAGATTCCTCATTCTTGGCCTTGAGCTCGATCTCTTTTAGGCTGCGCTCATGTTCCAGTTGCAGTTTTTTTCTTCGTGCTCTCGCTGGCGTTTCTTCTCTTCAAGTTCCCCTTGTAGGCGTAATTGTTCTACAGCTAACTTTTTCTCGGCCAATTTCAGCTCTCCTTCTAACCTTAGCTTGGCCAGTTCTAGTTCGTGGCTGCGGCTCCTTTCCCGGTCTGCTAGTTCTTCTGGCGATAGGCCACCCTCTGGGACGTTGCTCCTAACCGGGGTGCTTCAGAGCTCGTTCGGCGGCTCCATCCGTCGACCGCCTCCTTCCGTTTGGGGAAGGGAATCTCCGGACTCTACTGCGGCCTTCAATGCTTTCTGGAAATCTTCTTTGGTGCTTAATCCGGTGGTAGCGATTCCAAGATCTTTGCAAAACTGTTTTAATTCTCGGTGCGTATATTCTCCCAACCGGTCCTCTCGGAACGTAGAACTCGCGTTGGTTCCTGCGGTACTCATGGCGGTTCCTTCTTCCATCTTTGTTCGTTAGTGCGTTTACTGTGCGATCTCTAGGTGTCGGCTCAGATCCCGTCGCCTGCCACCAAATGTTGGAAGGGGCGATCCCAGGGGGGTTACAGAACACGTTCCTGACCACCCGGTGACCCACCTCTCCCAGAACCAGGCCCAGCACCGGCCGGGAGGCCCTTCCAGGAAGGGGTCTCATACTTTAGGATCGCACTTGCTGAGCTGACACTACTTGACAAAGGGACACCACACAGTAGGTTTCAGTAGACCGAGATCTTTATCTAATATTCGTTGGATGTTTATGATCCGCAAGGTAGTCTTTGGTCAATACACACGCTTGGTAATTCTTTGACAAAAGGGGATTGGGGTATTCTAGGTTCAGAGTCAATGCCGAGTATCCTTCGCACAGCTCTCAATCCTCGAGCCGGGGGACACGGCACGGTCTTGGGTCCAGTCGGACCAGTGTATTTCTCGAGCCGCGACCACGTCCGCAGGGCTCCGGTAGGAAGGAACTGTCAATTGGGTGATCTTCGGGGAGCCACGATTAACTCGGCAGGCTCAGCTGGTCTTAGAGTGGTGGGAGCCGCAAGTCTCTCAGCGGGCTCCGATGGTCTTAGAGTCAAGAGGAGCCGCGAGTCCCTCAGCGGGCCCCGATGGTCTTAGGGTCAGGGGGGGAGCCGCGAGTCTCTCAGCAGGCCCCGGGGTTCGTAGTGTTCTCGGGAGCCGCAACGACGTCAGCAGGGCTCAGATGGCTTCCAAGGATCATGTAGCGTTCTTCTTTACAGTTTCGTTGAGCCGCGACCAGGTCCGCAGGGCTCTCTTAGTTCCAGATCTTCTCTGTCCCCGTCCCCTCAGCACCCCTTGTTATACGCCTCATTCTCTTTGAAGTCCGGCGTCCACACAGAGAGGGGTCTTGGTTTCTGGGGGCGGTGTTGGGATTTCCTGCCGCTCGGCTCTTTGATCCTTTCAGGTTGGCCTGGGAGGGACTCCAGACACCCAGCATGCGGGGAGCCAGCTCCCTGGGGGTCCGGAGGGCGATTGAAACCCTCTGTTGAGAGGAGGTCAGGGGTGTGACAGAGACTACTCCTCCCTGTCTTGCTCGGGGGGGTTCCCTCTCCCTTGGCCGGGCATGGCGCGTTTAGGGTCTAGGCTTCGCTGGGGCCCCGGGCCGGCCATCGGGACATCGGGATATGGTGGCCAGGGGTCTTCGGTGGCTACGGGGTGGGAAGGACGGGCGGCTATAACCAGGGACCAGGGGTGGTGCATGGGTTGGGTCTGGGGGCTAGTGTTCAAGTAGGCCCACGCCACGAGGTCGGGTCCCACAGAAGGTTTAGGGACTGGCAAGTGGGTGCACTTGCCAGTCAGCATGACAGTACCAGACTGCACGCAGGTTCTGCAGTGGCA
Source organism: Triturus cristatus (assembly GCF_964204655.1). Classification (NCBI taxonomy): domain Eukaryota; kingdom Metazoa; phylum Chordata; class Amphibia; order Caudata; family Salamandridae; genus Triturus; species Triturus cristatus. The sequence continues at coordinate 1,436,731,455 of NC_140590.1, forward strand.
GACCTTAGACACACTTTACCAGGCCGCTTCTGTGGGTGGCACAACCAGTGCTGCAAGCCCACCAGCGGCATTTGTATTTACACGCCCTGGGACTCCTGGTGCACTTTACTGGGGTCCGATAGTAAACCAAATAGACCAATCATGGAATCCAACCAGCATATACATTTTACCTAGGGCGCACTTGCACTGTGGCACTGGTTGGCAGTGGCACAGTGCTCTGAGCGGCCAACACCATAAAAACACATGAGGCACAGCGACAAAAAGTGGAAGGGAGACTCACGCCAAGGTGCCAGGTCTAACACACCAGCACAGACACTGGGCTGCCCTCCTGCTGCTGACCGAAACTCGCAGTGGAGGAGGCCCAACAATAGGCATCCTGTCACAGGGAGGTGTAACCACCTTCCTGACAGAATTTAGTGTATTGGGGCTGGGTGGGTGCACTCCTAGAGTGCTTTGAAGTCCTGCACTGGGGGAGCAGTAGTCTCCTCTGTGCATATGCCAGCTCAAACCGGTTCTGCTCTGGCGTGAAACTGGACAAAGGGAAGTGGGTGTAACCACCCACTCCCCTGACCCTCCCATAGGAGTGGTCATAGAGCTAGTCCCTCCCTTTCCTTTAGTATAAGATAGGGAAACCTTGCCATTGCAAACTAGATATCCCTGGACGATGCTCTGAAAGAAGAATCCTGGACCTTTGACGTTCCACTACCTTTGGAAGACTGAAGAATCTCCCTTGGAGTCAAGGAGTGACTCCCATGCTTGGCAGGCACCAACACTTTGCATCAATGGTCGCAAACTTTCCCGCTCCCGCCGGAGTCCGAAGTCCCTGCAGCCCCGGAAGTGGATTTCCTGACTTCTTGACGGCCATTGTGAGTCCCCAACAAACTTGAGGCGAGTGGACCCCACGAGTGACGAGGAACAGCAATACCCGGGTACCGTGCACTATTGTCGAGTGCAACCCCTTCATGACGTTCTACGAACTTGTGCATTGGATTTCCACTGAGAATCAGTGGCCTACCTCGTCCCGAGTGACCGTGGGCTCCTGTGACGTGAATCCTCCCGAGGCGTCTTCGCGATCCCTTGCCGGTTGGCTTGTGGGTCCCCTGAAGACTTTTTCATCAAACTAAAGGGCTCCACTGGTTGCTCCAGGCCTGCCCTGACTTACCCTTGCTGGGTGAGTCCCTCAGACCTTGCTGGTCTGCACCGCTGACTTTCTTCATATTCCATGACACTTGCTGTTGCCAAGGCTTGTTGGCTCCAATCCGGTTGCCGACACCTCAGTAAGCTGTAGACTTCGTGGGACACTCCGAATACAGCTCCTGGTCATCGTCGATGCCTCCTGGACCTCGTGGCTGAAGAGTCAAGACACCCATGATCACCTGAAAACAGCCGACTTCTGTGGGCATCCAGCTTCCTGGCCCCGGGTCCCTGGCAAGTGACTTTGAACACTGTCTCCACTGCTTTCAGCTCTTCTTTCTTCAGAATCCAGCCTTGGATTCCACCGGACACTTCTCCTGTCTTCACAATCAGCAAGTCTTCTTTGGCTCCCATTGAAAACGATGCCGCGACTCGACACCAAAAGACACCTATGCACCCGGCTTTCCTGGGTGAGGTAACTCGAGTACTCCGGTGCTCCTGTGTGTGTTGGCCCTAGAACTACTTACCCTGTAAGTGACTTGCTTGTATACTCTCCCGAAGTATCCTAAAACTTTTAAATTCCAACCGCAACTTGCTCCATTGAAGTCTATTGGGATCCGCGGCTGTGTTCTCACACTGCATGCGTCTCCCGTGGGTCCTTTACTTACCTGCCTTGGGTGGATTAGTGCAGCACCAGCGCTTCTGAAGACCTTAGGCCTTCTCAAGTCATTCTTCTTATACCTCTTTTTTAGCATATGGTCTGGTACGCCCCTAGGGCCACAGCCATATAAGTGCTTAATTTGTTATGAAACATTGATTTGTGCATATGTTCCTGACTTCTAATCTCATAAAGAGATTAGTAGAGTGTGTCTAGAAATGAATACATATATATTTTATATATATACCTGTGTGGTGTCCTTTCATTTGGTAATTCAAGAGATTATAAGGTAAAACAAGCTGCTTTACATTCCTCAGAGACTTATCCTGAAGGCTGCTCTCCACAGCTAGCACTAGGATAGCTTTCTTAAAAAGGTTGTCTTAAACCTATCTACCATAAGAGTCGAATTGGACTGGTGCAAGGTGGCCACTTTAACTAGTGACCAGCATATGCCAGGCCAACTTCTCACAGGTGAGTCCCTCAGACCTTGCTGGTCTGCACCGAAGCATTTCTTCTCTTTCTGTGTGGGTTGCTGTTGCCAAGGCTTGTTGTGTCCAATCCGGGCACCGACGCTGCAGCACTTGACATCCTTTGTGGGACATCTCAAATCCAGCTCTTGGTAGTCCTCGACGCCTCCTGGTCCTCATGACTGAAAAGTCAAGCTTCACCTCTTTCACCTGAAATCACCCGACATCGGTGGGCATCTGCTCATCGCCTTCCTGGTCACTGGCAAGTGACCCAGACTCTGTCCCCTCTACTTTCAGGTTCTTCTCATCTGCGATCCAGGCTTGAATCTCTTCGGACACTTTGCATCTTCACGGCAGCAGCACTTCTTCGCCAGCTCCCATTGAAATCGACGACGCGACGCAACACCAAAAAACACCTATGCACCCGGCTTCCCTGGGTGAGGTAACACGAGTACTTTGGTGCTGCCGTGGGTGCTAGCCCTAGAACTTCCTAAATCCAAAAGGGTTTGGTCCTGACTCATTTCTAAGTGTCCCTAATCTTTAAAAATCTAACCGCGACTTTCCCCATAGAAGCTAACGGGAGCTCGGGCTGTGTTTACACACTGCACACAGTGTCACTACCTTTCGTGGTTCCTTGGAGTCCCAGCGATTCTACAGGCTCTAGGCCTTGTGTCTAGTTAAGTCGTGGTTCTTATACCACTATTTTAGTATATGGTTTGGCTCGCCCCTAGGGCCTGACGTGTACTTGTGCTATTTTACTGTGATTATTGAAGTGTAACTTATGTGTTTTGACCTCTAGTCTCATAAAGAGACTAGGAGGGTGTGTTTAGTAATAAATACTTATATTTTATATATATACCTGGTGTGGATATCTTTCATTTAGTGACTCAAGAGATTATAGATTGGTAAAACAAGCTGCTTTACATTCCTTCAAGACTTAGCCTGAAGGCTGCTCTCCATAGCTACCACTAGGATAGCTTTCAATAAAGGTGGTCTTTAACCTATAAGCAACAAGGGGTTGTTTGGACTGATACAGGGTGCCCACTAGAACTAGTGGTCAGCATATATCAGGCCAACTTCTCACAGAAGAGAGGTATAGAAAGGAGAGAGTGAGGTGCAGAAAGAAGGGAGTGAGTTGCAGAAAAAAGAGAGTGAGGTGCAGAAAGAAGGGAATGAGGTGCAGAAAGAAGGGAGTGAGTGAGTTGTAGAAAGAAGGGAGTGAGGTGCAGAAAGAGCGGAGTGAGGTGCAGAAGGAAGAGTGAGGTGCAGAAGGAAGAGAGAGGTGCAGAAAGAAGGAAGAGAGAGGTGCAGAAAGAAGGAATTGAGGTGCAGAAGGAAGGGAGTTAGGTTCAGAAAGAAGGGAGTGAGGTGCAGAAAGAAGGGAGTGAGGTGCAGAAGGACGTGAGTGAGGTGCAGAGAGAAGGGAGTGAGATGAAAGAAGAGTGAGGTGCAGAAAGCAAAGTGTGGTGCAGTAAGTTAGGGAGGTGCAGAAAGAAGGGAGTGAGGTACAGAAAGAAGGGAGTGAGGTGCTGAAGGGAGGGAGGTGTAGAAAGAAGGGAGTGAGGTGCTGGAGGGAGGGAGGTGCAGAAGGAAGGGAGTGAGGTGCAGAAGTAAGGGAGTGAGGTGCAGAAGTAAGGGAGTGAGGTGCAGAAGGAAGGGAGTGAGGTGCAGAAAAAAGTGAGTGAGGCGCAGAAAAAAGTGAGTGAGGCGCAGAAAGAAGGGAGAGAGGTGCAGAAAAAAGAAAGTGAAGTATAGAAAGAAGCGAGTGAGGTGCAGAAAGAAGGGAGTGAGGTGCAGAAAAATGAGTGAGGTGTAGAAAGCAGGGAGTGAGGTGCAGAAAAAAGTGAGTGAGGTGCAGAAAAAAGTGAGTGAGGCGCAGAAAGAAGGGAGAGAGGTGCAGAAAGAAGAAAGTGAAGTATAGAAAGAAGCGAGTGAGGTGCAGAAAGAAGGGAGTGAGGTGCAGAAAAATGAGTGAGGTGTAGAAAGCAGGGAGTGAGGTACAAAAAGAAGGGAGTGAGGTGCTGAAGGGAGGGAGGTGCAGAAGGAAGGGAGTGAGGTGCAGAAGGAAGGGAGTGAGGTGCAGAAACAAGTGAGTGAGACGCAGAAAAAAGTGAGTGAGGCGCAGAAAGAAGGGAGAGAGGTGCAGAAAGAAGAAAGTGAAGTATAGAAAGAAGCGAGTGAGGTGCAGAAAGAAGGGAGTGAGGTGCAGAAAAATGAGTGAGGTGTAGAAAGCAGGGAGTGAGGTACAAAAAGAAGGGAGTGAGGTGCAGAAAGAAGGGAGTGAGGTGGGGAAGGAAGTGAGTGATGTGCAGAAAGAGGCAAAAGAGGTGCATAAAGAAGAGAGTAAGGTGCAGAAAGAAGAGTGAGGTGCAAAAAGAAGGGAGTGAGGTGCAGAAGGAAAAGAGTGATGTGTGGAAAGAAGGGAGTGAGGTGCAGAAAGAAGGGTGTGAGGTGCAGAAAGAAAGGAGCAAGGTGCAGAAAGAAGGGAATGAGGTGAAGAAAGAAGGGCGAGAGGTGTAGAACAAATGGAATGAGGTGCAGAATGAAGGGAGTGAGGTGCAGAAGGAAGAGAGTGAATGAGGTGCAGAAGGGAGCGAGTTAGGCGCAGAAGGAAGAGAGTGAGGTGCAGAAGGAAGAGAGTGAGGTGCAGAAAGAAGGGAGTGAGGTGTAGAAAGAAGGGAGTGAGGTGTAGAAAGAAGGGATTGAGGTACAGAAGGAAGGGAGTGAGGTGCATAAAGAAGAGTGAGGTCCCCATCCCAGTGTCTCGGCACCACAGATATTTTCAACACGTAGTGAGGTAGCGGAAGTGTGTGTTTGTATGTGGGCAGGGGGTTGGGTGGAGGGCAGACATCTCATATGTCGGACAAAGCTAAAGGAAAGCAGAGAGACTCTGAAAATATATCCTCCTCACTCTGTTGAAAATAAATTAAGCAATGCACTCACCAGCTGCACTGCACTGTAGGGACTGCATGCGAGTGGCTGCTCGCTGCCGCAGTAATACTCCATGGGAGTGAACTTTTCAGAAAAGGTGGGACATGCACCCACCATTAACCATTTACAGGCTCCGATTTTCATATGACACACAGCACTCAATGCAAAATGTGGGAGGAGTCAGACTCCACAAAGTAGAGACAACAGATCGCCTAACAGTGCTAGCATTGTATAGGCTCGACCTTCAAAGGAAGCATGAGGCTTGCTAGGCCCAGACAGCTATAATAGTTAAACTAGAGGAGCCCAACCCAGGAATCCTTTGCTCGGATGGCACAACAAGGGAGGTTTTTTGAAGCAAAGGGGTGCACATCTGATATTAGAAGGGAGCGATTAATGATAACATATGAATATATTTAAATGAGTGGCTGGCACCTGATTGGAGTAAAAAAAATCACAACTCAAAAACACATTAAAACATTCCTTCATGGCTCATGCACATGGAAAATGGATCAACTTTGTGTGGCCCTCGTTTACTGAGTAACATCAATGGGCAGACTAGCTATAAGCCAATGACTGCCTACAATCTGTTTACCCCTTCAGGCTGTCTGCTCTCCTCTGTGGAAAATCCCTGGACAATAGCCTAATACAAAACTTTCATATGTAATAATATTACCCACTTGTTCCACTGATGGAAGAATATCGCACCAACCCACAAAGGCAGCATTAGGAGGGATTTTACCAACACATACTAACAGAATAATTATAAACAGCACCTCCCCATTTTCAATAGTAAATATTTCTAAATCTAAAGACAGGCTTAAAATGCATATTTAGACAGATGACATTACAGGTGGTGTAAATGTTTAGCTTGAAGACTAACTACCTTTTAAGGTTTTTAAATTTATTCTCAAGTACTATCCCCATCGGTTTGTAATGCTCACAAATCCACCACTGACCATGGTGAGCCCTTGCTCCATTCTAACCTGCTTCAGACTGGCGATGTAACGTCTGATGTACTCCACAGTCACTGAATCTTCTACTGTCAGTCTGTGACTCTGGCACCCAACACAAGCTTGGTTTATCACTATTCTGGCATCAGCGGTGAGTCGTGAAACAGAAACATAACCATAAGTGACACAAATATACACGTTCAAACAACCGCGTACTGAGAATTTCTACTTGCCTTTCCCTATACCTAGGAAGCTCTAGAGACAACGTTGCTAGACCTTGCAGGAGAGTAGGATCTGCTTCACATTTTTACCCCCACTTTTTGCTGGTGTTTCATTGTTTTTCGACTTTAGTCTGGCTGGGACCTTGCTATTCAGGGCCCCAGCCTAGCTGCTTCCTCTCTAAAATGATTCCATGTACTTTGGGTACATTACAGATTGGATGTGAGGTGCCCTTATAAGCCCCTAGTATATGGTATACTATGTACCCAGGGCATGGGTACCCCAGAGACCTACCATGGTCTGAAGCATGTATTATGCCACCCCTGGGAAGCCACCCAAAATGACACCACAGGTTTGCTACTGCAGCCTGAGTAAGGTGGTGCATGCACCCCTTACTGTGATTTAGATTACCTATATCACCGTTTATATATACACACATATAAACCTATAAGTCACTCCTATGGCAGGCCTTATCAATCCTGAAGGCAGAGTGCTTGGTTCTTATGTGAGAGGGTGCTCCTGCATGAGCAGAGCCCCTCTGCAGCGTTCTGAGACCCCTCTCTAATGCTGTTTGTAGTGCAGCCTAACCATATACTCTTAAGTGCATTATAACCAAATGGTAAATGCTAACTTTAGACTGGCTGCACGGAAACATGTTGCGTTTGGTGTCAAACACCCTGGAATCATACCCCCACACCAGTAACTGGTGTGGGAGTATGATCCCACCCTTCTAGAGGGAGAGACATGGCAGCACTGGTATACCCGGTAGAAACTTAAAAGAGCCCTGGCATCACAAAATGGATGCTGCAGCCACAGACACAAGTCTGGCCTCCTACTGCTGATCGAAACTCCGGCAGGGGAGGCCTGGACAATAGGTTTCCTGTCACAGGGAGATGTAACCACCTCCGAGACAGGATTATGTTTATTGGGGCTGGGTGGGAGCACTCTCTGAGTGCTTTGAAGTCCTGCACTGGGGGCACATTTGGTGTCCCTGTGCATAGTCCAGCTCAGACTGGTTCAGGGGCTTCCAGCCCCTGCTCCGGCACAAACCTGGACAAAGGAAATGGGTGTAGCCACCCCTCTTTCCAAACCCTCCCATAGGTGTGTCACCAGAGCTAGTCCAACCCCTTCCTTAGGTATAAGTGAGGAACCTCTGTAACCAGAACTTTAGATTATCCTGGACGAAACTCTGAAGCCAAATCCTGGACCTTCGACACTCTGCTAAAGACCAGAGGACTGAAGAAATCTCCCTTGGCGTCAAGGAGTGACTCCCCTGCTTGGCAAGAACCAATGAAGCAATTTGATGGTCTGCATTTCTGAAGCTCCCGCCGGACTCTGAAGTATTTGCAGCCCTGGAAGAGAATTTCCAAACATTTCAGAGGCCGACCCGAGTCCCCAGCAAAGCTGAGACCCGCAGCCCTCATGAGTAGCGTGGAACCGGAACTCCTGTTCACCATGCACTTTTGAAAGTGCATTGACTTCTCGTCGTTTCCTGAAGTCGTGCTTGGGCTGACTTGTAGCCCTCACCTAGAGCACTGAATCCACCGAAGATTGTCGGCCTGGTCATTCCGAGTAACCCGTGGGCTGCCATTTTGTGTTTTGTCTTAAGTTCCCTTCGCAATCCCTGGTCCGTTGACTGGTGGGTCCCTGAGGGGGTAACTTTGAATTTTCTTGGGCTTCCCTGGTTGCTTTAGATGTGCCCCAACTCACTACCAAGTGGTGAGTCCCACAGATCTTGCTGGTCTGCACCGAAGCATCTTTCTCGTTTCTGCGTGGGTCGCTGTTGCCAAGGCTTGTTGTGTCCAATCCAGGCACCGACGCTGCAGCACGACATCCTTTGTGGGACAGCTCGAATCCAGCTCCTGGTTGTCCTCGACGCCTCCTGGTCCTCGTGGCTGAAGAGTCAAGCTTCACCTCTTTCACCTGAAATCACTCGACATCGGTGGGCATCTGTCCATCGCCTTCCTGGTCACTAGCTAGTGACCCAGAGTCTGTCCCCTCTGCTTTCAGGTTCTTCTCATCTTCGATCCAGGCGTGGATTTCTTCGGACACTTCGCATCTTCACAGCAGCAGCACTTCTTCGCCGGCTGCCATTGAAATCGACGAAGCGACCCGACACCAAAAGACACCTATGCACCCGGCTTCCCTGGGTGAGGTAACACAAGTACTCCGGTGCTCCCGTGGGTGTTAGCCCTAGAACTTCCTAAGTCCAAAAGGGTTTGGTCCTGACTCATTTCTAAGTGTCCCTAATCTTTAAAAATCTAACCGCGACTTTCCTCATAGAAGCTAACGGAGCTCACGGCTGTGTTCACACACTGCACACGGCCCCCGTGGGTCCCCTGTGTCACTACCTTGGGTGGTTCCTTGGGGTCCCAGTGATTCTACAGGCTCTAGGCCTTGTGTGGTTCTTATACCACTATTTTAGTATATGGTTTGGCTCGCCCCTAGGACCTGACGTGTATTTGTGCTATTTTACTGTGATTATTGAAGTGTAACTTATGTGTTTTGACCTCTAGTCTCATAAAGAGACTAGGAGGGTGTGTTTAGTAATAAATACATATATTTTATACATATACCTGGTGTGGATATCTTTCATTTAGTAACTCAAGAGATTATAGACTGGTAAAACAAGCTGCTTTACATTCCTTCAAGACTTAGCCTGAAGGCTGCTCTCCATAGCTACCACTAGGATAGCTTTCAATAAAGGTTGTCTTTAACCTATAACCAATAAGGGGTTGTTTGGACTGATACAAGGTGCCCACTATAACTAGTGGACAGCATATATCAGGTCAACTTCTCACAGACCTTACCAATGTCTACTTGTCAAAAATGTCCTAAACCAACATGCCCACCATTGTAACTTGCATAACAGAACTCCTGATGGGGAGAAGGGTGGGTCACCCCCGCCGTGAGGTTGGAGCACTAGAGCAATATGGACACCAAGAAAGTATCTCACAAGACAATATTATGTATTTCTTAACAATGAAGATCAAAGCAATAAGTCAATTGATCTACGCAAATGATAATTAATCATATATTTTTTCCCAAGACAAATCACATATCGACATTGTATATACTCTGACATCACATGTCACAAGAATACATAACTTGTTTCAAATAAAAATATTGTAGGCTGTCACCAATGTGAGCATAATCATGCAACATCGAAGAAATGTCACTCAATTAATACGTTTTTTACAGGCTATACATAATGAATTTCTCAGTTCATGGGTTAACACTGGTTTGTGGTCTATTTAGATGTCCTTTCATAGTTCATACAATGTTCAAAGAAACCAGGGGTATACCAGCACTGCCAGACAAAGGGAACCATATATGGTAAGCCTTTCCAAGGGGCTTAATTGTAGGTCCTCCTTTAACCCCCTTTGAAAAGTGTTTATGCCTTTCAACCCCATTAAGAATTGTAGGGACGCCTGAGGACAGGGGGGAACTGGTGTGGCCTATCTGAAAAGAAGTGAAGGGGAAAACCAATCAGTAACCACTGCTAGGTTGAAAGAGGGTGACCACTCGTGTAAGAAATTAAAAAAGGGGATCTAATAATTTTTGTTTGCTTAAGATGTAGACATTTTGCTGGATTGGGTAAATTAAATGGTTAGGCGTTCTATGCACCACCCAACCTTGAGACCTCTAAACCCCTTACTACTTCTCTGCACCATCATTCCCTGACCCTAAAGACTCTTGACTGCACCTATACACTACACATCACTAAACCCTATTCTACCCATCCCTAAACCACCTTCCCCTTATAACAAATGTGTTGTAATTGTAATGCGTTTTAACAGACATCACCGTATTGGTAAATACATTGTTAAAACTTTGCTGTAATTATAATGCATTTTGCTGGATGAGTTGTAGTGGTATAATACCATTTAGTTACGCTCTGCTCTTTGGTGTGGTTACTTATTAGTATAAATATTGTCAACGTATAAGAACAGCCTTTGGTGTACGATTTCTGGATTGCAAATCTAATCAAATCAAATCAAAATCAAAAATAACTTTATTCGATTGTTAAAAACAACCATAAAAGCATACATTAAAAAATCATTGCGTTTTAAAAAAATCACAACAGTTCATTTAGCGATAACTCAATGGCTTCAACACCAGAATTAATAATACAAATCATTCAAGGACTTAATAAAGTGCATTATATTATACTTTTCCTAGTGCAAATCACTTTTTTTTTTAAAACAATGTAATTGTGGCAACACAAAAATGATTATCCAAATGTAGGATATCTAACATAGCCAAACGACATTGCCGATGACCCACCTCTCTCAAAAATGGCAGTAAAACTGTGTGCCTAATATAACTGTCAAATTTACAAAATAAAACAACATGGATAGTACTTTGAGGGGAAACATCATCACAAGGACAGGGCAATAATTTGTGCGTCCAATCATTTGTTATAGGAAAACTAACCAATCTGTGGAAGATTCCAAATCTGAAACGTGATAGTAGGAATCTATCATAGTTACCAGGGACATACAGCAAATAGGGTTGAATATTAAAAGTTGTTAAAATTAATTGGTGTTGCAGGACAGAAGGTTTTAGGATTTCCACAGAAATTCTTGCGGAATCCAAAAAAGCAAGGCCCTCCTTCTTCAAATCCTTACGCGATATGGCTGAGATAGTAAGAGGATTAAAAAAATAATCCAGCTTAACCATGTCAGCTAAAAATTTACGTACATATCTCAGCCATGGTATCCTCATCGCTCCTTCCAATTCCAAGATATCTATCAATATATCTCTATTAAACTTGGTTTCATCTTTAGTCCACATCCTGTGCCATAGTAGCACTGGTTCAAGTTTAATAAGATCAGATATAAAAGGAAGACCCAATTCTGCATGACAATTATAGTTAGAGGAACTCTTGGGTACGGCGAGGATAAATTTCAAGAAGGAGTTTTCAACTGCCTGAATGGGAGCAGAGTCAGCAAAGTCCCAAACCCCACTACCGTACATTGCACCAGACACGCATTTAGCTTTGTAAATTTTATGAATTCTACCGGCGGTCTGGTACTTAGTTTCATGGAGAAGGGTTTAAGTGCGGCAGTCGAGCGAACCAATGCAAGGTTTTTCGCTGCCACTGCCGGGCCCCAAAAGTCATTCTGGTTGAACAAGATACCCAAATAAGAAAATTGTTTAGTGGAATCATGCTTCTGTCCAGCTATAAAAATGGCCTTTTTAATTTTGGGATTTTGACCACAGCGCATGATGAAAGTTTTCGAGATGTTCTCTCTAAGGCCCAACTCGTTCATAAAGAGGGCAAAACTATCCACCATGCGCTGTAATCCCACTTGAGTACGGGACATTAGCACAGCATCGTCCGCGTACATCAACGCTGGGATTGGACGACCAGCAGCGTATGGGGGTCAAATTTACTATTGCACAGGGCTTGCTCCAAACCATTTATATACAAATTAAAAAGGAATGGGGTGAGGACACAGCCCTGCCTGACACCACTCCTGATTGGGATTTTGCCCGTGCATTGCCCCCTTAGACCATAGCGAACGCGAGCTGAAGCGTCACTATAAAATCGTTTAAGAAAATAAATAATATTGGATTCAACCCCAAGTTGTCCCAGCACAATCCATAAAGTGGAATGGTCAACACAATCAAATGCGGCCGAGAGGTCAACAAAGGCCAGGAACAAACTCCCTTTCCTGGCCCTCGTGTACTTCCCGGTCAGCATTGAAAGATTTAAGCTCTGTTCCACTGTACCTAAGCCGGAGCGGAAACCATATTGTAGGTCAGATAAAATAGAATTATCCTCAGCCCAAAGCAAAAGGCGGTCCAAAATTATTCGATCCACTATTTTAGTAAAGGAATCTAAAAGGGAAATGGGTCTGTAACAACCCGGGTCATGTCTATCCCCTTTTTTATAAATGGGCACAATTATGGACTCCACCCAAGTGGGCAATAATTCTGTAATACAACTAGCGTTAAGCACCTGGACCAGAAGGGGACCCCACAAAGGAACATTTGCCTTAAAAATATCTATAGGGACACCGTCCGGACCTGGTGCCTTCCCGCCCTGACTCACACGTAAGGCTAGTTCAACCTCTTCCAGGGTGAACATTACGTTTCTTGACATGGGATGAGCAGAGGGATTCAAAAGAGGGCTAGACTTTCCTAGACCTTCGTATACTTTAGTAAAATGATTAATCTAATCTGTTTCAGCAATTGCTATCTCTAGAGTTGGGCCAGTAGCATCGCTAAGGAAAGGAGTTCTAATGATCTTCCAGAAGCCCGCACTATCCTTCCTTACCGCAGCGTCGTGCAATGCTTCCCAAGATTCTATTTTTAGCTCGTTCTTTCTATCTTTTAGGGCGAGCTTATACTCAATCCTGAGTCTTCTCACTTCCTTTGCACACCTAGGTGTTTTATGCAGTTCTTTCTTTAAGAGAGAATAAGCTCTTGTGCACCTAGAATTAAACCAGCCTCCATTTTGTTTGTTTTTAGTTTTACATTGCCTAATAAGGGAGGACCTGATTTCATTACAAATAGATAGGAAGGATGCAAGAATCTCTTCAGATGTAGACTCCTCCCTCAAACAAGTCACTACCTCAGACATACTTTTAGCAAGTACTGCTTTAAGTGTTTCTACTTGATCCACCTTATCCCATCTTAGCGTGTAGCCATTCATACTACCAATGCTTAAATTTTCACGCAATCTGTCCGCATCTATGTTATCTTTTGGGACAGAATTCCTTGGAATCAGAATGGTTACACAAAGAGGAAAGTGGTCACTTAACGCAACATCTGAGTCCTTGAAAGAATATATGCTACCAGCGTGCTTAATAGTTACTAGAGCAAAATCAATTGTGGAAGAACAACCCCTCCCAATAAATGTAGGAGGTAAGATGAAAGGGGTTGCACAAACTTCATTTGAAAAACCCAAGTCAAGTTTGCCTATTAGTTCGTTAAATTGTTCACCCAAAAGGGAATGATTAAAATGTGACTGGCACAAGCCATCTTCCTGAGTGATTCCGCACCTATTGTCTCCCCTCATGGTGCACAAAGTACAATTAAAATCACCAAGGACAAGGGTCATCATATTATAACCACAAATTTTACCTTGTAGAAAGAATGCATTAGCCAACTTTTTAAAAACATTAAGTACATCACCAGGGGGAATGTTATTATACAAATTAATCAGGGCAGTCGGAGTGTCTGAGTCCAAAACGAGTAACAAAAATTGGAAATAAGTATCTTTGACAGGCTCCGTTACCTTTAAGATGTTCAACTTATTTGAAAAATAAATCATCAGTCCACCCTTAGCTCTAAGTCCAGCCGGAACTGCCAAGCTAGGTCCTCCCTGGACTGGAAACAAGCATCCTAGGACCAGTTTCGGAGTTTCACCCCTATTCAGCCCGGAAAGCTTGACTCCAATGGCATGGAGAGCACGGGACCCACGTCGTGGCATACCCGTCCCACTTGGGGTGACAAATGCAAGGTCTTAAAACCATTTATATGGACCGGATCCCTACTCCATGTTTCTTGCAGACAGATCAAATCGTAAGTCTGAATAAAGGCCTGCCACAATGGGTTACCAATCTTAGATTTGATACCAGCAATGTTCCAAGAACAAACATTACATAAAGGAGGACCCAAAGGGGGGGCCCCCCTATGAGACCCTCAGATGTTGAAAAACTAAGATCTAACCCCTTGCCTTCCTTGCTGTTTTCCCTTAAAGTAATAACAGGCATAAGATCCATGACTAACTCTGGGGAGTTATGAAGGGAATAGAGTTGTGGTCAATTATTTGTGTCCAAACCGCTAAGGGTATCAAAGGGATTAAACGTCGGGATGCCATATCTCCCTCCCATGGACCCCCCCTGACTTAAAGTTTGGCAATGGGGACCTGAAAACCTATCCAGGCGTTGGGGAGAGTAGAAAAAGAGGAGGGGGAGAATGTTAACAAAATCAGAACTAACTGACCCAGTACAACCCCTCTCAATTATATTCCAAACCAATGGTGGTGACTGAAATGTTAAAATTACACAATCACCACTCAGAGATTTAGTCGACGAGCCTAGCCAACTAACTCTTCTAACCATCTTGAACTCAGGAAACAAGGAACTATTAGGTCCAAGCTTGGTAGAAAGGAAATGAAGGGCTTTATTCCTGAGAGTCGACCAGTGTTCGTAAACATTGGGGGGGAAGAGGAGGAACATTTGCTAACACCACTGTATATGGAATAGCCTCAGGGGGCAAATTAAGAATTGGTAAAATTGATAGCGAATCAGCCTCCCTGGTATCTTCAACTCTTCTCATAGCAGTCTTAGAGTTGTTAGTTAGCACTTGAGGGGGACCGGATATACCTGCTACGCTAGGTTCTAAACCCCTGGGTTTATTAAACTCCAAATGTCCCAATTCCACATTGGTTTTAGATTGAACATGTTTTTCTAAGGCCCTCGTTGTTTTTTTGGGATTGCTATTTGCTTCAGGCGGAGTCACTTGGGGTAAGATAAGGGGTAATTTAACCTGCGTAGACTGCACATTTCCGGTAAGCTGTTTCTCCATATTAATTACCCTGGATTCTATATTCGATACTTTAATACGAATAGGTTCTAGGAGAGTTGATATCAATGTCTCCATTTTCCCCCAAAAACATTCCCCAGCTACTGTTTCACCTGTACTAATCGAGGGAAAGGCAATCTCTGTCTGCCTGCTACCCTTATTACCTTTCGTTTCATTTATTATTGCAGTAGATTTACGTTGCTTATGGGTAATCTTCCCTTTGGCAGTCAATACATTTGGTCCTTCCTTATTAATATGATTTTGTTTACGCTTTGCCTTCTGCCCTCTAGTTATTACGCGAGGACTGTGACTATCTAAACTAACAATTGATGCTGAAACCAAAGGCGAACTTAAACAGGAGTCAGACCCTCCTTTCTCTATTGAATCCTTAGGCAAGGGTGTGATCACAGAGGATACATTTGCTGGAGGAATTGTTGGTGTTAAAGATAACCTGGTAGTAATAGGCATAGAGGGAGATTTCAAGTTAGGCAAGATAGAAACAAGGTCCTGGGCAGAATGTGTCGATCGAACACCAGGGAGGCCAGCAAAAGAAGGCACTAATATCGAATCCTGGGAGTTTATTGTAAGCATCGAAACATTTGTAGCAGGCAAAGGAGGAAGTGTGCCAACTGGAAGAGAGAGTCGCCTTTCTGTGCTTTCAATAGCAGAAGCAACTACCCCAATAGTTTGCTGCAGCATTCGATCAATCGCTGTCAAGCTAGGGAGGGGAGTATTAGGAACTACTTTTTGCTTAGTAGCAGGACAGAGTTGGGAGAAAGTATTCTTCCCCATTATTTACCACAACAAGAGATCAGGGTCCAAGTTAATAACAATACAATTAATACGATAAATTTTAAAACAATGTCTTATAAAAGAAAAAATAAACTACAATTTACCATAGTAATAAAAACTAGTAACGTGATTTACATATAGCACTTAAAAAGTCACTAGAGTCATTACTTCAAGAGTCGCTGAAACCAAGAGGCATGGCCTAGCCCAGCCTCTACTTCGAGTTCCGGTAATTCCAGAGGGCTCTGATTACGGGCCGGACCCGCCCAACTCGGGGATGAAGCGGCTGGGTAACGGTCCAGTAACAGTCCGGCGACTCGCGGTGTGACTCACTGCCCCTGCCCGATTCCGCTCTTCTCTGAGGGAGAGGTTTTCATTCACTGGAGGTTGGAGGGAGTAATCTTCTCCGAGGGAGAGTGATAACGCATATCACGCTAAGCAGGTGCTACGCTCTCCTGAGTCAACCTCACTGATGCCACTTTCTCCCCCCTCCACTGTCGCGAGGGTACACAGGGTACAACAGCTCACCTGCTCTCCGCCTGTGGCAATAGGGCTTGGCGGGCTCGCAACACACCAGCACGTAGCCGTAGGGCGGCGGTGGTAGTGATGCAGTAGTCGCAGCTCTTCCTCACGGCCCGTGCAAACCTCACAGCCCACTTCTTAGCCTCTCAGCCTCGTAGCGGCAAGGCAATCGCAAGACAACCGCAGCCGTAGCACCGCAGCTCCGTTCACACAATCGCCTGTACTGAGCTCACTGCCCGGGTCCGCTTGGGTCTGATGGTTTTTGCAGCACGTCTCCCCCGCTGTGCTTCAGGCCGTTTTAGCAGGCAAATCACCCCGAAGCTCCGTTCCTGTCCTTCCTAAAGATGCAACGGTACAAGGACACAAAGGTGCAAGATGCAAAGATGCAGGGGGCACCGCCCAGGAACTGAGAGGCTGAAAGTCACTGGGTGCTCCTTACTAGCTCCCTGCCGTGAGCACCAGCAAAACCAACCATCTACCCACTGTATACAACTGTATACAAAGCCAAGATCCTGTTACTCCTTGCTCCTTACTCCTGCTCCTGTGCTGTTGATGTGGTACTAGTGGCTCTGGGCGGCTGGACAGTAGGACAACAGGGCGGCAGGTGAAGGACTGGCAAGCTGGCTGACCGGCCAGCTGTGTGTAAACTGTGTGGGCTGTCAGAAATCATCAGATCCAGGACCAACTGTCTGTTGCAGATTGCAGGAATAGCGGGAAGCTGAAAGCCCCAGAGCCGCGAGGCCACAAATGCAAATGCAGCTGCAGCTTCCCGCCAGTGCTCGGTCTTCGGCGCTAGCAACTCGGTGCCCCCACAAAATGGCTGAGAGGTCAGGGAACAGAGGTTGCTGTTTCTGGTCGATCCTCTTTGTCCGGATTACTGCTCTCAGATTCCCGGGCCTCAGGAGCCTGCGGGAACCACGGCGGCCACAGCCTGACAGCCTCTCTGCAAAGCTCTACCTCTCGCACTCGGCGTGTCAGCGAGAAACCCTGGACTGGAATTCTCCCGTGACCTTCTACAGGATTCACCCTCCTTGCTGTCAAATCTAATCATGACTTGAGGGTATAATTGTTCCCCCCCAACTGTTCTTTAACCTTGTTTAAGTGAAGATCGTGTTTTGTAAGCATGTGTTATATGTGGTATACACAAAACTAATAACAAAGTCATTTTATGCATATTTTTTGTATAGAATATCTGTGGGTTTAAAAAAAAACATTACGTGTACATCCAACTTCCATGAAATAAAATCCTACCAGGTCAGGTCACGTACCAAACTCATTGTGTGCACTCATGCCGCAGTGTACAGCCTTTGGCTGGCCAAGAGGAGGCACGCCTTTTAATAATATTAAAAAAAGAGAGAGAGTGGGGGCAGGTTGGTGCATCAGCTTCAGTTTGGGTCTGTGAATCTACACATGTTCATGGCACATATTGCCCCCCTCACTCCCACAAACAAGTCAAGAGGTCGAACCTGGGTCAAAGAAGTTTTGCTGAGGGTCATGGACCTTGGAGCCGCACGGTGGTCTGCGAACCCCTGGAAAAAAATGTACCTTTTTTTCTCATTTTGACCAAAGGGTGTCAGTGCATGCTAACCCTGCCCTGTTATGGTGCTTTATATAATCCACATTTGTAAAGCGCGAACAATCACCCGTAAGGGTCTCTAGGCACTGGGGGTCGTTGGGAAGATTAGGCAAACTATTGCTCTGAGTCACATGGTGCTGGGCAAATCTGCCGCCGGCGTCGGGGATCGAACCGTGATCCCCAGATTCCGGAGTCAGTCGCCCTGGCTGTGGCGCCACACCTCTTCCCTGCTTTCATTTTTGTATTTCAGACCTTTAGGACTGATTCATGTAACGTGGCCACAACAGATTTTTCTATGCTGTGGACAGAAAATCAACGGCCAACCCAAAATGGATAAGTGGAGAAAAAGCTCCTCCCTCCCATCATATTTTTATATTTTCGAAATTTAGCCCATGGGTGGTCCTTGAGGTGGGCTTAGTGGAACGTGCATGGACTAATTGTCCAGATATTTCTACGTTTTTAACCCTTTCAAGCTAATTTTTCATAAACTACCGAAAGATTTACACCAAACAAAACAAAAGCACTTCTTGGAGTAAAGTTCGGCTTTCACGTAAAATTTAGAGTAATTCTGTTAAGTAGGCTTTTCTGTATAAGACAGCAAACATTCTCAAGGAATTTAAAATGGGAAACACTTTATTTCCCCCACCATCTGTGTTTTTTGTCCTCTCCCCGCTTGGTTTGTGATTACATTCTCAACATGAGGAAATGAACCGTTACAATTTTCATAAGGTTAGAACTCAAAAGTCAGATTTGATGCGCTTGCTTAGCTCCATGTCAACACTGGCATGGCAGCACAGAGCAGCAGTTTCCAAACCTTTGCCTCCAATAAAGTAACATGCCACAAACATAAGTCACTGAAGTTTTTAGCAGCGATTGATGGAGTTTCCTCCAATAAACAGACAAAAAAAAAGGATATTCACAAACACATTTTGTCTTGACAAAAAGATATACGCTGCGTTGCTTTTCATCTTACAATACATTCAGCACAGGAAATAAAAAAAATGTAGTAAAAGAGGGTGCCAAAAGTCTACGGGAGGTATGGTGGGGCAAAGACCACATTTTCAAGTCATTTCTACACAAATTGTTGTCTATTGTTACCTTTTATTATCTCACATTAACTCATTTAACATTTTAATGATGTTCAGTTTCCCTTTTTGCAATGTACCTGGGCAAACGGTTGATTTTCAGCGCGGTATGTCAAGTGGCAGAGGAAGAGACAGCCTCTCTTCTTTCAACAGTCCTGGACCATGCTCAGGGGCTAATAAATGGGGGCCTGCCATTCAGTTTCAAAGCCAATACGATAGAGGGTTCCCAAGAGGGCCAATGGTACCCACACAGCCCAATATTCACTACACATAATCAACCTAACAATTTACTAGATCATGGGTCTCCAACCTTTTCAATCAATCAAGCGTTTGTTAAGCGCTACTACTCACCTGTGAGGGTCTCAAGGCGCTGGGGGAGGGGGTTTCGCAGGTTCCAGTCTATCAAGGAGGATTACCTTTTCTGTAATGAGAGCTACTTTTGATCAATGAAAATTGCTGTTACCTACTGAAAGCCATGTAAACCTAATGTCCATGGAGCCTGATACTATGATTTGAACAAAATACTGTGATTAGGGGTACTATGGTAGGTCTGCCATGTGCGTCAGTGAGCACATGGTCTGTAAGGATGAATAAACATGTGTGAATGAATGGTATATAGGTGTACGGGTAACTGAGAGCATGTGTCATATATACTTGTGTTACAGGACAAAACTTTCACCAAATGTGACACCACAAACACACCACCATGTTTTTTCTAAATGGGAGAAATTTAAAGTGCTGAAAAATGTTCTGCAGAAATGATCATAAGGAACATTTTTCTCCACTTTTAAATTCACCCATTTAAACAAAAGGCTGTATTTGCAGTTATAAATATGGCAGTGTGTCTTCCAGCCACTGGTGGAAGATGGCTACTGTGTGTAAATGTGACGCTTTGAAGTGGGAGAAAATTCAACTGAAGAGTTTACTTTATGTTTATATGCGTTATATTGAATTCATCATTTCATTAAAATTTTCTCCCACGTAAAAGAGAAGGATATTACTCCCAGTGGCCTGTAGTCATAGTGCCATATTTATAACCGGAAACTACAGTAATTTATTTACATGTGGGGAATTTAAAGTGAAGAAACATGCTTCATAAAACATTAAAACTAAATTGGCTTAATTTAAAGTAGAGGAAAACATTTCATAGAAACCTTTTTCTTCAATTTAAATTTCTCCCATTTAAAAGAAAATGTCTGTATTTCAGTTAAAAATATGACACTGTGCCTTCCAGCCATTGGGAGCAAGATGGCTGCTGTTTGTAAATGTGACACTTTGAAAAGGAAGAAAATTAAAAATGAAGAATTAAGTCAATTCTTCATTTTAATTTTCTCTCATTTAAAAGCATTCAGAAACATCATTTTGGTCTCATGCTCCAATATTAAATTGAGAGGGATTTTTATTTAAGAGTTAAATACCTAGTGCTTCAGTTCTGAAGCTATGTGACCCACATGGGCCATAAATCTGACTGAGCAATGCCCATTATCATGCTCTGCTATGTGCAACCTGATAATAGTGTAACTAAACATAGCCTTTTCTTAACTTTAAAAGGAAAATGCAATACTTATTTATTGCAGTTCTTAGTTAAAAATGAACCTAAGGCTGGAAGCTACTTTGAAGGTTCCAGCGAGCTACTTGTAGCTCGCGATTGACTGGTTGGAGATACTTGAACTAGATGATAAAAAATGTATCCCTACCACCAAAAAATGAATTTCAAACATTGCTTTAGACTAGGTAACCCATAATACTGAACTTCACACTAAGTATCCCAAGGGTCACTAGTGAACTATTTACCCTGTAGATCTCAAGAAGCAAACAAATGGTAAATACCTGCAAATGTCATGCAGACTCTGCTATCTGCAGCCTGATAATAAGGTAAGTAAACATAGCCTTTCCTTAACTTTAAATGGAAAATGGAACACTTATTTATTGCAGTTCTTAGTTAAAAATGAATTAATGGCTGGGAGCTACTTTGAAGGTTTCTGCGAGATACTGGTAGCTTACGATAGACCGGTTGGAGATACTTAAACTAGATGATCACAAACGTATCACTACCACCAAAAAATGAATTTCAAACATTGCTTTAGAGGTAACCCATAATACTGAACTTCACACTAAGTAGCCTAAGGGTCACTAGTGAACTTTTTACCCTGTAGAGCCCAAGAAGCAAACAAACGGTAACAGAATGCGAAAAAGAATCCCACCAAACAACACAGGGTGGAAATATTTCATGTTCTTCACAATACCTGCAAATGCCATGCACACGTTTTTATCCAGGGCACATATCTTCCACACAGTCCTTTCATCCTGCAGTTTGGCAACAGACTTTTTCTCAACTCAGAGGACAACTATATCTTTTCCCCAAGCTCCAACCTTACGATGGAAAGGAAAATGTATTAAAATCACGAACAAGCAGATGGACTGTCCAGTCGGAATCAGAGACATTTCCAGTTAATGTAAAACGCGGGAGGATAATAGGCAGGAAACTTGAAAAAGACAAACCAACCTAAACACTGTATGTTTAAGCACGTTCTGCTTCTCCGTTACTGTTTCAATAACTCTGCATTGCATGCATAAACATTATGGTGAACTTATATCTGGTGCCCAAGGACGCAGTGAGCTGAGTGGGCAACTGTATTTGCTGCTGAGATTCAATTATCAACAAGGCCCACTTAGCTTTGAATCTTTGAGGCCTGTAAAACAAGTAAGATGACTCTGGATAGTAATATTAAAAGTATAAACAAGCATCGGCAAAGCCAATAGGTCTCACTTTTTTGTGAGAGTTAGAACTATTGATGTAAATGACAATGTCTTTTACCCTTTTGTTAAGGAGTGGAGTGGATGTATGTGGTGTGGAATTATGTGGGTTGGATTGGAATTGTGTGGAATGGTATGTTGTGGAGTGGATTTGTGGAGTGGAATTATGTGGCATGGTGTGCATTGGAATTATGTGGATAGTAATTATGTGGTATTGAGTGTACTGGAACTATGTGGAGTGTGATTGTGTCTCATAGAGTGAAATTAAGTGGAATGGTGTGTTGTGGAGTGATATGTAGTGAAGTTTAATTATGTGGTGTGCTGTCAAATTTTTGGGTATGATGTGGAATTCTGTGATGTGGATTGGATGTTTCTGGTGTGTTGTGTTATTGTGTTGTTGAGTTGAATTTGTTGTCAATTTATGTGGTCTGGAATGGGAGTATATGGAGTTGAATTGTGTGGTGTGGTGTTGTGTAGTTCCTACAAATCTATATAGGATCTGCGCGTTTTAGACATCAAATCAAGGGATTTGTGTCCAGACTGATTCCAGACACCCCCAAAGTATATGTTAGTCTGTAGACCAGCTAGCTCCCAGTGCCACTATAAGCCCCTCAACCGTATCAAGGAGCGAATAGTTTCTGGCAACTATCGAACATGACAACCCTGACCCCACAGGGATCAGGTAAACAGTCCAGTATTTTTGGCTCAATCACTCGGGCTCACGATGTCTCAGAGAGATGCACAGAATAAACGGTGGGGATGCTTTCAATAAGCATTTATTTAACTAGCGTCATTCTAGTATAAAATACATGTGCTGCAACGACCATAAGATAGAAACAGATATATAGGGTTATAAGCACCAACAGAGTAAATAAAACACAGAATTCTACCATGGTGCTAAAACAATGAACATAGTTTCCTAAAAAGTGGAGTGATTCAGTAAGGACTCTGGAGGCTGGAATCATAATAACGTCTCTATGGAAATGTGCCTCCTAGACCATTAATTAATTTGATTAAAAAATAAAGGATCCAAAATATTACCCTTTATGATTTTCTTTCTTTAACCTTATTTTACTCTCATACTAATTTTTTATGAACCATCTTAGTTTTCTAAAAAACCCAATTTTACCTTGATAATTTGCAGTACTGTACAATTAATAAACATTCTTACACTAGAATTGTTAGAACTGGGATCTCTGGTTGGCTAAGACTTGCACCAAAGCCAGGCAGAGACCACCACTCTAAGTCAGGGCTGGGGAGTTGCACACCAAGATAACCCCTGCTCACCCACTTGGTAGCTTGGCACAAGCAGTCAGGCTTATCCCGGAGGCAATGTGTAAAGCTTTTGCGCACGCACCCAGCAACAACATCCCAGGCCCACCACAAAAGAAACTCCACACAAGGTTATATATAAAAATAGCCTTTGTATTATCATAACACCTTAGAATAGTACGCACATATTATACACTGTGCCACCTGGCACTGGGCAATATTTACAAGGGATTATTTACACCTGACAGGGCCCACTGGACCACTGTCAGTACCATCACAAAGTGAACTTAGTAAATGTAGAATTTAGCATAAACATAGAACACAACCAGTACTACTGGTAATCACTGCACTTAGCATCAGCCACGTTATGCACAGTATCACATTAGGCGCCAAACGCATTGTACGCCAACCTCATCAGCATAAACACATTATGCACTTCTCTAGCAAGTCTAAACACATTAGACCCTAACCTCCTAAGCATAACTACCTTAGGGAATAATTCTCACTAGCATAAACCATCATATGCGAACCAACCTCATAATCATGAATCACTTTTAGAGGTATAACACAGGGTGCGTAAAACATACTACAGGAATCACATTTCCTAGCACCAAAATCACATTAGGGCCTGGCGCCCTATAAACCTAACAATCCTAACAGCCCCCCTGGCCAACTGGCCATCGCAAAGGAAGGGCTCAAATGCCCTATGTCCCAAAGAGTCAGGGCGCGCTGCCAATGCAGCGAAAGTCAAGGTGCGCACTTTGCGCAGGCCTAAACGTAGCAGCTGGCACTAAGTGCTGCGCAGCTGTGAAAGTTACTTATGAGGCAGGGGCTCTTGAAACAAACATGTCCCCATGGAGCGCACTGGCTCCTGGAAGAATCGTGCAACAATAAAGAACGAGAACTTGCCCCCAACGTTGGCGCGCACATGGGGCTCTGGAAAGAAGCATGTCCCCAAGCACTGGGGAAAAGGACACGGGCTCTTCTGGCCCTGGAAACAATTATGTGCCCCCTTGGTTGGAGCCATCTGGGCACTAAAAACAAATATGCCACACGTTGGAGCCACACGGGGCTCTGTAACTAAAGAATGCAAAACCTTGGAGCCACGCACGGGCTCTAGAAATCCACATGCCCCCAAGCGCTACAGTGGCCCGCTACGGCGGCGCCACTGGCAAAACTGGCCCCCTCGTTGGAGCCCCATAGGCTCTGAAGCACACCTGCCCAGTGTTGGAGCGGTCCGCTGCCATCCGGGGCCGCTCTACAAGCATCACGGGTACCGTGCCTTTACCAGGCACCACAACAAAGAATAGAGGACGGCCTAAGGGCCCCACTCACCGGCTCTCATCTTCACCCGGTCCCTCTTCTGGGACCGGGGCTTCCTGCCAACGCCGCCCGTCTCGTGCTTCTCACGGGGCTCCCGATGCTCCCAGCCACTCAAGGGAGCCCCGCTGGGACGCGAGGCAGCTCCCGGCTACCAGGTGCTTCCCCCGGTCTATCACGGCTCTTCACCTGGGTCCTCTCCTAGGGCCCAGGACTTTTCTTCGCGTTGCCCGGTCCGCTCTCTCGGGACCGGAGCTTCTCCGTGGGTGGGCTCCAGACGTCTTCCTGCTTCCGTCCGTGGAGCCCCGCCCACGGTCAGGCGGACGCGCTTGTCTGTAGTTTGCGGCCCAGGGCCGCGACGGTGATCTCTCCATTCCAGTAACGCGGGGTGGGCACCCGCAAGTAAAACAACGGCCAGCAACGCGGGGTGGGCACCCGCAAAGCTCCTCAGAGAAGGCGGGGCGGGCACCCGTCTTTTAAATAAAGAAACAAGCGGGGTGGGCACCCGCAACAGGACACAATGTGGGGGAATCCCTACGCCGGGAATTCCCTCCAAGAAGATCGCAGCCCAGCGCTGCAGGCGGCAGATATAGGCGCTCAGTGAAACCAGGGAAGCGCTCTGCCATAAAAATAAAGCGCTTCTCAGCAGATTGCAGAAACAGCACTCACCAAGTGCTAGAAGATCATAGCAAGCTTTGGCAAGAGCCAAAAATAAAGAGCAACAGGTCCCAGCAAAGGCAGAAGGTCCCAAGTAGCAGTTCTCCAGGCATCCAGGGGCAGGGCAGGGCCCAGGGAGGAAAGCCTTCCCCTGAGCCCCAGCAGCAGCACACTGGTAGATTCAAGTCCAGAACAAGAACAAGAACATTTTCATGGGGTCACAGCCCCTCTTTTATGCACAAAATCCTTTGTCTCCAAAGGTGCAGGGAAGGGGCGAACCAGATGCAACTGGTTCCTGAGCACTTTGTTTTGCTCAGCCCCTCTCCCTATTCACAGGACAGGCCAGGGACATCAGACGCACCACAGGGGTTGGAGCCAGCATTGTGGAGGGAAAGCCCAGCCCTATTCAGGTCCCAGGTGTACTCCTCCCTGCCATCAACATGCAGATCTCTCCATTCACCACCGGGGCAGACCCATCCTGACTCCTGGAGCCAGGCACACCAGCCAATCACAAGCCAGACAGTCACTTCACATTTATTACACAGACATGCCAGCTTCTAGAAGTGGCACTTCTACACTAGACACAGTAAAACCACACACATCATCGCGCAGCATTCAATCTCACGAGTTCGCACATACCAAACTCGACCCTGCACTCCTCTCACATCAGGACTTAACACGGTCACTCAGATCCCCCATGCATTCCTATGGGAGGGCAGGTCAGTCTCACTGAAACATACACAGAGCGCACGCACTTTCCACTGGGACACAGTGTAAAAGCGCCTAGAGGCCTAAAACCACTAATACAACATAGGAAAAAGGCTAGGATAAATGCAAAAAGTTTTAGGGGTGAACTTGTCAGAAGGACCAAGTCCAACAAGAATTCATTACCAATTTTTTTGTTACCAATTTTTTGTTGTATCGCAAAAACAGACATTTCTATGTACAAATCTCATCATTGTGTGAACATTTGATCAAACGACATGACAAGTGACATTTAAGAAAACATGAAAAAATTAATCAACATATTCTCTACTGACTTACAACATGAAGACGATAACACTTGATTACAAATACATATGAAACATAAATCATTCGCCTTTATGTAAGGTCAGAGATACTAGTATGTGATTTTTTTAAGGGGTAACACCTTCCTGCGCTTACGGCTTAGTGTCTCTGGGTGCACTATTCAATCGTTCTAATGGGCTCTTGACCTTTAAAAATACGCCAACACATCAACCTTCAAGTTTGGAACGCAAAAAATATTTGTGGAAGGTCTTCTTCAGGGCCAGGTGTTGTTTAAAGGGACACGTAATGTCTTGGAAGTTCACTATGGGTTTGGGAGCTGTATCTTTTGGTGTAAAGAAATCCCCATAATGTATCTCAAAGGGCCTTCCGCCTCTTCTTCTTTCATTTTCCAGGGAACACAGTTCGGGTACCAGCAAAAATTCAATCCACGTAGGTTCACAAAGCGTAGTTAATTCTATGCCATCAACCATCCATGTAAGTTCAATTTCTTTGGGAAAAAAAGAAAGAACCAATTAAGGCAACTTGCAGGAAAATTAACAGTGAGGGCGCTTTCACAAATCCTAATATTCTATTCATCCAGTTTACTAGGGACTTACCAGATGTACCTAACTGTACCTAGAATGTATGTAGGTGTATAGCCAAGAATCCCCCTAGGAAAGAGCCAACCCCTTTATCTGATGAAAGAGAGCGAAGGACCCTGTCTTGATCTCAAGTTGGACACCCCGCGAGGGATGTCAGACCACTGAGTGCTAGAGTGTCTGCATGCAGGGACTTCAGCGTCTCGTGTCAGCATGGAAGTCTCTCTCCCCTGGGCTGCCCAGAGAAGATGTGATACTTATATACCCGAAAGGTACCCTTAGGGGTTCTACCTAGATGTGTCATGGTATTGTTGGCATGTCGACCATTGATGACAATAGTTATTATGCAGGAGATGGTTATCCTGCTGTGATACTGAGAATCCTCATGCATAATAAATGAGGCTAGTTTTCTGAGAAAAACACACAACATTTATGCGGCACCTAACTAGGTAAAAGGTCAGCGCCATAACCGTTATGTAGAGTGCCGTAGGACAAATGTAGGTAAAAGGTTGTGCAACTACCTAGGCCTACATTGGGGTTCATTGGGATTCATAACACCCATTCCTCATTCGACTGGACGACAAAGTAACATATGCTAAAATATGCCTGTATAAAAAGCATAAAAGACTTTGCTAAAATATGAGTATAAAAGCATCTAAAAAACATGGTATGTGTTAACCCTTTCGTTGTTAGGTCTTTTTTCCCCCTGTGCAAATCCTTTTTTTGGCTTTTTAGGGTAGTTTGTGCTTAAGCCCCTATAACGTTTTGTCCACATAAGGTATCCACCCCAAATTTGCGCCCTTTTCTTCCAACATCATGGGGATATTAAAGGTACCCAGGGTTTGTGGATTTCCCTGGAGGGGACCCATAAATTAGCCAAAATACAGTAAAAAAAATGTTGGGGGGTGGGAAAGGGGAAAAGAGCTTCAGAAGAAAGTGTCTGTTTTTTCCCCCTGCAAATGGTATCAACAAAGGGTTTGTGGTGCTGGAATCATCAGCTCCCAGCTTCCAAGGACCATCAGGCTTTTGTCAGAAAACCCCCTAAAAAAATTACACAGTTTTGATATTTTACTGGGATACAGCCTATTTTTGCTACTTTTTGTTCTTTCAACTTCCTTCCAGCTAGTGGAAGAAATGGGTGTGAAATCAATAATGGATCCAGGAAAGCTATACATTTCTGAAAATTAGACAAAATTCTGAATTCAGCAAGGGGTCATTTGTGTAGATCCTTCAAGTTTTTTTTATAGGAACTAACAGTTGAAAATAAGAAAAATTGAAAATGAGTTGAAAAAGACAGTAATTTGTGCCAACATGTTCACCTGTAAGTTCTTCTAAGTATGACAGAATGTTAAAAGCAATATGTGAATTGTTGGACATTTTTCAAAGTGAATTATTTTTAATTATTGCCTTAAATTTGGAAGGCAGAAATACATAGAAGGTCAATAGGTGATAACAGTTGCTCTACAGTTCTGAGTTCCCCTAAGTCTCCTGATAAAAATGGTACATCACTTGTCTGGGTAGGCCTAGTGCCTGCGACAGGAAACGGCCCAAAATATAATTTTTACAGTGAAAACTGGCCCTTTTTTTGCAAAGTGACTAGCAGTAGATTTTTAATCCTAGCTCTGCCGGCAACTAGGGAAACCTAGCAAACCTATACATTTTTTTAATCTAGACACCCAGGGAATGATATACTTTCCCTTGCTACTGCTCCTTTACCACCCGCATATGCAGATACAGCAAGAAAATGGCTTTAAACAAACGCTACGCAAACTTAACATACTAAACTGGGGTGACTTATATGTAGATGGCAAGTTCCGCAAGAGGGAATTCTTTGGTGGAATAACGCCCACATTCATGGATAATTTATTTTATGTGTGACTAAGACAAAGTATCCAAAACACATTCCAGATTACCCAACGGGGCCGCTGATACTGGCTCCGTTACATGCAGTATTACAGTTGACTACACCTAAGCATGTAGTCTCCTTACTATATCATAGCATACAGACCAACCTTAAGTCTGGCCGCTGCACTGCACGGGTGGCATGGGAAAAGGAGCTGGTTTATGAATTAACAGATAAGCGATGGGAGTACTGTTGCACACAAACTGGGAACATCACTGCAAATAGCCGTTTACGCATTAGCCACTGTAAAGTTTTGCATTGGATACATTATACCTCAGCTAAAATGTATAAGTTTAAACTAAGAGACAATAATAGATGCGACAGATGTGGTATTAAAGAAGTGGATTTCATGCATCTTGCATGAGAGTGCAGTACCATTAATCAATACTGGCAGCAAGTGTTAACAGCACTCACACAAATGACATTAATACTACTTCCGGCATCCCCAATGTTGGCTCTCCTAGGACATACGGAACAGGTAGATGCTGGACATAGGAAATATGTGGCATTGGGGCTATTACTAGCTAAACGAAGAGTTGCATGTAGATGGGGAAGTGCCCCTAAACTCAAAGATCAGATCAGAGACCTTGTATTCTGGCAAAAGCAATCCTTGACATATGAAGAATTGCTTCCTCCATCATCACGCTCAAAGGATATTTGGGACCCATTAAAGTCGTATTTAATAGCGCAGACGCTAGACGCTAGATGATGTATAGTTACTCAACATCAAGAAGAGATAAAAGCTGCGCAGATACAAATTTAAAAAGTGATGAGTGGGCACACAATAGCCTCTCCCGCATTGATTATTTTTTTGCAGCTGCAGATAACCTCACGAATGTAGTGAACGTTGAGATCCGTCCTAGGGGTATTTTAGATCACTCACCGCTAATATTAACGTACACAAACCATCATAAAGCAAGAAAACGTGTAAGATCTCAAAGGACATCGTTACAGCAACACGTCATTACTTCCAGGAAAATGCTTCTTTTGTCCAGTCCCCTAGTAGTCTTTGGGAAGCATATAAAACGGTGGTCCGGGGTCAGGCCATCTCCTCTATTATGGGTCATAAGAGGGAGAAACAAGCTGAGCTAGACACTATAGAAGCGTAATTGAGTAATGCTACTGAGCAGCACACACAGAACCCGTTGCCGGAGACATCCCGAACCTTGCGTGTTAAACAATGTGAATTTAGAGAATACCAACGAGAAGTGACTAAGGCGCGGATGCAGGCTACGCGACACACGATATATGAGATAGGTGATAAGGCTAGTAAGCTCTTAGCCAGGCTTGATAAAAAGGAGCGAGCGCAAAGAACGATAGCGCAGCTATGCTCTCCGGGTGGCTCCCTGGTGGCGGCGCCGGAAGGAATTGTGAATACCTTGGCCGGTATTTTCGAACGGGTGTACGCTTCTCAGACGACTATAGAGACGATCGATGCTCAAACGTATATTAAGGATATTAGTATGCCTAAGTTGTCCCCAGAAGAGGCCCTCACCCTGGAAGCTGATCTAACGATTGAGGAATTGCAGGTGGCTATCGGCTCCCTGCAATCGGTGAAAGCAGTGGGGCCTAATGGTTTACCCATTGAACTATATAAAAAGACTGCGGCTATGACTGCCCCCTATCTTTTAAATATGTATCTAGAAAGTTTAGAGGCAGGGGAGCTCCCACGAGATCAGCGAATGGCCACCATAGTGATGATCCCAAAGCCCGGTAAGCCCCTCGAGGAATGCACTTCCTATCGTCCGATATCATTGATTAATGCTGAAGCCAAAATATCTGCCAAACTTATGACGACACGGTTGACCCCACGTCTTACGACCCTAATTCATCCGGATCAGTCTGGGTTTTTGCCAAATAGGACCACGGCTCTCAAATTGCGGCGGTTGCATGGAGTGATGGCTCGCATGCCCTATATTCAGGAGCCAGCGGTCATCCTATTCCTTGATGCACGAATGGCGTTCGACATGGTGGAGTGGCCATATCTTTTTGCAGTCCTTAGACACTTAGGCTTTGGCCTGAAATTCGGTGCATGGATACGACTATTATACACTAAACCCCTAGCACATGTAGTGGCCAATG
Organism: Triturus cristatus; assembly: GCF_964204655.1. Lineage (NCBI taxonomy): Eukaryota > Metazoa > Chordata > Amphibia > Caudata > Salamandridae > Triturus > Triturus cristatus. Next base: position 1,436,761,925 of record NC_140590.1, read on the forward strand.
TCCATATATCTAGAGATTTCCCACTGACGCGTGAAACGCGCCAATGGTGTCCACTATCCCCGTTGCCCTTTGCACTTGTGTTGGAACCACTAGCGGCATGGATTAGGTGGGAGCAAGTGATTCGTGGGCTCCAATGGACACCGAACTGGGAAGACCGCATCTCCCTCTATGCAGATGATGTGCTGCTATATCTAACATCCCCTAGGCGCTCCATCTTGGTGCTCTTAAATATTTGTGAGATTTTTGGTCGGGTATCCGGGTACACTATTAATTGGTCCAAGTCAGTTCTATTTATATTGCGTGGCCCGCCACGATGCTTCCAGGGGACTGGCCGTTGCAGATCACTGAGGCTACCTTCAAATATTTAGGCACTCATGTCACGCCCAAGCCTGATGAATTTTTTAAGAGAAATCTTGGGCCCCCTTGGAACGGTTTAGACGGGACACGACGGTCTGGCGGAATTTGCCATTGACAATGCTGGGAAAAGCAGCACTTTTTAAAATGATGGCGCTCCCACGCTTTTTGTATGTTTTGGAGAATACCCCGTTTCGCGTACTACTGAGCTATTTCAAAACAATAACAGCGGAAGTTTCCGGTCTGCTCTGGGGGAATAAACCAGTGCGCATTGCATAGGATAAGTTGGTCAGAAGCTGGTATGATGGCGGTATAGCCCTCCCAAATATACAACTGTACTATTGGGCGGCTCAGTTAAAAGTAATTAACTGCTGGATGCATACTCTCCAGACAGACCCAGCATTTCAGGCGGATAGGCAAGGGCTAGGAGAGGAAGGGGTCATGTCAGTACTGTATAACAGAAGAAAATCCATACTATTGATTGGGCCAACAGCACACACAGTTCACATATGGTATGAAGCACATACCAGACTAGGATGGCGGGGGGTCATCACGCAAATGACACCACTCTGGACTTCTCAACGGTTTGGGTGGCTCAGGAGTAGTAAAGGATTTGACAAGTGGGATGAGATCGGCATATCCACGGTGGGTGATCTCTGGAGGAAGGGAGAAGTGGTCCCGTTTGAACACCTGAAGGTCCAATATGAACTTTCCTCTTCAGAGGTTTTTAGGTACACACAGATCAAACACGCACTACAGGCGGTTTTACCCTCAGGCACCATCCTACCAGAAGCTACTCCTCTAGAAGATAGATTGTTGACCGAATATATGCAAAAAAGGGCCACCTCCTTCACCTATCGTAAGTTAGTAAACAACTTGCCTGACCCCATGTTGACACTTAAACAGTAATGGTCCACGGATTTAGGGGGAAATTGATGACTCGCAGTGGCAGGAGGCACTATCGTCTCCTCGAGAGGTTGCAATACCTGCGCAACTGAGGTTGATACAACTCAAAGTACTTCACCATACATATTACACTAGAGTGACCCTCTGCAAAATAGGGGTGGCTTCACATCAATTCTGTTTGCGAGATTGTGGGGAAGAGGGTACTTTCTATCATAGTATATGGGAATACCCGAAGATTATGGCGTACTGGGTCAAGATAATGAGAACTGTATCACAAACTGTGGAGGTGTCACTGATTCCAGAACCAAGACGATGTTTGCTAAATATGTGGGAACTAAATGACCTGAGCCATCCAGCGCAGGATTGGGTAACACTGGGACTTATGTTTGCTAAACGGAATATTGCGAGGAGGTGGGGGTCAGGAGAGTCACCTACATTGCAAGAATTGTGTAAAGACATGGATGAAGTTATGGTGGCAGAGAGGGCGGCGTATGTGCATCGGGGGTGTCCGCAAAAATGGGGAAGAGTCTGGGGAGACTGGAATAAATTCAGGGGGTATATCTGTGAACCACCAAGAATGGAAACTGATCAAATGTCCGATTAAAGGGGGAAGGGAGGGAACAAAGTTATTGCATTGTGCTGTCGCCGGGACCGTCCCTTATGTAATGGATAATTATTTCATAAGTAATGTTAAAAGGTAAATGTGCAACTGGATTCTAAACAATCTTATCTTATCTTATCTTATACGGAATTTGTTAAGCGCACGGTCACCCAGAGGTTTCATGGCGCTGCACAATGTGTATACCATGTGATTTTGTGATGCCCTGCGTTTCCAATAAAAGTATTTAAAAAATAAAAATAAAAATAGTGATGCGTAGGGTCTGCTGACCTTCCCTATTGATGTTTTCTTCTTTCTTTTGGAATATCTGTCCCCTATTGCAATCAGCGTTTGCCAGCAGATGTCCCTGCAGGAACTCCCCTCTCTTGTCTCTTTGTTGCTCGAAAAAAGGGGGAAAATGTATGAACAAGAAGTAAATATTGTACTAAGAAAGTCAACCAATATATGTATACTAGAAGGTGTACAAATATGCACCACATGGAAAGGTAACACTTGTGTGGAACTGTGAACATCGGAAAATGCATGTAAGATGTAAGAACAAATGTGTACGATCACTGTATACCGGTTATGCATATTATGCATATTTGTTTAAATGTCAATAAAAAGTTTTTTTTTAAAACTAGACACCCAGGGGAATTTCCCTAGATGGCCGCCGAACCCGTGACCAAAAAACCCAATGACCCCCTTCCCCCTTGCAAAACCAGGTTGTTTTGTGCTAGGCAATTTGGATGTCTCCACAATACGTTTGGGGCCCTTGCCTTTCGTGGGTACTTGGCCCACCAACACAAGTGAGGTACCATTTTTATCTGGAGACCTGGGGGAATGTTGGATGGTAGGAAAATTGTGGTCTTTCTGATACCCGAATATTATGACACAGTAATGCAAGAAAAATGTGTGACTGCAGTCACATTTTGAGGTTTGCATGTCATTGTGATTAAAAAAACATGTTGGTATCCATGTGAGGCACATTACCCAGCACTCCCCATTTTGTTTGGTTTACAAAAACATCTAAAGTTGGTAAATTTTCCCTAGAGACAGACTAAGCCTTAGCACAGAAAGGCAGATGGGACAAATATGACTGCCTCTCCCTCTGTTCCTCAAGTACAAACACATACTGGTTGGATTGTGCACAAAGGTGAGTGAAAGGTTCAAAATGTATATGTTATTAATAAGAGATTTCACCAAAAGGAAATGCACTGTTAATATTTAAAAGATTAAAAACCTGAACCAATGATTCGCAGCTCGTGAGCTGTAAAGCCACAACAAGGCACCAACCTCTTTACAGGCCATTCACACACCTTTCATATTTGACACGCACTTTCACACCACCAGCTGCGGCCCCAGCACATTACAACACTCACAATGTGGAGACAATGTACACCCTGGCAGAGAGAGACAGAAAATACAAATATTACTTCAAAACGAACAATTCCTTGAGTACACACACATACTCGTTGGATTTGGCACGAGGGTGAGTGATAGGTTCAAAATGTATATTTTATTAACCAGAGATTTCACAAAAAGGAAATGCACTGTTAATAATTAAAATGTTAAAAACCTGAACCAATGACTCAAAGCTCGTGAGCTGTAAAGCCACGGCAAGGCACCAACCTCTTTACAGGCCATTCACACACCTTTCATAAGTGACACACACGACCATCCACACTGCCAGCCATGGGCCCAGCCCATTACAACATTCACATGAACAGACAGCGCCATTCAAGGGCCCATAACTTTCATACGACCACATGACTGATACAGCAATAACATCAGCTGGTGACTGACATAGTGTGTGCAGCGGCGTTTGGCTAGCAGTGTGTGTAATGACCAGCAGCAAGTCACTACTCACACACCACTGCCAAGCACCAGTCCACCCACACCGTCAGCCAAGCGCCAGCCCATACACACTGCCAGCTAAGTTCCAGCCCACTCACACTGCCAGTCAAGCGCCAGCCTACCCACACCACCAGCCAAGTGCCAGCCCACCCACACCACCAGCTAAGCGCCAGTCCACGCACACTGTCATCAATTTTTCTTTTTTTTAAACAAGAAAGAAAACACAAACCAATTGGAACTAGATACAAAACTATAACTACAGACACAACAGCGATAACTAAAGACATCATTCTAATGCCAACCGTGAAACTGAACAACAAATAATAAACCATACTGACAAGGCAGTACACTATTAGACTCTCGGTTGCTCTCAAAATCTCTTTTGAGTGTGATACAATCTGAAACATGTGGGCATACACAGCCTAGGATTAGAAGGACAATCAGCATAGTGCATACGACTCTCTTTCGCATACCTCTTCGCAAAAAGACTCTACATCTCTTAGAGGGATTGTTTTTCTGGGCATAGGAGGAATTAAATTGGGAAAGTGGCGATCTTTCAATCTAGTCACATCCTCCACCACTCCAACTCTAGGAACACTTGACTGTTCCACTAAAACAAGGCTGCCTATCACAGACTCCTGAAACTGAACAAAAGTCATCTTTGAGGCTGGAGAACACTCCTTGAACACAACAAAAGCATTAAAAGTTGCCAAATTGAAAAGACAGATGGCCAACTTTTTATACCAAATGTAAGCCTTGCGAAAAGCAGTGTACGGTTCCAAACTCTGATCTACTCTATTGACAACCACCCATGTGGTAGTCTACAATGAACACAGGTTCGCGCACTTCAGCAACCTGACTTCAAACAGCCACAGGTGAAGTACTTTCATCATGAATGGTAGTCAGCAAGTACACATCCCTCCTGTCCACAAATTTCACAGCTAAGCAGTTCATCACTACGCAAGGCACTGCGCACTGTCCCCTCTGAAGCTTTTAACAAACAAGGTCTTTTGGGTAACCTTTACAGTTAGAGTAGATTGTGCCAAAAGCAAAAGTGTCCACTTTGATCAATTCCTTAAACAATTGCACAGCAGTGTAGAAGTTATCTAGGTGCAAACGGTGACCTTTGGTAAAAAGTCCTCTAGAAAGTTCCCACACAATTGTCTCCGATACTCCTAAAGTGGACGAACAACCAGAGAGGACAACAGTGGAATCCCTACCAGTGTACACCTGTAAATTATAGACATATCCTGTCCTACTCTCAGACAACATATACATCTTAATTCCATAACGTGCCCTCTTGCTAGGAATGTACTGTCTAAAAACCATATGTCCCTTGAACAGGACCAAAGACTCATCCACAACTATTTCTTTCCCTAGAGTATAGATCTCTGAAAATCGGTCTTCAAAGTGATCAAGAACAGGCTGAATCTTAAAATGATGGTCACAGTCAGGGTGATCTCGTGGCAATACCAAAGCATTCTAAACAAAATGCAGCATCTGAAGCACAAGTAAATACCGATCACGACTCATAATTGCAGGAAATATGGCTGTTGCCATTAATGGACAGGTAGACCAATATGAAACCTTGGACGGCTTCCTTATCAAGCCCATCAAAAAAGTCAAACCCAAAATCTTCTCGATCTCACCCAGATTTGTGGGAGTCCACTGGGTAGCTCTAGAGTGGGGCCTAAGTCTGTCACTTTTGTCCCTCAAATACTGTTCAGCATTCAAATTAGACTGCTCAACAATCTCATCCAAAAAGACATCATCCATAAACAACTGAAACAATTGTATAGGCAAAATCACAATTCACTCTACACCCTGCATCACTACTAAAGGCAGGCAACACCGGCTGCACCATGTTTGGATCAACCCAGAGTTTAGCACTTCCCATGGGAAGCCTTGCAGCCCCAGGCTGCAATTCAGATGCCTCTTGCTGCATTACCGCCACATCAGTGTCCTCCTCTAAAACAGGCACTTTTTCCGCTCTGAGAGTAGCTTCATCATCATATGATTCCTCGTGGACAGAAAACTCACTGCCAGAATCTTGCACTCACTCCTGTCCCTCAGACACACTGTCAGTCTCACAATCATGGTCAGAGGAAGATTCAAAAAGCCTACCAACCACCTGCTGAGCAGTAATTCTGCGGCTAGCCATAATCCTTACTAACAAAGGTAACTTGTCAAACAAGCCAACAACAACAAATACTTTGTAGAACAAGTAATAAAAACAATGTGACTTTATCGCAGAGACCTATATAGTCCAAAACGATACCACTCACTTGTTAGAAGCAGATAGACTCAGCACCACCTACTCTACAGAGACACAGCAAGGACCAACAATATCCCACTAAAAAAGAAAATATACATAAGACAATGTAACAGACATCACAAAGAATGTCACGCTCAAAACACAAAATAAATATGCTGCTGTTATGACACCACTTACAAAAAATTCACTCATGCATGTCAATAATACTCATTTGGAGTAAAAACCACAAAAATACTTTTCTTACCAAATAAATACAACTATGCAAAACTGCAATTCAACCAGTGCTGAAACCGCAAGCAAGAACAAAAAGCTTTGCACTAGAATAAAAAGGAGAAATAAAACATTGCAATCACATATGCAAATAACGAACCAGTCCACACACAATCCGCCAGCAAAGCTGGGGAGTAGGTGGGCCTAAAATCACAAGGTTGATATGCCCCCAAGGGAGGCAGAAAAAGCCCAAATATCATCCCCATATAAGGGGAGCGGCCATTGCCCAAGGGGCAGCTCCCCAACAACAATTTAAAAAAAAACTTATGTCTAGTGGCTACTGCCCCCCGTGGAAACAGATGGGCCTGAAAACATATGGCCCATCTGCCCCCGAGGGGGTCAGAAACGGCCACAATATCCACCCCATAAAGGGGAGCAACCCTTGCCCAAGGTGCTGCTCCCCTCAAACATTTATATATAAAAAAAATCCCTGGTGGCCTAGTGGGCCAAGTAAAATGTTTTTGGGCTGATCTGCCCCCCCCCAAGGGAGCAGAAATGGCCACACAAAATGCCCCCAAAGGGGAGTGACCCTTGCCCAAGGGGCCACTCCCCACAAACATTTATATAAAAGAAATCCCTGGTGGCCCAGTGGGCCATCTGGAATCATTTTGGGACAATCTGCCCCCCAGGGGGGCAGAAACGGCCACATAAAATGTCCACCAGAGGGGAGCGACCCTTGCTCAAGGGGTCGCTCCCTGTATGCATTACAAATCAAAAAAAACAAGCAAATAAAAAATATCCCTAGTATCTAGTGGGCATTCCTGCTGCACAATTGCACGATCGTGCAGCAGGAATGCTCAAAGAGGCATCGGAGAAAAGGAAACCCATTTCCTTTCCCTCAATGCCTCTTTGATCACAAAATCCTCCCTCCCCGAGGAGAAACTCACCTTCTCCTCCTGGACGCGCTGGAAGCAAATGGCTTCCAGCATGTTCAGTTTCATTTATTGATGTCGGCACACAATTCGAGTGGACGCCATTAAATGACGTTGAAGGGCCCAGAGGGGCAGCGGAAGGGCTTCCACTGTCCTCCCCAGTGGGTGCAGCATGAAGGGCGGCCCATGGGGGGAGGGCCAGTCCTTCCCCCGTGGGTAGGTGCTAGGACGGCCAGGAGCCGTCCTGAGCGCACACACACCGCGGCTCAGGACGGCTCCTGGCCGTCCTGAGAAGGGAAGGGGTTAAAAAATTATGTAAAAGTTAAAAATGCTCTGGAAGTCCTCTAAATAGTTAATATACTGCTAGACCAACTGAACACTCTGAAAGCCATAGTGCTCAGTGAGAGCAAAAGAGGAAAAGTAAAACAAAAATGATGTTTTTGAATTCCAATTTAGGTTGCTTTAAAAAAAAAAAAGGCCGAATTGTTCCCAGCACACGGAGAGCCAAATGTTTGTGTGTCCTTTGTGGGAGACACAATATCACTGCTGTTTGCCTTCGCAGAAGAGGGTCCCTTTAACACCTCTTGGAGCTGGTCAATGGCGCAAAGGTGATCTTCTCCGGTTCCCATAGCTACTGCTGAGGTAGCACCTGATGCCTGTAAGCCTGGTACAGAGCTGGTGTCCATTACGACAGGAGTTGAAGCTTCCCGCGGTGGCTATAAGAAAGCAGACATCAGAATTGGACTATGCTGAGGACTGCAATACATAGGCCTTTAATGGGTCCAGCAGTGCAACCACATCTGGAGGCGCAACCAATGGTTGTGTTAGACAGATGTCCAACATGCATTCGTATCCACAAAATAAGCAGCGGATTACAGGCAAGACGCAGTCGACCCAGACTGATCTGAATGATAGAAACCACTGCTCGCTTAGCTCCCGAAGCTGAGGTGTGTCCAGATGGAGTACTATGAGTTCACGGCAACATCGCTCCAAGAGCGCTTTTTCCATCTCTTAGGAAATTGGGACGTCCATTGCGTAGCAGGAAAATTAAAACCAGGATACCCACTACAAGTAGTAGGACCAGCGGAAGCCCTCCAAAAACGCTTCCCAATACAGAGTGTATTAATGATGGAATAACTCTGAAGATCGTCTGAAAGGTACTCAATAGTCCAGAACCTATGTTCTTAAATAGGTGTACTATCCCACTCGTATCAACCATGTTAAAGATACGATGTACCATTTCCCCAAAATGGAGCGGGAAGTTAGTTCCAACTAGTGCCTGTATCGCAGCGAATGAGCTTGCAACCTGGAGATCAAAAGTCTCTCGAGCTAAGGTTACGGCCACCTCCTTCTGTAAAAGTATGGCTTTCAGACTGCTCAGAGAATCAAACCATATAAGGGAAACATTCAACGAACGCCATAGTGGCGCCTCCCTGACTATGTGCATCAGTGGAAACGATGCTTACATACCTACAACAAGTAACCCTGGAACTTACTATAACCAGATAGGCGATGCCTGGTGTCATCCCACAACAAACATCAAATAACTCCAATTTGAGTGTAATTTGAACGCCAGTTTAATCACAGCAGCTGGGGATCCCTTCAAGTGGCATGATAGGTTTGCAACCGAAGCATTACAAAGTTCAGTGAAGCATAATATCCTGACAAATTAGAGACCCACTTAAATTATCACATTCTGAACCGCTTAGAAAGACTTCAGTGTCCCTATTCCTGCATCTAAATCTCTAAGGTAATTCCCACGATTCATGTATGTATTCCCTACCCCACGCTTCATACCTGCCTACTTGATGGTACTGTAGACAATATTGAAATTGGAATGTCGTGACTGGCAATGTAACATGGCCATGGATTACCCAATATGTGGAAGGTGGCTCAGCGACAGGGAAAGGTAATTGGTCCAATTTTTCAATGTGCAGCATTGTATACTTTGCATCTCTTTGTGCCATTGGTATGCTGTCTGTCAGATTATAAGCAGAAAACAGATGTACTGTTGATATATCACCAGGGCACATGACCAGAGCGCAATGAATGTAGGGTCCAGCTTAATAATACAATGGATCGTAACTGCGATTGCCCCTGTTGAAGAATGGACTGATCCTATTCAATTATATCTATTGCAGAAGACACAACGTTGACCAGTGAATAAATCCTGGATGTTAGTGTGGTCATGTCATTGTCGACCACTGCCAAAGCCTTTTCTAGGTTAACCCAGTCAATTTCACGCAATCTCTCCGCAGCTTCCTGTTGTGAGATTTTCCATACTTCGTTGTAAATACCATATAAGAAGCATTTTAGACGTGGTTTCCGGGGACCTAGCAAAGAATCCCTTAGATACATGTCTTCTGAAAGTAAGGACAAGTTTTGTTTCACCTGGGACAGTGCTGAGGTTCTCAGCCACTCTAGGCAAAACTTCCCAACACTGTTGGATTTCACCACCCCAGGATTTTCTCATTGTACATAGCGCTGGTCAGGCCCATGGATACGAAACACTTCGGTTGTACCCCTGAATCTTGACAGACACCCATTTGTGTCGATAGGGCAAACCAACCATCCCTTCCAATTGGGGTCTCAGAATTGTGTGAACCCTTGTGTATAATGTCATCTAGCGAATCCTCACTATGTTGTGTATAGTTTTACCATCCCTCAAGTGTGAAAGAGAGGGAATCCAATTTGTGTTCAAGTCCTTAATCTTAGCTAGTCCAAGACAGGAAGTCTGTTGCACTGTGTTGTTCAGGAAAATAATCTGTTGTGGTATAAGACATTCTCTAAAGAATGCCTCAGTTCCCTGAACTTTCCAATCTTTAGTCCCCAGACAGATTTTGTGTCTATGGTGTCCCTCCAAAAGTCAAAACCTTGTAAAGACAGCTGGGAAATAAAGGAAGCAGAGTATATCTGTTTCATATTAGTGAGCATATTTTTCTTTTCAGGTGTAGGTGAAACCTTACAATAATATGAGGTCGGTCTGAAGTGTTAAACCCAGAAAAATAAGCAAACTTGTGTGCAAACGTCTGTGAACTACCTTTTGGTGGTGTTGGGCAATGTTCCCATTCATGGTAAGAAAAAACATAACATGGAATACTTATTTTGTGCAAGAAATGATTACCAAAATGTTGATAACAATACACAGTATCAAAATCAAATGTATTGTCATACAATTTATTTTTAGAGAATGCAGCATATTGTTCTAAATCAGACAGCATACTATTTACAGTTTCAAAGTCCCAATCATCAGAGAATGTACTGGAGGTAATGATATAATTCAAAGACATTTTAATTACATTTAGTATTTTCAAAAGTTCAGTGAGACCAAATACATCATATGAAACCCTATCCCAAACTATTCCTTCAGGAATCGGAACTGCTGTAATGTTCACAAAGACAGGTCGCTTTGTTTACAATGAGATGATGTATGTGGTTTCAGGACCAAAGTTCACATGTCGTACTGCAGAGCGTTCTGGGAGATAATCTTCATTCAGGAGCAGGACAGTCACTACACCTATCCAAAGGACTAGGAAAAGGAGACCAATTGCCATCCTGAGCTGTAGCAAGGGTGAAACAAAGTAAGTCTTTTCAGCCAAATGTAGAGATTACATATTTTTTAAGGGGAACAGAAGCTGGTGGTGACTCAGGTTCACTTGCATCCAGAGAAAAGGTGTCAAAATCAATGAAGTAGCAAGACGCTGTTCGATCTATCTTTGGTAGCTGAGCAGGTTTTGTTGAACTGGCAGATGACTCGATGAGAGACATTCACATAAATGTTGGTATTAGGTCAAATTGAGATCTGTGTTTCATTTGTATTTTGTTGCTGTTCAATTTCAACTAGTACGAGTTCCATTCCATTGTTGGCAACTCGTTACTTCGTAGAGTGGAATCTTCAAACATTATTAGTCTTTCTGTCTGAACTTCCTGTATGGTAGCGAGAGGAGATCAGCGGCTGCACAGGAGCCCACGCAATCTGCTATTCCGTATTGGCCACATAGTGTGGTTTGATCAGATCAATGGACTTGAATCTCTTTTCTTTTTTGCCGGCAAGAGGTGGAAGAAGTACTGTTCTTGTTCCGTCGACGGCCAGGACAGGTACAGGCACTCGTAGGATGGCCCAAATTATTTTTTGTCAACAATCTTTTCTCTGACCAGGTCCCTGATCTTCGAGACCCTGGCTGGTCTTGCCAAAACAGCTTTAACTTCCCCAGGGGTGGTGCGTTTTACTTGGACGTTGCTTTGTAATGCCCAGAATTCACTGAGTTCCTGTAAAACAGTCAAACGATCATTGATGTCAAATGCTTTTTCATCCGCCACTGTGCTGCCACAATCTAGGTCAGGTACTCACATTCTCATCACAAACAGGACCTCATATGAAGTAAGGCCTCCTAGGCAACTTCTTGACATGTTATTAAGTACCCTCTGGACCCCGTATAGGTGACTGACCAAATTTCCACCCGAGCCTAATACCCTTGCTGTTAAGGATTGCTTGAAGTCCCGGTTTTTGCTCTCCACAATTGAATTTCCCTCGGAATGATACAGAGAGGAGTACCACAAGACCACACCCAAACTACCCATAGCTTCTTTGTAAGCCTGAGAGCTAAATGCAGGGCCACGGTCAGAATGTAATGTGCCAATTGCGTATGTCCCTATGAAGACTCGGAAATCCTTTATAAAAGTTCGAGCATCAGCCAAGTGCTGGGGCCAAACTCACAGGAATCAAGAGCATAAATCCATTGCCACCAAGATGTAATTGTAAGCCCCATCAGATTGTAAGGGGCCACAGTAGTCCAAATAGACACATGCGAGAGGTCTTCTGAAATCAGTAATGGGGGTTGTGGTGGATGTGCTATGGTGGAACTCTTCATCTGCTGAAAGATGTCGCACTTAAGGACCAAACCCTTAGTCAGTTTGGTAGGACCTGGCCACCAATAACATTGTTTCAGTAGTGAAACTGTCGCAGTAATACCTGAATGTGCTGAACCCAGACCCTTGTGTGCAGCTAAAATTAAACCAAATATGAGATCCATGTTTGGTATTACTCTATTCCCCACCCCTGGAATTTGAGCATACAGAATATTTTGTGCATCTAACTTGTAGAAGTGCTCGAGTGGAAAACATTTTGGCAAGGCTGAGCTGTTTTCACGCAAAGTGATGACAGCTACCATTATCTGTCCATCTATCCTCGTGCTAGAACAAGTGATTGCAGCAACGGCAGCAGTTTGCACTGTCACCTTAGCAGCTTCATCAGCCAATGAATTCCCTTCAACGTGCACACCAATACACTGATGCCTCAGCATATGAATCACATGAGCACAAGGAAGGCCTTTTTTCAGCTCTACCACTTGTTCCCAAAGTAATTTGTGCTTTATTGAGCATTCCTATGAACCTCTAAACCTATTCTGGCCCGAGTAGTGAAGATATTCATTATATGACTGGACAAAATAAAATGAATCGCACACAATAAGTGTGGGGAATTTTCGATCTGTATTTTTAGCGCCAGTATCAGGGCTTTTAGTCCTGTGAACTGTCCCGTGCAATCTCCTAGAAACTGCGCCTGCGTATTGCTAGGTCGGAACTTACCGTCCGGCATACGTCCCTTTACAATCGCACCTGCGGTGCTGTATTGCTGTTTACTTCCTACGACAGGTTGAGCAGAACAGTCAGTGCAAATAATATGTTCACACTGATCTAGAAGCAATATTTCATTTGGAAGAGGATATTTTTGTTCTTACTGCAAAAATGCTTGTGGTTTTAATGTAGATTCAAATGTGTAGTCTACATCTGTTGCAGTTAGAGAATTAGTCCATTGTATCCATCCATGCAGTGCTTTAGCGTTTGGAACATTTGCTCTAATAACAGCCTCTAAGGTTGGTACTGGAGTTACGACAGTCATTCATTTCCCCTGAGCCAGTGCTCTTTCTCTCACTACAGCAGTCTGTACTGAGGTCAAATCTTTTTCTGTCATCGCAAAACGCATCTCAGCATTCGTGAACAAATGTGATTTGTATGCAATGGGCACAGTTTCACCTTCATTAAAAGTTAGGTAAATGTTCCCGGATTGACCCACGATTAAAAGGATCATCAAATTTGTAGTATTTACACATGTATGTAAATGCTTAGAAGCTGTCATGTCAGCTTGTAGGGAGCCTAGAATTTATGTCTGTTCCTGTGTTCAATGTCAAACTGAGAAATGAGGTCTAATTAAGTCGTAGAAAGGTTTTACTTTTTCTGCGTAATCTAAAATGTATGTTCTCCCAAAATTGAGGAATCCTAAAATGGATCAGAAGTTTCTCAGGGTCTTAGATTATTAAAACTTGAATTTGGAGCCCTCAGAGGCAAATCCCAAAATTATGTTGTTCACTCTAGTCAAATGATCCAATAATTCATCGTCCGTCAGATAAATATCATCTACATAGGACAATGTCTCCTCATCAAATTTTGAAGTAACTCTGATACTCTTGCTGAGAATACCTCAGGGCTATTCTTGTACCCAGAATTGGCGTTGAGAGCCAAGGGCTGAAAATGCTGTCAAATATCTGCTCTCAGGTGCTATATTTTGGCAAAAGAATCCATTTGGCATATCTAGTTTTGTATTTCTTCCTCGCAATGTTAATCATTAATGCGGCACTGTGTGCATTTTGCAGTGCATATGTTTTCCTGCATGTGTTCAAATGCCTGTATTCTAAAACTAGACGGTATGAATTGTCAGGTTTCATTATGGGAAACAAAGGATTATTCATGGAAAAGGTGCAATTCTTGATTATACCCTGGTATTCAAGTTAATCTAAGATCCCTGACTTGTTTTTTTGCATCATTTTTTATTGGGTACTGTCTTTGTGGGGTTGGAGTAGTTTTGACTGGGATTACATGGTGAGGTGACTCAGCATACCAACCTAAATGATTGCGATAAAATGCAGGAGCTAGTGCTACCACCCACTCCTGCGTGTATGAACGTTTTAATGGTTCTGGAACGAGGTGGGAGAAAGCTGGTATAATTACAGTCTCTCCTTTTGGGCAGTCCATAATTAACTCAGGTGGTCAATCTTTTTCAGCCAGAAGGATATCGTATCCAAAAGTCAGGTTTTCCCAAAAGAAACCTTTCATTTTTCTTGGTATGACCCCCTCCATAGGGAGTGTTATTTCATGCAACTGATGTGGGACACTTACCTTAATATCAAGTGTCTCCACTGTGAAATGTGCATTCAACAATGCTGTCAAAAGAAATTACATCAGGTTCTGGCGAGCTATTGTCACTTCTGCAGTGCTGTCTAGCATGGTCAGAGCCCATTCAGAGGTTGAGTCCTCAGTAGCCTGGGCATTTCTTATTTGAAGGCCAGCTACTTTCTTCTTTTTAAATTGAGGCTTACGCTTGAGTTTATCTTCTTTTGAAATAATGTAATCTGAAGTGCGATGTGTGTCTCTTGGCTTGACTCGCTCTTTTGATCTGTGTTCTGACCGTCCTTCCCTCTGAGATTTTTGCTGAACCCTGAAAGGAACAAGAGGAGCTTGTATCAGTATACTGATTCCTGCCAGATTTCTTAATGTTATCACGGTTCCTAAGGTTATACCTCCTGTCAGAGGGTTCCTTTTGAGGAGACCCACCCCGTGCTTGTGATATATTCTGACTATTTTGTTGTTGTTTATTATCCCATTTCTTTTTAGAAGAATCGGGTGCTTGCTTGGGGTTATCCTTTTCAGGATTACCCATTAATTGTGGTTTCGTAGATCTAGCTCCCAAATTATCTCTACCCAATGAAGCCTAGGTTTCTTTGATAATTTTAGGTAATTCTCACTCCTGTTGTGCAGGAGTGCATTCGCTCAGGTGTTGGTATATAGCCACCTCTGCTGCCTCCCTTTTTTTATGTTCGCTAACATAATTGTCAATACCTGGGAAAAATTGGATATTATTAATTTCATCCGTAAGTTCAGGGCAGGTTCTGGCCTGTACTCATTCTGTATTTTGTCTTAATACTTCTGGAATCACTGTTATTGAAGGGGTGCCATGAGTTCTGGGATACATGGCAGCGAAAACTGTACCCTGAGTGGTACAATCCTCTATCTGGGATGCTATCCCCATTGGCAAGCAAATTGTTAGTATTCTGTGTTTTTCTTGTGTGTCTGTGTGGGAAGCACAGCCTCTAGCTGTGCTATTTTCTGTGCTATCCAGACTGGCATTTGCTTGTGTTGAGTGTGCATTCTTCCCATAACCGTGTTCAGTGTTTGTGGGGTTATTTTAGTTGAGGTCCCTTGTAGTTGACCTGCTGGAATAAACCTTGAAGGTTGAAGTGTTCTCATAACAAATTGTGCCAGGTTTCTGTAAAGTTTTATTATGTCTTTGTGAAGTGGACAAAAGTCTGCTATTGGTAATGTGTCAAATTCTGGATGCAGTGTGTAAGCAGCTAGGACCAGCCAAGCTGCCCTGCTGAGTGGACAGTCTCTCACTTTTTCTGTGGTGTGTGGGACAGCACCTTTAAACCAGTTTATATGTTCCTGGCAAGTTAACGGGACCTCTATGTCCTCGTATGGATTGTATTCTTCTGATATTTCATCCGCTATTTAAGAATGAAATGTATATGTATGTGCATCTGCAGGTGGGAATTTGACACAAGAACAGAACACCTCTTTCCTGTATGCCTTGTGTAATTTGTCCCTTCCCACTCCAGGCGTCTATGGATAAATGTGGGTAGGGGTCTCTGAGAAAGCACTACTGAACTACTCAAATGTGACCATTAAATAAAAAACAAACAAACGCTGGTCGTGCCATGTCATGTAGTTCCTACAAATCTATATAGGATCTGCGTGTTTAGACAACATAAACCAAGGGATTGGTGCCCCGACCAATTCCAGACAACCCCTAAGGATATGATAGTCTGTAGACCAGCTAGCTCACAGTGCCACTATAAGCCCCCGCCCAACCTCACCAGAGAGCGAATACTTTCTGGCGACTATCGAACATGACAACCCTGACCCCTCCAGGATGATGGAAACAGTCCAGCATTTTTCGCTCAGTCACTCATGATCACTTTGTCTCAGAGAGATACACAGAATAAATGGTGGGGACGTTTTCAATAAGCATTTATTGAACCAGCATAAATCTAGTATAAAATACATGTGCTGCAACACTCACAAGACTGAAACAGATATATAGGGTTATAAGCACCAACAGAGTAATTTAAAGGTAGAATTCTACCATGGTGCTAAAACAGTGAACATATGCAGGCATATAGATGCATGAAAGTAATAATGCGTACTCCTACAATGAAAACCCTAACTAGATGTATGTATGTGTACCTAGAATGTATGTAGGTGTATAGCCAAGAATCCCCCTAGGAAAGAGCCAACCCCATTACCTGATGTAAAAGAGTGAAGGATCATTTTGGTCTCGAGTTGGACACCATGCGATGGATGTAAGACCTCTGCGTGCTGGACTGTCTGTGTGCAGGGACTTCAGCTTCTCATGTAAGCATGTTAGCGTGGAAGTCCTTTTCTCCTCTGGGTTGCTCAGCTAAGATGTGGTAATTATATACCCGAAAGGTCCCCCTAGGGTTTCTACCTAGATGTGCCATGGTACTGTGGGCATGTTGGCCAAGGATGACGATAGTGGTGACACTTATACAGAGTTATTATGCAGAAGATGGTAATCCTGCTGTGATACTGAGAATCCTCATGCATATTTACAAAGGCTAGTTTTCAGAGAAAACCACACGACATTTATGCGGCACCTAACTAGGTAAAAGGTCAGCCCAGAACCGTTCTATAGAGCAAGGTAGGACAAATGTAGATAATAGGTTGTGCAACTACCTAGGTCTATATTGGGGTACATTGGGGTTCATAACAGTGGATCTGTGCGGCGTTGAGTGAAATTGTGCTGATAGGAATTATGTGGCATAGTGTGGAGTGTATTTATGTGGATTGTTGCTATGTGGCACAGAGTGGTTAAATGTGGGGTGTATTAATGTGGTACTGAGTAAAGTTTAATTATGTGGAGCTGAATCGGGTTGCATTGAGTGGTATTATGTGGAGTGTAATTATGTTGGGCGGTGTTGAATTGTGTGGCGGTGAATTGTGTGGATCAGAATTGTGCGGTGTTGTATGCACCTACATGGTCATGGAGAGGCTACCATTTTGGCATATTATTTGAAAACTTTTACTTACATTTCCAAGATGGCAGATTGGTACTTAAGAATGATAAATAAAAAGGTTTGCACAATGACATATAACGAGTGACCTGGCAGTACTGCTGCGTCCTCACTGAAATAAAACAAGAGGCCTGAGCACAAGGAAGCATTAATTTGCAGAAGTACCAGAGAGTGACACTCATAAGAGGGACTGCACCGAGAGGTTGACTGCTCATACGTATGAACCTGCTATAAATAATGCAGCTGGTTTTAAAGCATAGACAAAGCCAATAGGTCTTGGCAATGCCCAAGCTATTGACCTTGTCAATGTGAATGCCTTTGAGCCATATTTTTTAGCAGCACATCTGCTGTTCTGCGTGGCTCGAAGTTATTCGAAGTTTCACTATGATGCTGCCAGCGCAGGCCATGGTATAGCGCTTTATTCGTAAGAGGTGGCTCCATGTCAAAAGTACTGAATTGGACGAGGACGAAGAGATAATATGTAGCTGGGAAGAAAATGGACTGTAATAAAGCTGTTATCGCATAATGACCTGGTTGTAATGCCAAATATGTGTGGAGTATATTTATTTTTAAGGAACAAAACATTCCTCTTTGTGAGCATGAAAACATGTACGCTGTATCACGCAATAAGTGGCAATATAATCTATGGTTACTTGGGGAAAAAAAAACCCTGAGCAATACTGTATAGTTGGCAATATGACGTACTGTTCTAGTGTTAAAACATTTGTGACAAAGTCCTGCATTAGGAAGACTGATGACTATTTCACACTAAAAATATTACTGCTATCCGTACTTAAGATTTACACCAAAACATATGTGTTCAGAGACTGTTTCACTGCATTTATAATGAAATATTCATGGGAGCACACCTACTCATGCAAGGCTTTCATTAGCCCTTTCTTCTCTTGCCGACCCTTGCTACAACACAGTACCTTTGGAGGATTCATATAAAGGACTATTCTCTTACTTGTCCCTGGGGTACTCATCACCATGGAGTTGAAAAAATGCTCCTTTATCTAGGTACTGGGAAGACCACCAGTATGGTATGGGAAGGTTTCAAAATAAGCAGCCTGCCTTCTTCCACCTTCCCTGACTTGCCCGGCACTGTGGAATATACAAATGTATCCTAACCTGTTCTATTGTCTGAGAACTAATGTTAAATTCCTCTTGTATGCCATTGTTGTCATCTAATTAGACGAGTAAAAGAGCCACAAGGCAATATGGGAAGTCCTGTGTACTCCCCTTATTTCAGCTCTGCAGCTTTACTTTCTCAATGATAGGGACCAACATCGACACCAAAATATACTTAATTCTACATAGACACATATGGAAAGGCATATACCAAACATGCACCAAAACATATACCAACACATTTGCACAAAAACCCAAACACATGGATGAGTATACAGATGCACTCTGAAACCTGTATGCTTATTTTATCTCCTTGGGATAGAGGATTCAGTGTGAAAGTGAATCTGGGAGAGAGTTTGTGAATAGGTTGGAGTAAGAGAAGGTAAGAGGAAGTGAGCAAAAGTAAGATGAGTAATTAGAGGAAGGGGCAGCGGGGAGCAGAGAGCAGGGGTCCAATAGTAGCCAATGGGGGTCTTTGGTTGCGGACAGCTCACGAGCAGGCCAATCGGGTTTGGGAGCAAAGCTCCTTAGGTTAAGGTCAGCATTGCAGGGGCCAACAATCAGCACAGGAGCTGCACCACCAGTGGCATTGGGGTGTCCGGGTGCCAAAAAGACATCGTGGACCCTGTGCTTTTCAAGGGAAACATTTGATTCAGTGAAGTTGCTGTAGGCTCGGGAAGGGAAGCTTCATGAAGGCGACCACTGGCTGGAGCGGTAAATTGGGGATTTTGTTTAGAAAACCACCGAGCATAACCATTCTGCACTGAAGATCGAGGTTAGAGAGAACATCCAACAAATCAAAACTTTGCAATCCACCATCAATGAATCCTGTGTCTCAGTTTTAAGGGAGGTATCCTGGCACATTACTATGCTTACAGCATGTTCTATGCCCACAATTCCTAATCTCGGCAGAATTATACAAAGAAAAAAACTGGCAAATCACCCACAACAATTAAAATCCCAGACGTACTCAGACATGAACATTCCCATTGAACTTACTGCAACCTTTACTAATGAAACTTTTCTTTTGCATGACAACAAAAACCCTCAGAAAAGGTTACTAATCTTAAAAACACCATAACCATGTACCTTTGGAGAATAGTGATATTTGGATGATTGATGGTATCTTTAAATACACACCCAATTCATTCACCCAAATATCTACCATTCATGCCAATATCAATACCACTACAGTCCATTTAGAGTACAGTTTACTCCCTGATAAGCAAACCTCAACATACACTGAATTTTTAACAGTGGTAAAATCTAAAACACTCTATAAAAGTCCTAAAAATTGATAATTGATTTTGAAATACCATTACTAAATTATATCCAGATACTCAATTTCAAGGATTTTTTTTCACTTTTCTCAGGCTTAGTGGGGAATATACAAAATACATCCTTAGTTGAGGATTACATTTCAGACAGTACACTGCAAATTTAATTGAAGAAACTAACCGCATTATGCTTTCTACTTCCTGACAGTGTAGATGAATTCTACACATCAATTACTGAATCTGAGTATTTTACAAAAAACAATGACAAATTGGCTCCCTTACTAAATGACTTTGAGGATACATGGGTTGGCAATCTAAACAGATCGGGTGGCATGAGGAAGCCAAGGTTCCCTGTTGAGTGGGGGACTGTTACACAACCTATTTAGAGGGAGGTGCAAAAACTAATAATGTAATAGAGGGATGACAAATCCTTCAACACATCAATTGGAAAACCTTACTCAAACTTTAATAATTTGTTAGGAATTTTGAGGAAGGAGCAAAGTTTCAAAGAATTGAGAATAGCGCAATCATTGACAGGTAGTCTGAACCCATGTGTTTCAAAAAGAACAAAAGAAAAGTCTGAGTGACTATTGGGTCAATTTCAACAATTTTTGTTGATGGTGGCTTCAGACTACCTAGACAACATTGCATGCATACTACATTTCTAACAAAGACTAACACCTATTTTATCTTACTTGCCGGTTTATAATTTTTTTAAAGAAATTAGTTCAGCATGTTATAAATTATTTTTCCTAATTAAAGGAAAGTCAGGCTTCTTACCTGAAGTTGTCTTTTCTTCAACTGTTGGTGATTTATAAATAACCACACCTCACCAAGAGTCTTGAGAGCTTCAATAATCCAAAGTAACAAATCCATATTCCATGTAGGTATCCCAATCCCGTTGTAAACTAACAAAGAAAACAGATTGACATAGTCATATTTTCCAACAAAACTGTTGGAAAATTACTGTGTAGTCTAAAAATACACAACCCCTCCCAAACAAAATCACAAAAAATATATATTTAAAAAAACAAACAAAAGCGCAACAACATATCCGTTTATCCAGTGCACTGGCCAGACAATAGTATTCGATTCATATCCTTTGAAGCAATGTCCCAAAATCCAGTGGTACACAGTCAAAATGTTTTAAATGAACAAAACAGCCAGGAAAATAATTAAAAATGTCACCAAATTCCAATAGTCGATCCATGGCATACATTTTGTTCTTAATCTCACATTTTTTAGTGCCATGAATACCATATAGAAAGATTTAAATAACAAGTTGCAAAAAATGTTTTAAAAAATGTTTTTTTTTCTCATTTGGTTTAAAATAAATTCGATTCTTTCTCAAAAAGAGTTTTTACGCAAAAAATGAAAGAAAAAAAATCAGCCTAATGTGGGCCTACAACCCCTAGCTGCAGAGGAATGAAAAAGTGGTTAAAACATTCAAAACTACATTTTACTACTAACATGCCTCTAACTACTTCCCTCATCTCTCCTTACAATAAAGTATGCCACCTGTAATTAGTTTAATAAATGTAATTTGACTTACCCTTCCTTGCTTCTGATCTTGATCGCAATGATCCACTGACTGTAGAAACCTACACACAACCGCCTATGTGAAATGAAATCAAAAAGGAAAAAAACGAAAATTTCTTCCATTGAACTAAATAGAAAAGCATGGGAAAGTACTTTTACATTTTTTTTTACACGATTTTGATAATTTTGTTTGAAGAAATTTCTTTAAAAAACTAATTTAAGATATGCAATATTTTTAGAATTTTCCCAAGATTTTATTGCACTATTATATATTTTTTTAAACAATGTTATATGCATTTTTATTCTGTTTTTTAAAATGATTTCTATATTTTTCCCACATCTAAAAGTGTGTTTTTTATTTACAGTTTATTAAAAATATTAAATAGGTATAACATCGCACCAAGCTAAACATCTTTTTTTACATGTATAATTTATTGATTTAAAATTGATACTCATTTATTAAAATGAATACCAGAGTATTAATACACTCCCCCACCCAAACAATATTCCAGAGGGTGGGTGGTACACACCCAAGAGTATTTTTGCGAATTATAAAAAAAATAGAAATATTAATATAAATATTTAAAATAGATGATTACCCAAATATTTTATTTAATACCTGTACATTTATGCACTCTGCTACCCAAAAGGATTTCCTCACATACCGCACCTGAGGGTTGGTGTTACACATTCAAGAGTAATTTGTTTAAAGTAATAGCATTAGTATTTAAAATAAATGAATACCCAAGTATTTTAATTAATACCAGTGTATTAATACACTCCCCCACCCAAAGCCCCTATTTCCCTCACATCCAGTCTCAGAGGGTGGGTGTTATACACACAAGAGTAAATTCAAATCTCTTAAAAATGTATAACAAAATATAAAAAATTATAATACATTAATACACAGGGATTAAAATGTTTACATAATTATTCATTCACTTTTTTTTAAACTAAACAAAAATAAAAAATATAAATGAATTCTCAGGTATTAAAATTCAATACGTTAATAGTGACCCAAAACTCCTATTTATCACGCATCCATTTACTATATTGAAAATGAATTTTAAAAAATACAAAACTTATCCAAAAACAAATAAAACATTAACATTATTCCAATATAAAAACCTATCTATTAAACTTACTACAAAATGCCTTTTAATGGAATGCATTGTAATGGCACCAGGCTTTGAAATGGCATGCGTTGTAATGTCTTATGAATTGTAAAAATGTGTTGTAAAATTATTACGCTGTAATGCCTGCATTGTAATTGTAGTTTCCTAGTTTGGGAACCAGATGTAACGTACCACCTCTTGGCAAGGCTACTTCTGATAAGGACACTAGGCCAACCCTTGACTTCTCAAATAAATCATGGGATAAACCTAAGCAACAACAAAACAAGACCTCAGAGAGACCTTACGGTTTTCGTGAACGCATTAAAATCAGGTATCCTGTTAGTTATCAGATTCCTGATATCTGTTCTTGTTCCTTTTAGGAATCATCTGACCAACAGTACGACAGAGGAGGGCAATCTGATATCATACAAGGAGGGTACGTGCAACTGAAGAGAGAATGCTCATCTGACGTGAAGATAAAGGAGGATATGCTCCTTCCTTACAAATCACCTTTCCAGAAAAATAAAGTTACAGCATTGACAGCTAGATACTGCACAGACAGTGAGAACCCTCCTCCAGAACAGGAGTTGGGTGGTGACTCTCCTCGACAGTGCGGCAGAGGTAACCACAGTACGCCACAATCTCCACCAATTCCTGGTAACAAAAGCAACTGATGCTTTCATTACAGTTGAAATTGTGGACACCCGCGTCGCACCTCCAGACAGACTTTATCACTTGGAAATCCAAATTGAAGGTGACGTTAAATGCACCATTGAAGCATTTTTTTGGGACAACTTGACTACTTCTTATGATACTCTATTGGCGGATGCCGATTAGGTCCCACCTTTGTTTCTTGCGTGTCCCCAAAGGGAGAATGTTATTCTCCCTTCTTTCTCACACCTCATCCCAGACAAGGTCAAACATGCATACGTATCTGAATGGGCCCTTGCCTTAGCCCAAGCTCTTTATTGTAATCAAATAGGTTGGGGATGAGGATTACCCTTACCATGCTATTCCTATACAATCTACACCTCAAATTCAGCCGAGTGGTCTATTAAACAGGATGCTAAAGCTCCCGTTAAAGAAATCCTTTCTGAGCTTGTGTACCAGGGAGTAATAGAACCCTGTGTCTCCCAAATGAATGATCCTCTTTTTCCCATTCTGAAACCTGATCACTCCTATCGTATAGTCCTAGATTATAAACATTTGAATAGTAACACTCGCACACTCACCGTGCAAAATACCCATAGTACGAAACTTTGGACATTTCCAATGTTTTTTTTCAATAACAATTTGGCTCCTAACAGCCGTCATTGGTCAGCACTTAGCGCCCTCGGTTTTCAGAGGCACTACGCCCGACTGCCTAAGGTTTATAAGAACAGCCCGTGAGTCTTTGCAGCGCACATTGTGTTGATTCTACATGAGATTGACCCTGATGCAATTTTTCTATGTTGATATCTATCTCACAGATGATGAATTGAACCCTCAATTAGCAAGAGTGGATCACAATTTCGCAATTTGCTGAACTTGGTTACAAATTTAACTTAAAAAAATCTTGCATAGTTTTCTCAGTGTCCCTTTCTTAGGATATGAAAATAAAAATGAGGGGAAAAGTTTTAACCCACATTTTCTGAAAAGTGTGCTCATTTGCAGCCTCCATGCACACTTAAAAAAATTTAAGTCTCTTCTGAGATTTTTGAATTTTGGCAGGGCATACATACCTGATCATTCACAATGCATTAAAGCGCTTATGCCTTAATATGTCCTGAGTTTTCCACTTCCTGTTGGACATCGGAAAAAATTGCATCACTCAAGTCTTTACAATCTGATTTGCTTGAAACACGCAGCCTAAAAACACATGATAACACCACAAACTTGGTCATCCCGGTCCTACAGGGTGGAATTGGATTTAGATATATAACCTTTAACAAAGGTGATACAGTACCCATAGCATATAAATCACATCTTTATACTCCTGCAGAAAGGCGTTTTGCTTCTCCTGAAAAAATCTAACTGCTGTCCATATGACCATCCCGAAGGAACAGCCACTTGCTCAAAAAAAGCATTATTGTTGTTTTTCCTATGTCAGCCTTTGAGGCCATCAAAAACGCATTTGTACCTAATGCAAAGGCCCTCCATCCCCAATGGATACAATGGGCTACATCCTTAACAGCCATGGATGTAGACTTCGTCTTCAATCCTTCTTTATAAACTCAAGAATTTTTGCAATATGTATACATTTATCCACTGCCTTCTTCAGTTTTGCCTCTTGATCAATGCACAAACATAATTTACACTGATGGTTCTGCTCACTCTGCTATAGGTTCTAAGCAACAGTATTCTGCAGCAGGTGCTATTGGTATTGGCACTATGTCAGATGGCGCTTTTAACCCACAAACTACTTGCACCCAGTTCCTTGTGGACTGTACAGCACAGTTGGCTGAAATGAAAGCTTTATTCCATGATCTTGAAAATACGGATCCTGAATTTCCCACCATTATTGTTTGACTCGTATTACTGTGTACTGTCTTTTAATGATAACTTACATTTTTGGAGATAAAATGATTTTAAGGATTCCAAGGGTAGCACAAAGCGCAAATTACTTTGGGTTAAAGTGGCAGATATAAAGGATAGGTTACCACAAACTCATATTATACATACATTGAGTAATCAACTTGTTAGAACACACGCCATAGGGAGCACTCTGGCTGATGAAGCAGCCAAATCTGCAGTTGCCCCATCTCAAATAAGCAGCAGTAATTGTAGCCCATTTGCGGAGACACGGTGTGGGTGTGTCAATATTGAAAGAAACACACCTCAACCCGAACAGCAGAGCTCTCATACAGCATAATTCCTTTAATCGAGCCTCAACCCGATTTTGTTTCATACTTCACTCGGCGGTGGGCGCCATCTTGAGTGAGGAAGGCGAGGTCAGCGCTCAAGTCGGGCCGGCCTCCCACCCTCCTCCTCCCTATATCATGTGTCAACCACCCAAACGGCGCAGCGGGCTGGCGCAGCGGGCGCGCCGGAAGCGCGCCGAAGTCGAGCCAAAGTCCAGCCCGTCTGCGCCCGTCCGTGGCCGGACGGGGCGCGGGGCCACAAACCCTGGCAGTTCAGCTCTAAACACTATAAGGTATGGCCGACACGCACTACTTGCTCTACAACCCGACACACCTGTCGACTGCAAACACGCCATGCCTGCCCAGTCAATTATAAAATGCACGAGGTGCCGCTTTGAACCTCTCCCTCTAATCCCAGACACTAACTCAGGCCCTATCATCAAAGCTGCACTATTGAATTGTAGATCCCTACGGAAGCATGCTCTAGAAATCTACCACTTACTAGAGGACCAAAATCTTAATATCCTATTCCTAACTGAAACCTGGCTAGATGATCACTCGGACCCGGATATTATCCAGGCCATGCTCAACGGCTATTCCCTATCTAGACTGGACAGGAAGGACGGCAGAGGAGGCGGCATCGCCATAGCCACAAAAGCTCCTCTAGTCTGTTCCCTAGTACACACTCTGGTTGATCACAGTGAAGCCGGCACCTTCACAATAAACACTAGCCCCAATCATTCGATCTCTGGTATTCTGTTATACCGACCACCAGGTACACTATATGAGTTCACATCGACCCTAATGGAAGCGATTACTCATCTAGCACTGAGGAAATCCAGACTGTTAGTGCTAGGGGATCTCAATGTTCATTTCGAAGATCATTTAGATAAAAACGCTGATGATATCCGATTGGAATTGCAATCTGTTCAGCTTGATCTAAAAAATAAAGAACCTTCTCATTAACGAGGACACTTACTAGACCCCGTTTTTGGAAACTGGCAGGGAGTGCATACTTCTGATCCTATACCCATACCTTGGTCGGACCATTATATTATTCCCATCACAATCCAGCTTGACAGAACGGAGATTGTTCGTCATCAATCCCTGCGATACAAACGAAGAAAATGGAAGACCTTCTCTCTTGATTCATTTAAGCAAATTGTTCATGACGAAGGCCCTCCCAAAGGGGTCGACTGTGAGGCAGCTAATGACAATTTAAACAATATCGTCACCAAGGCCCTGGACATCACAGCCCCAAGTCGCACCCTGTCCAATGCCAGGAGGCTTAAGAAAACTGCTCCTTGGTTTAGCCAAGAAATGCAGGCCATGAAAACGGCCTGTAAGAAACTTGAGAGAGCTTGGCGCCAGAATCTCTGTGCAGATATTAAAATACAATATAAAACAGCACAGAGAGCATATTATAAATCAGTTCGTCTGGCCAAAGCAGAGCATTATCATACCCGTATTATGGAAGCAGGTAATTCCTCCAAGGAACTGTTTCTGATATACAAAGAAATATCCATAGTGGACGTGACCTCCCCCGCTCACAATGATTCTGTGGAAGCGTGCAATAATATTGCACAGTATTTTGCAGGCAAAATCCAGAAAATCTATACTAGTTTCTCTAACCAGACAGATTCGGCCACGTACTTCATAGAAAATGACAAACTTGTAAATACATCTGCATGTTTAAACTCTTTTGTAGTTCCTTCTTATGAAATCTTGTCCAAAATGTGCAACAAAATCAAATCGGGATCTCCTAGAGACCCGGCACCCCCGAAAATTTTAGCTGAAGCCTTCCCTGTATTAGAATCTCATTTTAGGCACTTATTACACACCTCCTTTACTACCTCCTGCCTTCCGGAGGAATGGAAACAGGCAATAGTATTACCCATTAAGAAAAAATCAAACATCAGCATGGACATAATGGACAACCTGCGACCTATATCCCTGCTACCTTATGTGGCCAAGTTAGCAGAGAAAATCGCTAACAGTCAACTTATGGAACATCTTGAGACCCATAATGTTCTCCATAAATCTCAGTCGGGTTTTAGAACTGGCTTCTCTACGGAGACAGCTCTCCTGAGGGCCACTGAAACCTTACGTGAGGGAGCAGATAAGGGAAAGACAATGGCCCTCATCATGCTTGATCTCAGTGCCGCTTTTGACACTGTAGCACACTCCATCCTGCTACAGTGTCTAAATAAAGCGGGAGTTACCAACAAGGCACTGGGGTGGCTGAGGTCTTTCTTGATCAACAGGACCTTCCAAGTCCAAAGAGGAACTTTCCTCTCTGACAGGGTGATGCTGGAACAGGGGGTTCCTCAGGGCTCTGCCCTGAGTCCCACCCTGTTCAATCTTTACATGGCCCCTCTGGCAGAAGTGGTGCAGTCGTTCGGCGTGGAGCTTGTCTCCTACGCCGACGACACGCAACTCCTCATATCGCTGACCCATGCTCCTTCTAAGGAAGCTGATAACTTCAACGCCTGTATGTCCAAACTGGCTATGTGGATGAATGAACACTGTCTGAAACTTAATGGGACAAAAACAGAGGTCCTCATTATGGGAGGCAATGAGGTTAAATGGACGACAGAGTGGTGGCCCAGCTGTCTGGGTCCTCTGCCCTCGCCTACACGAGAGGCGAAGAATTTAGGTGTATGGGTGGACAATAAACTGTCCTTTGATAGCCACGTAAAGAAGACTGTTGGCAAGTGTTTTGGGGTGATGAAAACCCTCAACCGCACCCTCGACCTGTTACCCATTAACTCCAGGCGTACCATGACGCAGGCATTAATAACGTCCCGTATTGATTACGGCAATGTACTACTCATGGGGACATCAGTGAAAAACATAAAAAAGCTACAGGTCCTACAAAACTCGGCAGCTCGCCTGGTGCTTAGGCTTCCCCGTCGAGCTCCTTCACGTCCCACTCTAGCAGCCCTCCACTGGCTACCGATCAGTAAGAGGATTGTTTTTAAAGCTATGCTCTGGTGCCATAAAATAATTCATCACAGAGCTCCGGCATATATGTCTGATTTGGTGTCTGTGTACGAACCTAACAGATCTCTTAGATCCAAAGGAATGGGTCTACTCAAAACTACCTGCCCCAAAAAAGCTAAAATGGGTGGCAGATCATTCCGCACCTTAGCTGCCAAGCAATGGAACCTCCTGCCTCTAGATATCAGGCTGGAGAGTAATGAAATCGTATTCAGGAAGAAACTGAAAACTTGCCTCTTTGCTGTGTGAACTGGTTCCTTCCTCTTTTTTTCCTCTACTGCTGCATTCTTTCTCCATAGCGCGGGGACACACCGGGAGGTGTTACCAAGCGCTCTACAAACTCCTTTAAACTAAACTAAACTAAACTAAACATAGAATGCGGGGCCAATGTATAGTGGTGAGTTACACCTCCCATGCCAGGGGTGTGTCAGTGTGGCCATGCAGGGGTTCGAATGTGAAATTACAGGACCTGTATGATGACCCAGTGGGTAGATAGGTCTCCCTTGTTACATCATGAAATGATATAACAGTCCTGCTGGTAGGGGTCTATGGTCCGAATTTTGATAACCCCCATTTCTACAACTCACTCATTGAACGTCTTCTCCTCTTGGGGTATCTACCCAGGATATTGGGGGGGGGATTTTAATTGTATACTGAAGCCAAAGTTAGATAGATCTAGGGGCATGGCCAGGCCCCCTGCGACTGTGGCCCGGGCGCTTGCGGAAATAATGCAGGGTGAAGGCCTTCTAGATTTATATAGTATATTACTGGTGATCCTGAAGCCTGGGAAGTCCGAGGCTGACTGCTCTTCCTATAGGCCATTGTCCCTACTAAACCTAGACAGTAAAATAGACACCAAAATTCTAGCTAATCACCTGGCACCATTGCTTCCGGGCTGGTCGGTGTAGAACAATCTGGTTTCATTCTAGGGCATCAATACCCGCACATTGTTTGGTGCAATCCAGAGACTAGACCCTGAGGTACGTGCAGCAGCCCTATTCCTAGATGGCGAGTAAGCGTATGATTCAGCAGAATGGAACTTTATGTTTTAAGTGCTACAGCGTGTTGGTTTGGAGACTTGTTCTACAGATTGGTCTCGGTCCTGCACACTTTACCAGCAGTGTGATTGAGGATCAATAATATGACTTCATACCCTATCAAGATTGAAAGAAGCACCAGACAGGTATGCTCTATTTCTCACCCAATTTATGGAATCCTCATGCAATGCAAAACGTTCGAAGTGCAGCTGAGTCTGCGACCAATAGACCTATTGCTTTAGGAGTTTGAAAATCAGAAGAAGAAAAATAGCAACAGTAACACACTCTAAAACTCATATTGATATAATGGATGCCGTTTTTTTTTGTTTAAATTTCTTTATTGGGAGTTTCACTTTTCATAGTACAGAATTACACATTTTTATTCAAACATGAAGACAGGTGCGTGCAGACCGTTGAATAATTTCATTGTGACCCGAAACAACTATCCCTACACCTATGTTGCATCAGATATAAGAAACAGTTAAATAAAACGGAGAGTACATTTCAACTGAACTATTACGGGCAGTGGTAGGTTGTCTGGTGTCTGCCTATGTAGAGTTCCGCGGGATGTGGGTGGATATTCAGTCCCCAGCTCTGTCCCCGTGCACCTTCTTTGGAATTGTCCATGAATGTGCTTCCGACTTGGCGAAGTCGCCTAATTTGGCGTCGGGGTGTAAACTGATAACTGTTAACAAAGGGGGGAAGTGGAGGGGAAGGGGGGGGTCAGGGAGCTTGCAGATTGTATAGTGGTATTTACTTAGTGTGTGGCTGATTCTGGTTTGCTCGTTACTGAGCCGTGGTGTCAGTGGCGAGGGGGGGGGAGTGAGCTCTGGGGAGGTTGTGTCTCCTATCATGAAATGAGGGTGGTATTCCGATGGGGCCTTAGCACACAGTCGGCCCTTCAGATTGTATGCTCGTTACGTGTTGGTGATCGCTGGTGCCACGGGGAACAGGGGTGGCGTTTGGGATTGTGAGGCAGCGGGTGAGTCCTTGAGCAAATTGGACCCTGAGTTGAGCCCATTCCATGGAAATGGGATGCTTAAGAATCCCTTTCACCTCCTCATCTCTCAGTGCATCTTCCTATGCTGCCCCCCATTTTTTAACGGCACCTATCCAGGCTGTTTCTGGGGGTCTCGCCGGGGCCCTCCAATGCATGGCTATTCCTCGTTTCGCTAAGAGCATAGCTAGGGAAGCGAACCTGCATTGCACCTTTTCTGTCCTCCGCCTGCGGAAGACGCCCAGGGCACTGGCCTTCCACGTGGAAATATGCATGAGGTTGACCGTGACCCTTAGGGTCTGATGTACCCTATTCCAATACTGTAGGAGTGCGGGACAGTCCCAAAACATGTGTTTAAAAGTTGCCTCAGGTGTTCGGCATCTGGAGCATGCGAAATGTGTGTCGGGGTAAAACCGGTGGAGCCGGTGAGGTGTTAAGGTGTTAAGTATGCGCGATGTAAAATGTTGAATTGGATGTTTTTGAAACATGCATTTCAAGAAACCTTTTTTGGGTACTCTAGTGCCTTTTCCCATTCTTTGTTGTGGAGCGCCCGTCCTATTTTGTACTCCCATTTCTGGAGCAGTTCCCGTATCACTTTCTAATGCCAGGTGACTAAGTGCCTCCCTGTGCCCATATGCAGAATTGTGTGCAGCACCAGGTGTGTCAGTGGTTCTCCCCCAGTGGGATCCCAGCATTGTCGGGTGCAATATATTAATCGTCTATGGACCAGAAACTGTCCCGGGGGGAGATCGTAGCTTTCCCTTATTTGGGCATATGTTTTCAGCTGTCCATCCTCGAACAGGGACTCAACTTCTGTCACCTCATGCTCAGTCCATATCCGGAGGGCGCTGGAGGTGTAATATTTCTCCCGCTGAGGGAATCCCACTAATGGGAGCAATGGGGAGTAGAGAGGCTGACCCCTTGACATGCGGTGTATGCGCATCATGCATTTACGGGCTATCAGTACCTGCAGGGGTTGAGTACGCGTAGGTTTGGTGCCCAGCATCAGTAATCTCCGGATGGCCGGGAGAGGTATCCGGCCAACGTTGGAGAACGTCTCCTTCATGTGGCGCTCTGCTGTCCAATGGGACAGCCACTGTAGTTGGGCCGCTAGGAAGTAAGCTGCAAAGGAGGGGGTTCTCTGACCCTCCTGTGTCATGGGCAAATGAAGAGTTTGTAGAGCAACCCTGTGTCTACCCCCCCCCATATTAAAGTTGTGAGTAGCGTGTCTAGTTCTTGAAAAAAGGAGCAAGGTGGTATCACTGGGAGATTAGTAAAAGAGTAGAGTAGCCTGGGTACCATAATCATCTTCGCTAGAGCTACCCTTCCTATGGGGGCCAAAGGCAGAGTCTTCCAGAAGGCGACTGCCGTACGCAGTCCCGCCAAAGTCCTGTGGTGATTTCCCTCATAGAGACTCTTGGGCGAGTGATACAGCTGCACTCCCAGGTATCGGGGTGCCGCGGCATTCCAACCGAGTACCTGGGGCCCAATCACTATGTCCGAGGGAGTTAGGTGGGGGCTTAGCGGAAAGATTGTCGATTTTCCCTAATTAACTTTGGGGTCTGAGACCTCTGCAAAGTCCTGTAGTATTGTCCATATCGGCGCAAGGTCGCTGGTGATATCTCGCACAGAGATCAGGATATCATCGGCGTACAGTGATACACTATGCACTGTGTCTCCAATTGGGATGCCCCACGACACCCCCCTCCCCCCCGACGCAAACGAATGGCCCTTCAAAATATTCCTATCACTTATAGGATCAAAGTGTTACTTTAGCAACTATTGCTAGTGTTTGTGATTGTGTTATTTCCAAAGCAGACCGCAGACAGGATTTAATCATAGCAGCACACAAAGGTGTAGCTTCCACTCATGCTGCGGTGGCTACTGCTATTTCGCTCTCACAGCAACGTTATTGGTGGCAAGGTTTATACCAACAGACTGGAAAATATGTTTTAACTCGTGACATTTGACAACAAATCAAAAGATCCACTGTGTCTCGTTCACCACAGACATCTTTTTGTTTCTAATCAGCCTTTTGGCTGCGTTTATTTAGATCATTGCAGCCTATTGATTTCATATACTGCGTTTAAATATATTGTGCTTGCAGTATATTCTTGCTATAGATTCCTTTGGGTTTGACCACATCGCTCGTCTGACATTCGAACTGTTATTAAAGACTTGCACGTCTTTATCGGTACATATGCCTGTTGCGCATTCCATTTGAAAGTGTACCATGATTCGATAAAGTCCATAAGTGCATTTTTCTTCTCTCTATAGACCGGAGGGTAATGTGGAGTGAATGAACCATGCCTTAAAGCAGTCCTTAATGGCTAGAGTATTAGGTACATGGCGTGGTTGGTTGAACCATCTTTATGGGGTTCAACTTGCGTTAAATAAACTCCCTAAAAGATCTCTGGGTGGGCGGACCCCGTATGAAGTACTTTTTGGCATCAAGATGTATGTTCAAGACCTTGATGGACCAGACGTTGTGGCGGTTACCACAACATTTGACTCAGATAACCATTGTGCTGTCTTACAGGACCTACAAATGTTTTGTGACACTCAATCTCGCAAACATTGCTCGAGTCTCACACTTCCAGTGCTGCAGATACAAATTCTGGTTTCCGTCTGGCTTCCAAATATTAGAGATCTAGTTCGAGAGAAAGTGGCGATCAAAAAGGGATTTAGTCCAAAGTACCATGCTCCTGTTCCAGTTCTTGGTGTCCCTGTTCAAAAACTACAGCTAGGCACTTTGCCAAAAAAAGTTCATTTTTCACTGCGAAATTGAGGTGTGTCCACGATGCGTTTTGCGCCGTTACCTGTCGCAGGCACTAGGCCGACCCACACAACTGAGGTACCATTTTTCTCGGAAGACTTTGGGGAACACTGGGTGGGTGGAAATTTGGGGATACAAGTAGATTCCAGAACTTTCCACCACAGAAATATGGGGAAAATGTGGGTTTTTTTGCAATTTTTGAGGTTTGCAAGGGATTCTGGGTAACAGAACCTGGTGGGACGCAGTCAAGTCACCCCATCCTGGATTCCCCTGGGTGTCTAGTTTTCAAAAAATGTATAGGCTTGCTAGGTTTCCCTAGGTGCCGGCAGAGCTATGGTTCAAAAACTACAGCTAGACACTTTGCCAAAAAAGGGTCATTTTTCACAGCGAATTGAGGTATGTCCACGTTGCGTTTTGCGCCGTTTCCTGTCGCGGGCACTAGGCCGACCCACACAAGTGAGGTACCATTTTTCTCGGAAGACTTTGGGGAACACTGGGTGGGTGGAAATTTGGGGAACCAAGTACATTCCAGAACTTTCCACCACAGAAATATGGCGAAAATGTGTTTTTTTGGGCAATTTTTGAGGTTTGCAAGGGATTCTGGGTAACAGAACCTGGTGGGACGCAGTCAAGTCACCCCATCCTGGATTCCCCTGGGTGTCTAGTTTTCAAAAATGTATAGATTTTCTAGGTTTCGGCAGAACTATGGTTCAAAAACTACAGCTAGGCACTTTGCCAAAAAAGGGTCATTTTTCGCCACGAAATTGAGGTGTGTCCATGTTACGTTTTGCGCCATTTCCTGTTGCGGGCACTAGGCTGACCCACACAAGTGAGGTACCATTTTTCTTGAAAGACTTTGGGGAACGTGGGGTGGGTGGAAATTTGTGGATCCACGCAGATTCCAGAACTTTCCACCAGATAAATGTGGGGAAAAAGTGTTTTTTTGGCAATTTTTTAGGTTTGCAAGGGATTCTGGGTAACAGAACCTGGTGGGAGGCAGTCTAGTCACCCCATCCTCGATTCCCCTGGGTGTCTAGTTTTCAAAAATGTATAGGTTTGCTAGGTTTCCCTAGGTTCCGGCAGAGCTAGGGTTAAAAAACTACAGCTAGGCACTTTGCTAAAAAAGGGTAATTTTGCATTGTGAAAATGTGGTGTGTTCACGTTGGGTTTTGAGCCATTTCCTGTCGTGGGCTCTATGCCTACCCCTACAAGTGAGGTACCATTTTTAACGGGAGACTTAGGGTAATTCAGATTTGTAAAGGGACTGTTATTACCTATTGACTTTCGATGCATTTCTGCCTTCCAAATGAAAGACATTGTGTAAAAATGAAGTCATTCTAAAAAATGACTGATAATTCTCATGCTAGTATGAGTATTCCCAAATTCGGAAATGTGCAAATATCTACTGTTTCTAAACTCTATATTTTGTTTCCATTTCAGAAATACATAGGTGTCTTTCATACCAATTTTTCCATGTACACATTTTTACAGAATAATTACTATATACCCGGTACATAATAAAAAACCATTGCAAGTTGCTGCTCAGTTTTTGGCTCTGGGTTCATCGGGTTCTTGGTGAACCTACAAGTCCTATATATCCCCACAACCAGTAATGTCCAGCAAATGTAACGGTATATTGCTTTCAAAGACCTGTCATAATTAGAAGAAGTTACAGGTGAAAACGTTGACACAAAAGGCGCTTTTTTTCAACAAATTTTCAATTTATCCTATATTTAACTGTTAGTTTCTATAAAGAAACCTTGATGGATCTACACAAATGACCCCTAGCTGAATTCAGAATTTTTTCTACTTCTCTAAAATGTATAGCTTGCCAGGATCCATTATTGCTTTTTTAACCATTTCTACCATTAACTGGAAGGAGGTCGAAAGCACAAAAAATAGCAAAAATAGGCTATGTCCCAGAAAAATGCCAAAACTGTGTAAAAAATGTTGGGTTTCTGACAAAAGTCTGGTATCCCTAAAAGCTGGGAATATGGTGATTTCAGCCCCACAAACCCTTTTTTGATAACACTTGCAGGGAAAAACCCAGATGCTTTCATTTGCAGCCCGTTTTTCACATTTTCCCCCCAAAAAACTAAATTTTGCTGTATTTTGGCTCATTTCTGTGACCCCTCCAGGGGAATCCACAAACGCGGAGTACCTTCAGAATCGCCATGATGTTGGAAGAAAAGGACGCAAATTTGGCGTGGATACCTTATGTGGTCAAAAAGTTACAGGGGCCTCAGCGCGCACTACCCCAAATAGCCAAAAAAGGGCGTGGCACAGGAGGGGGAAAAAGCCTGGCAGCGAAGGGGTTAAGCTTCAAGTGATTATCTCCCCTCCCTATTTTTCATGGGGGCTTACCTTCAATGCGATAATTATTTGTGGAACTGTGGGAGTGTCATTCTACCCACATCTTTTTCCAACCCCCCGTAGACTTCTGATATATTTTATCTGGGCAATCCACAATTTCAGCAATCTGAAAATAACACAAATAAAAATGTATTTGTTTCTCCCCCTGGTTGTTCATTTGTTTTCCTTCTAATATTTCTAAACTATCTATATTGATCTCCTATTGTATCTTCTTAGTCACAGTTATTCCTCTAAATCTAAGAAAAACTATTTCGCTACTTCCCAGAGTATGGCTAAGCCCATTTATATGCTATCTCTTCATCGCCTGAACTAGATCGTTGCCTTCTACTCTTTGGCTGTCTTAGCTTTAATATATATCTTACGACAGGCACCATCCTTATTATTATTGTGCTCTATCTGGTAGTACAGCGTCCTCTGTTTCGTGTTATCTGCTCTTGTTACACGTCTATTTTATCTGACGTATCGGCTCTATTCTGGCTACGGGGGTCCCGCTAAAGTTAGTTGTGTATTGGGAATACGGCTTTAAACAAAAATCCTTTACACGTGCGGGCAGAAACCTACTTTCTCCCCCTAATCAGGCAAATTATCTTCTTAACTTTTGTATGGTTTTTTCTAACTACTCGCAGAGACCTTACCTCAGCGTGGTGGCGTTGCGATGTCTAATCTTCCCGTATTTGGCATAAAGTGTATTGTCCGATTCCCTTGTATTTATTTGGTTGGCCTTTCAAAGCCGCGTTTCTGTTCTCACGAGATGTCGGTAATAACGCGATATGTCCGTTCTATCGGGGACATTCTTTAACTCCACCGCGCATGTTTGGCGGTCATCTTTGAAGGGTAAAGACATTTTTTCCATTCAAAACGCAGTATTCTCCATATATATTTATAGCCTAATGCTACGGGGCGCCAGTCATAATGTTACACGCCAGTGATGGTGGTGCAGTTCAGAACACAAAATCTCCTCTTGCTTCCACGGACGGAATGATTCCACAGTCACACGCACATTCACACATCACACGCTGGTGGGGCCCATAATACCAACATTCATTCTCATCAATCTATCCGTGCCTACAGAGAGATCTCCAAATTATTTCCGAACTACAGTTCTATTTCCCTTGGATGGAGGAAACCACATTTATTTAATTTTACCCTAACAATTCCTCCATCCGGAGGTCAATCGGATCATTTAGTTGTTCTAGTAATTTGATGGTAATCCTTATATTAATCAATAAACATTTCAAGGAATAACCACCCGACACAATTCTTCAAATAATTATTTTTCTTTATCTAATTAAATTGAAGGTTGAATCCTAACAAATGCAATAGTATCTTTTGTCATAATTACCTATTCTGGCTAATTGTCGTTCTCTAAGTCAGAAATGGTCCTCAGAAATTCATCAAAGATTCTACCGTCCCGTCCTCTGCTGTCAGCGTGGTGAATCGCATAGAGTAGCATCGATTAGGGTGCGTCTCGAGCTCATTGGGTGGTAACCTAATTTTCCCTCTCTGGACTACTAATATTTATACTGAAATTTACATGTAATAGATACATTTCATAATTTCCAGGCTATTCATTGGTTGAATTCAGCCCCGTCCCAATATTTTAAGCAACAATTTAAAAGTTCTCATACGGATGATGTATTAAACTAGGCGTATGGGAAAATCGTTCCCAGGTCAGGAAAGAATCAGTCTATTGTGAATAGGTGGCTTTTGGTTCCCAGTTTGCAACATTTTCTTCCGTGTTCAGGGACCTTGGCATCTCGCCCAGAGTAGTCTTCATGGACCTGGTTCAGGGGTTCAAGGAGAGGTCGCTACGTAGTCAGTGCAGACGCCTTCCTCCATTGTCAATCGCATGAAGTCATGTACTTTAGTGA
The DNA here is from genome assembly GCF_964204655.1 of Triturus cristatus. Classification (NCBI taxonomy): domain Eukaryota; kingdom Metazoa; phylum Chordata; class Amphibia; order Caudata; family Salamandridae; genus Triturus; species Triturus cristatus. The sequence continues at coordinate 1,436,799,158 of NC_140590.1, forward strand.
GGATTCAGTCGGCGGCCATCTTTTAGCAGGCCGAAATTGTCAACTTAAGGTAAAAGAAACACAAACGTAATTAATACATAGATATGAATAAAACAATGTTATTCCCTCACTAATACCCTTATGTGTATGCATTTATCTAGCCATATGCGATATTTAAGTCCGTTAATGCTGATTTATTTAAGCGCAAAACACATTAACATTGCTTAAGCTAAACATATAAATTTAATATGCATACAAACTTAGTTCCCTTATTATTTTAGCCATGCAAATGCATTCCCACATATATTCTCTTGGTTAATAAGGTTGATTAATTCAATTACCACACATTATTGTTCATTAGAATTAGTTCTTTAGTTATTTTAGTGAAACTTATGTAAATGGATTGGGTATACCAAATTATTTTGTTCTACCCGCTCCATCAATCCCCTCTTTGGTGATTTTATCACCACCAAAACAACCCACAAATTTCAATTTTATTTCCCTTTTTGCAGAAATTTGAAATGTCTTTTTGCTTAATTAAATTCGGTTTCCCTTTCGTCTTCTCTCTGGGTTTTATCATACATACTCTCCTTCCACTCTTCCATTTCTATTTCATTGAGATCTTTTTCTGGTTTCTTTTCCCTCTTTTTATAAATTTCTCTTTTAACCTTTTTTTTATTTCTTCTATATCTACAACATATACATCCTAATCTAAGTAGTAATAATACGAAAATCACACAGGTTAATGGAAATAATATTTTCCCTATTATAGTACTACCTAATTTACCTAAGAAAGCTTTTATAGCAGCCATCTTATTACTAATTCTAGTCCAGATACTTTCAACCTCCAGTGGTTTTATTTCATCATGCAATTCTGTAATATTTTTGATATAGACTTTTAGATCTCTGCTTTCGTCAGGAATGTAAGTGCAACAATGTTGAACTTTCAGCATTCCACAGACTCCACCCTCTTTTGCCAATAGAATATCAAGGGCAAGTCGATTTTGCATAATCATAGCACGCATGGCAACTAATTCAGTGTTTACCAAAAGAAATCCTCCAGCTGTGCTTGTTGATAAACAATCCACTATGGTGGACAGCTTCCGAATATTATTTGCATTCAAAGATATTCCCACTGCTGGTATCAAGGCTCCAAAAATATCACCTACAATTTCTAACCAAGTTTCTCTTCTGCTACGCATTAGTAGGTTAGTTGGTCCGCTGTTTTCTACTCTATCCATGTGAATTTTTTTGGGAAAGACCAGGCCTTCATAACATGTGCCATACCAATGGTCAGGCAGCCTGTAATAAGCCTTATTCCCACAAATATAATACAATCCAGGAAAAACTGGGTCTTCTCCACCTCTAAATCCCCATCCGGATGCAATGAAGTATGTATCATGACACTCACTTGTCCCTATGTATATGTAATCATACTGGGATCTTTCTCTCATGATGCATAATTTCCCTTTCAGTGGTGAATCTATAGCTATTGTTGGCCTAACATCACCTTGCGTTTCCTTATTCCCATCTATTGCCCAAATGTTTTCCCCTTCTTCATGTCCTTCTGCATTCTTGTGTATTTTTGACCTTCTCTCCTCAACCATATCCAAAAATGTTTTCTCTTCTGGTTTCAAACTACAAGTTAAATTGTTCTTAAAAATATATTCTAGAGTTAGTCCTTTAGTTTCTATAAAATGTCTCCTAATGTATTAGCTTCTTTAGCAGGATTCAATTCTTTATTCATGGGCAATCGTCCAAGAATATTATCTATGTTAGACAAATTATACTCTAATTGTCCTACTTGATAAAATATACTAGTTAAGACGCTACATGTTATTCCATAAGTTGCTGGGAGGTGATGATAAGTCACCCCTTCTGAAACAGATGCAGGTAATTGCATGCAGACGTAGCAATCCCTTACTTCCATTGTTTTAACATATATTCATACAACAATTTTGAAAACACATTACTAGAGAAATCATTTATTGACCTATCTTGATGCACATGCTCTGTGCTTGTTCTAACCGGTATTACTTTTGTGAGTTCTTCACTATATTAGTCATATTCTCAGTATGTCCTGCTAATGTATCTAAAGTTACTTTGAAAGAGGTCAAAAGAGCGAGTACGCTCCAAAGAAGCATTAATAGTCCTGTACAACAGCAACATGTCTTGCACCATCTTCTCATGAAGGTACATCTACTCTTATTATCATCTATGTTAGCCATCTTGTTAGATCTAACCGTGTCTTTTGACTTAGCCTCTTCTACTCTGCCTCTTATAGCTTTTAAAGCTAAAACTTATCAGGTTGTCCAAATTTAGCAATTTTCTTATTCAATCCTGTGTATTCCTACAAGGATCGCCTGAAATTACTCAGCTAGGCTTTTCGTCGTTTTTCACTTCTTTCTCGTCATCCACATGCAGGATTTCCTGATCTTCCGCTTCTTCTCCAATGTCGGATAAGATAACTCTCAGGATTTCCCCAGTCTCTTCTTCTTTTATCAGTTTCAGCCAAGTCTCCTCTGGATTTCCTTGACTATCTGCCTCTTCTCCTTGTTCAGGCAGTGCCACATACGTCCATTCAGGTGACTTATACTTCTGGTTTGGTTTTCTTGCTCGTTTGTTTACTTCTGATACTTCTGTTTCTCCCTCTTTCTCTGGATGCTGACTAGTTACTTCATTCACTTGTTCAGCCTCTGAGGTTTTAGCTCGTATCAATCTGTATCTTAGTTTCTTAATTTTATTTGGCCAAATGTCTCCTTTGGCGTTCCTTCTTGCTTTACCGTCCTTGCCGTTTCTTTCCTCGATCCAAGTTCTCTTTCTCAGAAATCGACCTTCTGGTATCTCTGTTTCACTGTCTTCAGATTCCGTTTCATTTGATTTTTCCTTTTCAGAAGTCTCTTTTTCCACCTCTTGGGTTGGCCCTACTTCTGTCCCTCCTCGGGTCTCTGGCACGCAATCTTCTTGCTGACTAATTGTCCCTTCACCTATCTGGGTGTTGCAGTTCCCTACACCTCCTCGGGGATCTTCCGCAATCTGTCCCTCTCTTTCTGCAACTGTCCCTTCTTCTTCTTCCAGTATTTTCTCAGGTGGAATTTCTTCTACTCTTTCATCTGGTGTAAAAGTTACTTCTGACTGGATGTTCTTTTTTTTTCTTCTTTCTGTGTTCACCGCTAGCGTTTTGCTCATCTCCAGAATCTGAAGTATCTGAAATTTGCAATCTTTTTCTCAGAATTTCTTCTCTGGGGTTCTGAACTAGTCTTGGCTCATTCTCCCCCCTTTCAGGATTTTTTTTTGTTTTTAGGTTCTCATTGCTTGACTCATCACTTGATTCTGATTCGTCAAAGTATTCTTTCCCGATGCCGTCTGCTGGATTTGGAACTCTCAGTGTGTGCCTAGCATGTATCCAGTTCTTCAGTACTGCACACTTTACAGCAGTTGTTGTGGTCAAGATGACCTGTCTTGGCCTTCCCCACCTTGGAACCAGGCAATTTCTTCTTCTGTGTACTTTTATCCTTACCCAGTCTCCTGGGCTCAAATGATGGGCTGGTTTCTTTGCAAGTGTGGTGGCATCCGCTCCAACCTGGTGAAACACAGAATGAACTGCGTCAGCCAGGCCTTTACAGTAATCCAAAATCATGTCATCAGTTATAGTCATCAGCTTGTTGACTGGCACAAACACATGTCTCATGGCACGTCCCATGATGATCTCGTGTGGACTCAAACCTGTGGTTCTATCTGGAGTAGACCTAATGGTCATCAAAACCAGAGGCAAGACATCAGGCCATTTCAAACCTGTGGCCAAACACATTTTTCCAATTCTATTTTTGATGGTACCATTCATTTGCTCGACCACACCAGAAGCCTCTGGTCGGTAAGCACAATGCAGTTTCTGTTGTACCCCCAATGCTTCACAAATTAGTTTCATGATCTCATTGTAGAAATGTCCTCCTCTGTCTGATTCAATGGTTATTGGGAACCCGTACCTTGGGATGAATTCCCTCAACAATAGCTTGGCCACTGTGATTCCATCATTTCTTCTGGTTGGGTATGCCTCCACCCACCTAGAGAACAGACAAACTACCACCAAAACATACCTCAGTTTGTTATAAGGGGGCATTTCAATGAAATCTACTTGCATTCTGGTGAAAGGTCCTCCCTCCCGACCTATAGTACCCAGACTCACCACTGTTTTCCTTACAGGATTGTACTGCTGACATGTCAAACATCTCTGACATAGACTCTCTGCAATCAGCCTGAATTTTGGATTATACCAGGTCTATTTAAAGGCCCTTATCATGGCATCCCTTCCCAGATGTCCTTGGCCATGATACATCCGTGCCATGGTTGACATCATGCTATCAGGTATTACTGGTCTTCCATCCCGATAGACCCACACATGATCCTTTTCCCTGGGTGCACATCCTGCTTTTACCCACTGCCTCATTTCTTCATCTACTGCTTCATCCTGCAATTGCCTCACTTTATCCCATGTTCCCACAACGTTGGTAAACATTATGGAGCAAAAAGACATTTCCTTTTCCTTAGACCGATTAATCGAATATTTGTTTCGGGCACAATACTGAGCCATGTCATTGGCAAACCGGTTTCCGGTAGTGATGTAATCACTACCTTGTCCATGAGCAGCACATTTTACCACAGCCAACTCTTTGGGCATTTGTATTGCCTCAAGCAATTTTCCAACCACTTCTGCATTCCTTATGGGAGTTCCACTTGAGGTCAGGAAACCTCTTTGCAGCCATAATTGGCCGAAATCGTGGACAACTCCGAAGCCATACTGGCTATCAGTCATCACAGTCACTCTCGCATTCTTCCCAATCTTGCATGCTTTGGTCAATGCCACTATTTCTGCTACTTGAGCGGATCTAACTCCTTTCAAGGGTGATGCCTCTATAACTGCTGAAACTGTGCATACTGCATAGGCTGCGCTCAACACTCCTTCATCCGTTCTCAAACAGGATCCATCCACAAAAAACACATGATCACTCTCTGGCAGTGGTAGATCTCTTATAGCAGGACGAGGTTTCGTGCAGTAATCAAGCACATCCAAACAATCATGATCAGCTTCTTCTCTTATCTCCACTCTCTCTGCATCAGGCAAAAGTGTAGCTGGATTCACATTCACACATCTTTTCAGACTCACATTGTTTGCACCTAGAATGACTTTTTCATACTTAGTCAGCCGACTACGTGACATGAACTGTGTTCGACTCCTTGTTAAAAGGAACGCCACACTATGGGGTACAAACACTCTTACTGGATACCCCATCACAATTCCCTCACTCTGCTCTAGACTTCGGCATGTAGCCGCTACAGCTTTCAGACATCCTGGCAGACCTATTGCCACTGGATCTAGCATTGACGAGAAATAGCCTATTGGCCTCCTTTGTCTTCCATGTTTCTGTATCAACACTGAAAGTGCACACCCATTTCGCTCACTACAGTATAGCTCAAACTCTTTTTCATAGTCTGGCATACCCAGTGCAGGGGCTTCACAAAGACTGTTCTTCAGCTGTTTGAATGCTGCCAATTCTTTGTTCAGTTCAAGGGGGTCTTTTACCTCACTTTTTGTCAATTTTACCAATGGTTTGGCAATCAGGGAAAAATTACTTATCCACTGACGACAATAACCAACCATTCCTAGGAACATTCTCACTTCTCTTTGGGTCATTGGAGCTCTCATTCCTCTAATGATTCGGATTCTGTCTATGGTTACTTTTCTCAGGCCTTTCTCAATATTATGACCCAAGTATGTCACTTCCTTCTTACAGTATTGCAATTTGGTTGGAGATACCTTAAGTCCTCCATCTGCCAAATGATTTAGCAAAGTTATGGTGTCTGTTTCACAAGCCTCACGTGTCTTTGACGCCACTAGTAGGTCGTCAATATACTGGACTAAAACTGAATTCTCAGGCATGGTAAGACTTACCAGAGATTTCTTCAACAGCTGATTAAAAATGGAAGGGCTCTCTGTGTACCCCTGTGGGATTCGGCACCATGCCAAAATACGGTTTCCAAACCGAAATGCAAAAAGTGGCTGGCTGTCATGATGCAACGGAATGGAAAAGAAAGCATGACACAAATCAATTACTGTGTACCATTCTGCATCATGTGGGATCTGATATAAAATCACTGAGGGATTTGGAACAATTGGACAACAGGAACCAACAATCGTGTTAATCTTTCTCAAATCTTGCACAATCCTGAATTTCCCACTTGGCTTTTTCAGTCCCATGATAGGCGAATTACATGGACTGCTCATTATTTCCCTCAGTACTCCTTGCTGGATCATCTTCTCAATCAAAGGGCTTACCCCGGCTATTATTTCTGGGGTTAGTCTGTATTGTGGAATGTTGGGGTAAACAGCTCCCTCTTTTACAGTGATTCTCACTGGGTCTACATTTCTCATCAGGCCTACATCTTCCCCAGTGAAATCCCAGACCGCTGCTTTCACTGTCTGTTTCAATTCCGGGGGCAATTCATCTGGATTGAATACTGCATAGGTTCCAGCAACCTCACACTCTCGGTTAGCTATGGTCATCTTATACAGGACATCCTCGTCTGGTGTTTCAAAAGCTATGCAATTCATTTTGCACAACAAATCCCTCCCTAATAGATTCACAGGACTGGTGTCACACACCACGAATCTATGCATGTCTGAAAATTTCCCTATTCTGACCTTTACAGGATCAGTAAGGTACGTTTTAATCTGGGTGTTTGACACACCAACTACTTGGATTGTTTCATCCGAAAGAGGAAGATTTTTCACATCTGCTGATCTGACAGTGGATTGTGTAGCTCCAGTGTCTACTAAGAAAGTAATGTTTTGCATCATTAACTTTCCCATCTACAAATGGTCCTGTCTGATCTATTTCTAGAGATGCGCCAAGTACGCACTCTGCTTCCTCTTTTCGGCACCGTCGATAGATTTCTTCTGGCTCACTTTCGTCATTGTGCATCCAATACTGTGCCACAGCGCTCGCGCGTTGCGGTTTGTTTACCTGTTCTTCATTGTAGAATCCCGTTTCCTTGCTATATCTCTGTGTACTTCGGCTCTGTGGTAAGGGCGGTTGTGGCACCTGATTCTGTAGACCAACAGCCTTCTGCTGTTGCGGCGATGGGCCACTCCCCTCACACTGCACCTGTGGATTTAATGACGGATTTTCATCATTAGCAAGAGGTGGATTTTTACACTCGGATTTCCAATGCCCTAATCTGCCACAGTTGTGACAGGAAAACTTCTTCTTTGCTTCTTCAAAGTTACCCTTTCCCTTACCTGGACCAAACTTTGATGTTATGCCTGGATTATTTGCTTGTTCTATTAGCTGAGCTTCCTGTCTCTCTGCAACCTTCACTTGTGCCCACATTGCTTTTTCTTTTAGTTTCCGCTGCTTTGCCTCAATTTCATCACTAAAGTATTTGGCATGTCGCAGGATTTCATCTATTTTCTTGCTCTGCCAGTCCACGGTGTGCTGCTTGATCATGTCCCCAATCTCGGGACGCAGACCATACACAAATCTGTACACAAAATGACTCGGGTCCTTTTCTCCCAGGCTGTCATCCCCACTAAACTGTTTGAAAGCCAAAATTAACCTCTCAAAGTATGCGTGGACTGACTCTTTTGCTTCCTGATGTGTTCGATCTATTTTAACCCAATCTGTTTCTTTTGGAGGCACTTTGTTCTTTAGGAAGGCCATAACCTGTTCATATTTCTTCATGACCTCCAGGTCTGGGGCTCCTGTTTTGGGATCTCTCGGGTATTCTTTAGTAAGCCAGTCAATGACTATTTTACATTCTGCCCACAAGTCTGCTGGCACTATTATATCAAACAGACTATTCAAATCAATCCACAACACTTTGGATAATTTCACAAATCTGTCTACCTGTCTATACCACTCGACCGGCTTTTCCCGTAATCTAGGGAAGTCATTTGTAAATGACAAAATGTCCTGTCTGGTCCATGGGACATGCACATATCCCCCCCCCCTGGAATCTCTCTCATCGGAAACTCCATTACCACCTTCTCCTTTTCTCTCACAGGAAACGCTGGAAATGTTCTGTCTGAGATGTCATCCCGTTTCCTATACCACCTGCTCTTCCATTTGTCCACATCTCCCCATTTCCTTAATACTGTGATTATGTCCCTAATCTGCCCTATTCGTCCTGCAGCGTTCAGATTCTCAATATCTTTTTCTGTGAAATCCACTCTGTATGGTTTCTGTAAAGCTTTTACCTTGTCCATGTCAATTCCCATTTCACTTGCTATTTCTGCTAGTCTGTCATGTAAACTCTTTGCTCTCCAAGTGATACTTTTACAAAGGAACAGTAGTTCCTCATCTTTGTAGTTTTTCAGCTTTTTTGTGGGAATTGTCCCTACTATCAATTCTTCTAACACCATCCTCAATTTTGCAACATCAATGGTATGTGATTCTTTTTCTTAATCCTGCAAACCTTTTAGCCAGTCATTCAAATCTTCAGTAGTTATGCTCACTGACTTTACTGCATTTCCTGGTTCTGTCAGTCTCTGAAGTTCTAACATTGATCCCTCTACCCTTCGGCTTCTTTCAGCAGTATCAGAACAATAGAATGGATTCTTTGACACATGTAGTTCACCTTTACCCATAGCATGTTCCCAGGAACTTTCTTTTGTTTTCATCAGGGGCTGTTCTGCCTGTTTTTGGTTCACATACGGAACTGTTAGCCCATGCTCACTGTTTTTCTGCTTCTCAAAAATTGGCATAACAGGACCTATGGTCACAGGGACTGTAACTGCTTCTAGATTTTTCGTTAGTTCCCTTATTTTCTCGGTCAATTCTAAAGTGGTTTCCGCTAGTTCTCTAGAATTTTCATTCTCGACGCTATTTCCCTTTTCTTTAAGTGAATTTCTTCTCTTCACTTCTGGGGTCATAACTTCTGTTTTAATGATTCTCAGAGTTTCTTTTACTGGTGTGCCTGCAATTGGCGTTTCTGGTTCCTGTCTGTACGGAGGCGGGCTCTTGTAAAACATATCATCTAGGACGTCATCATCAGTTTCATTAGCCCCATACCTCCGAGTTTCTACATGATTTCTCTTTTCTAGGCATTTTCTACCTCCACTTTCTCCTTCCGTTCTAAGAGGAAATAATCCTTCTGTCATACTGGCATCTCGCCACCTTCTCATTCTATCACTATGAGTTTCTCGATCATTTGGCCGTCCGAACATGTACCTATACTGATTGCCATTTCTCTGTTTTTCTCGCTCATGCATCTCATCGTCCCATTCCGTTAATGCCTCAAACTGGGTAGGCCTAGGTCGCGGATCTAAGCTCATCATCCTCTCCCGTAAGTTCCTCAATATTGCCAAATTAAAGGACCCATCCTCTGGAAACGCTAGAACTCCGTCTTCCTTTGTATACTTTGCCCAATTGTCTAACCAGATACAAGTATGGTACCCATATTTCGCAACCATGAAGGATGCGGGGGTCTTTGCCGGAGGGAGTAACTGTCCTTCCCTAGTCACAATCTTCTTGTCTTTCACAAACAAATTCTTTAATTTACTGAACACTGACTTTTTCTTTCTCTCGGGTGAATGATAATACATTTTCCTGTCTTTTTGTGAACTCTTTAGTCTTTTCTAACACTGTACGATCTCTAATCCAATAGTAGTGCGACTCTCACTCACGCACCAATCCTAGCGCGTCTACGTCACTGTCGCAACCTCCAATCCCTGCGCGACTCACACCAACGCACCAATCCTGGAGCGTCTACGCCACTGACTAACTGTCCAATCCCAGCGCGACTCACACCAACGCACCAATCCTGGAGCGTCTACGTCACTGACTAACTGTCCAATCCCAGCGCGGTCCTTCTGATGTCTTCAGTCGCTGTAGCAGCTTCTGCTCCTAACTCCTGTCCTCAGTCTACTCCTCCTTTACAAAACTACGTGATAGACTTTGTTTCAATTTTACAATACTTGTTAGTTACAACGTACAAACATCTCCATTGTCTGCTCCGCTAACAACAGAATAGCAAGAGACCTTTCCCACGAGAATCCTGTTTTCCCGAGAGCAGCACTTACCTCTGCCCTACTACAGAATTATTACGTTCGTTGGCAAAGTAGCACATCCCTCTACTTCACCCTTCTATCATGCATTAATTAATTGTTCTCTCTGGAATTAAAACACATAGTTGGAAACGTAATGCTCCTGAGAAGTAAAACCAGAGTTCCGCAATCAATTTAAATGCTATTTCATTCACGCACTTTCACACAAAGAAGTACCGTTCATTCACACAGAATCCTGCTTTCCCGAGAACAGCGAACAGTCTGTCCTACTACAGAATTATAACATACGTTAACAAAACAGCGCTTACCTCTACTTTGTCCTTCTAACAAGCTCAGAGAACACCTGCTACCTTTTCAGTAAAAAGCGTTATCGGCATACCTATTGGTTTCCTGGTACTTTAGACCAAAATTTCACAAATAACTCTTTGCTATCATATACACTTCTCTCACACAGAAATTGTCCCTAATGGCAACACACAGCGATGTCACCGAAACGAACCCAGACAATGCAACGCGCAACTTCAATTTTTACACGTTTCCCCGTGTACCTACGGGCAACCACAATCCCGTCTTTCCCGAGAACAGCGCTTACCTCTGTCCTACTACGGAACTGTCCCCAACTTCTTACATCCCAGAAGCCGCAGAGACTACATAGAACTCAATACGATTTCAACATATAGTGTTAATACATACATCAATACCAATCAATAATCGATAAGCTATATATACATGCCAAATCATCAAACCAAAACAATAAAAACCATCTCTAGCTACCAAGAATACTGGTGCAGTTCAGAACACAAAATCTCCTCTTACTTTCACGGACGGAATGATTCCACAGTCACACGCACATACACACATCACACGCTGGTGGGGCCCATAACACCAACATTCATTCTCATCAATCTATCCGTGCCTACAGAGAGATCTCCAAATTATTTCCGAACTACAGTTCTATTTCCCTTGGATGGAGGAAACCACATTTATTTAATTTTACCCTAACAATTCCTCCATCCGGAGGTCAATCGGATCATTTAGTTGTTCTAGTAATTTGATGGTAATACTTCAATTCTTATATTAATCAATAAACATTTCAAGGAATAACCACCCGACACAATTCTTCAAATAATTATTTTTCTTTATCTAATTAAATTGCAGGTTAAATTCCTAACAAATGCAATAGTATCTTTTGTCATAATTACCTATTCTGGCTAATTGTCGTTCTCTAAGTCAGAAATGGTCCTCAGAAATTCATCAAAGATTCTACCGTCCCGTCCTCTGCTGTCAGCGTGGTGAATCGCATAGAGTAGCATCGATTAGGGTGCGTCTCGAGCTCATTGGGTGGTAACCTAATTTTCCCTCTCTGGACTACTAATATTTATACTGAAATTTACATGTAATAGATACATTTCATAATTTCCAGGCTATTCATTGGTTGAATTCAGCCCTGTCCCAATATTTTAAGAAACAATTTAAAAGTTCTCATACGGATGATGTATTAAACTAGGCGTATGGGAAAATCGTTCCCAGGTCAGGAAAGTATCAGTCTATTGTGAATAGGTGGCTTTTGGTTCCCAGTTTGCAACATTTTCTTCCGTGTTCAGGGACATTGGCATCTCGCCCAGAGTAGTCTTCATGGACCTGGTTCAGGGGTTCAAGGAGAGGTCACTACGTAGTCAGTGCAGGCGCCTTCCTCCATTGTCAATCGCATGAAGTCATGTACTTTAGTGAGGATTCAGCCGGCGGCCATCTTTTAGCAGGCCGAAATATTCAACTTAAGGTAAAAGAAACACAAACGTAATTAATACATAGAAATGAATAAAACAATGTTATTCCCTCACTAATACCCTTATGTGTATGCATTTATCTAGCCATATGCGACATTTAAGGCCGTTAATGCTAATTTATTTAAGCGCAAAACACATTAACATTGCTTAAGCTAAACATATAAATTTAATATGCATACAAACTTAGCTCACTTAATATTTTAGCCATGCAAATGCATTCCCACCTATATTCTCTTGGTTAATAAGGTTGATTAATTCAATTACCACACATTATTGTTCATTAGAATTAGTTCTTTAGTTATTTTAGTGAAACTTATGTAAATGGATTGGGTATACCAAATTATTTTATTTTACCCGCTCCATCAAAGGCATAAGTGTTTTTATTATATTGTGCATATCAGGTAATAGATTATAGATCTTCTATTTGTAGTTCGCATAGATCCTTATCTCCATATATTACAGGTCTACCCCAAGACGTGTGGCGGCAATCTCTAAAGGGACTCTGGGTGGATTCCTTACCCAAAAATAAAGACATGTATATGTAGCCTAACGTCTAGGTCCTTTACTGTCTGTTCTATAGTCCCATAAATATATTAATATATTCTTAGCAGGAATCTGGGCTAGTCCTATCTATCCTCACTTTATATTGTTGGACGGTTACGGAGGATTTATATGACTCAGACAGTCTAACTTAGTTTAGTTTCTAAATTATAGTTTCCCAGTCCTCCCTACTATTTAATCCATTCTTTATGGTATCAAATTTGATCATATACCATTGTTCTTGATGTTTTCTGTGTTGTACACAGTTACCTATTCTTCTTTGTGCTATAATTCTCTCTAGTATCACCCACCTCCTGTCATTCGCATTATGGCCTTTCTCTTTCCAGTGACTTAACAAGGGTGCGTTCTCTTTGTATTTATCGCTGATCTATGTTCACATATTCTTAGTCGCAGCTCCCTTCCCGTTTCCCCTATGTATCCCTGCCCACATGGGCAGAGAATAAGGTAAATAATATTCCTACTTCTACAGTTGTTTAACGTCTTGATTTCAAATTTAACTGAATTTAGGGTAATGTTTTTCGTAACCAGACATAGGTCGCAGATACTACAACTACCACATTTGTGGTTACCAGTAGCTCTACTTGCTGAGATAGTTTGTTGTGTCTCCCCCTATCCTCTCTATATGTGTGCACTAAGGTGTTACGTAAGTTTTTATTTTTTCTGTAGGCAAACATGGGTTTCGGCAGGTTTACTTCCTCACCATCATTGAGAATCTTCCAGTTGTGGTAAATGATGTTCTTCACTTTATTGCTAATGTTGGAGAACTGGGTCACCATTACCATTTTTTCCATTTTATTTTCTTTCTTTTTATTTGCTAGGAGACTCTCTCTGTCATAGAATCTCGCCCTCTTTAAGGAATGGGTGATCAGTTTTTTAGGGTATCCTCTCTCCCTAAACTTGCTCTTGGTCTTTTCTGCATGCTTATAAAAGTCTTCAACTGATGTACAGTTTCTTCGAAGTCGAAGAAATTCCCCGAATGGTATGCTAAATGCTGATATTTCTGAGACCAGAGCACTGCGTCAACCAAGAATTAGAATGTCTTTTTGTGTATACTTAGGTTCGGGGTCCTCCATTAATCCCAGAGATCATGGACATGTAATCATTTAGCTTTGGTAGAAGGGGAGCGGGTTAGGCTACACTGTCTTTTAACAGGACAAGGCTTGTTATGGTATACGGTTTATTGCCCATGCCTACTGTACTTTTAGTATGTATTTGTTTAATAATTGTGGCACGAATACTGCATTTTAGAGCACAATATTTAAAAAACTATATTCTAAACTTTCTTCGTGTCTCTTGTTTAACTTATTGTGGACAAGTGCGAGTTAGAGAACGAAAGGGTGTGTCCTATTACCGTGATCCCCACGGGGGCTGAGCGCGTTGTGTTCTGGGGTGCAAAGTTACATGTCTCTCTGGTAAAGATAGGAGGGCAAGTGAAGCACTATAGCTAGTCTGGCTCAAATACTGCAGTGATATGGCAACCTCCAGTTCTATGCAGATGTAAAAGCCAAGCCATCAGCATCTCATGAAATATTGTATGATTCTCCTTGGATACCTTGCAGTAAAATTGCAGCCCATGCCCACTTGAAAGATGCAATTGCGTGGTGGTTTTGGCATAAATAAAGATTTGCCGCAATTGCCACATAATCCATCATCTAATGCATAATCTGCAGACTTTATTTTTTTGTGTGGGAAATTTTTTATTGAAACAGAAAAAAATAAAGCACAATACAAAATATTTCAATTATAATAAAACATGGACCATACGAAAATCGCACTAGGGGGAACATGGCGGCCAGTTAGCTGGTCGCGAGACGGCTGTTCTCCTGTCCATCCGCCTGCTAGCTGCTACATCAAAGCCACATTAAGCCGATCAAAGCCGAAGCCGATGCCGTTGCCTACCTGCCTGCAAGACACCGGGAACACTCGGGGGAGAAATCCAGGGGTTACGCCAGTCTAATATCGGAAATGTAATCAAGTTGCATTTCTCTCACCGCGTTTGGTGTGCTCGCTTCCCCCGGGGCCGGCGGTGTCTGCAGGAGGTTTTCGGCGCTTGCGCTGTCTTCACTGGAGGAGCTGAGTTGTTTGGCCCGGCCCGGCCTCGCATCACCTTGCGTGGACTCGGTTGCTTTTTCCCCGTCGGTGTTGTTACGTTGGGGAGACCGGTGATCGGACGATGAGGTGCGGGGGTGAGTTTCCCCTCCCTTGTTGAGGGGATTGATTGGGATTTGTTAGTTTTTTTAGTGGCTGCCTTTGATTGCCCCCTGTGTTTCAGTGCTCTAGCGTTTCCACCTCTTCAGTGTTCCCCAGTGTGTTTGTGGGCGTTATCAGCCCGAATGTGTGGGGGGGTTGTATTATTCTTCCCAAGGGCAGTAGGGGCACTGTCAGAAAGCAGGCGAGCTCAGAAATTTCAATACTCTCATAACCCTGGCCATAGGTTGGCATGTCTTAGTGGGCGTTTGACCAGTACGATTACGGCTAACTCTATTACTATCTCACCCTCTAGCCCTACCTGCTTCCGTGAATCCAGTATCGAGTCAAAAACAGTAATAACTATCCTGGGCTTACTTAAATCTGGAGGAGAGTCGGACAAAAGTTGGGATCAGTTGGACACTACAGATAGCCTAGGGAATGACTCTTCCTATTACTTTATGGAGGCAGAAAAATCGCTCACAGGGCAACAATGTGATCAGCCTAGGAGACTAAAAGGGCACTTAAGGGGAACCATACATAAGGGGTCTCTGTTAGGTATAGACACTACTGATTTGTCTCTAGAAGGGCCTACCATTGAGCCCGCACAAGGTAGAAGGTACAAACTGAGAGCTAGAACCCTTCTGGGGAAAGAGCTCCCTTTACACCCTTCTGCGCAGTTTACTCAGTTCGCACAGACCCCCCAGATTGCAGAGCCCGTAGTAAATCTCTATAAAAAACTAAATAAATCAGGGAAAATAACCCCAGTGAAAAGCAGGAAAAGGGACAAAAATCAATCCCTCCCAAAGATAACACCCTCACTGAGGTCTTATTTTTCGGTAAAATCCCAGATAAATAGTGACCTAGACAAACAGGCTATGCCACAGGGTGATGAATTGTCGACCTCAAGACCTGCTGTCCCGCTCTCAAATAGATTTTCCATACTAGGTAAAAAGACTTCCAATACCTGCGGGATGGAGGGGGGAGAGAGGCCGCAGGGGAGCAATCAAATCGAGGGGGGAGAGACGAGGGGTGCCTTTCTAGATGGAGGGATGCCCAACCCTGAGGATGTAGAGCAGGGTGCAGAGCAGAGCCCCGCTACGATTCAAGGAATGTTAAAACACCTTTCGGCAGAGATTAGCGCCCGCTTTTCTACCTCAGAGCTTAACCAGAGGAAGATACAAGAGACCTGCTCTAACTTAGAGGAAAATTTGACAGCTCTAACAAACCGGATGGAAATGTTGGAAAAAAAAGTGGAAGAAATGGACCTGGTGGTTAAGGATACCTCTCAGGAAGTGGTGAGGCTCAGGGAGAGGGAGCGGGACCTCTCCGATAGGTTGGAAAGATTGGAAAATACTTTGAGAAGAAACAATATAAGGATTTTGGATCTGAAAGAAGGCCTGGAAGGTGATAATCTCAAAGCCTATGTAATAGACATTCTGATGAAAGCATTCCCACAGATTGCTTCAGTACCAGTCTGGGAAACTGAAATTCAGCGGGTTCACAGAGATCCTTTTAAGTTGAACCCATCACGAAAGAAACCAAGAAAGATCCTAGTCTTTATTCAGTCCTATCTTCTGAAAGAGCAACTTCTAGGGGCTGCCCTTAAACTTAAAACCATACAAGCTGGAGATGCCTCTTTCAGGATTCGGTCCGATATATCAAAGGTAACAGAGGACAGAAGATGGGAATTAGGGAAGCGGATGGAGGCTCTTAGAGAGCAGGGCGCACAGGTGCAGTTGAGGTTCCCTGCTTTCTTGAAAGTCCTCTGGGCTAACAAAATGTATAATTTTAGGTTTCCAGAGGAAGTGGATGGCTTTTTGACGCAAACTAAAAATACTTGCAGCTCCTAGGCGCAGATATAGGCTTAAGAAAACTTGGCTTTGATGGTATAGATTTTTTTTTCTTTATTTCTTTAGGACGGGAGAACTCCGACTCATAAGGCAACAGATGTTGCCAATGGTCAGACAGGGAGGGTTCCCATGGGAAAGCTGGAGGGGGGCAGGTGGGATGAGGGTTTTTTTACACGTTTGTTGGTGGGGAGCATTGGGAAAAAATATATATATAAAATACTCATGTGACACAATGACCTCCAGTAGCAGTCAGAGCAGTGGGTGGAATCAGGCAGAAAATGGTGGGTAGTCCTCAGTATGGAAGAAAACAGACCTTGGGGCTTTTAACCTGGAATGTTAACGGTTTGAGGGTTCGAAGAAGGCAACGTTTAGTTCTTCAGTACCTGAAAAACAGTTCAGCTAATATCATCCTGATTCAGGAAACCCATTTATGCTGTCAGAGTGCAAAGCGCTATTTGGAAGACTGGGTTGGGTGGATAAGATTATAGCTTCAGACCAGCTATGTTGTTCGAAAGGGGTAGCAATTATACTTAAATCCAACTCAGCGATAGATCTTATTAAGTCACAAGTGGACGATCGAGGACGCTGGGCTATTGCCGAGATTAAGACGCAGGGTTGCAAATATACCTTAGTATCCTTTTATGGCCCTAATGAGGATGACGTGGGACCTCTAAATAATCTGTGCATTGCACTGGCAGACTTTGAGTCCCCTCTGATAATGGGAGGAGATTTTAATGTACTGTTAGATAATAATCTAGATAGATCTTCCCCACGGGTACAGGTCTCTGCACCTCGTGTTAAAGCCCACCTTGTGTCTACTCTAAAGAATTTAAATCTGAGTGATGTATGGCGGGTAATAAGGGGCCAGAATAGGGAATATTCCTTTTATAGTAAAAAAAATTCACATTATTCCAGGCTCGACTATATATTCCTGGATCACTCAGAAATCGATAAAGTTACCCTAATAGAATATCAGCCTATTCTTATATCGGACCATGGAGCCGTAGCCCTTATTTTAGTTCTCTCACAAGAACTTCCTTTGAGGAGGTGGACCCTAAATAGGAGATTTCTTCTGCAGTCATCTACTCCAAATTTTCTGAAGCTTGCAACAGCTTGCTTTCTAAAAGATAATGTGGGGTCGACATCTCTGAACAATGTCTGGGATACATTTAAGGCTTGGTTAAGGGGTACATTAAAGGGGGCAATCTCGGGTTGGAGCAAGACAGAGAGGAAAGATCTGTCGGATTTAGAAGCTCAAATAAAAAAAGCTGAAGCGGATTTAAAGTCTAGCACCCCTCCTGGTATAGTTTATGAAAATTTGGAGAAGAGACTGGAAGATCTGCAGCTACAATTTAGACTTAAGTCGGAGGAGATCCTGATTCAAAAATGGGAAGTTAGCAAGATGAGGGAATTTGAACAAGGGGAGAATTGTGGGAAAATATTAGCCATGAAGGCTAGAATTGATAGGTCTCACAATTATATAAAAAAGATTAGAGTAAATGACCAAATAATTGATGCTAAAGAGAAAATAGAACAGGCTTTTGCGCAGTTCTTCCAAGAGCTATATCAAGAGGAAGAAGCTGCTGCCGAATTAGACATTGATAAATGGCTTATAGCTAAACAACTGCCAAAACTTTGCGAGGAAAATCAAATGTCTTTAAAAGCAGTAATTACAGGGAGTGATACACTGTCAGTACTGGAAAAAGCTAAGAACGGTAAAGCTCCGGGTCCAGACTCAATTCCGACGGAGGTTTACTCCCTGCTCAAGGAAGAACTTGTCCCTGTATGGTTGGAGCTATTCAATGACATTTTGGCAGGGAGGTCTCCCATGCCGGCTTCTTGGAGCGGAGCTGTCATAACCCTGATATTAAAACCCGGGAAAGACCCAATGCAATGTCAATCATACCGTCCAATCTCGTTATTAAACGCTGATTATAAGATCTTTGCAGGGGTACTAAACGCTCGATTATCCAAGATAGTAGGTACTATCATACATCAAGATCAGAAAGGTTTTCTCCCGGGCAGGCAAATGTCAGAATTAGTTTACACCTTAATAGGGGCAACAGACTTAGCAGTTTCACACGGCCATCCACTCTCCATAATTACAGTTGATGCTGCCAAAGCCTTCGACCGTGTGAGCTGGGTCTTTCTAGATAGAGCTCTGAAGGTTTTTGGGTTTGATCCAGGGTTCAGAGTAGTTCTTAAAAATATATACAAGTCATCTACTGCTCAGATTTTGGTGAATGGCAGTTTATCTTCCACGGTCAGAATTGGTCGAGGAACTAGGCAGGGCTGCCCACTATCTCCTATTCTTTTTGATTTATATATTGAACCCTTTGCACAAAGTCTTCGTCAGAATATAAAGATAGCCCCTTTTGTATCAAACGGGTTCGAAAGGAAGGTAGCTCTTTATGCAGACGACCTGGTCTTATTTTCTTCAAATGTTGAGGTCACTTACTCAGAGCTTCTGGTCGAGGCCCAGCTTTTTGGGAATCTCTCAGGATATGAGATTAATGCTGAAAAAACCGAGATTATGGCTTGGAATATCCCCGATCACAGGAACATCTTTGCAAAACAGCTCAGATATCTCGGAGTCATAATTACTCAAAATCCTGATAATATTCCAGAAGTGAACCTAGACAGGGTTTCTAAAGAGGTGGATGTCTTATTAAAGAGATGGCAGAGTATTCCTCTCTCCCACTTTGGTAGAGTCAATCTTGTTAAAATGTGCATTCTCCCTAAATATACCTACTTATTTAATAACATACCGCTGGAATTTACAAGGGCAGACCTGCTCAAAATTCAGGGTAAGATCTCTTCCTTCATTTGGGCAAGTAAGGGAATTCGCCTCTCTTGGAAAAAACTTAGACGAAAACTTCAAAGAGGAGGTATGGGATTGCCGGATTTACAATTATACACATGGGCTTACCAATTAAAAAACTGTAGGATGCTCTTGCAAACGCCAGATGACACATTGATCGGGAGTATGTTTAAAGCTATGCTAGTAGGTATAGTGGAAACTGGATTTATGTACAAATTTGGGTCCTTCAAATTCTTTAAGAAAGTACGTCTGAAGACTCTGCGTGCGGCGGCCAAGCTCTGGTCATCTTGTCGAGGATGTTTTGGACTTTCTTACTATAGTGACTGGGCCCCGGTGTGGGATTCCCCTGGTACTCCTGTTTGTCTATTAGATGTCCTAGCTCGTCCTTTGATCGACGCGGGAGTCACGCATTGGAAAGACATTATGCAGGCTGATGAATGTCACCCCTGGGAATACTGGAATGCCACCACCGGAGGTGCCCTTTCAAGGTTTAAATTTTATCAGATCTCCTCGTGGAGTAAGGCACAAAGTTGGCCCTCTCCGGTTGAACACTCAATAGAAAATGACTTACAAATCCCCACACCGAGGAAAAAAGAAGTGGCTCTATGGTACAATTATTTCCTCTCTGCAGCAGATGTTAAAATGAAGAAGCCAAATCACGTCTGGGATAATTACTTGCCGAGCGAGGAGTTGGATGAAATATGGCAAGTATCTATAGACACTCTTTACCCACTAGTAAAATCTGCTGCACTCAGGAAGAACCACTTTTTTACAATCCACAGGTTATACTGGTCCCCTCTTAAGATCTCAAGAATAAAAGGCGGTGGAGAAGCAAGATGTCCTAGATGTGGCACTGTGAATGCGGATGACATCCACATATTCGCTTCCTGCCCCAGGCTCCATGAATTTTGGGGAGGAGTGGGTAAGACCATCACCAGGGTGCTGGGTCCGGATGTGGAGGTAAGTCCAACTTTAATACTATTCGGGATAGCACCCAAAGTTGAGGGCCTATATTCCCTAAAGGGGGCACAACAGAAGTTATTATTTTACTTGATACTCTTGGCTAGGAGAGAGATATGTAAGTTGTGGCGCCAGGAGACTCCTCCTTTATGGAATGCTTGGTGGAACGCTGTTAAATACTTTAGAGCTTTAGACCAGAGAGTGAAGACACACAGAGAAAGATCGGATATTGGGTTATTCTGGAATCTGTTAAGACACCGTATTCTCTGCTTAGATAGGAGTTATTAAGGATCTCGTTTGATTTCAATGATTCCAATGATTAAACCTCTGGGTCAGCTCAGGTTGAGTATTTCGGGTGACCCCCGAAAAAGTAAATACCGGCTGAGACTGTAATCCACCAAGCTATAAGTAACTGAGGCGGATCAGGTCGAGAGGTTGCTACTGCTATGGAGGTCATGTGAGGAAAAAAAAAAAATTCAAAAAAAGAGGCTAGGTTGGTTATATTGGTGATAATTCACTATAAGGGTATAGTTAGGGTATGTGCCGTGGAGTTAGATCAGAATACAGAGGTGGTGATTCTATGGCAGGTGTTCAAACATCTTCAGGGGTTGGTCTAAGCCCTTCGTACTCGGGGGCTGCCCGCGGGCTGGGTGAGGGAGCTAGAGAGGCACTGAGGGTCTGTTGTAGGTGCCTACGATAGATGCACCATATCTCTTTTGGTCTTGATGTGGGAGGATGAAGCGTGGTATATATTTCAGATTGTAAACTACAATATGTCCATGCCGCTTTTTTGGGCCCTAGTTTTGCTCCCCAGCGCACTTCCACCTCTCTTTTCGCCAGCAGCAGAGCAATGGCTACGAATCTGTGGAAACAGGATTTAACCCGGTTAAACAGGCCCAGCAATCCTTTACGTGGAGAGGAGAAGAGGGGGGCGTCAATTATTCTCGCTATCGTTTGTAAGATATCTAGCCAGAAAGGCAGCACTTATGGACAAGCCCAAGCCATGTGTCAAGACTTTGGCCACGACTACAACCATAGCGAGAGGCAACTCATGGACAAAACAAATTAAGTATCCATGTAGGAAACGAAAGTGTGTGACACCCAAAATTTTGTTAAGACAATGCTTAACAATGATAAGAAACTCAGGTGAGGAAAATGGCTGCGCAGATGGGCACAGATCCAAAGCGGGTCAGCGGTCTAGTGTTTCTCCTCACGCGACAATTAGGGAGCTCAAGGTGCGCGTTCCACAGGGGAACTGCGCACTTCAACTGTAGTTTTCTGGAAGAGTGTAGCGTCTCAGCGAGGCGCAGAACTTGTTTGGTATTTACCTCAGGGAATAACGTAATCACAATTCTTTGGTTCTTTAACGCATGCGCAACGTGGGATTCAACTTTCCTGACAAGAATTTATCGAAGGAAGAGAATTTCAAGCAACGCTTCAGTCTTCATGTTCCAGTTGCGGTATTTGTTCCAACCTTCCTAGCATTCCTAAGGTAACATCTATGTAACGCTTCGTATTCCCGATGACAGTGTGGTGAAATTTCAACCTAAAAGAACAACAGTGCTTATGTGATTTTATAAAAGCCTTCCTGCCTGAAGCACATGAAACCGAGACTTAAAATAGACTTGGGGTTCCAGTTATTGGTGCATCTGGGGGAACCTCAGGGAGTTATAACTCCTTCCAGAATAAAATACTGACAGTTGGATTAATAAGCTACCACACGTAGCTAAGGTGATTAGGAGAGCGCTAACTAAGAGTACATATTCTGGGTGACTAGTTCTTAGGAAACGAATTTACAAGTGCTGTCTTCTTTCTTTTACATTCAGATGCAGAATTAACCCAAATTATAAAACATCACAGAGAGAAGCAATAGCCTGGGGTCGACAGGGTAAATTTAGTGTTGTGGTGTTACATCTAGCATTAAACATGTTTTAGGCAGTTTTTACATGTATGTCTTTAAAATCCAGGTGCAGTAAGAAGATCCACCCAGACGACCGTGTGAAGTACCATCAACTTACCAGGCAGTCTCTCTTGTTTCTCATCCACTTCCCCTTTCCCCCCTACTTTAGTCGCTACCTCGAGTTGATCTTGGGTGGCGCCTGAGGTGGCGGGGCGTTGGGACCATCATCGGCTCCTGTGGAGATTTGGTACTTTGACACCATGTGTGCAAAGTCAGCATCTTGCATATTGCATTTGGGGCAGTTGGAGGATTTTGAAGGGCCAAACTTGGGCAATTGCTGGGGTGTGATGTAGACCCTGTGAATGAATTTAAAAAGTAGGAGCTCCTACCTATGGTTTGGGGAGATTTTCTGAATTTGGTCAAGGCAGTATGTCCACTCCTTATCTGTCAACGCATGCCCCAGATCCTCCTTCCAACGTTGCCTTACCCCCTTGTCCCGTACCTTTTTGAGCACCGTACAGGCTGTGTACAGTTTTGTAACCATGTTCGTTCCTTCTTTATCCGTGATAAGCAGAGTAAGTGGGGTAAATTCAGCGTGCGGGGATGGAAAAGTAGTGACTGCAGAGCGGACCGATCCCAGCAGTCTAGTGATTACAAACTTGTCCATGTAAGTTATCCCTGGTATTGCTGTGAAGTCCGACAGTTTCTGCGCCCGTCCATCGGGGAATAGAGAGCCAACTGTATCCAGTCCTAACTTGGTAAGTGGAGTCCGTACCACTTTTTCGGTGGCGAGTGGGAGGAACGGGTTGTTCAATAGGGGGATGACTGGCGAATACAGTGGGCCGTCTCCTAGCATAATGTTGAGTTTACGCCAAGCAAAACTAAAGGGGATGATAGACGGAGTGTTGAACATTGCAAGCACTCACCCCCAGTCAACTGATCTGGGTTTAATCCATCATCATTCTTTAGCTCACTCCACCACCCCAGTTCAAACATGGCCATGTCAAATCAGTCTGCCCCTGTGCCTTATGGGAACAGTCCAGCCTGAACTGCCAAGCAATGTTTTCCCTGGACCGTAAACAAGCATCCTGGGACCACTTTCTGCCAAGCCCAACAAGTGGTAGCAAGGGACTGAATGTCCTGCGCGTCAAGTGGTATGCCCTTAGGGAATGAGGCTTCCAATGGCTTGGGTGCTGCTAATTCCCTATTGGGTTTGGTGTATGGTATACGGACGTCCGGGTGGTACCAGTGATGTGCATATTGTGCTTGTGCCACTAAAAAGTAAAGATGGGGATCCGGAACCGCAAACCCTCCTCGGCCATATGGGAGAGTCAGAGTATCCCATGAGAATCCCGGTCTGCGTCTGCCCCACACTAGTTTGATAAGAAGGCCTCATAGCTGACTAAAAAACGCGTTAGTGAGCGGAATGGGTATAGTGCTGAACAGATAGAGGAATGGAGGCAGTACCTTCATCTTGATTAGTCCCACGCGGCCTGCCATAGATAGAGGAAGATGTATCCACCTCTCAACCTGCGTGGTAAGCTGCTCTACCGCAGCCCCATAATTTAAGCGTATGACTTGGCCTTTGTCTCTGTGGAGGTGGACCCCAAGGTATTAAGTGGTGTCATCCGCTCTCGGCCGGGGAAGTTCAGGCTTATCAGCCAAGGCTGCATCCGTGATGGGGAAAGGACCGACTTTCCACAGTTTATCTTGAGACCTGACATGGCCCCAAATCGGCCAATCTTCTCTATAAGGGGTTGTAAATTATCTTTGGGATGTCGTACGAAAAGTAGGATATCGCCCGCATACATGGACATCAGCAAGGGGTCATCAGGAAACTGTAAGCCCCGCAATAGGTGTTTGTCTTGCTATGGCAGACCAACAGGTCTAGAGCTATAATAAATAATGGTGGGGACAGTGGCAGCCCTGTCGCATTCCACATGAAATGGGGGTGACAAAGAACCATTTACTCTAAGTCGAGGTGTGGGATATGAATAGAGTAATGAAATCAAGGCTATAAAATTAAAGGGGGAACCTAGTTTACACAGTGTAGCCACGAGAAAATGCCACTCGAGTGAATCGAAGGCCTTTTCCGCATCTAGAAGTAGCCATCGCTGCAGGAGTAGTGGGTTCTAAACGGTTTATAACAGGGAAAGCAGTACGTAAATTGAGAGCTGTAGAACAGTGCAGGATAAAGCCCAATTGGACAGGAGAGATTATTTGTTCTAGTAACAAGGAAAGTCTAGTAGATAGCATTTTGGCCAGGATTTTATTATCCAAATTTTTTAGGGAGATGGGGCGATAACACGCGCGGTCTGTGGGTACCTTACTGGGTTTAAGTAAAAGAGAGATGGCCGCCTCTCTCATAGAGGGAGGGAGGGTGCCTGTTTCCAGGGCCTCTGCGTAGACTTCCAGGAGTTGCGACACTAAACTATCCTTGTAGGCCTTATGAACAACGCCCGATAGTCCATCAAGTCCCGGTGCCTTAGAGCCTGTGAGGGCATCTATAGCAATCGTAATTTCTTCCACTGTAAAGGGGTCTGCCAGGAAGTCCGCTTGCCCCCTGGTGAGCCAGACCATGGCAACATCCTCTAGATATGCAAGATGTTGAGAAAAACCTGAGGGGAGCGGGTAGACCAGAGGGAGCGGTAGTATGCCACCAGCTCCGCTATTATGTCAGTGTCATCTGTCGCTACAGTATCATCTGCACGTTTAATTGCCGCTATGTGTCCAAATCCCCAGGGAGGGCGCACAAGCTGTGCCTACGTCCTTTCGGGGCGTTCCCCTTTGCCGCATCTACGGGTCATCTGATATTTCCCAAGTAAGGATGCTTCTCTGTCGGCATGTTCATTAAATTCTCTAAGGAGGGCACTACATTTGTTCCGAGTGTGTGGGTTTGGCGGAGTTGCATCTAGTAATGTTAATTTCGCTTCTGTTTTAGCAAGTCTCCCGCGCATCGCCCGCAGCACCCCAGCCCGTTTAGATATAACAACACTGTGGATATCATAATCTGCTGATTTTAACAAAAGACAATTTTTTATTACTGAAAAAGATAAACAGTTATTAAAAAGCAGCGGCATGTGTTGCTGCACAGTAGAAGGCCCTTTGCAAAGCTGGACTGGTCACCTTTTTGTAGCTTATTGCTATTTTTGGGTGTTAAACTGGTTCAGTACCAGTTTAACACACAAGATGCACCACAGATTGACTGTTTATCTGGAGAAAAACAGGCACTCACATAACATTAGTTTAGAAATATGTTATCTGATTAGGTTTTATCAAATTATGTTTTGTTTGTGAAAAAGAAAGTAATATTGTGCATTTTTAGGAAATTCTTTTCCAAGACTATTTATAAGTGTGTGGTAAGCCTCAGACACCGAACCACAGTCACCCACAAACCTTTGATTTTCTAAACACTATTTAGTATGATTTCCCCACCGTCAAAATTATTTGCCATGGGAATTGGGGGTGATAAAGGTTGTCGAGGAGTTCTAGGTTCTAGACATTTTTGTCAGGGGGGGGAGTCATTAAGCCTAATAAAAATGATGAAAGAGGGTCTTCACAATCAAAACGTTTGAAGACCTCTGTTCTATGCCCTTGTGACTAAAATATGTTTTAAAAAAAATATTTTCTTTAATATTTGAAACACATAACAAACTAATGTGTTCAAGATCATAAGCGCCGGCAGGTTTAACTCAGAGACAGGATAGCAGTGAGCTACCAAAAAATAAGCTGCCCAATACCGAGCCACCCAATACTGAGTCTACAAACACTGAGCTAACAAAAACAGCCACCAACAACAAAGCCCCCAAAAATAGAGTTTGCGGCAAAAAGTTAAGGGAGAACCACACCAAAGAGGTAAGGTATAACAGGAAAATAATGAACCCCCATCATCCCCCTAAAAAAACAAGCCATCTCAGCTGGTACTACTAAAGGGGCAACACGTCTGACTAACTTGGAATATAAGAATTCAAGATCTATAACAAACCGAAATAAAGAGTAGGAGGAGGCAGGGTCTACTCTTCCCAAGGGCAAACACCAGCTTCCTTGCAGTTGCTTCTCATTTAGGTTTTGAGTTTACAATACCAATTCTGACATTGCTGAAGCTTCAAGTACACTAGAGGTTTTAAGTTGCGGACAGTTGCTCAAGGCGTCCTACCATTTCTTAACCTCTCTTCCCAGGATACATCTACCTCTCACTGTTTCTCTATCCACTGTCATCATATCAATTTGTTTGGAACCCTTGGCAACAGAGCTAATTATCCATAAGATGATACAAGTACACATGAATCATACCCAAGTCCTTACCCAGGATCCTTATGAATATATGAATTAGAGTTGCCTAAAGATGCCCAACACCTTGTCAGATGGGATCACAATTCTTTAAGCCGATTTGACTGAACAATTTTTTTAAATAAATATTTTTACAACATTTGTTCAGCACACAAACCAATGTGAACAAGGCCATATGCCCTGGCAGGCTTAACTCAGATATGACAGCAGTATCCTGTAAACAAAATGGAGGTATGGTTAGTAGCAATAACAGCATCAACATTCCTATCACAAGAATTGTACAAAAACAAGGCAAGCCGAAAACCTACCTACCAATAGCAAGGCAAGCCAAAAACCGAGCCGCCAAAAGCAAGGCAAGCCAAAAACTGCGCCGTCAAAAATAAGGCAAGCCAAAACCAGAGCCGCAAAAAACAAGGCAAGCCAAAAACTGAGCTGCCAAAAACAAGGCAAGCCAAAAACTGAGCTCTCAAAAACAAGGTAAGCCAAAAACTGGGTCGCCAAGCACTCCAATCCTGACATTGTTAAAGTGTCAAGTACACCAGAAGTAATATGCATGGGCAGTTGCTCAAGGTGTCCTATCTTCCAGGCTGCCCCCCAAGGAAAGTGATCTTTCAGAAATGTCTTTACCTCTCTTTTCAGGCTACCTGTATCTCTCACTGTCGCGTTACCCGCTGTCTTATAAAATTTTGTAGGGCCCTGGGCAAGACTCACACTGATTTTTCAGTGATATTTGCTAAAAATGTAATGTACAATTCAATATGTAGTCTGAATTAGCAGATATGGAGTAATAAAATTCAGATTTCAAAGGGGGAAAAAGTACCATAGGATGTCACAAGTACACTTGAATCATTGAAAAGTCTTTATTCAAGTTCCTAACGAATATGGGTATTGAAGTGTTTTGAAGACACCCAACACCCTATTAGATGAGATCACCATTTTCTAAGCCCATGTGACTAAACAAAGTTGTTTAAAAATAATTGATTTATTGTATTTTTTCACCACATAAACCACTGAGTACAAGACCATTAGCTCTGGAAGGCTTAACTCTGAGACAGGAAAACAGTAATCTTTTAACATAATAGTGATTCAGCTAGTGGCTATAATAGCATTAGATGTACATCAAAATAAATGCACCAGAATAGAAAAAATTAGCGGGCCACATATGGAACGTGCCACATATGGAGCCAGCCACATACAGAGCCGGCCACATACGGAGCCGGCCACACATGGAGCCGGCCACATACAGAGCCAGCCACATACGGTGCCGGCCAATAAACAGAGCCGGCCACATACGGAGCCGGCCAATAAACGGAGCCACCAATAAATGGAGCCGCCAATAAACGGAGCCGCCAATAAATGGAGCCGCGAATGCACAGCGCCACTAATGCACAGATCCGCTAATGCACAGATCCGCCAATACACAGATCCGCCAATACACAGATCCGCCAATACACAGATCTGCCAATACACAGATCCGCCAATACACAGAGCCACAGCAGTGGTTTGCTGTGTAGCTTTTACATTTTCATTGCCAATTCTGACATTGCTGAAGCTCCAAGTGCGCCAGAGGTATTAAGGCATGGGCAGTTGCTGAAGGCGTCCTATCCATTCTTAACCTCTCTTTTCAGAATACCTCCACCTCTCACTGTCGCTCTCTCTACTGTCATCTTATCAATTTTTTGGGAACCCTGGGAAAGAGAGTTTATTATCCCTAAGATGACACAAGTACACATGAATCATACCCTAATCTTAATCCAGAATCCTTATGAATATATGTATTAGAGTGGCGTAAAGATGCACAACACCTTGTCAGATGGGATCGTCATTATCTAAGCCGATTTAACTGAACGTTTTTTAAAAACATATTTTCACAACATTTGTTCAGCACATAAACCAATGTGAACAAGGCCATACGCGCTGGTAGGCTTAACTCAGATATGACAGCAGTATTCTGTAAACAAAATAGAAGTACGGGTAGTGGCAATAACAGCATCAACATTCCCATCAAAAGAAATTAACAAAAACAAGGCAAGCCAAAAACGAGCCGCCAAAAGCAAGGCAAACCAAAAACTGAGAAACCAAAAGCAAGACAAGCCAAAAACCGAGCCGCCAAAAATAAGGCAAGCCAAAAACTGAGCTGCCAAAAATAAAGCAAGCCAAAAACTGAGCTGCCAAAAGCAAGGTAGGCCAAAAGCTGGGCCGCCAAGCACTGGGCCGCCAATAAAAGGAGTCGCAAATACACAGAGCAGTCGCAGTGGCTTGCTGTGTAGCTTTTACATTTTCAGTTCCAATTCTGATATTGCTGAAACTTCAAGTGCACCAGAGGTATTAGGCATGGGCTGTTGGTCAAGGAGTACTATCTATCCACTGTCACCTTATACATTTTTGGAACCCTGGGCAAGACATTACAGTGAATTTTGAGTGGTATTATCTAATAGTTTAATATACAGTTCAATATGTGGGCTTTAATTTATAGACTGAGTCATAAAATTCAGATTTTGAATATAGACAAAATTCTCTAAGATAACACAAGTAACCATAAATGTTAGCAAAGACTTTACCCAGGATCCTTATGAATATAGGTCTTAAAATGGCCTAAGAAGCCCACCGTATTGTCAGACAGGATCACCAGACTAAGCCTGTTTGACTAAAACAAAGACTTTAAATAATTATTTTTCTTTCATTTTTTAAGCACAAAGCAAAGGAAAGGGTGGAACAACATAACCGCTGGCAGGCTTAACTCAGACAGGATGGCAGCATTCTGTAAACAAAATAGATTTAGAGTTAGAGGCAATAACAGCATCAACATGCAGATAAAAAGAAATGCACAATCAAAAGCAGACAAAATCTGAGCCTACAGAAGCAAGGCAAGCCAAAAACAGAGCCGCCAACAGCAAGGCAAGCCAAAAACAGATCCACCAAAAGCAAGGCAAGCCAAAAACTGAGCCGCCAAAAGTAAGGCAAGCCAAAAACCTAGCCGCCGAAAGAAAGAAAAAAGCCAAAAACTGTGCCGCCAAAAGCAAGATGAGCAAAAATCTGAGCCGCCAAAAGCAAGACAAGACAAAAACTGGGCCACCAAGCACTGGGCCACCAAAAGCAGAGCCACCTACAAAAGGATTGTCGAGGGCCAAAAGTTAGGGGAGCACCATGCCAAAGATGGCAGGTCTGACAAGCCAAGAACCAACTCCTCCCACAACCAACAAAAAAATCACATCTGGTAGAAGTTATGAAGAGGAAACACATCTGACTACCTTGCAATATAAGAACCCAAGAAACATTATAATATCCCAAAATGAAAAGCCGGTGGCAGCTAGTGTCTATACCTCCCAAAATCTAACACCATCTTCCTTGCAGTAGGTTCTTGTGTAGCTTTTGAATGTACAGTTCCAATCCTTGCATTGCTGAAGGGTCAAGTACACCAGAAGTAATAAGGCATGAGCATTTGCTCAAGGTGTCCTATCTTCCAGGCTGCCCCCAAGGGAAAGTGATCTTTCAGAAATGTCTTTACCTCTCTTTTCAGGCTACCTGTATCTCTCATTGTCACCAATAAACGGAGCCGCCAATACACAGAACCGCCAATACACAGAACCGCCAATACACTGAACCGCCAATACACGGAACCGCCAATACACGGAACCGCCAATACACAGAGCCGCCAATACACAAAGCCGCCAATACACAGAGTGCAGTGCAGTGGCTTCCTGTGTAGCTTTCAAATTTTCAGTTCCAATTCTGATATTGCTGAAGCTTCAAGTGAGCCAGAGGTATTAAGGCATGGGCTGTTGCTCAAGGTTTTCGACCATTTCTTAACCTTTATTTTCAGGATACCTCTACCTCTCACTGTCGCTATATCCACTGTCATCTTATCAATTTCTTTGGAACCCTGGGCAAGAGAGTTTATTATCCATAAGATGACACAAGTACTCATGAATAATACCCAAGTCCTTACCCAGGATCCTTATGAATATTTGTATTAGGGTGGCTTAAAGATGCCAAACACCTTGTCAGATGGGATTTCCATTCTCTAAGCCGATTTGACTAAACAATGTTTTTTAAATAAATATTTTTACAACATTGGTTCAGTACATAAACCAATGTGAACAAGACCATATGCGCTGGTGGGCTTAACTCAGATATTACAGCAGTATTCTGTAAACAAAATAGAGGTACGTTTAGTGGCAATAACAGCATCAACATTCCCATCAAAAGAAATGTACAAAAACAAGGCGAGCCCCTATTGATGTAAAGTACTTTGTTTCTGTATGTTTTCTTATCTGAATTAGTTTCCTTCACTCTTGAAACATAAATCAACTCATATGGTTGTTTTGTTAAACTACCTCCCTATAACTTAATAATCAGGGATGGACCCCAATAATTATCAAATGTGTACAGATATGACTTTGGTATTACCCAATGATCATTTTAAGATGTTATGCATATACGTTGTTGTGTTATTAGTGATAATTTGTGTTAAATCTATGATATGTTCTTTTTACCCCTTTTTATTTCCCTCTCCTCTGCTTTCCCTCAACCCCCATACTCACTTCCTATTCACAATTTATATTATTGCTCCTACACTTGTCCTGGTGAATGGCACTCTCAACCCTCACTATACTCCAACTCCCTACACCTTACACACTACCTATATACCCTATTGATAAAATACTTTTTAATGCCTAAATGATGGGTTTTTAGCTGTTTGGACCTGGCTTCTATATACTTTCACCTACTTTCACTTCACAGGCATCCTCACTCTTTTTCTATATACTTCCATGTCACTCCTCATGTGTGTTCCTTATTCCTATCAACCTTGAAGAAGCCCTGGCCAGCAGGCAACTGGGTGAAACACGTATTGGCTGTCTCTGTTCTTACCCTCACCTTAAGAAAAATATAAATAAAAAGGAATACAATTACAACAACCTTTTGCTTCCTTCCTGCATAACACAACGACATACCATGGCAAATCACTTTGATATCAACTCAATTGTTGGATCACACCAACCTTAAGTTTGAAGTAAATCCAGAAGACACCAAACCCTACCCTTCTGTATACACTTGTTTCACACTAGGTGGTCCTTGGGTGTTACCACCATCTAGGGTTGTGTCACAAGCTACAATTTGCGTCCTATTTGAGTGTGAACCTTGTTGGCACCCATCTGTCTTTTTCATGAACACATGAATCATACTCAAGTCCTTACCCAGGATTCTTATGAATATATGTATTAGAGTGGCTTAAAGATGCCCAACACCTTGTCAAATGGGATCACCATTCTCTAAGCCGATTTGACTGAACAATGTTTTTTAAATAAATATTTTTCCAACATTTGTTCAGCACATAAACCAATGTGAACATATGCGCTGGTAGGCCTAACCCCGATATGACATCACTATTCTGTAAAGAAAATAGAGGTACGGTTAGTGGCAGTAACAGCATCAATATTCCCATCAAAAGAAATGTACAAAAAAGTCGCCAAAAACAAGGCAAGGCAAAAACTGAGCCGCCAAAAATAAGGCAAGCCAAAAACGGAGCCCGCCAAAATCAAGGCAAGCCAAATATGAGCGGACAAAAACAAGGCAAGCCAAAACTGAGCCGCCAAAAACTGAGCCGCCAAAAGCAAGACAAGCCAAAAACTGAGCCGCCAATAGCAAGGCAAGTAAAAACTGAGTCGCCAAAACCAAGGCCATCCAAAAACTGAGCCGCCAAACGCTAGGCAAGCCAGAAACTGAGCCAACAAAAATAAGGCAGGCAAAAAACTGAGCTGCCAAAAACAAGGGAAGCCATAAACTGAGTTGCCAAAAACAAGGCAAGCCAAAAACTGAGTTGCCAAAAACAAGGCAAGCCAAAAATGAGCCGCCAAAAACAAGGCAAGCCAAAAACTGAGCTGCCAAAAACAAGGCAAGCCAAAACTGTGCCGCCAAAAGCAGGCAAGCCAAAAACAGAGCCGCCAAAAGCAAGGCCATCCAACAACTGAGCCGACAAAAGCTAGCCAAGCCAAAAACTGAGCCAACAAAAATAAGGCAAGCCAAAAACTGAGCCACCAAAAACAAGGCAAGCGATCAACTGAGCTGCGAAAAACAAGGCAAGCCAAAAACTGAGCTGTCAAAAACAAAGCAAGCCAAAAACTGGGCTGTCAAGCACTGGGCCGCCAATAAAAGGAGCCGCCAATACAGAGAACTGCCAATACACAGAGCTGCCGCAGTGGCTTGACGCGTAGCTTTTAAATTTTCAGTTCCAATTCTGACATTGCTGAAGCTTCAAGTGCGCCAGAGGTATTAAGGCATGGGCACTTGCACAAGGCGTCCTATCTATCCACTGTCACCTTATCAATTTTTGGGAATCCTGGGAAAAACATTGCAGTGAATTTTGAGTGGCATTTTCTGATAGTTTAATATACAGTTCAATATGTGGGCTTTAATTTACAGATTGAGTCATAAAATTCAGATTTCGAATGCAGGCAAAATACTCTCAGATAACACAAGTAACCATAAATGTTACCAAAGTCTTTACCCAGGATCCTTATGAATATAGGTCTGAAAATGGCTTAAGAAGCCACCGTATTGTCAGACAGGATCACCAGACTAAGCGTGTTTGACTAAACAAAGATTTTAAATAAATATTTGTCTTTCATTTTTAAGCACATAAAGTAAAGGGTGGAACAACATAACCGCTGGCAGGCTTAACTCAGACAAGACAGCAGTATTCTGTTAACAAAATAGAGGTACAGTTAGAAGCAATAACAGCAGCAATATGCAGATAAAAAGAAATGCACAATAAAAAGCAGACAAAAACTGAGCTGCCAAACGCAAGGCAGGCCAAAACTGAGCCATCAAAAGCAAGGCAAGCCAAAAACTGAGCCGCCAAAATCAAGGCAAGCCAAAAACTGAGCTGCCAAAAACAAGGCAGGCCAAAAACTGAGCTGACAAAAACAATGCAAGCGAAAAACTGGGCCGTCAATAACAAGAGCCGCCAATACACAGAGCCGCCGCATGGCTTGTTGTGTAGCTTTTAAATTTTCAGTTGCAATTCTGACATTGCTAAAGCTTCAAGTGCGCCTGAGGTATTAAGGCATGGGCAGTTGCTCAAGGCGTCCTACCTATCCACTGCCACCTTATCAATTTTTTGGAACCCTGGGCAAGACATTGCAGTGAATTCTGAGTGGCATTTTCTGGTAGTTTAATATACTGTTCAATATGTGGACTTTAATTTACAGATTGAGTCAGAAAATTCAGATTTCGAATGCAGACAAAATTCTCTAAGATAACACAAGTAACCAAAAAATGTTAGCAAAGACTTTATCCAGGATCCTTATGAACATAGGTCCTAAAATGGCTTAAGAAGCCCATCGTATTGTCAGACAGGATCACCAGACGAGGCCTGTTTGACTAAAACAAAGATTTAAAATAATATTTTTCTTTATTTTTAAGCACATAAAGTAAAGGGTGGAACAACATAACCGCTAGCAGGCTTAACTCAGACAAGACAGCAGTATTCTGTTAACAAAATAGAGGTACATTTAGTGGCAATAATATGCCGATAAAAAGAAATGCACAATAAAAAGAAGACAAAAACTGAGCATACAAAAGCAAGGCAAGCTACAAACGGAGCCATCAAAAGCAAGGCAAGCCAAAAATTGAGCCGCCAAAAGCAAGGCAAGCCAAAAACTGAGCCGCCAAAAGCAAAATAGGCAAAAAACTGAGCCGCAAAAATAAGGCAAGCCAAAAACTGAGCCGCCAAAAACAAGGCAAGCCAAAAACTGAGCTGCCAAAACCAAGGCAAGCCAAAAACTGAGCCGCCAAGCACTGGGCCACCAATAAAAGGAGCCGCCAATACACAGAGCCGCCGCATGGCTTGTTGTGTAATTTTTTAATTTTCAGTTCCAATTCTGACATTGCTAAAGCTTCAAGTGCGCCTGAGGTATTAAGGCCTGGGCAGTTGCTCAAGGCGCCCTACCTATTCACTGTCAACTTATCAATTTTTTGAAACCTTGGGCAAGACATTGCAGGCAATTTTGAGTGGTATTTTCTGATAGTTTAATATACAGTTCAATATGTGGGCTTTAATTTACAGATTGAGTCATAAAATTCAGATTTCGAATGCAGACAAAATTCTCTAAGATAACACAAGTAACCAAAAAATGTTAGCAAAGACTTTATCCAGGATCCTTATGAACATAGGTCCTAAAATGGCTTAAGAAGCCCATCGTATTGTCAGACAGGATCACCAGACGAGGCCTGTTTGACTAAAACAAAGATTTAAAATAATATTTTTCTTTATTTTTAAGCACATAAAGTAAAGGGTGGAACAACATAACCGCTAGCAGGCTTAACTCAGACAAGACAGCAGTATTCTGTTAACAAAATAGAGGTACATTTAGTGGCAATAATATGCCGATAAAAAGAAATGCACAATAAAAAGAAGACAAAAACTGAGCATACAAAAGCAAGGCAAGCTACAAACGGAGCCATCAAAAGCAAGGCAAGCCAAAAATTGAGCCGCCAAAAGCAAGGCAAGCCAAAAACTGAGCCGCCAAAAGCAAAATAGGCAAAAAACTGAGCCGCAAAAATAAGGCAAGCCAAAAACTGAGCCGCCAAAAACAAGGCAAGCCAAAAACTGAGCTGCCAAAACCAAGGCAAGCCAAAAACTGAGCCGCCAAGCACTGGGCCACCAATAAAAGGAGCCGCCAATACACAGAGCCGCCGCATGGCTTGTTGTGTAATTTTTTAATTTTCAGTTCCAATTCTGACATTGCTAAAGCTTCAAGTGCGCCTGAGGTATTAAGGCCTGGGCAGTTGCTCAAGGCGCCCTACCTATTCACTGTCAACTTATCAATTTTTTGAAACCTTGGGCAAGACATTGCAGGCAATTTTGAGTGGTATTTTCTGATAGTTTAATATACAGTTCAATATGTGGGCTTTAATTTACAGATTGAGTCATAAAATTCAGATTTCAAATGCAGACAAAATTCTCTAAGATAACACAAGTAGCAGTAAATGTTAGCAAAGACTTTACCCAGGATCCTTATGAATATAGGTCTTAAAATGGCTTAAGAAGCCCACCGTATTGTCAGACAGGATCACCAGACAAAGCCTGTTTGACTAAAACAAAGATTTTAAATAATATTTTTCTTTCATTTTTTAAGCACATAAAAAAGTAAATGGTGGAACAACATAACCGCTGGCAGGTTTAACTCAGACAGGACAGCAGTATTCTGGTAACAAAATAGAGGTACAGTTAGTGGCAATAACATGCCGATAAAAAGAAATCCAATATAAAAAAAAAGACAAAAACTGAGCCTACAAAAGCAAGGCAAGCCACAAACGGAGCCGTCAAAAGCAAGGCAATCCAAAAATTGAGCCGCCAAAAGCAAGGCAAGCCAAAAACTGAGCCGCCAAAAGCAAGGCAAGCCAAAAACTGAGCCGCCAAAACCAAGATAGGCAAAAAACTGAGCCGCCAAAAATAAGGCAAACCAAAAACTAGGCCGCCAAGCACTGGGCCACCAAAAGCAGAGCGCCTAAAGAATGATTGTCGAGGGCCAAAGGTTAAAGGAGAACCATGCCAAAGATGGCAGGTCTAACAGGCCAAGAACTAACTCCCAATGATCATTTTAAGATGTTATGCATATTTTTTGTTGTGTTATCAGTGATTATTTGTGTTAAATCTTCGATATGTTCTTTTTAGCCCTTTTGATTTCCCTCTCCTCTGCTTTCGCTCATCCCACCATACTCACTTGCTATTCACAATTTATATTATTGCTCCTACACTTGTCCTGGTGAATGGCACTCTCACCCCGCACTATAATCCAACTCCCTACACCTTACACACTACCTATATACCCTATGGATAAAAAATGTTTTAATGCCTATATGATAAATTTTTCACTGTTTAGACCTGGCTTCTATACAGTTTCACCTACTTTCGCTTTATGGGCAACCTCACTCTGTTTCTATATACTTCCATGACTCTCTTCATGTGTGTTCACTTATTCCTATCATCCTTGAAGAAGCCCTGGCCAGCAGGCCACTGGGTGAAACACATGTCGGCTGTTTCTGTTCTTACCCTCACCTTAAGAAAAATATAAATAAAAAGGAATAAAATTACAACAACTTTTTGCTTCCTTCCTGCATACCACAACGACTGACCATGGCAAATCACTTTGATATCAACTCAATAGTTGGATCACACCAACCTTAAGTTTGAAGTAAATCCAGAAGACACTAAAACCTACCCTTCTGCATACACTTGTTTCACACCAGGTGGTCCTTGGGTGTTACCATCATCTAGGGTTGTGTCACAAGATACAATTAGGGTCCTGTCTGTTTGAGCGCGAACCTTGGTGGCACCCATCTGTCTTTTTCATGAACACATGAATCATACCCAAGTCCTAACCCAGAATCCTTATGAATATATGTATTAGAGTGGCTTAAAGATGCCCAACACCTTATCAAATGGGATCACCATTCTCTAAGCCGATTGACTGAACAATGTTTTTTAAATAAATATTTTTACAACATTTGTTCAGCACATAAACCAATGTGAATAAGACCATATGCACTGGTAGGCTTAACTCCGACATGACAGCAGTATTCTGTAAAGCAAATAGAGGTACGGGTAGTGGCAGTAACAGCATCAATGTTCCCATCAAAAGAAATTTACCAAAAAGTCGCCAAAACAAGGTAAGGCAAAAACTGAGCCGCCAAAAACAAGGCAATCCAAAAACTGAGCCGCCAAAAGCAAGGCAAGCCAAAAACTGAACCGCCAATAGCAAGGCAAGCGAAAAACTGAGCCGCCAATAGCAAGGCCATCCAAAAACGAAGTTGCCAAAAGTTAGGCAAGCCAAGAACTGAGCTAACAAAAATTAGGCAAGCCAAAAGCTAAGCTGCCAAAAACAAGGCAAGCCATAAACTGAGCTGCCAAAAACAAGGCAAGCCAAAAACTAAGCTGCCAAAAAAAAAAAAAGCCAAAACCTGAGTTGCCAAAAACAAGGCAAGCCAAAAACTGAGCCGCCAAAAACAAGGCAAGCCAAAAATGAGCCACAAACAACAAGCCAAGCCAAATACAAGGCAAGCCAAAACTGAGCCACCAAAAGCAGGCAAGCCAAAAACAGAGCCGCCAGAAGCAAGGCAAGCCAAAAACTGGGCCGCCAAAAGAAAGGCAAGCCAAAAACTGAACTGCCAATAGCAAGGCAAGCCAAAAACTGAGCCAAGATAAATAAGTCAAGCCAAAAACTGAGCCACCAAAACAAGGCAAGTCATAAACTGAGCTGCCAAAAACAAGGCAAGCCAAAACCTGAGCTGCCAAAAACAAGGTAAGCCAAGATAACACCAGTAACAATAAATGTTAGCAAAGTCTTTACCCAGGATCCTTATGAATTTAAGCACATAAAGTGAAGGGTGGAACAACCTAACTGCTGGCAGGCTGAACTCAGACAAGACAGCAGTATTCTGTTAACAAAATAGAGGTACAGTTAGAAGCAATAACAGCATCAATATGCCGATAAAAAGAAATGCACAATAAAAAGCAGACAAAAACTGAGCCGCCAAAAGCAAGGCAGGCCAAAAGTGAGCCGTCAAAAGCAAGGCAAGCCAAAAACTGAGCCGCCAAAATCAAGGCAAGCCAAAAACTGAGTCGCAAGAAAAAGGCAAGCCAAAGACTGAGCCGCCAAAAACAAGGCAAGCCAAAAACTGAGTCGCTAAAAAAAGGCAAGCCAAAGACTGAGTCGCAAAAAACATGGCAAGCCAAAAACTGAGCTGCCAAAAACAAGGCAAGCCAAAAACTGGGCCGCCAAGCACTGGCCACCAATAAAAGGAGCCGCCAATACACAGAGCTGCCACATGGCTTGTTGTGTAGCTTTTAAATTTTTAGTTCCAATTCTGACATTGCTAAAGCTTCAAGTGCGCCTCAGGTATTAAGGCCTGGGCAGTTGCTCAAGGTGTCCTACCTATCCACTGTCACCTTATCAATTTTTTGGAACCCTGGGCAAGACATTGCAGGCAATTTTGAGTGTTATTTACTGATAGTTTAATATACAGTTCAATATGTGGGATTTAATTTACAGATTGAGTCAGAAAATTCAGATTTCGAATGCAGACAAAATTCTCTAAGATAACACAAGTAACCATAAATGTTAGCAAAGAATTTACCCAGGATCCTTATGAATATAGGTCTTAAAATGACTTAAGAAGCCCACCGTATTGTCAGACAGGATCACCGGACGAAGCCTGTTTGACTAAAACAACGATTTTAAATAATATTTTTCTTTCATTTTTTAAGCACATAAAGTAAATGGTGGAACAATATAACCGCTGGCAGGCTTAACTCAGACAGGACAGCAGTATTCTGTTAACAAAATAGAGGTACAGTTAGTGGCAATAACATGCTGATAAAAAGAAATGCACAATAAAAAGAAGACAAAAACTGAGCCTACAAAAGCAAGGTAAGCCACAAACGGAGCCGTCAAAAGCAAGGCAAGCCAAAAATTGAGCCGCCAAAAGCAAGGCAAGCCAAAAACTGAGCCGCCAAAAGCAAGGCAAGCCAAAAGCGGAGCTGCCAAAAATAAGTCAAGCCAAAAACTGGGCCGCCAAGCACTGGGCCACCAAAAGCAGAGCCGCCTAAAGAAGGTTTGTCAAGGGCCAAAAGTTAGGGGAGAACCATGCCAAAGATGGCAGGTCTAACAAGCCAAGAACCAACTCCTCCCACATCCAACAAAAAACAAAAAAAATCACATCTGGTAGAAGTAATGAAGGGGGAACACATCTGACTACCTTGCAATATAAGAACCCAAGAACCATTATAATATCCCAAAATTAAAAGCCGGTGGCAGCTTGTGTCTATACCTCCCAAAATCTAACACCATCTTCCTTGCAGTAGGTTGTTGTGTAGCTTTTGAATGTACAGGTCCAATCCTGACATTGCTGAAGCATCAAGTTCACCAGAAGTAATAAGGCATGGGCAGTTGCTCAAGGTGTCCTATCTTTTAGGCAGCCCCCCAGAGAAAATTATCATTCAGAAATGTCTTTACCTCTCTTTTCAGGCTACCTTTATGTCTCACTGTTGCTCTACCCTCTGTCTTATCAAATTTGTAGGGCCCTGGGAGAGACATTACACTGATTTTACAGTGACATTTGCTAAACGTTTAATGTGCAATTCAATATGTGGGCTGAATTAGCAGATATGGAGTAATACAATTCAGTTTCAAAGGGGGAAAAAATTCCATAGGATGACACAAGTACACTTCAATCATTGAAAAGTCTTTATTTAAGTTCCCTTCCAATATGGGCCTTGAAGTGGTTTGTAGACACCCAACACCTTATTAGACGAGATCACCATTTTCTAAGCCCATGTGACTAAACAAAGTTGTTTAAAAATAATTGTTTTATTATATCTCTGAGACAGAAAAACAGTAATCTTTTAACATAATAGTGATTCAGTTAGTGGCTATAATAGCATTAAGATGTACATCAAAAGAAATGCACCACAATAGAAAAACTTAGCGTGCCACATACGAAGCGGGCCACAAACGGAGCGGGCCACATACCGATCAGGCCAAATACCAAGCCGGCATCACACCGAGCCGGCCACATACCGAGCCGGCCACATACCGAGCCGGCAACACACCGAGCCGGACACATACTGAGCCGCCAATAAATGAAGCGGCCAATAAAAAGAGCCACCAATAAACTGAGCGGCCAATAAACAGAGCCGCCAATACTCAGAGCCGCCAATACACAGAGCCGCCAATACACAGAGCCGCCAATACACAGAGCTGCCGCAGTGGCTTGCTGTGTAGCTTTTACATTTTCAGTTCCAAATCTGATATTGCTGAAGCTTCAAGTGAGCCAGAGGTATTAAGGCATGGGCTGTTGCTCAAGGTGTTCTACCATTGCTTAACGTTTCTTTTCAGGATACCTCTACCCCTCACTGTCGCTCTATCCACTGCCATCTTATCAATTTCTTTAGAGCCCTGGGCAAGAGAGTTTATTATCCATAAGATGACACAAGTAGTCATGAATCATACCCAAGTCCTTACCCAGGATCCTTATGAATTTATATATTAAAGTGGCTTAAGGATGCCCAACACCTTGTCAAATGGGATCACCATTCTCTAAGCCAATTTGACTGAACAATGTTTTTTGAATAAACATTTTTACAACATTTGTTCAGCACATAAACCAATGTGAAAAAGACCATATGCACTGGTAGGCTTAACTCCGATATGACAGCAGTATTCTGTAAAGAAAATAGAGTTATGGTTAGTGGCAGTACCAGCATTAATATTCCCATCAAAAGAAATGTACAAAAAAGTTGCCAAACGCAAGGCAAGCCAAAAATGAGCCGCCAAAAAACAAGGCAAGCCAAAAACTGAGCCACCAAAAGCAAGTCAAGCCAAAAACAGAGCCGCCAAAAACAAGGCAAGCCAAAACTAAGCCGCCAAACACTGAGCAACCAAAAGCAAGGCAAGACAA
Organism: Triturus cristatus; assembly: GCF_964204655.1. Lineage (NCBI taxonomy): Eukaryota > Metazoa > Chordata > Amphibia > Caudata > Salamandridae > Triturus > Triturus cristatus. The sequence continues at coordinate 1,436,840,022 of NC_140590.1, forward strand.
AAACTAAGCCAACAAAAACAAGGCAAGCCATAAACTGAGCTGCCAAAAACAACGCAAGCCAAAAACTGAGTTGACAAAAACAAGGCAAGCCAAAAACTGAGTTGACAAAAACAAGGCAAGCCAAAAACTGAGCCGCCACAAACAAGGCAAGCCAAAAAAGAGCCGCCAAAAACAAGGAAAGCCAAAAACTGAGCTGCCAAAAGCAAGGCAAGCCAAAACTGAGCCGCCAAAAGCTAGCAAGCCAAAAACAGAGCCGCCAAAATCAAGGCAAGCCAAAAACTGAGACGCCAAAAGCAAGGCCATCCAAAAACTGAGCTGCCAAAAGCTTGGCAAGCCAAAAACTGAGAAAACAAAAATAAGGCAAGCCATAAACTTAGCTGCCAAAAACAAGGCAACCCAACAACTGAGCTGCCAAAAACAAGGCAAGCCAAAAACTGGGCTGCAAAGCACTGGGCTGCCAATAAAAGGGGTCGCCAATACAGAGAGCCGCTACAGTGGCTTGCTGTGTAGCTTTTAAATTTTCAGTTCCAATTCTGACATTACTGAAGCTTCAAGTGCGCCAGAGGTATTAAGGTATGGGCAGTTGCTCAAGGCGTCCTACCTATCCACCTTCACAGTCTCAATTTTTTGGAATCCTGGGCAAAACATTGCAGTGAATTTTGAGTGGCATTTTCTGATAGTTTAATATACAGTTCAATATGTGGGCTTTAATTTACAGATTGAGTCATAAAATTCAGATTTCTAATGCAGGCAAAATTCTCTAAGATAACACAAGTAACCATAAATGTTACCAAAGTCTTTAGCCAGGTTCTTATGAACATAGGTCCTAAAATGGCTTAAGAAGTCACCATATTGTCAGACAGGATCACCAGACTTGGTCTGTTTGACTAAAGAAAGATTTTAATTAAATATTTGTCTTTCATTTTTAAGCACACAAAGTAAAAGGTGGAACAACATAACCACTGGCAGGCTTTACTCAGACAAGACAGCAGTATTCTGTTAACAAAATTGAGGTACAGTTAGAAGCAAAAACAGCATCAACACGCAAATTAAAAGAAATGCACAATAAAAAGCAGACAAAAACTTAGCCGTCAAAAGCAAGGGAGGCCAAAAACTGAGCCGTCAAAAGCAAGGCAAGCCAAAAACTGAGCCGCCCAAAAAAAGCAAGCCAAAAACTGAGCCGCCAAAAACAAGGCAAGCCAAAAACTGAGCCGCAAAAAACAAGGTAAGCCAAAAACTGAGCTGCCAAAAACAAGGCAATCCAAAAACTGGGCCACCAAGCACTGGGCCACCAATAAAAGGAGCCACCAATATACAGAGCCGCCAATACACAGAGCAGCTGCATGGCTTGTTGTGTAGCTTTTAAATTTTCTGTTCCAATTCTGACATTGCTAAAGCTTGAAGTGCGTCTGCGGTATTAAGGCATGGGCAGTTGCTTAAGGCATCCTACCTATCCACTGTCACCTTATCAATTTTTTGGAACCGTGGGCAAGACATTGCAGGCAACTTTGAGTGGTATTTTCTGATAGTTTAATACGCAGCTCAGTATGTGGGCTTTAATTTACAGATTGATTCATAAAATTCAGATTTCGAATGCAGACAAAATTCTCCAAGATAACACAAGTAACCATAAATGTTAGCAAATACTTTACACAGGATCCTTATGAATATAGGTCTTAAAATGGCTTAAGAAGCCCACTTTATTGTCAGACAGGATCACCAGATGAAGCCAGTTTGACTAAAACAAAGATTTTAAATAATATTTTTCTTTCATTTTTTAAGCACATAAAGTAAAGGGTGGAACAACATAACCGCTGGCAGTTTTAACTCAGACAGGACAGCAGTATTCTGTTAACAAAATAGAGGTACAGTTTGTGGCAATAACATGCAGATAAAAAGAAATGCACAATAAAAAGAAGACAAAAACTGAGCCTACAAAAGCAAGGCAAGCCAACAACTGAGCCGCCAAAAGCAAGATAGGCAAAAAACTGAGCCGCCAAAAATAAGGCAAGCCGAAAACTGGGCCGCCAAGCAATGGGCCGCCAAGCACTGGGCCATTAAAAGCGGAGCCACCTAAAGAAGGATTGTCGTGGGCCAAAAGTTAGGGGAGAACCATGCCAAAGATGGCAGGTCTAACAGGCCAAGAACTAACCTCCCCACCCCCACCCCACCCACCAAAAAAAAATCACATCTGGCAGAAGTAATGAAGGGGCAACACTTCTGACTACCTTGCAATATGGCAGCTAGTGTCTATACCTCCCAGTGTCTAACACCATCTTCCTTGCAGTAGGTTGTTGTGTAGCTTTTGAATGTACAGTTCCAATCCTGACATTGCTGAAGCATCAAGTACACCAGAAGTAATAAGGCATGGCCAGTTGCTCTAGGTGGCCTATCTTCCAGGTTGCCCCCCGGGGAAAGTGATCTTTCAGAAATGTCTTTACCTCTCTTTTCAGGCTACCTGTATCTCTCACTGTTGTTCTACCCTCTATCTTATCAAATTTTTAGGGCCCTGGGAAAGACATTACACTGATTTTTCAGTGACATTTGCCAAAAGTTTAATGTACAATTCTATATGTGGGATGAATTAGCAGATATGGAGTAATACAATTCAGATTTCAAAGAGGGGAAAAATTCCATAAGATGAAACAAGTACACTTAAATCATTGAAACGTCTTTACTCTAGTTCCTTACCAGTATGGGTCTTGAAGTGGTTTGATGACACCCAACACCCTATTAGGTGAGATATCCATTTTCTAAGCCCATTTGAGTAAACAAAGTTGTTTAAAAATATTTTTTTTGTTATATTTTTTCACCACTTAAACCGGTGAGTACAAGACGATAAGCTCTGGCAGGCTTAAATCCGAGACAGGAAAACAGCGTTCAACATAATAGTGATTCCGTTAGTGGCTATAATAGCATTAAGATGTACATCAAATGAAATGAACCACAATAGAAAAACTTAGCTGGCCATATACGGAGTGTGCACATACAGAGCCAGCCACAAACGGAGCTGGACACATACGGAGCCGGACACATACGGAGCCGGACACATACGGAGCCGGACACATACGGAGCCGGACACATACGGAGCCGGACACATACGGAGCCGGACACATACAGAGCCGGACACATACAGAGCCGGACACATACAGAGCCGGACACATACAGAGCCGGACACATACGGAGCCGGACACATACGGAGCCGGACACATACGGAGCCGGACACATACGGAGCCGGACACATACGGGGCCGGACACATACGAGGCCGGACACATACGAGGCCGGACACATACGAGGCCGGACACATACGGAGCCGGACACCTATGAGCCGCTAATAAACGGAGCCACCAATAAATGGAGCCACCAATAAACTGAGCCACCAATAAACTGAGCCGCCAATACACAGAGCCGCCAATACACAGAGCCGCCAATACACAGAGCCGCCAATACACAGAGCCGCCAATACACAGAGCCGCCAATACACAGAGCCGCCAATACACAGAGCCGCCAATACACAGAGCCGCCAATACACAGAGCCGCCAATACACAGAGCCGCCAATACACAGAGCCGCCTATACACAGAGCCGCCTATACATAGAGCCACTGCAGTGGCTTGCTGTGTGGCTTTTACATTTTCTGTTCCAATTCTGACATTGCTAAAGCATCAAGTGCGCCAGAGGTATTAAGGCATGGGCAGTTGCTCAAGATATTTTACTATTTCTTAACCTCTCTTTTCAGGATACCGCTACCTCTCACTGTTGCTCTATCCACTGTCATCTTATCAATTTCTTTCGAACCCTGGCCAAGAGAGTTTATTATCCAAAAGATGACACAAGTACACATGAATCATTCCCAAGTCCTTACCCAGGATCCTTATGAATATATGTATCAGAGTGGCCTAAAGATGCCCAAAACCTTGTCAAATGGGATCACCATTCTCTAAGCAGATTTGCTTGAACAATGTTTTTTAAATAAATATTTTTACAACATTTGTTCAGGACATAAACCAATGTGAACAAGACCATATGCGCTGGTAGGCTTAGCTCAGATATGACAGCAGTATTCTGTAAACATAATAGAGGTACGGTTAGTGGCAATAACAGCAACAAGATTCCCATCAAAAGAAATGTACAAAAAAGCTGCCAAAATCAAGGCAAGCCAAAAACTGAGCCGCCAAAAGCAAGGCAAGCCAAAAAGTGTGCCGCAAAAAGCAAGGCAAGCCAAAAACTCAGCCATCAAAAGCAAGGCAAGTCAAAAACTGAGCCGCCAAAAACAAGGCAAGCCAAAAACTGAGCCGCCAAAAACAAGGCAAGCCAAAAATTGACCAGCCAAACACAAGGCAAGCCAAAAACTGGTCCGCCAATAAACGGAGCCGCTAATAAACAGAGTCGCCAATAAACGCAGCCGCCAATAAACGCAGCCGCCAATACACAGAGCCGCCAATACACAGATCCGCCAATACACAGAGCCGCCAATACACCGAGCCACCAATACACAGAGCCACCAATACACAGAGCCACCAATACACAGAGCCACCAATACACAGAGCCACCAATACACAGCCACCAATACACAGAGCCACCAATACACAGAGCCACCAATACACAGAGCCGCCAATACACAGAGCCGCCAATACACAGTGCTGCCAATACACAGAGCCGCTGATACACAGAGCCGCCAATACATAGAGCCACCAATACAGAGCCGCTGCAGTGGCTTGCTGTGTAGCTTTTACATTTTCAGTTCCAATTCTGATATTTCTGAAGATTCAAGTGCGCCAGAGGTGTTAAGGGATAGGCAGTTGCACAAGGCGTCCTGCATATCCACTGTCATCTTATCAATTTTTTGGAACCCTGGGCAAGACATTGCAGTGAATTTTGAGTGGCATTTTGTGATAGTTTAATATACAGTTCAATATGTGGGCTTTAATTTTCATATTGAGTCATAAAATTCAGATTTCAAATGGAGGCAACATTCTCTAAGATAACACAAGTAACCATAATTGTTAGCAAAGTCTTTATCCAGGATCCTTATGAATATAAGTGTTAAAATGGCTTAAGAAACCCACCGTATTTTCAGACAGGATTACCAGACTAAGCCTGTTTGACTAAACAATGATTTTAAATAAATATTTTTCTTTCATTTTTTAAGCACATAACAAAGAAAAGGGTGGAACAACATAACCGCTGGCAGGTTTAGCTCAGACAGGACAGAAGTATTCTGTTAAAAAACAATAGAAGTACAGTTAGTGGCAATAACAGGATCAACATGCCGATTTTATGAAATGAACAACAAAAAGCAGACAAAAACAGGGGAAGCCAAAAACTGAGCCACCAAAATCCGAGATGTCAAAAACCGAGTTGCCAAATATTTAGCTGCCAAATACTTGGCCGACAAATACTGAGTTGCAAAATACTGAGCTCCCAAAAACAGAGCCACCAAAAACAGGAGCATTAAAGGCAAAAAGTTAAGGGAGAACCTAGCCAATGATGCCAGGACCAACAGGACAAGAACAAGCCCATCAACAAAAAAAACAAGCCATTACTGCTGGTAGTAGTAATTAATGGGCAACATATCTGAATTGCGTGGAATATAATTGGTTAAGAACAATCATAATATACCCAAATAAAGAGTAGGTGAAGGGAGGTGTCTATGCCTCCCCCAAAAATAACTACAACCACCTTGCAATGGCTTTTTATATAACTTTTGAATTTACAGTTCCAATTCTGACATTGCTGAATCTTCAATGTCCCTCTGGGAATGTAGGGCACCTCTGCAAACCTTTAAGCTTCAAGTACTCCAGAGGTATTAAGGCATAGGCAGCTGGTCAATGTGTCCTACCTTTTCGTCTGAACCCCAGTGAAAGTAATCTTCAATCAGTTTCTGAACCTCTTTTCAGGCTACCTATAGCTCTAACTGTTCCTCTACCCACTTCATCTTAACAATTGTTTGGTACTCTGGGGAAGACATTACATTGATTTTCGTGCAACATTTTGGGACTTTAATGTACAATTCATTATGTGGACTTGAATTTGAAGATATTGAGTAATAAAATTCAGATTTCTATGGGGGGTAAAATTCCATAAGATTACCTGCAAATGAATCATACAATAGTTCTTAATCAGGATCCTTATGAATATATGTCTTAAAGTGGCATAAAAACAGCCACCACCTTCTCAGACGGGATCACCATTCTCTAAGCTTATTTGACTAAACAAAGCTTTTTAAATAAATATCTTTATTACATTTTTTCAACACATAACAAACCAATGTGTACGAGACCATAAGCGCCAGCAGGCTTAACTCAGAAACAGGACAGCAGTATTCAGTTAATATAATAGAGGTACAGTTACTGGGAATGACAGCATTAAGATGTCCATCAAAAGAAAAGCACTGCCATAGAAAGGCGCCAAAGAAACACAGCCGGCCAAGAAACACAGACGCCCAAGAAACACGGACGCAAAATATACTGAGCCGACGAAAATAGCAGTGTTGAAGGCCAAAAGTTAGGCGGGAACCATATCAAAGTGGCCAGGTCTAAAAGGCAAATAACTACCCGCTTCCCCAAACAAAACAAGACATCACAGCTGGTAGTAATGAAGGGGCAATACATCTGACTACCTTGGAATATAAAAAGTCTAGAACTATCATAATAAACTCAAATAAAGAGCAGGTGGCGGCAGGTGTCTATGCCACCCAAAAACTATTACCAGCCTCCTTGCAGTGGCTTGTCGTGTAGCTTTTACATTTTCAATACCAATTCTGACACTGCTGAAGCTTTGAATACACTAGAGGTATTTAGGCCTGGGCAGTTGCTCTGTTGCGGGGATTCTGCACATGCACAGAACTATGCACAGGAAAACAGGACCTCAGTGTATAGGGGTTGTACCTTCCTACCACCTTAGTGCCCAAAATCCCCAAATCGACTAGCTATAGTGTCTTATTTGTTCTCCTACATAATCACGAAGCTACAAATGATTAGACAACCCTGAACACAACACTCCCGACTCTCTCAGGAATCGCGGTAACAAGACATACCCTTTCGCTCACTCCCTTGTACTCGTCCCCAATAAGGATTGTCGGAGTCACTGTATAGTTCAAAATGTTTATTTTAACTATTGTGCTCTATAATGCAGTATACGAGCCACTGCCACTAACAAAATGCATGAACCTAAAACAGTTAGCATTGTAACAATACCACAGAATTATAAAGGAGGATGTCATCATATACAGACAGTGGTAAAAGGACTATAAGGCCTAACCACCCTCCCCTTGGTAAGTTGAAGTTTATTATATAAAGGAAGATCTCTGGGCTTTGTCAGCAGACCCCATACCTTAGAGCCTAGATGGTAGATTTCCATCATAGGAACAGCATTGCTCTGCTCCAAGGAAAGGTTTCTCTCCAAGTGTCCGTGTACAACATGCATCCCCGTAATATCAAAGCACGAGTCTTCAGCAGTGCAGCTGTGTTTAGCATGTTTTGTCTAGGTGCTAGACCCTGACCAGAACAGAGTAACAAAGGGCATTTTTATCAACCTTGCACATCGTGCTCAGACTAAACTCCAAGAAAAAGCAGAGAACGTAGAAAGCAGACAGTTCTCATGTGAAAGGCACAGAGTCTTGCTAAATAAAGTCATGTAGTAACGTGCACAAAAGCAGCAACATGGCAGCAGAGCTCATGCTAACTTAGCAATGTCGAGAATGACCCTAACGGCCATATAACAGTTCAAGGAGTCCTACCTTTTTGACTGCCCACAGGGAATGTGATCTTTCATTAGTTTCTTAACCTCGCAATCAGGCTACCTCAAACTCTCACTGTCGCTCTATCCACTGTTATCATATTCATTTTTTGGAACCCTGGGCAAGGCATTATAGTGATTTTTGAGAGGCACTTTCTGAAATATTAATATGCAGATTAATATGAGGCCTTAAATTTGCAGATATTGAGTAATAAAATTAATATTTCGAATAAGGGGTAAAATGCCACAAGTACACCTGAATCATACCACAGTCATTACCCAGGATCCTTATATATACATGTCTTAAAGTTGCTTAAAGAGACCCAACAGCTTGTGAAATGGTAGCCTGTTTGACTAAACAAAGATTTTAAATAAATATTTCTTAAATTTTTTCAGAACAATCTAATGTGTACAAGACCATAAGCCCTGGAAGACTTCACTCAGATAACAGTAGTCTGTTAACATAATAGTGGTTCAGTTAGTAGATATACCAGCATCAAGATGTACATCAAATGAAATACACAATAATAGAAAGAAGCGCCAATGACTGAGCCGCTAAAGACTGAGCCGCCAAATACTACATATTGAGCTGCCAAATCGATAGACACTAAAGTGAGCTGCCAAAAAGTCAGCCGACAAATATTGAGCCACCAAATACAGAAGCCAAAAACTGAACCATCAAAAATAGGAGGGTTAAAGACAAAACTTTAGGGGAGAACCAAATCGTGAGTCGACACAAACACAGAGCCGACACAGACGGGGATAACAAAAAGATCTTCCAAACACAGAGCCACCAAAATGGTAGAGTTGAAGCCAAAAGGTTAGGGGAGAACCAAACTAAAGATGCCAGGTCTAACAGACAAAGAACCAACCCTTCCACACCCAAAAATAAAACAAGCCATCACAGCTGGTAGTAGTAATGAAGGGGCAACACATCTAACTACCTTGGAATATAAGTTTAGAACTATCATAATAAACCCAAATAAAGAGTAGGTGGTGGCAGGTGTCTATGCCTCCCAAAAGCTAACACCGGTCTCATTCAGTGGATTATTGTGCGGCTTTGAATTTACAGTAGCAGTTCTGACATTGCTGAAGCTTCAAGTACACTATTAGGGCTGCCCTCAGGAGGCGCAGGTTGAGCTTCTTCCAACCAAGCATCTGCATAACAACAACTATAACACAAATTCCAAAACTTGCTAAAGCCAGGCATTTTCAAAAGAAAAACACAGTCGTCATTTTTACCTGGCAAGGTATTTGCAAATACTTTTTATCAAGACAGTCCTTAGACCATACCAAACTCAAACCCAAACGGTAGCATATCCACAAAGAACCAAAACAAACTCACCTGATATCAGTAGTACAAATGAACCGGTCCTCCACTGCTGACTCTTCAGACCAAACAGTCAGAGCCAAGGGTTTCGCCATTTAGGACTCCAGTCGGGATGACCACTGGGCGAGGCACCGTCCGGTAGGACGGAAGGGGCAGATGCAATCAACAGACACTTGTTGGAGGGATCCCTGAACCGTCAGTCCGACCCGACGATGTCCTCGGTCTCCCCCGTCTGCGGAAAGGGGATGGATCAATCACCAGAAGGAGTCCCTGTTCGGGTGCCAACTGAGGAAGTGACCCATTAGGGCTACGCGGGTCACTAATGACCACCTCTCAGCCTTCTGTAATAAATGAAGAGCCAGTCAGACTGTAGAGAATACAAACCAAAGTTGTTTATTCATATACATTCAGAGTGGAGCCCCATCTGCCCAGTCACAAGGAGTGCTGCCGAGAGGATTAACTTCGACAAGCTTAAAGAAACAATTTGTAAGTTTCGTAGTCAAGCAAAAATGTGCCCACTGTGAAATTTTCCAAGCAGGTGCAGTCAAACAGTGAAATACAAAGAGTAAGGGTTTCAACTTCTCGTATCTGACACAAACGAACATCCAAAGTCGTTCCATTCTGGGCCCGCCACTAGACAAGTGGGAGAGGGCCTCTATCTAGTGAGAAAGGTATGCGCTAATATGAACAGTGCACTCATTACTAAAATATAACAGAAGTGAAGAAAGCAAACTCTAAGGGGAGCATTTCTCGGAATTGGACGAAATCAGTTCCAAACAGCCTAAAATGACGCCTGCAAACAGAATGGTGCAGCGAATGCTAACTCACTTAGAGCACTGCGTAAATACAAACAGTTTCTATTCTAATAGAGGAATGCAACTTGTCCTTCCTGTTGTTTCAAGTAGGGCAGCACATTAGAACACTTCGAGGGGGAACAGAGGCCCCACACATTCCATGTAAGCAACTTAATTTGTGTAGTCATGGTTAGTGGGCCAGGAGAGAGAGGCTAGCCTGTGGGTGCTTCACATCTTCTGAATATCTAATTTCCCAACCGCTCTTGTGCCAAAAGGGGCCCAGGGCAGGGGGAGGCATTACCCAGGTCTGGAGGTATATGGGGAGAAGCCGGTGTCGCATATCAAAGTTGGCAGAGGCTTAGAAGCCTCTGGCCTTGATATGCTGAATCATTAGCCATCCTGTTGGAGGAGGTGTGAACACCTGCCAAACAGACATTGTTCCTGTCCTCTGAGAACACAGGCTCTTCATTGCAGGGGGTCAGAAACTAGTCTACGGTGGAAAGCTGGAAGATACCAGTCAGCCAAAACACAGAATAGGGCTACAGGTGATCACCTCTAGGGTGCCCTCTGGGTGCATGTCCAAATAAGCTAGATACTGGCATAAGTGCAGATTTATTAAGATGACATGTTTGATACACAACATCATTATTTTCAGTTCAGCCGTTATGTAGCTTGTTAACTTGCAAGGACCAGTACCCAGTACATTTCTTTAAAATGTCCTCCTGATCACTTGAATGACTAGCAATCGAACTAGGCATTACAGGGCCATATCTGCTCATGAAGATGCGCTCTCAAATGTAATATGATGCACCCTGCCTTAGGGCTCTGAAGGACTGCTGTAGAGTGACTTAAGTATAGCACATGCTGTGTACTTTGCCATTACACACAGGGAGTGGGCAATGTCATGTTTTCTAAATTGTTTGCGCAATTTCATGTATCTTGGATTGGAATGGTGAAAGAATGGATGAGAGAATGTAAAGATTAAATGATGGGTATCAAAGAATGAATAATACTAGAACAATGAAAGGATGAATGGATAATTGCTTGGATGAAGAAATAAGGGATCTCTTCTGGAGAGGAGTGTGTCGCCAACTTTGCTTCCTTGGTTTCAAAGCTTTGGTTAACAGGGGGGGGCGGGGGCACTTACATTTTCTGTCTTCTCCCTTATATCACTGATTTGATAAGCGAGGCAGATATGTATCCCACCCATCAATCACCTCCCTCCCCATGGCATTTTTCCAGCCATGACCCAACTGCAGCATGGTTCAATTTGGTACTGTGGTGCTGGCTATGCAATGTGCATCTGCTTCACTTGATGCAGCATTTATAAAGTTTTCATTGCATTGCAAACCAAAAACAAGGTGCGGTTCCCTTCCCTCCCAGTGCCCACTCAGTCACCTCCTAGTACTTCACTCCTTTATTCTTTCCTAAGTTCTGTCCCAACTACCCAAAAAATTGAAAGATGTGTTCTTGGCATGTGCCGCATTATTCTGACCAAGTTATCATTTATATTTCATGGCTTCCATAACAAATTTACAGAATTCCTGTTCAATTTTCTTTCCTTTCGACAATGAATGACTAACCCAAAGCTTAAACAGTGGACACATGATTATGATCAATGACACCCCGCTATTCTATAGCAATCCCTCTAACCTACCCTGCAGGTGAGTAAGTTTATAGTTTCCTTTCCTTACTGCCAAGTGAATGTATTTGTTGGAAATAATTTGTGGTGGAGGGCAAGGCCAGGGAGTACAGTGAGACTAAGTGTTTGATTTGAAGTTTTGCATAAGGGGGTTATAACATGCCAAATACAATTTATCTCATTCCTTTAACTGTACTGCAGTGCATCGTTTTTGCCACCATCTAGTTACGGCAGACAGGAAATCCGCATCATATACGTGATGGGTGCAACGTAATATTATAAATCTGCCTCTTTGGATTCAAGGTAGAATTGAAAGGCATTTTGAGAAGAGCAGAGCCAGCTTCAGAGAGTAGCAAATAACCTGACGCACTACAAGTACGCCTCCATTAATTTAGCTCAAGAATACTTGTACTCCATAGTGCATGATGCCTTATTCATTGAGAAAATGTATTTTTCCAAACCAAGTGTCTGTTTAGTATTTTACCAGGAAATCCTCCAAAATAAAAACAAATAGTGTGCTGTTTATTCTGTCTTTGTTCCATTCAGCCAGTCAGTGCATTTGCCTTTTCTGAGGCATGTGTGGGTAACAAATAGCCCTGTGAGTGTGACAAAGTAATCACAAATTCCAATGGCCCTGGGGGACCAGAAATGTACTGCTACTGTGCCACTATATACTTTTAAACAGCTGCTTTGCAGAAAGCATTGTTTACAATTTGTCTTTTTGCTTTCTTGATATACCTACTCCTGCTGGTCGTATGCCTACATGGCAGGAGATAGCAGCCCAGTTGGAGGAAATCAGGGCCAAATTCTGATAGCTGGTTGCCCTGTAGGTGGACAATGAGGCAGATGCTGCAGCCCTGGGGCCCCAGACAGCTTCCAGGAAACATAGCCAGTGCCACCGGCAGCTGGCATCTGCCCATTTATCCACCACCACTGCTACCCCCTTCCTACTCCGACTGCCTATACCAGTGCCACGTCCTGCAGCACCTGGCACAGCTATACTGCAGGATGAAATAGATGGAGGGTAACCTTGAGGAGAAAAGAACCAACATGGAGAACCCCTCTTTTAGACCTTATTTTGGTTGGTGGGATTTTCATTGTGGGCGGGGCGGAGAGGGTGGTAACTGGGATGGGAATAGCTTGGAATTTTCTTTGGACATTGGTTGTGGACGGGGTGATTTGTTCGGGGAGAGTGCTGGGCCTTTTGTGGGTTGAGAGGGTGGATTTTGTGTTTGTATGTTATATAATTTGTTCTCGCGCAGCCTGCCTGTTGGTAAGCAGGTTATCAAAGTGTATGCATACCAGTTAGTTATACTTTGGTCCTACAACCCTCTGTAATTATATTATTGATTGAACATTAGGGGGGTAGGGTATGTACCCACTGTATAAAACAACCTAGATAAACAAGAAAAGTCAAAGTTGTATAGTTCTCTGCAGCAGAAATTAGTTATTTACTAAAGAAGTTCACTTCACTCCGGTTCGCTTACCTGAATAATTGAAGCGATGGCTGCTACCTCTCTCAATCTTCAAAAACTTCTTGCAGGGTTTCCCAAGTTGCCTTCTTAGTAATGATGGTAGTGGTGGCAGTAGTAGCAGGCTAGTGCGCGAACAGGGAAGGCATCACAACAAGCAAGGTCTCACTCCCCCCTAGGTGAGCACCAACTGTAGGAGTGACCAAAATGATTTTCCATCAGAGGCAACTAAATTGAAAGAAAAATAGTGTTAGTTGGTTATATATTTATATCATAGCTTTACAATTACTATTAATTAAAACAAAAGTTACAGAATCCTTCTACATTCTAACTCCCTACTCCTAATAAGCAATGTTTATTAGAATGGATTGCTGTGGTATGTGAATTAGACATTGCTGTTTAATCTGATACACCTCCTCTATCATTGCCTATGTATCTTTTTCAACCTGGATATCAAGTCTGAGATGTTGACTTATTTTATGATTGGCCATGTCATTGTTCTGTTTTGTCATGTGCCAAATGCGATAAACAGATCAAGTCCAAAACAATAGTTACAGAATCCTTGAGTCAGGAGAAGTGGGATCAGTCTTGTAAATCGAGATATCTTTAAAAGTAGCCCTGCTAGGGGATGATAAAAGGATAGGCATGGGAGGGAGGCAGGCATTGTCTACAAAGTCCTTGATGGGAATGGGGAGGATTCTTCACTAAACTTTGGTCCAACTCTGGCCAAACATGTGCATAAAAATGGTGAAGCTGCGTAAGTCAGATACAATCTTCCACAAACTACATCCTTATATTTGGCAAAGCAGTTTGGCGACAAATAATACAAGTTCTGTGTGTCCCTACTCTCAGTCAAAAAAGTTGAATTAGTCCTCAAACTCATGTGGTTCACCGAGAGGTTGGTCATCGTGATCTAACATACTCATGTCTGACCAATCATCCTCCTGTGTTATTTCAGGAGCGGTGGGATTGTGTGGTATGAAATATCGGTTAATTTTGATCATGGTTAACGCTCCATGTTTTGAGGCGAGATACGTGTCCTCCTCATTGTGACAACTGTGCCAGCACCACTGAGCACATGCTCAGAAGACACTGGCCACCAGACAAGCCAGAACGTTTGCCAGCCTGCTGAGCTGTGCCATTGGCCTATCTTCCCATACCAATACACCAATTGGTTTGGATCCACATATACCTCTTGGGTCATTCTCTGAATGGTCATTGGTGCTGCCACGTGCTCATTCTCTTGCCTCCGCCTCTGCACTGGACTTAAGCCCTGCATATTAAAACCAACCCAACAAAGAGCTTTTGGCCAAATGTTGCATTCCTGTTGCTGCAGCAGCTGGTATTACTGTTGCTGGTTTTGGCCGCTGTGAGACAACAGAACTGTCCACTCTGGAAGTCCAAGGCAGCACCACTGATCTTGTGCTAAGGGGTAGGACTCTAATTTCCAGCTGATGTGCTAGGTCTCTAGCTCACTAAACAATCCACTTTTTATTCTGAAATATCCCCTTCTTAAAAAGGAATGAAAGTGAGCAGTATTTTTTTGTACTGTGCATAAAGTATTGCGGTAAAGATGTACTTTATGGATCAACAGTGACTCTTTGCACCCTTGTATTGTCAGCCAAGCAAAAGATTAAACTCTGAACCAAATTATGCACATCTTCATTTACACATGTGAAGCTTTCAGGCACCATTTTTAACTGGTCCTGTAGCAGATGCAACAATGGTATAGCTTGGCCCATTGTACAGTCCTCCTTGCTGACTTCCAGTGTGATAAACCTGAAAAGGAGGTAGCCTTTTTATCAGGCATTTAACTAGGCCCCATTTGTCCATCACAATGGACATGTTTTTCCCAATTGCATCCCCTCCTCTTTCAATGACATACTCATTGATCGATTCGTACTGCTCAAACAGATATTGCAACATATAATAGGTCGAGGTCCAACCTGTTGGCACCTGCTGTATGATGGCTTTATCTGGCATTATATTTTCATGCTGAATGATCCTCAATTACCTCCGGATTTAAAAGAATGGCTGAAATGAGGGCAGATTCTTCTGTAGGTGGTCAGTAAGTTGCTGTCTCTTTTTAGAAAGTCCAATGAGGTTGATGTAATGTGCCAAACACAGGACCCTGAAATAGTCACCAGCTGCCTTGGCATTAACAATATTACTGCCATTGTCAGTGGCAGAAATTCTAATTCTGAGACCTGAGTCACAGCCATTTAAATACCTTGCTGGTAAAGTCTTCCAAGATGTTTGTAACAGTATAGGTTTTCTCCATGGCAAACATGGCTACTGTTGCATGCCAGCAAACACCCTTAAAACTTTGTTCAGTGCTGAGACCTAGAGATGCCATTTGCCTAACCCCCAATAAAGAAACAAACAAGTTATCAGTGGCTTGACAACTGTTCAATGTTTGTCAGATGGATACAGTGAACAGCAATCTAATGCAAAGCTTGTCCAACCAATTGCAGCACATCGTGGTGGAGCGCTGGAACAGCAACTCTGGAAATATTGGTCCTGCTGGGAAACTTCCATTTCAGGCAAATGGTAGTCACAAATTCTAAAATAAAAAAAGAAAAGAAGAGAAAATGGAGGTCTAGTGCTAGCATTTTAGCCAGCTTCCCGTTGCACAAACCTACAGTTAGGTGGTGGCATTCATTGGTCCCTTACTGCCAAAACATACCCATAAAAGTAGCCTGGATTTTTTCTCTTTTCTGGTGTCACTGATGCAGGAGACTTCCGGACAGGGCCAGCTTTATCGCTGGTGGCGCCCTGTGCGACAATGTTTGTTGGCGCCCCCCAATGACCACTTCCGTCAGGGATTCCCTCACTACCACCCTTCACCAGTGCACCTCAAGTCTCCATAACTACTTTCTCACGGATTCATTAAATTAGTTTTATAGCACCACTCATACCAGTGTAGGGTGTCAGAGCGTTTTACATCACACATATTACACAGAGACAATCAATCCAGTGCCATAGCTAGCCTTTTAGCCCCCGTGGAGGTCACTGCATTTTCTGCCCCGTGGCAGTTGACTGGAAGGTGGGGGGGGGATAAATTACTACCCCTACATGGCAGGTAAGAGCAGGAGAGGCTGCCGCCACCAAAACTCATGCCACCTGGAGCGGACCATCCCTCCCTTCCTTGCTATGCCACTGAATCAATCATACGTGTGTTAATCAGTATGAGAAACATTACATAAGACAGAGGACCACAATAGGAGCCATGTTAGCCATACTTGTAGGCAGTATAGTTTGAGTGCTTGGTCTAGAGAAGGACAAACTTAGAATATAAAACTGAACACCGTGGTTGGGGGTTCTCTTTAATAATAAGAATTGATTTCTGCCCCAATTAACCCATTTTGCAACATTAGGATAATAAAATACTGGGGATAAAATCGTAACGCTCTAACGAGATCAATCAAATGAAATTCCCAAATGTTAACGCGAAACCTTGTATTTTATTTTCTGACTCATAAGCAAAACAAATATTTACTTTTACTGCAGCTCATGGGTGGGCATAAAAGTGTGCCTCCTGATCTATTTAACACTGTCTTATGTTTCTAGGAAGATTAACGTCCTGGAAAAGAAAGCTTGATATTCAAAAGTGCAGGCTTTTGGGCAATGCGACTGGCGCTGATTTCAAGAGCCCAAATGGCGCCCCCTGACCTTGGCACCTGGTGCGGTGGCACCGCTCGCACCGCCCAAAATTCAGCAATCCCAAAAATGAAAAATAACTGAGCTATAAAAATTATATATCACACATTGACACATCCTCCAAAGGCACCTATAAACTTTTTGCAGGAAAAAAACTTGAAATACGCAAAGAAAAATGGCCCAAAAAAAAACTAAACGCATTTTTCATTTAATCCAATGCCAACCCTGCCCCAAATGATGTTTTAAACATATTACAGAAACAGTTACTTGCACCTAGGGCTAGTACTGAGTCTACAGGCTGGATGGCCTTTTGGCAGACTAGGCCACATAGTAAAATGAAAATATTGAAATATTTATTAACAAACATGTTGAAAATGTACTGAACTGTGCAACATTTTTCCTTTAAAAAAGATTCAAAATGAAACACAAAAAAATAACTAGGCCTCTACTGAAACTGCAGGTCTCCCACCACAATAAGTTTTAAAATTAAACTAAAAGTACAAATAAATGCTGGCACATGCACTTCAAGCAACGCCCTTCTACAACAGTTTAGCTTACCTGTAATATCACAAAAACAAAACCCTTACATCCAATTGCATATGCACCATACAGTGATCCTGCCAGCTCCAAATGAAAAAATATATAATTCCAGATTTGTGACCAGGAGTTGGACAAAGCTTCCTGTTCCTGCTAGACAGGAACAGGAAGTTGAGGTTTCTGGGACACTTCATTCTTGTTGAAAAGAAAAATACAAAAAGGCTTCATGAACTAACAACTTGAAAGGTGCATTGGACTAGCACACCAAATTGAAAACGTGTTTGAGGAGATTTAGCTGCTCAAAGAAGACAATCTGCTCAAGGAACATCCACGGTCCTTGGCACTCTCCGCATCACGAAAAAGACGTCACAGCCACAATCTCATGAACACTCACTAGTGGCCTGCTAGTCTTGTGGCTCTTGCCAGCACACACCAAAACAAGTTTGCACCAACAGAAAAATTTCCACCACACTCTGTAAGGCGGAATTTAGTGGAACTCCTTCTTACATGCATAGTGCAGAGTTCCCAAATTCTACAAACATTGCAAGCGGAGTGAATTTATCCACCCACCCCTAACTCTCACATGTAATATAATGCACCCTGCCATAGGCATTTGAAGCCTGCTGTAGAGGTGGCTTACAAATAGTGCATGCAGTGTACTTTGGCGTTGGACACAGGCAGTTGGCAATGTCGTGTTTTCAGAATAGTTGGAACCATTTCACTCCTCCAATAATGGCAGTCTGCATGCTGCTTGTGTGGGGGTCCCTCTGGGTGGTGCAAAACATGCTGCAGCCTTTATGGACCTTCTTTAGTACCCATGCCCTGGGCACCATGGGTAACACGGACATACAAAGGTTCTAAGGTACTTGCAAATTGGGCTACGATTAACATCATTTGACCTGCCATTTGACTGATGCCCGGTGGAGCTACCTGTTAGCTGAAGAGGAGATGGGCTGTGGATCCCCCCTCGGCCGTCATCTACCCAGCTGGACTTTGGGCAGACGTCCCTTTGTCTCTCGGTCATATCTCCCTCCTACCCCTTCACCCTACCCCCTTCCCCCTCTACGCTCCCTTCTTCTTGCTGTCTATGCCTTTAATGTTTTGCTGTTGAGACCTAGCTATTTGACCAACGCCCGGTGGAGCTACCTGATAGCTGAAGAGGAGATGGGTGGCGGATTCCCCCTCGGCCGTCACCTACCCAGCCGGACCTTGGGCAGACTTTCCCTTCGTCCCTCCGTCGTATCTGTACCCTACCCCTTTTTCCCCTTACCCCCTTTCCCTTCTCACTCCACTTTCCTTTTCTTCTACGCTTCTTAAATGTTTTTACTGGTATCATTGGTAACTTGTAACTGATGTAAGTTTGCAACTATGTGGAACCTTATGTAAAGCGATCTGATACCTTCGGATCTAGCCGCTTTGTTCAGTTACTGAGGAGATCGGCCTTGATTCATCCCCTCACCGTTACCTACCCAGCCGGACTTTGGGCACAGTTTTTCTCCCTGTCTCGCCCACCCCCCCATCGTATTTCTGTAACTCTGCTTTTTCCTTGTCTCCTATCTACCTATCTGTTCCCATTTAGCACTCTTTCTTTCTTTGTCTTACTTCCTTTGCTCCTATCCCCTCTCACCTAAATCTTTCCCCTTGCCCGCTACTTCGCCTAGCCCCCTGTCCTTTTGTGCCCTTTGACTAAGCACTCCTTCTACCCTTGTTGGGGAAAGATCCAATATTTATACTCTGGAGTCTCAGCGAACTCGCTGAGTGAGTCCACAGCGCCTAGGGAGCCACTCACAGTTGAGGTATGGTATGGCACCTCTTGCCAAAGCACTCCCTCTCCCCTTTTTGGGGAAGGATCTAGTATGTAGGCCTTGGAGTCTCAGAGATCCCTCTGAGAGAGTCCACTGCGTATAGGGAGCCTCTCGCATCAGAGATGGGGAAATGATACCACTTCCCCTGAGATCACAGCTTACTGGACTTTGGACGCAGCTCTGACTCGTCGACCGGTTTGTGTCCCCGTCACCCTCCCCCTCCTCTTTCCATGCTGTGTCTCTCACCCTCCCCTCCTCTTTCCCTCCTCCATTCTCTGTCTACTTCCCCTGCTCGCACCCCCCCTCCCTTGAATCTCTCCCCTTGCCTGCTTTCTCCTATATATATAAAACCTTTAAAATAAAATAAACATCACTTAGTTTCAGGGAAAGAGAAGTGGCACTGGGGCCTGGTTGGCAGGGACCCAATGCACTTCAATCAAAAAGCATCAGTGCCAGTGAGCAAAAAGTGGGAGTCACCATGTGAAAAAGGGGCATTTTCCTACAGTGGCCTTTCTTGTGGCTTTGCTCCTGGCTTTCCCCGGGGAATAACAGTCCTCTTGGTGCCATTATGGGGTGCACCCAACACTCCAAGGACGTGGCTGCAAGAGCCTCCAAGCATGGGACCATGGCACTGGCGACTGGGACACGGCATACATGGATGACAAGAATGATAAACTTTGAGCCACCAGTGACTCTTCTAGGAAATGGTTGGAGGGCAAATTTGACTCCCTTTCCATTGACCTAGGTCTTAACTGAGAGAACTAGCAGAAGATCTCAGAAAGGGTCGCTATCCTGGAGACTAAGGTGCAGACCCTGACTCCAGCTGATCATTGCATTTCAGCTCTTGAGGTACAGACTCAGCACCTTGTCACTTGCTTAGATGATCAGGAAGGACAAGCTAAGAGAAACAATGTTTGCATTGTGGGTAATAATTTGAGTCAGACGGACAACCTTGGGCACTCGCAGGGAACATAGCGGGTATGCTTCAGGGAGTCAAATAAGCCAGATGAAGGTAAAAGAAATCAATGAGTTTGAAGTGAGCATTTTTAGATACTAATACTTTCCTACAAGAGGGGTCAGAGATCGGAATCCCCAAGTTCTCCTCCCAATGTAACCGGAGGATTGTGTCAGTCGCATCCCCTCCAACAAAGCCCTATTAAGTAACATGACTGCTTTTGTCCAACCCATAGGGAGGAAGAGATGATGCAGGCATTCAGGCTCCAGATGTTCCACAATGCCGGCAGCCCACCTCTCCTGTACCCTGCCAGTCAGGGCACCATGAAATATGAAATGGCCCACCGAGATATCATAGGTCTTGGAGTTCCAAAAAAGGAACTATTTCTCCCCCGCAGAAAGATCATCCAGGACCTCAATTCTCCCCCCTCTTCCCCCACAGCTAGGGTCATGACCCTGGGTGACCCAAACTCCAAACAACCAAAATTAGGAAGTTCAGTTATATGGAGGGGGGAGGTCAGTGTAGAGAAGCTTTGGTGACCTGACTACGGGTAAACCCAGGTCCATGTCAAGCATAGTAGCATATAAGAATTCTCAGTAGAGTGAGCCTAACCACGCCTTCCACACATCAACAGAGATAACTATTGCCTGTGGTGGCAGCTGCTCCTGATGGTGTATCACCAGGAACAATTGCCCGATGCTAGGTTTAGTGCTATGTGTGGGAATGAAGCCTGTCTGGTCAGGAAGAACTAGAAGGCAAATATGTGAAATAAACGAGTCGCCAATATTTTACTCAAGATCTTTTAATTTGCATTGAGCATGGATGGGTGTGGTAAGAATCAAGAAGAGGGTTCTTATCCTTCTTTGGGAGTGACAATGGCAGCCTCTCGCAGTGAGGGAGTAAGGTTACTACACTGCTGGGAAATTGTTGAAAAGCACCACTAGTCTAAGAACATGGTCCAACGCGAAGGCCGCATAAAGTTCTATTGGAAACCCATCTAGGCCTGGCTCCTTACACCTCGCCAAATTCCGTAACCTCTACCCATATCTTCTGCTCTGTGATAACTGCACCCAGTTGATCAGCCACTTCCAACTTGAGGGACACTAGAGATGCATACATATAGTTAAAGATAATACTGCACCAACACCTAGTTGAGCTCCTGTGTGAAAACATAGTGCCCCGGGAAACCACGGAGCTGGAGTATAGTGTGACCACCACAGACATCCTGCAAAAGCCATGGCAGCATCCTATTACGATGGGCTCTAGTTTAATAAGTCTTACAATTAAAGCAGTGAAGGAGTTCCACTAGCTCAAACAGTCTCTCGCTGCTACAGCGAGTGTTCCTCCCATCCAAAGTCCCTTCCTGCCCACTCAAAAGACCATCTAACACCGCCTACTACTGCTGAATATCCGAGAGCAGCTGAGTGCAAACCCCCGCTCTAGAGATAAAATACCATCAAATCAAGATCTTCATAGCCTTGCATTCCATCCCTACCGACAGAGCTAAACCAGCATTATCAGTCCAGTACTGCTACCATGAGAGGTGCTCCCCCATTAAGACGCCAATCCAGCACTTTTGGGTGATCAAACCTTCTGAGCGTCAGGTGGGCACACAAGGCCTAGATGAGAATAATCGAAACTTGCCCAGAACGGGGGAGCGTTATCAGAAAACATTTTTGCTAAATACTGTAGCCCCACCACAAAGTGTCCTACATGTAAAGAGCCTTTCAAGCTGAACCTCAAGATCATGCAGTTTAGAGTGGTAGGAGTAAACACGAACCTCCGAGAGTTGAACCCGCCAACTATCTATCAAATCCCACTGTCCAGACCACAAGTGGATTGCCAACGGGTGCACCACGCAAGGAAGGGTTGAGAGTTATCAACTCAAACCTGACACAGTCAAAGTCGCCCTCCACCAGTGTCCAATAGGGCACCATAAGTGATAGCAAGGGCACCAAGCTGGTAAGGAACAATGACTGATCCAGGTTTGGCACATAAATATTTAAGCGGGCTCCATCCCTGCTATTCAGACACGAATACTAGGACATATCGTCCCACAGGATCTGTAACCACACTATGCAAGCAGAAAAGGACCCCAGGCCTGATCCAAATAAGAGCACCCCGTGAAAAGACAGAAGCAGCAGCAGAGTTAGACTAGACAGTTCAGCCCTCAGTCTCCATAATGTGGTTCTCCTGGGTGACAATTTTGACTTCCAACTGTTCCCTCGAAATGTCCATGGCGGCTAGATATATACACACATACATATACACACAAACACCTGTTACACCCAGACCATTAATCTAGTTTTTAGTTACTTTTCTCAATTCAGAAAGTTTAGGCTTTCACATTTAGATGGAGAGACCCTTCATTAACTCAACCAAGCTCTCGGGCAGCCTGCCTGTATGTAATCTGCTTTTGTGTGTGGACACCGCAAATTTTTGCCTTTTGCTGGACTATATTTTGTTGGCTTCCGAATTATGTGCACTTTTTCCTTGCTAACCACTAGTAAAGGCGCCTCTGCTCCACTTGATGCAGCGGTTTCCCCAATTTATACATTTAGCCTTCATAGCTCCATAGTAGGCTCCACGGCATATGGTGCAGAAAGTGCATCTAGGGACTGGAAGTTAAATGTCACTAGTGGAATGCAGCACCTATTTTGCCATCCACTACAGTGGTGGTCCAAACAGGACTAAAGACATACCCTGTATAGCCAGATTACTGCAGTGTAAACCCTGCAGTACTACTGGCCAATATGACCCTTTTACAGGAGAAACTATTACTTTTTGTTTTTTTTTAATCATCCCTTAGTAGGCCTTGTAGCCCACAACGTAGGGTACAAGGTTTTCAAAAGTGGACTATGTAGAAAATGGTTACCATGACATGAAATGGACAAGCACCCAAAAAACCCAATTTCACTGTGGCAAGCCCATCTATCTTATGTTAAACAGTGCAAATTAAAATATTTAACACATGAAACTCCAAGGGCACACCGAATATGGCGAGAACAGTATGCAAAGACATTTCTTGTTGATTCTCGGTCTAGTTACTTAAGGACCCTGCTATTGTCATGCCAGGCTTAGATCTTTGGATTTGTTGTGGGTACAGTGCTCTCTTCAAAGATTTAGTTCAGTGGTGAGCACATTAAGATCACCATAGTACCCTCCCCCACTTACTCCACCAACCATAGAGCCAGAGCCAAGCTCATGACAGACACGACTGTCACCATCTTAGATTTGCCCCGACACTGCAGTAAATCAAACTGGAACTACTTCAAAGTAAGCAGGTCAGGCCTGGGAAGCTTTAATTGGTCAAAGGTAAACTAGGAGTGTCTTCAGGTGTGCATACCCAAAAGCTGGTCAATCCTACAAAACCAACCTCACGCAGCCTTCCTCAAACACTTTCTCCAAATGCTGACAAGAGGAGTCCTGAAGGAAGGGAGGTCCTCCCTCTTGTACCCTGAACAAAGAAGTGAACACCAAGGGTCAGCTGGGTGACCTCCTGTGTGGCTACAGGGAAACAAGCAGGAAGAGTTTTCCCCTGGAAGGGCCCAACTGACTAATGGCACTTGGACTAGATCTTGCCGTCCGCTATCAACACCCTATGAGTCATACCACCTCCCCAGAAGGGCTTTAGAAGTGTACTCCTGTAGTTAGGGCCGGCTTTAGGGCAGTGCAACTGGTGAGGCCGCACAGGGGGCTGACCTGGAAGGGGGGGCACTGACCTTAGGTGGGAGAGGACGCAGTGTTTGGCAATAACTTACTATTTAAGAGCATTTGATGCAATGTTCCTTGTGCGTCCAGATTTCAGGCAGCAATACAAATGTCACAATGACTTTTGTGATGAATGTTCGTGCTAGAAAGAGATCGGAGTTTTGTCTAGAGGCAGTATTGACTCGCCATAAAGTAGCGCAGAAGGTTAATATGCCTGCTGGAAAGTTCAGTTCTGAATTTTATATGCGAGGGAGGGGCTATGGAGAGATGAGGGGCCCTTTCCCAGGTGGTAGTGAGGAGGTCAAGGAAGGGGGGGCTAAAAAAACCAATAAAAAAAATAACAAAAAACAATTGTTGCACCGGTTGTCACCAGCACTAAAGCCAGCCCTGAACTACAGAGCTGTGTAGCTGTGTATCCCTGGTCACATTAAATGCAAACATGGTCAGAGCAATGACAACAAGGCACATTATCCAGATGTTTGAACAAACTTTGAAACTTGTCAGACATAAAACTCACCCACGGGTCTAGGAGATGAAGGTGAGGACAGTGTCCTCGATGCTGGCTCTGCAGAATGGGCACTGGTTTAATCCTGGGGCACACCCCGTACACACTACAAGATACCCACAGGGAACAAAAACGATGGAAACCTAGCTGTCCTGGCATATTTTGCACACTCGCCCTTTCTTTAGCTGACACAACTGCTCCTGTACTGTTGCCGGTGTTCCTAAAATATACAACAAAAACGGTTTACTTCAAACCCCAAATCCCCTGGCTGGTTTTTGCTGCTAATGGTTCCTGGGCTAACCAAGTGGTGCACAGTATGAACAAGCTTTTTAAGGCTATTAACTCGATTTTTGGTCTCCCCAGCCAAAAAGGACAGGGGTAATTTTAGCAATGATGAAAAATTTTACATCTCAGTGCATTCTAACTGCAAAATATGGTGCAGAGGTCTGGGGTTTAACTAAGAGCAACAGCATTCAGTGTGAGATAATAGGAGACTGCCTCAAGTGTGAGAAGGGAAGGGAAACACCGTGGCTTGCCACAGTGAGTGAGAGTTTAAGTAGTGTCAACTATGAACAGCTATTTTCAAAACCAACTGAACCAGATAGTTTGAATAAAAAAGACCTTCGTCCCTATATGCATATTATAGTTAAGTAAGACACGAAAGGGAGGTCAAGAAAACAGCTGTTGTAACCTACATGTCTATTGAGGATGTTTCATATATGCCATCTAGTTATCTTTTAAAACCCATAGGCCGCTGGGAAAGGGAACTCCTCTTTCGTTTAAGGGCAGGCACAGTCAAATTCTTACTCTGTTTCCCCCTTGGGTATAATGCTAATTTAGTTCAGCTGCCATGCCCATGTGACGGCCAGAGTGGGCAAATGATACTCCATTTTTTATCCTTCTGTAAGTATTTTATAAAATATGCAAAATGGCATTTGATACCATTTTAATTTTTAAAAAATCGCCTGTCCATCCTGAAGCTGCTTACATGAAAATTCTCAAATTGGAAGATGATGAATTAGTTCTGCGTGTAGGCTCCTTTTTTAAAGTGGCAGTACGTGCCCGTTATACAATGTGTACTCTATGAAGGACGTTCTTATTTAATTAATATTTATACTGTCACTATGATTAACATGAAAGCCTGTAGACTTGCTTTTATTATTTCATAATGATAATGAATGGTATAAATTAAGAGGGCATTAATTGGAAAACTGCTCTATCCGTTCATAAC